>NC_140441.1:8653061-9258686 GCF_963576455.1 Neolamprologus multifasciatus | reverse complement strand
GGACTAGAAAGAGAGAACATATTTCTCTTCATTGGCTTCCTGTTAAATCCAGAATTGAATTCAAAATCCTGCTCTTCACATACAAGGTCTTAAATAATCAGGCTCCATCTTATCTTAATGGCCTTGTAGTACCATATCACCCTATTAGAGCACTTCGCTCTCGCTCTGCAGGCCTACTTGTTGTTCCTAGAGTATTTAAAAGTAGAATGGGAGGGAGAGCCTTCAGTTTTCAGGCCCCTCTTCTGTGGAACCAGCTTCCAGTTTGGATTCGGGAGGCAGACACTATCTCTACTTTTAAGATTAGGCTTAAAACTTTCCTTTTTGGGATTCCCATGATTCCCATGATGCATTGAGTTTTTCCTTTCCAGTCACCTTTCTCACTCACTATGTGTTGATAGACACATAGTGTCTCTCTGCATTGAATCATATCTGTTATTAACCTCTGTCTCTCTTCCACAGCATGTCTTTATCCTGTCTTCCTTCTCTCACCCCAACCGGTCGCAGCAGATGGCCCCGCCCCTCCCTGAGCCTGGTTCTGCCGGAGGTTTCTTCCTGTTAAAAGGGAGTTTTTCCTGCACTGTTGCCAAAGTGCTTGCTCATAGGGGGTCATATGAATGTTGGGCTCTTGTACGATCTACTGTACAATATAAAGCGCCTTGAGGCGACTGCTGTTGTGATTTGGTGTTATATGAATAAAATTGAATTGAATTGAATATGTGGGAGCATGAGTTCACACTGGACACTCTGGGACATTTCTTTCCTGTTGAGTTTTGCATCTTTGTAAAGGTCTCTACAGATTAGTTTTTGGAGACTGTGTGATTGTGTTTCTCTATGTTAAATATAAATATGGATAAAATATGAAATATGCAATGTAATTTATTTTTGTTTGATTGCCTCATTCTGTCTGAGTGAATGTTTTATTTTAGTGTGAATGGGAGCAGCTGGTAAGCCTTATTAATTAATTACCTTCGGGATTAATAATTAATAAAAAAGTGTTTTGAAATGAAATGATAAAAACAAGGGAAAAAAACATTATTTTCATGTATTTAGCTCTTCAGCAGGATGTTCCGGGGAGAGTTGGAGCAGACGTCACTCTCCAGTGTCAGATTTCCACAGATGAAATAATCTCAGTGCTGAAGTGGAGCAGACCTGACCTGAACACAGACGGCTACGTCTACTTCTACAGGAACAAACGCTCCTATGAAAACTACCAACATCCATCTTTTCATGGAAGAGTGAAGCTGAGGGACCCGGAGATGAAGGATGGAGACGTTTCTCTGATCCTGAAGAATGTCACGTTTAATGACACTGGGATGTATGAGTGTCACATAGCTGTGAGGAAATCTGGGAGAAGTAAAAGAGTTCACACAGAGATCAGTCACTTCATTAACCTCACAGTTACAGGTGAGTTTGTGGAGCTCATTAAATCTAAAATAACAACTTCCTCCCAGCTTTATGATCCAGTTAGAATTCTCTCCATCTGTGACTTCTGCTTTCTCTGCAGCTGAAACAAATGAAAGCGTGTCGGAGAAACAAGTGATGGAAAAAGGAGATGGAAACATGCATGATGCTGAAAGGGTTGGAGCTCTGACTCAGCAGGCCATTATTCCTGTTGTTGTTGTTCTTGCTGTTGTTGTTGTTGTTGTTGCCATTGGTTTTGTGGTACACCGACGAACTTGTCAACATAAGAAGCATCGTCTAGTCAAACTTCCTACTGAGGCCTCAGCTGAAGTGTAATGAAGCTGCTACAGAAATGCATAAGCTCTGTTGCTGAAAACTAAAGCACTGACATGCACGCTGTTACAGCATGAACACATTTGATTACATTTACTTTTATACAACTTTTAACAAATTATTAGATCATCATCATAAACCGAGAAAAAGCACCCAGCGTTACAAACTGCTTTAATACGGGCTCTTCGCTTGACTAATATAATATATATAATATATCTCCAAAAGTTGAATCTGTTCATCATAGTTTTTGTGGGAGAAACGTTTCGTCAGTCATCCAAGTGACTTCTTCTGTGAATTTTTGACTAATACATTGTATATAATATAATTTGAATTAAGAGCTTGCTCACGCTGGTGGAGAAAGTCACCAGTCTGTTTCTGGTGGACAGAAACATAAAATAAATGATGACTAAATTCTAATATGTTTGTTAAGCTGTGTACAAATACAAGAGTAGGACAACAGTCACAATGCACATCCAGAACACTCACAATTACTAATACTGGGAATGCCCGTAAATGCATTCACACACTGCAGGCCACCATCTCCAGTCTACTTCACTTTTAGTCTTTTTTTGGTTTGAATGAAATGATTTTTTTTATCAATGTTTTTCTTATTCTTCCCTTCTGTTTGTGTTTTTTTTTTGGATTAATTTCACAAAATTTTGAGGAAAACCCCAGATGGCAAAAGATTGTTGAAAAACTTACAGATGACCAGGATTAAGTGCAGCCCTGACCTTTAGTTAAAAAGGTTTAGTTTAAAAGGTTGGATTCATGGTTGTCACACACAGACTGCCCACCACAGAGTCCAGACCTTTATTCTTAAATGAGAATCTGTGGGATTAGCTGGAGAAGACACTTTTAATGAAACTGCAGATTGAAATAAATGTTTTGCTTTACATTTACTCAGCGAAACAATCGCCACAGAAAATGTTTGCCTTCGTCAAAGCTAGTCTAGTAAAATGTTTGGCTGTGTAGTATTGATACTGATTATAGTGATCGGTTCAAGGTTTTATTTCTTACAACATTTCTTTTAAAGGCTGCTTAAATTTAGCTGCTGCAACACTGAGATGTCTCAAAGCTTGAGGATGAAGGCATGAAAAACTGTACATTTAATCAACACCAATCAACTTAAATAAACAATTAAAGACATATATTGTCCACTGGGTAAAATAACTGATGAAACTAACAGCGGATATCTCTGATCTGGTTCAATGAATGACTTTAAAAATGAGAACTTTCCTGATGTGCTGATGGCAGCGTCACTACACAGAAGTGCAAACCAGGAAGTTAAACGCTTTTCTGCATCAACACAAACTGCCTGAATGATAAAGAGTTTACATTTGCATATGTGCAGCTCTACTGGGAACACTAACGCATATTTTATGTGTAATACTGTTACAATTTGAGGTAGTTTTATTAAAATATCTGTGTTTTATGAGAAGGTCCCATAGAGACTGTATATTTTAGATATGATCATTGTCCAACATCTTCACAATGAAATGAAAACAGTTGTTTTATGATACAACCTGATGTTATAATATTTAGAGGGATTGTTGAAGCTCACTGTGAACTAAGCTAAACATGAATTAAACAATGCAAACAAATGTGTACTGAATGATCCCACCCTGGGAAATAAATAATAATAAATAAATGTGTAACATTGATGAAAGTCAAAACTTTAATATTTTTGTTTAATGCTGCTCAATTATTGTTAGTTCAGTTATAAGAGCTGTTGAATTTTCCGGTAACTGTTGTTTTCGTATCAACTCTGAATTATTGTTTGAAAATATTAAAAAGTCATTCACACTGATGCTGTTTGCAAGATGAGGTGGAAGCTGCTCTGTGACAATGAATGTATTTATACTTGGCTTGAAAGATATGTGAACGTTTGCATTGCTGATTTTGTCTGTCTTTAAATATACAGTACTCATAAAACAAAGGAAAATCAAATAAAGAAAAGAAATAAGAAATGTTATGTGCTTTGTGTTCTGTGCACTAGTTTACTGTTTAATGTGTTATTATTAATACACCTGAGTGTAACATATTTTTATCATTAAAATACTTTAAAAAAGAAGCTTTTTTGACACATGGTGTGCGAAAAACAAACAAACAAGGAACGTTATATTACATATGTCACATTTCCCAGTGCATCTCATCGGCTGTCCCCAACATGTGTCATCAAAGTATCAGGAAACTGTCAGAAGAGAAAGAGAAACCATTGGTATTTCCTATTTCCTGTTTCTCACCCTGTGAAAGCCCCAGGCAGGAAACAGATTTGAATTTATCAGAAAGCCTTTGTCCTGATTTTAAAACACTTCTTAAAACGTGCCTTTTTCATTGGCCACAGAGTGACAGCTGATTTCTGATTGTTTTAAAGTGTTTTCACATAAATGATTTTCTATTTTTATTCTGTTCTTAACTTTGGTCGACACTTGCTGTTTTAAAGAACTTTATTAATAAAGTTGGCTTGGTCTATCAAATATGTAAATTAGTTATTTACTCAGGAAGTCTGAGTAAATATTGTTTATATTCCAGCTACAGCATTCAACACAGTCACAGATGTGCATCAGTCAGCGTTTGTTGATATTTAATTTTTTATATTTTTTGTTCATTTTTTTCCTTCTAACTTTGTATTTAATACTTTAATAATCACACTGTCACAGTTCCTGGGCCTTTGACACAGCGTTGTGTGTTTCTGTTGTGGACTTCTTCATTCTTTTGGATTTCGAGATGTGGTTTATGTTGTAGTTGTGTCTAGTTGTTCCTGTATGTGTTGTTCTGCTTCTGAGTTTCCCTTGTTCCTGTTTTATTCTCACATTCTGGTGTCTTGTGTGCTTGAGTTTAATTCTACATGCCATGTCTCCTTACCCTGAGATTATTATCAACCTGTTTCCTTTTCCCTCGTTACCTGTTGTGTGTATTTAAGCTTTTCAGCAGCCATTCAGCCTTTTTAAAGACAGGAATAATCATTGTTGCTATTCAGGCTTCCACTCCACAGAAAACTGTATGATGTCTGTCATCATCTGGATGATGCGTTCACACGCTCCAACAAATTGAGATTAATTTTGCTCTAATTTAATTCTGCCATTGCTTCCTTCCACGCTCACGCCAGTATAAAAACTTTGTACTCAAGTGGGTTTCCATCAAATATCAGCACGTCTCACACGGGCAAAGGCGATAAATGAAAGCTGCTGTGATCTCATTCTGTTTTTGGTTTGAAAATGCCTTCAGGTGCTTCTTTTTTGACTTGCAGCTTCATAAGTTGCATTAATTCCTGTGAGAGAACTGATGGTGGTGGTTGTTTTTCATGCACATGAAATATCTCCACTTAGCTGAATATTATCTGCCTCTTTCCTTACAGCACCCTAACAGTGAAAATGGATCCTTCCTCGAACAGACTCTGTAAATGGATCGTTTTCCTTTGAGGTGAAGGGTTTTAGAAACTGCAGGTTGCTGAGTCTTTAAGGCTAGTAATTTATGCCGTGTTCCAAGGACTCGCTCATGCTCTGTGGCCGATGATGCAGTTATTTCAGCAGAAAAAACACAGCCTACTCACTTTTCCTCAATCGTTGATCCTGTTCCTGTCACACTTCTCCATCAGAGCAGCTCTCTCAGCTTCTGCTTTGATCCGTGCTGATGCTGAAGTTTTCCAGCTGCCTTTGCAGTCAACGAACCATCTTCAGTACAAGTGTCTGCACCCATCTCAGGTCGGATCTCCTTTTTGGTCGTTACTTATGGAGGTAACAGCCCTCTAGTGTCCAAATGTGTAACAACACAAACTACCAACAAAATACTAAATGAGTCCGCACAGAGGCAGTTCCAAACTGTCTGTGGTTTCTGTCTGTGCTGCTGCACCTTGACTCATTCTCAGCTTCGTTTCTTTTAAGTTTTATTGTGTCTAAAAAAACAAACTAAAGTGAAAATGTCAAGCATGAATAAATAGAAAATATGCAAATCTGACCTTTATATGATTCACAGACAGACTTACTTAACTGTGTGAAGGGATTTTTTTACCTATGAATTTAACTTCAAGGTAAAATTTGTTATTTTATTTCACTTTGACATTTTACAGTGTCAGTCATTCATTGACTTTGTTCAGTGAAGTTTCCCAGAGAAACTTCTCCTCATTGGACTATAGATGCTAATTTATTTCAATATATTTATTTAATATACTTATTTCGTGGGTACTTGTGAGCGACAGAGGTGTGATTTCCTTTGAACTTTTCTCTTTGAACTTTCTAAATCTGCTGTTTCCTTTAAATCATTGTCACCTCTCAGTCTCTACCATGCTGACATGGATGGCTTCTCTCAACGTGCTCCTGTCTTTATGTTTGATTTCTACATCTACCGGTGAGTTAAACCCAGAACTGAAAATAGATTATTACAAATTGTAAGTAATGTTGAGTCTGTATCATTCTGAGTAATTTCTTTAACATGTTGAAAGATCATTTCAGGTTGTTTTTTTTTTGATCAGCAAATGTTGCAAATAGTGCAAAATATAACATTTCCTGTCTTAAAATCACTGTTTAATCACCTTGATGGAGACTTATCTGTTATTATTATACAACACTTAACAATGAGACAATAGTTGGCAATAGTACAAACTGTGGAGTGGGGTTGTCTCTGTTCAGAGGCTATGTTGAGGATTTGTTCTAATTGAGTGGAGATATTTGATCAGAAAAGTCTCACATTAAGCCCTTGTTGATAAGTGATGAATAGACTTGTTCTTATGCACTAAAATCTTTCATACTCTATGTCTGAGCCATTCACACTTGTCAAGGTACCGCCTGATTAACCAAAATAAAATTAAAGTAGAAGTAGTCACCGGGCAGAATTATATTCCGTGTTTAAAAAACAAAATAAAGGAAAAAAATTTGTAACACAAATTTATCACAATATATTGTCCTAGTGTCCATCCAAGTTTCTCGCTGCTGTATTACTAAACTAATCTTTGCAGCAACTTTGAAGGTATTGCCTTTGACGTGTCACACGCTGAATGTTAAAACTTGTTACAGTCTAACCCATTTTCAGACTGAGTCAGGACTTCTGACAGTTTGATATAGTTCAATAGAAGCCCCTCAGCTTCTATTGAACTATATCTATCTGAAGCGAACATCACGAGATGCAGAAAACTGTGACTGTTACAACCACAGAGCTTTAAGAGAAACAAAAGGTCAAGTCAAAGATGAAATGTCCAGAGACAACTCAAATAACTGTCCTCTACTTGGAAGTGGTCTCAGTTTTCCCTCCACAGGCCGACCTGCCTTTAAGGGGGATTTTTTAAATGAAATCCTGGCTGTCAGTATGACTCTACTGTGAGACCACTTGAGAAGAAGGGGCATCATGTGATGAGTTGGACTGTTTCATGCTGACACATCAGGCAGAGCTAAAACCAAAAGGTTTTACAACATTAGTCGAATAAGTACACAAATACAGGAAAGTATACCTGAATGTGGAATAAATCATATTTAACATGTCGGACTTGTGTGTAAACATGTGTTTACCTAGAAATTAAAAATATATGACATAAGAAATGAAAAGCATTTCCATGAAGGTTTAATTACTGACTGTTATGTGAACGTCATTAAAATCAGTCTGAAGTCACTGTCTGACAGCCAGGAGATAATTCAAAGGAGACATGTGTTCAGGTGAAGTCCATCTGACAGCTGGATACAGCTGTGATCACATCTGCTCGGGTCTGGTTCAGAGATCATTCCAGGTATTTTAAATCTAACTTGGAAAGCTGGTGAAGGAAACTCAAAACTCAATATGTCACGAACACCTTCAGGGAATTTGATCATGTTTAACACAAATGTTTACCTGATCTGAAGGACCAGACTTTTAGTTTGTTTCCAAGAGTCAAATATCACTTTGACATCAGAAAAAAGTGCTTTTGTGTTTCCAGGCAGAGCAAATCTACAGCAAAGAGTCTGAAAAAATGAAGTGAAGTAACACTTCCCTTCAATGAAGTGAGGTAACACGGTAAAGAAGAGTTGCCTGAAATTCCTCCACAGAGACGATGATGTTATACAGAAAAAATGTAGGGCATTCCTGTCAAGACACTGAATCATAAGTGTGCTTACCTACCTTACTGAACCTGTGGGCGGATTAAAAGAAGCACGTTTGTTTGACTCACTAAAAAAGTTTCCGGTGTTTTCTCACCTGATACCACGTGATTTATGTTAAATGTCCCTGTGAGCTCAGGTCACTGAGGTGTGTCAAATATTAAAAATATCACTTCTTCTTTTTGCTTCAGCTCTGCAGCAGGATGTTCAGGTGAAGCTTGGAGATGACGTCACTCTCCAGTGTCAGATTTCCACAGATGAAAGAATCTCGGTGCTGAAGTGGAGCCGAGCTGACCTGAACACAGACGGCTACGTCTACTTCTACAGGAACAAACGCTTCTATGAAAACTACCAACATCCATCTTTTCATGGAAGAGTGAAGCTGAGAAACCCGGAGATGAAGGATGGAGACGTTTCTCTGATCCTGAAGAAGGTCGCGTTTAATGACACTGGGATGTACGAGTGTCACGTAGCAGTGAGAAAAAAGAGCGCTCGCACTGAGATCAGTCACTTCATCAACCTCACAGTCACAGGTGAGTTTGTCACCTCTGAGAAACTGCAGCACCGCCCATGTTTACAGCCCTGCTAGAGTTTCCTGCACTTGTGATTTAACACATGAACATCCAATAGGTGCTGAGCTAAAACGCTTCACCCACAGCCGCCTTGATGTTTAGATGTTTTCTGTGTCTAAGGTGAAACTGTTCAGAAACCGAAGCTGTTCACTTGCAGAACTCACACCTGTTAGTTTCCTGCTGTGCTGGTGTGTAAAGGACTTTGCTCTGACAGCTGCTGTTTTCTCTGCAGGTGAAACACATGAAAGTGCGTGGGAGCTGGATGGTGTGAAAGAAGAAGAGGCACAGAGAGATGTGGTTGACACATCCGAGGTGGAAACTTCAACCAACCTGAAAGTCGTTCCTGCCGTAGTTGCTGCTGCTGTCGGTGTCGCCGTTCTTGGTTTTGCGGCACTCTGGAGATTTAAAAGAAGCAAGAGTCGCCTCACTGAGGCGGACAACCAGCCGGAGGTGTGAAACCTGCTGCTATCACCACAGCAGCGATCTGATCAATAAACTTTGGTCTCACTGGGTCTTCTTCTGCTCTTGTGGTTCTGTTGGTAAAGCACAAAGAACAAAAAACTGTTTCACTGTGAAGTACAAATAACATGATTTAATACCTCAATATTAACGCATTACATGTTGTAGATCATTTGGTTAAATGATCACTCCACAATGTTTGTCTGTTGAGAGCTGCTGTACCTACATTTCTTACAAACTACCTCCAACGCTTCAGTGACTGGGATGCAAGTGAAGACGGATGTAACATCGCACGAGACCACGGTTTCCTCTGCCTTCATAATGATTCTCTCACCTTCTCGACAAAATCCAACGTGTGGTGTTCAGAGCTGAGGATTGAGGCAGAAACTTTGTTGATCATACAGACACCTATATAAAATGATGACCTGTTTATGTATCGTCAGTAAACCATACAGACCTGGTGTAAGTCTGATGTCATTCGCTGTTTACGGGTCCAAACTCTGCTTCAGCTCCCAAAAGTCAAATGAACACTGCAGCATCCTTGTGAGTTAAAAACTGTCTAAATTCATCTTTAATAAAATGATCAGCGTTGCTGCTTTACCAGGTGTAACAATTAACTTTAACATCCAGGCATCTATGAAAACAGAATTTATTAAATTTAACAGAGTTAGAAGTTAGCAGAGAGTTAGCTCGCTAGTCTCCACCTAAACATGATTTACTATTATCTGACTGAGAGATTTCAGAAACAATTCAAACATACAGCTCTGCTATCACTTCCAACATAAATGAGCCTCATGCCCATGTATTCTGTTTTGCTTCCTCCCTGTTGCCTCATGTTTAATTAGGTTCAGCTGTATTGTTTGCATGCCAATTCGTAGCTTCCCTCACTAGCTTGCATGTTATAGTGTGTGGATTACTTTGTGCCCTGTTGGACACTCTTGACACTCTTCAACACCCACATTCATGCATGTTAAAGTGAAGGTACGATTTATTGACAAATGAATGAAATACATCCATTTTAATAGGAACAGCTCAACCTGAGCCTCTCATTTACTGTAATAAACTATGGAAGCATCACTGATGACCTGCTTGTATTCAAGAAGTACTTAAAGACAATTTTCTCCCTCTAGTGGTCATATATGAAACAATCAGTGTGTCCCTGGAAAGCTGTGAGTGGAATGATCCAGTTTGACTAAATCAATAAAAATCAAATAGATTGTTGGAATAATCTGTAGTCAGAGGTGACAAATCATCAGATCTGTAGTGACTGAAAAACTGAACGCAAAATGTTTAATTTTGAAAATGATCGCACAATTTACATGTGAGAACTGATTATTATGAAGCAAACTAGCATAATCTCCATGGAAAACCACACTCAGAGACAGGCGCTCATTGTAATGTTAATACAATTGAAACTGGTTTAAATCTTCACTGCTGACAATAAGAATATAATAACATATGATTTGTTGTTGTTTTGAGGTTGTTTTGTTTGGTTTCAGATGAAGGTCATACAAACCTCTCTCTCTCAATTTTATTTATATAGCACCAAATCACAACAACAGTCACCTCAAGGCGCTTTATATTGTACAGTAGACCCTACAATAATACATACAGAGAAAAACCCAACAATCATATGACCCCCTATGAGCAGCACTTTGGCGACAGTGGGAAGGAAAAACTCCCTTTTAACAGGAAGAAACCTCCGGCAGAAATGCACTTATTACTTCATGCAAAATCTCCTTTTAACTTGGCTTGAGTAATGAATTGTGAACATTACTGCATTCATTCCCTTCTTGCTAAGCTGTGGTGCTGTTGTTGTCAGGCTTAACACAGTTCCTTATTGTTTTATTGTTTCTCCCTCCTTGTGTCACTTTTCCAAACACGAACTTTAATGTCTGTGGATTCTGGACGTCTTTATGAAGAAACAACTGGTGAACCTGTGTGTCCATTAACAATTGCAGCAGGTTGGTCCTTGGCGCAATGACGCAATGTCACCACCAGGGGGTGGGCATCATGCAGGTCCGAATCCGACTATCACTTCCACCTGATGATGTCATCATTAGTGGTAAGGTCTTTAAGTACTGGAGCACAACAATAATGTGCATGTGTATGAATCACTACACATGGTAGTAACACTTTTAGATAAAATACAGTATTTGTGTGACGACAAAACAGCATTAATATAACTGTGATGAGTTTTGGTCTATTTAACTTCTTTTTTCTTTAAATAAGACAACAACAATATTTTGTTCTCTCATCTCTAGACTACACAGTGTAGAGATCTCCATAGTTTCTTTTACTATTGTGCTGAACAGACACACAACAAACCTACATTCACATGAACAAATGAATGTAATCTGTATTAAGATTGAAAGAAAATAAGGCCATTTCAGGCTATTTATTTATTTATTATTATATATATATTATATATTATTATATTTATTATTTATTTATTTATTATAACGACCTGTAAAAGAATGTGAAATGAAAGTCAAACATCGCCCTCTAGTGGCCATAAACAACGCGTGTGGGAGGATTAATGTAACGTTGCAGTTATTAAACGTAATTTGATTATTTTAAAACACTTATTTCTTCTGGATAAACTCGTCATCTCTTGGTGTTGTGTGTCAGATCTAAGTCAGTGTTTTTAATTCAAATCATTAAAAAAATACACTTCAGGTTTTTCACTGGTGAACAGTATATGTAAATAATTGTATTCACTTCTATCTTTAGACAAAAAAGTCAGTCTCCCACTCGCTGTATTTCAACCAATAGCAAAGCTGGTGCTCAGAGGAAGAGGGCGGGCTTTACTTGGTGTCAGTGAGAGAAATGAAAAAAAGCTCAAATGAGTGAGAAGGACGATGAAGGAAACATCTGTGCTGTGTCTGCTCTGTAAGTAGAATCTCTGTGTTTGTTTGAATTCTTGTACTTTGACTGTCTGCTCTCCTGATAACTGATGATGGAGGAGAAGACATGAAAAACAAATCAGGCTGAATTCAAGTTCAAAACACCACGAGGACCAACTGCAGGTCTGAACTGACTCTTTATCTTTGCTCAGGAGTCGAGGAAACACAGCAGGCAGTGAGAAGATCAAATCATTCACTCATTATATCAACACAGCTGCACAGTGGACACATGACTTTAAAAATAGTTGATAATTTATACTCACATTAAAGTCAATGCACAGAAAAAGCTGCTTTCAAGATATAAACTGTGAGAACAGTACAAAATTACATCATTACTTGTCAATAACTGTAAGATAAACCTCAAGACATGTTAATAAAAACAGAATTTTAAAAATATGTAAATTAAAAAGTAGAGGTGTGACAGATGTGCAGTGGTTAGTGTCTGTGTAGGTTTCCTCTCACAGTCCAAAGACAAGTTAGACTAACTGATGATTCTAAAGTGGCTGCAGGTGTGAATGGATACATGGTTCTGTTTTTGTTTTTTAGTTTTACACATTTTTCCAGTTTTATTTATTATTATTATTTATTTATTATTTATTTATTTTCCAGTATGGTTGTGAGTTTGTCAGCTGTTTGTGTGGAGTTGTTCTTTATGTTCACCTCAAATCAACCTGAGTGTCATTTCTCTTTAGTTCTGATCTCACTGCTGAGCTGCACAACAAATCAAGGTCAGTAACCTTCTTCTGTCATCTCATCTGTAATCCTGTTCTATTTATCATTTAATATATCAGTGTAAATTTTAAACACTAAAGTTGACAAGTTTCACCAACATCTAACCACTAACACCTGCTACTCATTGCCTTCACCACTTCCCTCAGACCTGTTCACTTGCATACTTTCAAATCTGAAACTTTTCGCTGTTTCTACAATTTCTAACCTTATTCAAAAATTCAGTTTGACCCTCTTAAAACTTCCCCTGTGTTCACCATAATAACTGATATTATTCAGTTTTCCTTCACCTTTCAGATCAGCTTTTATAACACCTGTACTTAAGAAACTGCATATAAAAAATATAAAAACAATACCTCTCATCCTAAATTCAACTCTTTGTGGATCGGGTCCTCCGACACAAACAAAGGAACATAGTGTACGCTGTTATGTGCCAAAATGTATACATTGGGAAAACCAAATGGAAAAGGAGGCCATTTACGTGAAAAGGGAAAGACCATCTCTGAATCGAGGAGGGGGCCTAAGGGTACATCTTTCGCCATCTTACAATGCTGTGATTGCAGCCATTCCCCAACTCTCTGTGAATGGGACTCATGGTTATTGATCAGTGGTTGTTGATCAATGGTCATGAGAATTTGCATATTAATGATCAAGAAACTGACCCCCCAGCCCATTGTTCCTTTAGTGGTGCTAATTTCACTCATTATGCAAATGTACTGTTTATAAACCTGCAGTCAGCTTATATTGAAAAAATCACTTGAATGAGTTACAAAAAGTTTCCCCCCCTGAAAACATTATGCTCAGATGAACAAAATCAACCTTTTGGGATTCTTTCCATCATTTTTCAGTTGGATTCAGGTGATTGGCTGAACCATTCTAGCAGCTTTATGTTGTTTTTGTGAAACCAGCTGAGTTTCCTTGGGTGTGTTTTTCCAATCATTGTCTTGCTTGACTCTGTTGACCCTCGCTTCATCTTCATCACTCTGGTAGATTTTTTATCAAGAATGGCTCTGTACATTTTTCCATTCGTCCTTCCTTCAATTACACGAGTGCGCCTGTCACAGCTGTGACGGCAGTCGTGTGGGGTTGAAGGGACACAGCTGAACTTAACGAACATGATGAGACAGGGAGGATGCAAACTGGATACACTAACATCAGATACGGACCTTCAAAATAAAACAGGAAATACACTGACAGAACTCAGAGACAGAGTAAGATGAGGAGCATAGAGACCAAAACCTAAGAACAAGCGATACAGAAATAGTACAAAAACAAACACTGCATAAGAACTATTCATTGGTTTTAATCATCATGAGACATGATAATGTGTCTCATCAATATGCGTCTTATTAATGATAATGAGACACAAATTGGAAGTGAATCAGCTGATATTAATTTGCACTAACTGGCAGGATTGCTTTCTAATTATTTATAGATTTCAGCTGGTTTCATGACTGCTCATGCCTTTCAACCTCTCTCTCCCTTTCCTGTGTCATTTCTCATTATTACACACAATTTATTGATTTCTACAGTTTGATTTCTTTGCGTGTGGATCGTTTGTCACCCACATCTGGTGTCAGTAGCAACTTTAGAAATATATTTGCTGAGGAAATTGTTGTACTTATTTTTACTTATGTTACCTGCTGGTAATCCTCTGTTATTAATGGTTTTATGTATTGCAAACTTAAACTATTTGTGTTTATTCTTATTGCTTTTAACTTGGGTTGATGCTTCCAGAATGGATCTCAGATATAAAACTGATGAGACAACTGATTAAGCAAAACATGATAACATAAACAGATCATCGGTTTTTCATTTTAACCCTCACAGCTCGTCTGACTGTGAGTCCCAGCAGCTCTCAGTTCTTTAGAGGAGAGTTTGTGACTCTGAGCTGTGAGGAGGACGACAGCTCTGCTGGATGGACTCTGAGGAGAAACACAAGCAAACAACAGAGGAGTCAGTGTGGAGATGGGTGGGGGGAGGCAGTTGGTTCTTCCTGTAACATTAATTTTTTCCCATGGGACACTGGAGTATACTGGTGTGAGTCCAGAGAGGGTCCCATCAGTAACATGGTTAACCTGACAGTCACTGGTAAGCTGAGTGTGTGGAGTTAGTGTTGATGAAGCTGTGTGTAAATGGATGAAATGCTGTAGTTTGTCTCTGTGTTGAGGTGGATCAGTGATCCTGCAGAGTCCTGTCCTCCCTGTGATGGAGGGAGATGACGTCACTCTGCTCTGTAAAACAAAGACCACTCCCTCCAACCTCCCAGCTGCTTTCTATAAAGATGGCTCCCTCATCAGGAAGCAGCCTACAGGTCACATGACCATCCAGCATGTTTCCAGGTCTGATGAAGGCCTCTACAAGTGTGACATCAGCGGTCATGGAGAGTCTCCATCCAGCTGGATCACTGTCACAGGTGACACACTCACCTGTCTGTGTTTCTGCAGCTTTCAACATTCACAATGTGACGACAACTTCATGACTGTGTTTGCTTTATTTTAGAGAGAAACACCACCACACCTCCACCTACCTCCACACCTCCACCTACCTCCACACCTCCACCTGGTTCCATCTCCATCACTATTCCTCCATCATTCTCTCCTTCTGTTCTCTCTGTGTTGTCATGTGTTGGATCAGTCTGTGTTGTGGTTCTACTGGTGTTACTGGTTCTGCTGGTGAGACGATGTGTTCACAGGAAACCTGAAGGTGAGACTCAGACTTCCTGATCTTTCATAAGTCTGTTTAGTAGAAAGTTCACATTCATCATGATCACAGTAACAACTTTCTTACATGTAATCTCTGTTTACATAATCTATATTAATGTTTAATTTTTATTGGATCAAGGTAATGGAGAAGATGACATCATCACTGACATCACGTGCAGTGTCATCAACATATCCAAGTATCAGCAACAACCAATCAGAATAACTCAAGGTAATGCAGTGTTTCAAACTTTATTATGTCACAATCTTTGTAAATATTCTAAGACATCTTTGGATATCATAATAGTAGTTTAACCCTCTCCCACCACTCGTAAAAAAGACTTAAATTCTTCCATTTGGGGCAAGAACTCATCCTCCTTACCGGAGTACCATGGCCTCAGACTTAGAGGTGCTAATTCTTATTCCCCTCTTGGCTGTGAACTGCTCCTGAGCGAGCATGAGTACACCACCTGATGAAGCCCTCAGTTATGAAGAGCATCTGTGACAAAAGACCCAAAGGGCTCTTTGTCACAGATTGCAATAGACTGAGCTATTCAGACTGTTTTACATGGACTGAATTGGTTGTAGCATTGGACAATATTCCAAGAGGTGAAGTTACATGTCCCAGTTTCAAAACTTAACCCTTTAAAGCCGGTCGGAGCTGCACGCTCTGTTTTGCGTAACTATTTTTAAATCCCGGTAGCTCTGCAACCACGTGAGCTAGCGCAATAATTTTTTTTGCATATGAAATCGGAGGAGTTGTACTTACATCTTATGCCATCAGCTTGTGCTAGGTCACAGTTTCCTTCCACATATAGCTTTGCAAAAACTGCATAAAAAGCACTTGCAGCAACAAAAACATAATATTCCAGAAACAGGCTTTACCGATCCGATCAGCTGTTCGTAACAATTCCTATATCCATAAGCGGGAACTATCGCATGTCCGCCATGACCTGCCCGAAACCGGAAGTGACGTAATTTTCGCGGAAATGTAGTTTTTTACCAATCAGGGCCTCATGAGCCTATACTGGTGTTTTTAAAAGTTGTGTTTGACTTTATGACTTTCTGTGTCGTTTCTGGGATGCTTAGGACTCATATTGCACTGCTGGAAATAGTTTATTTTGATGCATATGCTGCTTTTTTGCAAATTTGCATTATAATATTTATTTATTTTTCCTGCAGTGTATAAAAATTGGTGTATTTCAAAAATAAAACCATGAAGACACTTAAAATAAATTTCCTGTGGTGGGAAACTATTTTGTGCAACTTTTTTGTATTTACAGTTTTGAGGGATAAGCCTCTTAAATTTCTCTAACTAGAAATATATGTTAAAACATTTTTTTTGTAGTTTATTGCACTTTTTTGCAATGTATGTAATTACTATGCACTTAATGCAGACATATTATTAAAATGTTGGCTGTAATGGTTGTATTGATGTATATCAACTTGAAATGCTCCCAAAAATGGCTCTACAGCATGTAAAAATATAATATAAGCTCTGGCGGACTTGGTTCTATGGTAGGTCTTAAAGGGTTAATAGCTGAGTATACAGCCACACTTCACTGCACCACACATTAGACCTGGCCCATATAGCAGCTCCTGTGGGTGGAGGACTGACAGGAAAAATGACACATATCTTGAAGCTGGCCCTCATGGCCACCAGGTGCTCCCTGAAGCATCCTCACAGGCTTGGCTCCAGGGTGGGCCCTAGTAAACCAATCCCAGGAAGGGTAAACTAGTCCCTTGGTTTATTGCTTCTTATAGGGGTCATCTGAATCGCTCTTTGTCTGAACACACACTCTGGTCCAGTCAGTCTTAGGAAACCCTAACAGTCCTTGACAACACAGTCTGTGGGATGACTGGGACACACAAACACCACAGTATGGAGGCAATTCACTGATTGGAAGACAACGAGCATTAAAGCAATATTTTGGATTTTAAAAATATTTTCTACCTGTATGATAAAAAAGGGAAAGAAGAAATGTCTAAAAAATTTGAAAGGGAAAGGTAGGAGATGTTTTCATAGCAGTACACATTATATGTATCGTTTTATCGATGAGAATATTTCCTCTTCAAATGTCTCAGACTGAGATTCGTATGTTGATAGGAACTTCATACTAAGTTCACAATGACTGTTGCGGACTTTAATGATGTGATGCATTATGAGGATGTGAGGGATCATCAGAAATGTAAAAATGTGGATTGTTGTTACAGTAAAACAAATAGTTTCCTGATTTAATGCAATTAAAACCTGAAATCCCATATTTCACTTTATACTTTTGTTATGAATTCACCTTAACTAAAATGTGCAAACTTAGTCTTTCACTCTGTACTCACTGAGTGTTGTTCACTGTGAGCTGGACTGTGTGTTTGTGGTCTGTGGTTAACTGAAGCTAACAGCTCTGCAGTCGTCCAGCATCCTGTTTCTGATAGAAAGAAACATGTCAGCTGCAGGTGTTTCAACACAGAGCTGTTCAATTTAAAAACACATCTCCAACAACATGGAGACATGAACTGAAAAAGCATTTCTCTAAATCCTGCACACAGAAATTCAGCCAAAGTAGATTTAATTTTTACAATAGTGTTCAGGCTGCGACACGTGTTTGCTATGTGCTCTATAGTAAAGAGAGTCAATCTGCACTGAAAGCAGGAGCTTTGTGGTCGTCCAGTTTTCTTTTCCACAGAAACACCCCCACTTCTCTATTGTCAAAGCTGTGTCACAGTCGAGGTGTTAAGAACACTGAAAAGCTGCTGTGGTTTATAAAAATGATCAGTTAATCTCTTCACAGAGCATCATGATAAACAAATAATGCAGTAATCTAATATGTTTTATTCTCAGAGTGTGATTCAGCTGTGATCTACTCAGCAGTGAGAACTGAAGAACTGAAAACAACCATCAGAACAAGAAGGCCCAGGTTCAGCTCCTTATTGTTGACTATGGACAGAGACAAGCTAGCTGCTCACCCTTTTTTCCAGCCATCATGCTAACCTAAGCTGAAAACAACAACACGTTATGACTCATGCTCTTTACCAGATAAAAGCTCACTTCACACTTATAAACCTTTATCTGGAAGCCTGTGAATCAAAAAAGTTGAAACTGAAGCTGATTGAACTGCAAAGCATGTAATCACTTTGCCACTGCTTCTTTTTACTGTTTAAACTGACATCTTCCCCTCATTAATAATTCAGCACTAGTACTCCAGCCTAACTCACATGATTATTTCTGACATAAGTGCTGTAGATAACAAGGTCAACAAACCTTTCCAGTGACACCTGAGAATGCCTTCCTGTATAAATGGAGTCATTCAAAAAACAACTTCCCAAAGCATCCAAAAAAAAAAGAGAGAAGGGAATTAATAACTCACTCTTACACTCCGGCCCTAATTGTTGAAATTATTCCAGATAAACATACTTTGCATTTTTCAAGAAAACAGTATCAGCATGTTATATGTTAGAGATTGGAGGATGATTTTCATTATGAAGTTCATACAATTATATTATACTCTGCCTTAATCAAATAGACCATAACAGGCCATTCAAAGCAGAAGTTATTACAAAATGCTCTGTAGTAACCTTTAGCCATCCAGAGGAAACAGAACAGTTCTTTTCTGGATTTTGAAGCTGGGAAATGTTCAAGTCAAAATTATCTAATTACACTTAAAATAAGACACAATCAGCTACAGCAACATTTCTGTAAGATACAGAAACTTGTTTCAAGACAGTGAATCTTGAAACTAGAGAGAAACTAGAGAATATTCACTTGTTTCCATGGCAGATTTTTTCACTTAATACAAGATATTTTAGGTTGAAATTCACTAGATTCACTGTCTTAAAACAAGTTAATATACAGTGGGATTCAAAAGTTTGGCAGCCTTGTTAATAGTCATTATTTTCCCATATAAATTGTTGGTTGTTACAGTGAAAATGTCAGTTAAATATATCATATAGGAGACACACAGTGATATTGCAGAAGTGAAATGAAGTTTATTGGATTTACAGAAAGTGTGCAATAATTATTTAAACAAATTCAGGCAGGTGCATAAATTTGGGCATGACAAAAAAGGAAATGAAATCAGTATTTAGTTGATCTGCCTTTTGCAGAAATTACAGCCTCTAAATGCTTCCTGTAGGTTCCAATGAGAGTCTGGATTGTGGTTGAAGGTATTTTGGACCATTCCTCTTTACAAAACATCTCTAGTTCATTCAGGTTTGATGGCTTCTGAGCATGGACAGCTCTCTTTAACTCACACCACAGATTTTCAATAATATTCAGGTCTGGTGACTGAGGTGACCGTTCCAGAACGTTGTACTTGTTCCTCTGCATGAATGCCTTAGTGGATTTTCAGCAGTGTTTCGGGTCTTTGTCTTGTTGAAAGATCCAGCCCCGGCACAGCTTCAGCTTTGTCACTGATTCCTGGACGTTGGTCTCCAGAATCTGCTGATACTGAGTGGAATCCATGTGTCCCTCAACTTTGACAAGATTCCCAGTCTCTGCACTGGCCACACAGCCACACAACATGATGGAACCACCACCATATTTCACTGTAGGTAGCAGGTGTTTTTCTTGGAATGCTGTGTTCTTTATCCTCCATGCATAACTCCCCTTGTTATGCCCAAATAACTAAATTTTAGTTTCATCAGTCCACAGCACCTTATTCCAGAATGAAGCCGGCTTGTCCAAATGTGCTTTAGCGGCTCTGTTTGTGCTGTGGGTGGAGAAAAGGCTTCCTCTGCATCACTCTCGCATGCAGCAGCTCCATAAAGTGCGAATGGTTGAACGATGCACAGTGACTCCATCTGCTGCAAGATGATGTCGTAGGTCTTTGGTGCTGGTCTGTGGATCGACTCTGACTGTTCTCACCATTCGTCGCTTCTGTCTATCCCAGATTTTTCTTGGTCTGTCACTTCGAGCCTTAACTTGAACTGAGCCTGTGGTCTTCTATTTTCTCAATATGTTCCAAACTGTGGAAACAGACAGCTTGAATTTCTGAGACAGCTTTCTTTATCCTTCCCCTAAACCATGATGGTGAACAATCTTTGTCTTCAGGTCATTTGAGTTGTTTTGAGACCCCATGTTGCTACTCTTCAGAGAAAATTAAAAGAGGAGGGAAACTTACAGTTAACACCCTTAAATTTCTCTCTTTCTCATTATTGTATTCACCTGTGTATGTAGGTCAGGGGTCACTGAGCCAATTTGAGTTCTAATAATCAGTCCTAAAGGTTTTGGAATCAATAAAATGACAACAGTGTCCAAATTTATTCACCTGCCTAATTTTGTTTAAACAATAATTAAACACTTTCTGTAAATCCAAACACTTAACTTCACTTCTCAAATATCACTGTGTGTGTCTCCTATATGATATATTTAACTGACATTTTTTATTGTAACAACGAACGATTTTTACAGGAAAACAACGACTATTAACAAGCCTGCCCAAACCTTTGCATCCCACTGTGTCTTACTGAATTGTTACTCTTTAGCCTAATGTGTCTTATTTTAAGTGTAAAGAGATATTTCTGACTAGAAATGAGACAAATATACTTGGTGAGATTTTGAGTTTTTGCAGTGAGTAAATATTCTGGTGCTAGTAAACTGTCTTAAAATGGTGCAATTTAATTGAATGTTAATTCGTTTATTTTTATCTTGTGGTTAAAATGTATGAAAACAACACTGCATGTCTATGCAGATGCTGTGTGTTATGACACACCAGCAGAAAATATGTCAAAAAGTTAAATACGTTACATGATCAAAAGCAGAACGTTAAATTATTTTAACTGTGATGCGTTCACTGACATGTCCTCATTCTTTGCTGTATATAAACAGAAGAATGAAGCTTGGCTTTGTGCTCATATTCTCCTCCTGTGTTTTTTGTTTTTTTTGGCAGAGCCAAATGTCATCTAATCACTGAAGTGGTCCACCAGTCCAACCTCTGGAATACAGCTGCTGTTCTCTAACTGGTCCACAAATTGACTGTAAAACACACTAGTATATATTATCTGTGTTCTCCACATAAAGTTACCCTCACTGAGGGGCAGAACATTCAAATGGAGAGGTTTTTATTTTATATAAAGATGCAGAAAAAGAGCAGTGATCTGGTTTCTCTGCAGGTTCAATAAACGTTGGTCTCACTTGATCTTCTCGTGTGCTTCTGTGGGTTTCACAAAGACGTCTGATGGAAAACGTGAGTTGTTGTGGTGAACACAAACACACTTCAGTCTTCTTCAGTGCAAATAACAAACTAAATCTCAGCCACAGATCAAAAGCAGACATGGAACTTAGTTACTGTGCAGTTTGATAGCTGGTTATCTTTCAGGGGTCATAAAGAGAGCATCTTTGACATCTATCTTTATCCAGTCTGAAGGAATCTGGAAGCAAATGACCATTTCCAAAAACTGATGGTTAAATAACTTCAGACAAGTAAAGCTGAGAGTCATCTGCTTATCAAACATTACAGATTTTATGGTAACTCATTTTATGGACAGGGATAAACTCTAAAATAGTTTAAAGCCCAGAAAGACCTTCATGTGCATTTAAATGATGGATCATAATTCATTATAAAATATAATCTTTAATTTAGACTCAGAATAGATCATAACAAAGTCAAACTCTTATTTTAATAGACCTATATCAAGATTTGGTGATCTGGTGGAAACTTTATTAATAAACTGCCTTTATGTACAATGTGTTGGAGTTTCTTCTAAGCATAATGATGAAACTCATCAAAAGAAAACTCAGTAAATGCATCACAGACACATCTGATTGTGTGAAAGCGCCCTCTGGTGGAGCTGGACTATAAGTGCGAGGCTTGTGAAATGGGACGGTCTAGCCTCCGTTGCGCTGCCCAGGTTGCCTAGCAACCATGATACTAACAGCTGGAAACGTTTCATACAGCTTTGTTTGACAGAAATGAAGGAGAAAATCTTTTGTTCATTTGTTTGTTTGTTTCTACATGAGCTTTGATCATTCTCTGTAAGATTAAGCTCAGCTATTGGACGGCGTATATTTTAAATTAAAGGCTTTAAAACCAAGTTAGTACAAACGTCACTAATGTCACATAACTTTGCCGACATGTGGCCAACAGGAATGTTTTAATGTTCTTCATTATTAAATATTTGCACATAAATAAGTGACATAATATTCAGTACTTACTTAAAGTTTACTCTTCGGGCGCCCCTCATCTGCCGTTTTTTGGTGGTGGGGGATGAGGAACATATTATAGGACTTTTTGCAGATGATGTGATCTGTTTTTTAGAGGATCCCGACATATGTATTCCCATACTAATTAAGCAACTCGAGATATTTGGGTTTCATTCAGGATACAAGCTTAAGTTGAATAAAACTCAGATATTAACATTCAACTATCTCCCATCCAAAACCATAAAACAAAAGTATAATTTGAATTGGAGAGCAACAAAAATGAAATATCTTGGGGTAACCTTATCACAAAACGTTGAGGACTTATATAAACTTAACTACGTTAACTTAGATAAGGAAATTAAGAGTGATTTGGATAGGTGGGCTACTCTTCCATCAGATGTTGGTGCTCGAATAGAGACGATAAAAGTATGTGTCTTACCCCGACTTCTCTACTTTTTTCAGTCACTACCCGTTGATATACCTGAAAAACAATTTAGATTATGGGACAAAATTATATCTAAGTTTATATGGAATGGTCATAGACCGAAAATTAAATGTGAAACACTACAGATAAGAAAGGATAAGGGGGTTTGGCACTCCCAAATCTTGAGGCATACTTTTATGCTGCACAAATCAGGTACATCATTTGTTGGTGTGACAATGATTATGAAGCCAAATGGAAGAATTTAGAAAAATCAGCACAAGGAAGAGAAATTCAAAGCCTTATAGGAGACAGAAAAGAAACAATGAGAGTAATTAAACAGCTGAATTCAGTCAGTTTACGCTTAAAATATGGTTTAACCTGATACGAAAATACAAACTAGACAAAGAGCTTGGATTAATTCGATGGATAGCCTATGATGAGGACTTTACACCTGCTTCTATGGACCAAAGATTTAAACAGTGGATTCCTACTGGATTAACAGCGATGTGTACACTAATTAAAGATGGGAATTTTATGAGTTTCCGTCAAAAATATGACCTAAGTAATCAAGATCACTACAGATATTTACAGATTAGGGACTTTTTTAATAAAGAAGTAAAACATAGTGTAGATCTGGATAAAAATTCGATAATTAAAACCATAACTGAAGTTTACAAAGCAAAAAAAATGAGAGTAATCTCTACAATTTACGAGCATATAATGGAGGCAAGAGGGTGTACAACAACATATGTAAAACTGAAGTGGCAGAGAGAGTTGGGAGTGAACATATCTGATGAGGAATGGTCACAAACCTAGAAAATACAGCAGTCAACAACATCATCACGTGCCTGAAGACTGCACTGCTGGAAAAATGTAATTAGATTTTTTATAACACCCAAAATTAAGAACAAACATACCTCATTACCACAACCGCGTTGGAGGGGCTGTGGAGAGGGAAATGTGAATCATTCCCATGTTTCTGGTTCTGTCCCAAGATTACAAAATTTTAGGAAGATATTCATTTAGTTATAGGTAAAATTCTGGGTTATGCTGTATCTAAGACTTGTACATTATTAAACTTTGGTGTCATTACGGGAAATGTGATGAAAGAAGATAGATACATATTGAAAATTATGCTTGCTGCCTGTAAAAAGGCAATTACAAGAAAATGGAACAAGATAGACCCACCATCACAGGACGGATGGATCAAAATTATAGATGAAATACAAACCATGGAACAATTGACCTACAGAATAAGGACTCAGGAAGATCAACACCATAAAAAGTGGGAGAAATGGACTGAGTAACAAACTGTAGAAACAAAGAGATCCAACATGGTTTTTTTGTTTGTTTGTTTGTTATCCTACTTGTTGTATTTATCTTTTTGTTGTTGTTGTTGTTTTGTTGTATAGTGTATAGTGTTTAAAGAAAAACAATAAAAAGAAAGTAAAAAAAAAAACATCCTGAGACATTTAGAAGAATCGAAGCGTCGGAGTTCAAGAACACGGAAATGTCTGCTGTGACTGCGTCGCTCTGCTCGACTTTGCTGTTTGTCGGCCTCTTCGTGTTTGTCTCTGCAGGTGAGATTCACTCTGTGGGACAGAGAGGAAAAGCATCAGTCTGCTTTACATGTTAACAACATTTCCTGAAGATTTATTTTCATATTGATTCAGTTTTTCTGTGTTTGTGAAGGAGACGCGAGGCTGAGTGGAGTCTGGGTGGACCTAACATGGATGAGAGGAAGAACACTTTGAAAGTTTCACATCAACTATCAAGGATGATTTTTAATGACTTTTTGAATATGATGTGATCGTATTGCATTGACTGTAATGAATTTGAGCATAATTGTCCTTTATGTTGTATGCTGCTTTAGAAGTGAACAGTTGCAGTTTGATCCCTTTAACCTCCCTGATTTGTGTTGTTTCCTCTTTCAGACAAGAAAAACATCACAGCTGAGTCTAGACGAAATGTCACTCTGACGTGTCGAGCTCCAAACACCAACACCAGGGCTGTAGAGTGGAGCAGAGCTGACCTGGAGCCAGAAAATGTCCTTTTGTACCGGGATGGCCGATTTGAACCAGCCAATCAGCATCCATCTTTTAAGGACCGAGTGGATCTGCAGCTCAGACAGATGAAGGATGGAGACGTGTCTCTGATTCTGAAGAATGTGATGATTAATGACACTGGAACATATGAGAGTCGGGTCCGATTGGATGAAACAGTCATGCAAGCTCAGCAGCATCATCTACCTGACTGTTGATCCTCCAGGTGAGTGAGTAGAGTTGAGTGTGTGTGTGATCAGAGGTGAAGCTGCTTCCTGGTTGTTGATGTTTGTTTTTAAAGATGTTGATGAGAATTTGTGTGAGTTTGGTAAAATTATGTTTTTTTGCGCTAATATTTTATAGGAAACTCCAAACACCCTCACTGGTTCTCCCAAGGTCGTAGATTTGGCATGTCCCCACCAATAATTTGATCTCTTCGCGTAAAGAAAAACAAAACCGATAGAAATAATTAAAAAAAAGCGATCTGTCAACGTCTCATTCAGCGAGCGGAGCAGAAAGAGTTAAATTACGTTCTCTACTGGAGTCGTATATCATGTGACAAATATGGCCAATGTGATTGGCTGAGCCTTTCAGGGAGCTCTGTTTAGTTTTAGCAGCGGCAAACCTGCGCTGCGAGGAGGCAGCAAAAAGAACCTGGATATAAGAAAGTATTTTTCAAAGAAACCTGTAAGTCACTTAAAGCCAAGCTCACTCATAAAACATGTCCATCATAATAACGTTACAGGCTATGCAAGGTAATACATGCCAACCCTCCCGTTTTTTCTCGGACAATCCCGAATTTCAGTGCCCCTCTTATTACTCTTTCTGGGTTGCAAAATAAACTTTTACAAATTTTTCAGGCGAGAATGTAGCTGTGCAAACTTCAAATATCTGAACCGGGGAGAACAGCAAACTCCCGGCTCATCGTTTTAGGCTTTGGCCCACATCAGTCTAAAATTGTATGTAACCATGAATAACGTGTTACCATGGCCACCAGGAGAGTATGACTCACTTATTTGTGGTCACCCTACAGCAGCGTAAACGCACGTGGCTCTAACGTTATTTCCTTCAGAGACGGTGAATTGGACGTGTTGAGTTTGAACAAGTGTCTAAAAAGTCAGATCTGTTCTCAGTCAGAGACTTTCAGGATCATTTAAACCTTAAATTTAATCTCACGTAGTCAGGATTTAAACTCAGGTTCAGTTATTTCAATAAAAACCATCCTGACACATTTAGAAGAATCGAAGCGTCGGAGTTCAAGAACACGGAAATGTCTGCTGTGACTGCGTCGCTCGGCTCGACTTTGCTGTTTGTCGGCCTCTTCGTGTTTGTCTGTGCAGGTGAGATTCACTCTGTGGGACAGAGAGGAAAAGCATCAGTCTGCTTTACATGTTAACAACATTTCCTGAAGATTTATTTTCATATTGATTCAGTTTTTCCGTGTTTGTGATGGAGACACGAGGCTGAGTGGAGTCTGTGTGCACCTAACATGTCGGTGTGATCAGAGCCCACAGAGACAAAGAAGTGTAACGTGTGATTTTTACATCCACGTAGATACGAAAAATGTTGTTATTATTAACATTTATTTCCAAATAACATTTAAATGTAAAATAATAACCTACACAGCAGTGGGGATTAGATTTAACCACAGTAGATGTCTTTTTGAAACTGTTGTAACTAAGTTTAAGGATATAATTCCTCCACTGTGATCTTCTTCATGTGCCAACATGGTATCTTGTTAACAGTGTTACATCCTCACTGCAACAACTCTGGATACTTTGGCTATTCTGAAAAAAGAAAGGATTAAGTCAGAGAGTTTAACTCGCAAACGTGCATTTTCAATCAGATGAGGAAATTGTGTTGAATAACTTAGATTCTTCATTTTATTTGGATTCAATTCAGTTTTGTTTCTATAGCAACAAATCACAACATTGGCTTTCAATACATCCTCAATAACCTGAATGAATTCTATATGACTCATTATCTACTAATTTACATCTAAACTATCAGTTTGTCTTAACTTCAATCTTTATTTCCTCTGAGCCATTGTGTCTGTTAGGCCCCGCCCTGCACGACTGTTCAGGTGTTTTTTAATAGGAAGTTATGACTTGGTGCTATGTAAATAAAACTGAATTAAACTGAAGTATGTGTGAGCTCAATGATCTCCGTCTCTGTAGCTCCTCACTCTGATTGGCTGCTTTAGAAGTGAACAGTTGGACTTTGACCTTTAACCTTTCTGCTCTGTGTTGTTTCCTCTTTCAGACCAGAAAAACATCACAGCTCAGTCAGACGTCAACTTTCCATTTTGTTTCCTCTGTTTCAGACATAAACACCACAGCTGGACAGAAGAACGTCACTCTGCCATGTCAAGCTCCAAACAGCAACATCACAGCTGTAGAGTGGAGCAGAGCTGACCTGAAGGAAGAACAACATGTCCTTTTGTACCGAGATGATCAGTTTGTTCATGAAGAGCAGCATCCATCTTTTAAGAACCGGGTGGATCTGCAGGACAGACAGATGAAGGGTGGAGACGTGTCTTTGATTCTGAAGAATGTGACGACTGCTGATAATGGGACATACGAGTGTCGTGTCACCATGAGTGGAACAAACAATGAGCTCATCAGCAACATCACACTGAGTGTTGATCCTCCAGGTGAGTGAGTAGAGTTGAGTGTGTGTGTGATCAGAGGTGAAGCTGCTTCCTGGTTGTTGATGTTTGTTTCTAAAGATGTTGTTGATGAGACTTTGTAGAAAGCAGCTGGTCTGAGTGATGTGATCAGAGTGCAGTAGATAATGTCTGACAGCAGTTTGAAGAGGAAATGGATTCTGTTCTGTTCTTCACTCATCACCTACCTGACAGCTGACACCTCACACCTGTTTCTCACCTGCAGGTCAGACAGGAGGACACACAGAGGATGGAGGGAAGAAGAGTGGACATGGTGGACTGATAGTTAGTCTGATAGTTGTTGGTTTTCTTGTTATTGCTGTTGTTATTGTTGTTGCTGTGAACTGCAGACAACGTAAATAACAGAGTCAGGATTCACATCATTCTAATGCAGAACCAAAGACTGAAATGTCTGAAGTCTGAATCTTCTGCTGCTGAAGACAAATGATCTGAAAACAGACACCAACACTTCAGAAGGATCCACGATTTCACTCTAATATTTGACAATGAACCGTTTCATCGTCATCCTCTGCAGAAAACAGTATAACTGCTAGATAATGTCTGACAGGAGGATCTGTTGGACTCATCATCGATCTGTTAGTTCCTGTTGTGCTTCTTATTGTTGCTGTTTTGATCTATCGAAAATGCAAGAAGGTTCCAAAGCATGTAGCTGAACTCTCAGTCTTGTTATGCTTTTCTAAATTCAGTGTAGGGCTGCACAATTTTGCATAAAATGAGAATCAAGTTTTTTTTTTTTTGCTTAGAATTGAGATCACGATTCTCTCACGATTTTCTTTTCTAATATAAATATTTATTGGACTCATTAACTGCACATCAACTTCGTAACAGTTGAGACTGAACATAAAAACAATTTCGTCTCCACCGTTGCCTGTATACAGCAGGTAGTGCAACAATAGAAAAATAGTTGTGGGATGGCACTGTGTAACCCTAGTGTTTGTCTAGGGCACAGGTGTCAAACTCCAGGCCTCGAGGGCCGGTGTCCTGCAGGTTTTAGATGTCCTTGATGCAACACAGCTGATTTAAATGTATAAATTACCTCCTCAACATGTCTTGAAGTTCTCCAGAGGCCTGCTAATGAACTAATCATTTGATTCAGGTGTGTAGACCCAGGGTGACATCTAAAACCTGCAGGACACCAGCCCTCGAGGACTGGAGTTCGACACCCCTGGTCTAGGGTGTTGACAAACACCCTTCAAAAGGACGGATTTTCTCCTGTCCACTTTCTTGGCCTTTACAGCTTCGTCATCTTTCACGTGCTCTCCGTTGTTTTTGCCCATTTTAGCAGCAAGCTGGCTACTGTATCACGTGGTATAAGGCTCCGCCCTTGTCATTTGTTGAGCAGGAAGAGTGAGCGCTTGTTTTCATGCAGATTATGTCCCAGATCAAAATGCGGTACAATCGTCATCTTTTTTTTTATTATTTTTTAAATCGCTGTCATTTGGAAATGAGATCGCACAGTATGAATTGAGATCGCGATTTTCTAACGATTAATTGTGCAGCCCTAATTCAGTGTCACTGAAATGAAGAAGGATGATTTTAAGACAAAGAAACGAATGATTCTGAACTTCAATCAGACATCAAACGCGTCCAGATTTTGTTTTGATTTTAAATGTCTGATTTCTGACCTGTTACATCATCTCATGATTTTACTACAGTATTTGAATCGGTGACTGTATTTATTTTAACTTTCAGGTTAGCCTCAAATTTCAGTGTAAGAGGTTCAATTCACAAAAACGATTTTTCCATTTCTGCCTCAACCATGTGTTGAACTTCCAGGAGGTCATATTATCAAACAAAGACAATATCATTGATGTCAGCAGAAATCACAAACAATAATTTGTTTGTTTCCACTCATTATTCATCAGTGCAGTGTGTTGTATGTTACAGTATCAGAATCAGTGAATGTGTTTTATCTTCAGTTTGTGGATCAACCTTGTTCTGTGAGGTGTGAACAACACAAATTAATCCTCATGCAGAGATCAGCTGTTACAGAAAATCAACAGTCTGCCTGACAGTGTTCATTATCGACCAATCAGCTGTGACTGAATGTTATGATGGACAGTGTTATGAAACAGAACAGAGAAATTATTACCACGTCGCTGCAGAGTCAGACGTTTCCTCTCTGACCTGTGAAGCTTTGAACTTTTCCATTCATGAAGGAAACTCTTCAGTTTTAGCATTTCAAGCCCAAGGTTCCACATTATTGATTATTTTTCTTTTTGCTGTGACTTTGTTTGTTCATTGCTAATAAAGTCTTGAAAACATTAGTAGTTTTTCTTTAACTTTTTTCTTTAATTCAGTCTTTACTCATTTAGTTTCTGTGGCTGCAAAAAACCTTTCTGACCAGTTCATGCAAATTTTATCTGAGCTGAAATCAAATCAGTCCAAATCACTGAGCAGATATGAAGAACAGGTGGAACTGAAAAAAACACTCAAATTAAACCTGATCATAAACCTGCTCTCTGAGTATCACTGCATCTCTTCTCAAGTTAGTAAAGAGTTCTTTTACTGATGGTATGAAGTTGGCTTTGATGTGTGTTGTAAAATCTTAGGGTTGATATTGTTACAGCATCACCTTCATCACAAACTACACCTCCAACTAAAGCACAACATAAAATTCAATGAAAAAGTAAGACGGGTAAATCAGAGACATAAAACGATCTTTATAACATACAAAACATGCTTTGAGGTAGAAATGAGAACTTTGCAGATACTTTTAAGAACATTTGAACTTCCACTGACTTAAATTGGCCTCTCCTGCTTTAACATGCTCATACATCAACGTGGGCGTGCATCTCCCTCAGGTGCACCAGCAGAACCAACATGCAGTACAAATGTTTGTACATGAGAATTTCCACAATAAATGACCCAATGACAAAAAGTAGTATGCATAGTGCAAAGCAAAATACATTCACTAAAAGTATGGCAGTAAAACTCCTCCACATGTTTACATTTTAGCTTTCATTCTGCTTCTAGCAATAACACAGTTTTGTGCACTGGCCTGTCAAACACTGGTTTGACAGTCTTGTCCTTATCCAAGGTTGAATCACTGAGGAAAAGCTGAACCTTCCATCTTCCATCTGCACTTGGATATACCTCTGTTACTCTTGCTGGTTTCTACTTGTTCCTCGGAAGCATTGTTAAAATGCTTAACAACAACTTTCCAAAAAGTAAGAGAAAAAACACAGGATGCAACTTTATAAAGAGACTCAGAATAGATCATAACAAAGTCAAACTCTTATTTTAATAGATCCATATCAAGATTTGGTGATCTGGAGGAAACTTTATTAATAAACTGCCTTTATGTACAATGTGTTGGAGTTTCTTCTAAGCATAATTATGAAATTGTCTTCAAAAGAAAACTCTGTAAATGCATCACAGACACATCTGATTGTGTGAAAGCGCCCTCTGGTGGAGCTGGACTATAAACACTGTTCAAACCTCGATAGCAGACTCAACAGTGCTTCTGTGGCCCACTGCGCATGCTCAGTGTTTCTCTTCACTGACCCACAGATTTTAATGCAGGGTGGGCTACACTACAAACCTCCATGGACTTAAATTCATGAGACTATAATAAGTGTTTTCATTGATATTGTTTATATCTGGAGGTGTCCTGTCAGCAGTCAGCGCTGGTTGTTTCCACCAGAAGTGAATCCTGCTACCAGAAATATAATAGCATTATCAGTAACAGGTGTAACGCCACCTGTGAGCAGATGATAGTTTAGGTGGTATTTTTATTTACGCTTTTTAAGTTTCATTTTTTTTAGAAACTTATTAAACGAGAAAATGAATCTTAGTTGTACAACCTTTCTGGTATTAAACCTCTGCTCTAGTGCTGCCATCTACTGACATTAAAGAGCAACAACAGGGTCTCAAACTGAGTCTGCACCACTGAAAGTTTAAAATCTTCACCTTGTGAAGGTGCAGCAGCCTTTTTGTATCTGATATGGAGGAAACGTCACAAATTGTCTTCTTTAAATTCTCTTTACAGGTTAGTTCACACCTGCTAATTCCAGATACCAACCTGGTCCAATCTACTCATTTTCTGACATCATACAGGATGAGTGGTGCTCAGTTTTTTCTTTCTTTCTTTCTTTAAAAAAAACCCAACCAACTCTGTCACACATGTTTTCACAAAGACGGAATGCCTTAAAATATATAACCACAAATATGTGTTCACGTTTATGGTTATGGACCCTTTTGGCCACTTTAGGTACATCTCGGCAGTATCTAGTTAGACCACCTTCAAAATTGCCTCAGTTCTTCTTGTCATATATTCAAAAATATGCTTGAAACATTTCTAAGAGATCTCGGTCCAGATGAAGGAATCACACACTTCACACATTCCTTATGTGTTGTTCTTGTCTTTTTTAAAAAAAAAATAAGAAATGAACTGTTTCTGTGTCTCTGTTTTTTTGAGTCTATCTGCTCTGGCCATGTCATCACTGTCGGTCTCAGTCGTGTGTTTGAGTGCAGCGCGTTAACGTTAGCATTCTTGATTCTTGATAAGAATAAGATACTATATACAATAGAATAAAAAATATAATAGAATAGAATACTGTGTTAACAGAAAGAAAAAATGACACTTAGTGTTATTGCACATGTGTGGATGTGTGTGATTGGTCAGTTGTGAAGTCTTTGTTGAGGAGTCTGACAGCAGTGGGGAGGAAAGACCTGTGAAGTCTCTCCGTCCCACATCGTGGGTGCCGCAGCCACGGAAGGAGCTGCTCAGTGCTGTCAGTCTCCTGCATGGGGTGGGAGATGTTGTCCAACAGGGATGAAAGCTTAGCCACCATTCTCCTGTCACTCACCACCTCCACTGGGTCCAGAGGGCATCCCAGAACAGAGCTGAGGTGGCTGAGGCCACCACAGAGTCATAGAAGGTCTTCAGGAGTGGGCCCTTCACAAAGACCTCAGCAGCAGGTACAGCCTGCTCTGTCCCACACCGTGAGTCTCTTTTCTATAGAGGGCGTCTGAGTTATGAGTCCAGTCCAGTTCATTGTTCAGATGAACACCAAGGTACCTGTAGCTGTCCAGTCTCAATGTCCATACCTTGGATGTTTAGTGGTTGCAGAGGTCTACCACCAGCTCCTTGGTTGTATTAGTGTTGATCTGGAGGTAGTTCTGCTGGCACCAGTCCACAAAGTCTTGGGTCAGTCCTCTGTACTCCCATCAGTGATGAGGCCGACTGTTGCAGAGTCATCAGAGAACTTCTGAAAGAAGCATGGGTGGAGTTGTGGGTCTGCAGTGTAGATAGTCAAGAGGAATGGAGCCAGAACCGTTCCCTGTGGGGCCCCCATACTGCAGACGACCCTGTCCGACACACAGCCCTGACTGAGTTCTCATATACTGTGGACGGTCTGTGATGTAGTCCAGTATCCATGTAGTGAGGTGATGGTCCACTCCAGAGTTCTCCAGCTTGTCCTTCAGGACTGTGGGAAGATTGGTGTTGAAGGCACTGGAGAAATCAAAGAACATGATTCTCACAGTGCTCCAGGTGAGGGAAGGAACGATGTAGGAGGTGAATGACGGCATCATCCGCTCCAATACCAGGTTGGTAGGCAAACTGATGTGGGTCCAGTGATGAGCTCACCAGGTGCCAAAGCTGAGCCAGGACCAGCCGCTCCAAGGTTTTCATCTGGTGGGATGTCAGAGCCACCGGCCTGTAGCTGTTGAGGTCCTTGGGATGTGGAGTCTTTTGAGAGAGCATCAGTCTGATCACTGGAATCTGCTCTTTGTCCCTGGATTTGGACCCAAGCAGACCCTGATGGACTCAAAAACACAGAAACTACAACATTCAAGAATTTTTTATTATGTCTTCTTATGTTTATATTTCTTTTGATTATCTTAATTGTACAGCACCTCGGTCAACACCTGTTGTTTTAAATGTGCCATTTAAACAAATTTGACTTTGACTTTTTGCTACACTGAGATTGGAATGAAATCACTTAATCAGACAGTTCATGAACAGAAACAATTGATAAGACAAGAAACGAAACTGTACTGAGCAACATGTGCTGACACTCACTGCTGAACCTGTTTGTCCAGGATACTGACAGAGACACAAACAGGCATCTTTGCCACCCACACAGTTCTGCTGAACACACAGCTTTGACTTTTGAAAACCATATAACAACCTTCACTGCTGAGCGTCTGTGAGCCCTGACAGTAAAAATCATCATCATCATTAATATGTGCTGACAGCAGCTGCTGGACTGTGTATGGCTGTCGTTTCCAGTTCTTTTGTTTGGATCAAACTAAGATCACTGAAAGAGCTTTCACTGTGATTCGTCAAACACATGAGCTAACAGCCAATAAGAAGAAGGAGAATGTGAATGTTATGCTGATGACACAGATTTGTCTTGTAAAACAGGTTAACAAGGAAATACAGGTGCATTTCCTTGTTGGTGGCTGTTTGATACAGAGGTCTCTTTACTTTCAGATTTTTAATTTTTTAAACTTTTTTGATTTTGAGGATAACATTTTAAGGAAGTTCCTCTCGACCTCACAAATAACAACAACAGGGCACATGGACCTAACAGTTTAAAAAACATCTTTCACTGGATAATTTTAATTTTTCCATCCTGATGATCAGAAGAGTGTTTGAGGGTTTCAGAGATCCTTCAGAACAACAGTAAGTGTTCATGAGCTTGTAATGATTTTACCAAGTTTCTGTAATTTCACAGACAGTGTGGAGTGGGAATTTCTCCCTATATCTATCTGTGTTAGTGGAAAAAGGTTCTCATTCGTATACGTCTTTCTTTTCCTTTGAATTTGAGGTATTTGTTTGTCACATGTCTGGACTTGCAGCTGCTCAAACAGGACAAACAAAGGTGGGCGTGAAAGTGTTGACTCAGGTCACAGATGTCTGATATAAAACAGCTGACAGGAAAATACAGGTTAGTTTAGTCTGCAGCTGTTTGATACAGACACACCTTTACTTTGGGATTTTAAACTTTTACATTTTTTATGATTTGATTTTTTTAATTTCTCAAATATTTACATCTGAGTAACTTTTCACTTCTTTGTAACAAAACTTCAGTAGCTTCCTTTTCACCTACTGAAAAACCGATGGGACATACTGACCTCACAGTTTTTCATCTGTCAGTAGATCATTTTATTTTTTCCACTCTGGTGATCAGAAGAGTGTTTGAGTGTTTCAGAGATCCTTCAGAAAAACAGTAAGTGTTTAAAATGACGTCTTTCAGTTTTTTAAGTAATTTGACAGGCTGACCAAAGCTGTGAGCGTTAGTGGATTAACCCGTTACTGTAACCACTAACTGGTTCCGCTGGTTAGATGAACGTCATGTCACGTTAGTGTAAAACATTTGATTCACTGTTGGCTGGTTTCGTCTGTGAAAACACATCAAATTAAAGGAATTCAATCTTTTATCATCTGACGAAGCAAAAGCTGTCAGACTTTATCTGACACAATATAAAGAAGAAAATCACCTCAATCACAAACAGGAAGTGTACTCAGTTACTCTCCTGTACTCTGATTACAGTCATGTATGTTTTCTCTGTTTGTGCTGCTTCTTTGTCCTCACTGTAAACAGAAGTACTGAGAGACTCCTGCACTGATGTTTCATAGGAAAGTCCAAACAGTCTCACTGGTTCTCCATGAAGAACAAAGATTTGCTCTCTGTGGCTCCAACAACTTAAACTTAAAGACAATCAAAGGTGGACAAAGTTCTCCAGAACAGCTGTGGTTTTATGGAGGCTACAGCTAAATGCTGCCTCCTCCATAGTACAATATACATTTTATACATTGACGTCATGTTGAAGTCCTTTGGCTGATGATGGTCTTTAGTATGTAGCTGATGATTGATGATGAGATGTTTGTGTTGTTCTGTGGAGATCGTTCAAGAACTGAACCTGTTAAACACTCAGACCTGCTTTAGATCTGCAGCTCAGACAGATGAAGGATGGAGACGTGTCTCTGATTCTGAAGAATGTGATGATTAATGACACTGGAACATACGAGAGTCGGGTCCGATTGGATGAAACAGTCATGCAAGCTCATCAGCAGCATCTACCTGAGTGTTGTTCCTCCAGGTGAGTGAGTAGAGTTGAGTGTGTGTGTGATCAGAGGTGAAACTGCTTCCTGGTTGTTGATGTTTGTTTCTAAAGATGTTGATGATAATTTCACGTGTGTTTGGTAAATTATGTTTTTTTTAGCGCTAATATTTCATAGGAAAGTCCAAACAGCCTCACTGGTTCTCCATAAAGAACAAAGATTTGCTCTCTGTGGCTCCAACACAACTTAAAGACAATCAAAGGTGGACAAAGTTCTCCAGAACAGCTGTGGTTTGATGGAGGGTACAGCTAAATGCTGCCTCCTCCATAGTACAATATGCATGTTTATACAGTGACGTCATTTTGAAGTCCTTTGGCTGATGATTGATGATGAGATGTTTGTGTTGTTCTGTGGAGATCATTCAAGAACTGAACCTGTTAAACACTCAGACCTGCTTTAGATTTCACCGCTTTAGTTATGACGCACTTATGTATAGTCACCCACAGCAGCGTAAACACACGTGACTCTAACGTTACTTCCTTCAGAGACGATGACTTGGACGTATTGAGTTTGAACAAGTGTCTAAAAAGTCAGATCTGTTCTCAGTCAGAGACTTTCAGGATCATTTAAACCTTAAATTTAATCTCATTTAGTCAGGATTTAAACTCAGGTTCAGTTATTTCAATCAAACCATCCTGAGACATTTAGAAGAATCGAAGCGTCGGAGTTCAAGAACACGGAAATGTCTGCTGAGACTGCGTCGCTCTGCTCGACTTTGCTGTTTGTCGGCCTCTTCGTGTTTGTCTCTGCAGGTGAGATTCACTCTGTGGGACAGAGAGGAAAAGCATCAGTCTGCTTTACATGTTAACAACATTTCCTGAAGATTTATTTTCATATTGATTCAGTTTTTCCGTGTTTGTGATGGAGACACGAGGCTGGGTGGAGTCTGTGTGGACCTAACATGTCGGTGTGATCAGATCTCACAGAGACAAAGAAGTGTAATGTGTGTGTCAGTGTGATGTGTTGTAGTTTCAGGAGTCAGTATACCGCCAGGAGCAGATCTACAGAGGTGGCATGGATGTGTCACTCCTTAATAAAGAACATTGTCATATACAAAACTACAGTGGCACTCAGTGTAAATAGAGATTATATCAGGGTGGCACATGCCACTCCATGCCACCTCTGTAGGGGAGACCGGGGATAGTTGTAACATTTTTGACATTTCTGTCTGTAAATTTGAGCTCTTTTAAGGTAGTGGATTCAAAATGTAATGCAAAGTATTTACATGTCTCTGCTATTAAATAGTGCAGCTATTTTCTCTGCAGCAGAATTACCCATTGCATGGTATGGTCTCAAACACAAAGAGTGAAATGTTACAATTAACCCCATAGTCTGGGTTAGTTGTAACATATCCTGGGGTGAAATGTAACACAATGAAATAAGGGTACTAACAAAACATTAACATGTAATCTTTGTTTATTCAACACATGAATGCACTTAGAGCCATTTATGTAGCTGTGTGTGTGTGACAGAATGCAGAAATCTAGCTTTTGAACATATGTCAACCCCCCAAAAAAGACAAATTATGGAATTTTCTGCAACTGAATATTTCATTAATTTTGGTTGGTCTTCCTTGAGTTTGGCCTCATTGGCTGAGTGGGCATTATAACCTACAACTCTTGCACCAATGAACATAACAATGAAGCTGAAAAAATGTAGTTGTTCACCAGCATCGCAATTCCATTACTTTTTATCATGGCTTACCTTGGTGTGGTTTGCAAAGTGCTACAGAAAGATGAGGAAATCTGTTTCTTGCACCCTCCTGATTTATTTCCACTACCAGTACTTCCTACTGGTCCATCTCTGACACAGTGGTCTGCATAATGTATGTGTGGGAACACAAACAGTGGAGGAATTGTGTTGCCAATGGCATTAACCGCATATACAAAAGCGACCAGTGAACCTCTCTCTGCTGATGTCGTTGCCCCAACTTGTTTAATATAAGTTAAAGTAATAGTGTGGTAAGTTGTAACATCTGCATTATTGTTACAACTGACCCAGACTGTTGCTGTTACAACTGACCCAGACTCCTATAGCCATGAACTAGCTAACATTACAGCCAACGGCTAAAACATTAGCACTAAAGACCTACACAGAATATATCCCCATAGACATACAAATAACATAATTTAAGTTTGATGAGTTTAACTGCAAAGCAGATAATGCTATTAGAAATTGAAATAAAGTAGAAAAACTTACTTTTTGGCATACAAATTACTTTTTTTCGTGTTAAATTGTCTGTGTTTGACAAAATGTGCTGATTTTTCACATGTGATAGCAGAACTGAATTGGGCATGCACAGGATGAGTCACATCATTTGAAACTTAGCCCTGATTGGAGAAATTGGAAGTGTTACAACTGACCCACGTTACAACTATCCCCGGTCCCCCCTACATCTATTCTTTAGTTTTAAATGGTTGTACAAAAAAAGGTCAGAATCATTGGCTACATTTTAAGGCATATTACACATTGTAAAAGGTGCATATGTGTAAAGAAAAGACTCTGATTTTGCCCATTTGATTTCCATGCCACCCTAAGAACTTTTCATTACATCCAGCCCTGTGACAGAGACAAAGAAGTGTAATGTGTGTGTGTCAGTGTGATGTGTTGTAGTTCCAGGAGTCAGTATGCAGCTACAAAGCTTTTAGTTCAGTGTATACAAACAGCTGTAGCTCCATAAAGGCAGCATGCAGAGACTCACGGTGTCTTATAATGAGAGGCTGCTTTCTCTGACACATTATGTTCACTTATTATCAGGACGTGTTTTTGTTTGAGGAACCTGCAGGAACTCAATTCAGTAAGTAAACTGTGAAAAACACAAGAAACCAAATGTCTGTGAGTTCATAACAAACAATAACATCTTCTCCCATTAATAATGACGATTATGAAAAATACTCTAGGAAAATAAAAAAAACATAAAACACTCTGATGCAGTTAACATTATTAAGTTCAAAGTTACAGTAAAAAAAAAAAACATCTTTCTTAAACGTGAAAGAAAATAAACTACCCTATAATCTTTCCACGTTTGGTATTGTCCACTGAGCACTTCCTGTATATAGTTTGCTGGTTTATGAGGCCCCTCCTTTGCTCAGCAGACCCTCAGCACCATTGAAAGATTTATTTTATATTATGTATTAATTGTTCATTATGCAGTAATTATTATGTTTGTAATAAGTTGTGCTGGACTAACTGTTTCTGGTAAATCTCATCTGCAAGGCTGCAGTTTTAATTCATTTGAAGGCAGGACTCAGAAACCAGTATTGTTATCATCTATCGTCCACCTCACACAGAGTTTCTGTCTGATTTCTCAGACTTTTTATCTGATTTAGAGCTCAGATCAGATAAATAATTATTGTTGGTGATTTTAACACCCATGTAGATGCTAAAAATGACAGCCTCAACACAACATTTAATCTGTTATTAGACTCAATTGGCTTCTCTCAAAATGTAAAAGAACCACTTTAATCACACTCTAGATCTTGTTTTAACATATGGAAGAAAAACTGAACATTTAACAGTGTTTCCTGAAAACCCTCTCCTGTCTGATCATTTCCTGATAACATTTAATTTTTTCAATGTGTTCAATTAGATCTTCTCACTCTCACTACAGAAGTGAACATTTGTGCTTTGACCTTTAACCTCTCTGCTCTGTGTTGTTTTCTGTTTCAGACCAGAAAAACATCACAGCTGAGTCTGGACAGGACGTCACTCTGACATGTCGAGCACCAAACAACAACATCATAGCTGTAGAGTGGAGCAGAGCTGACCTGAAGCCACAACATGTCCTTTTGTACCGAGATGGACACTTTGAACCAGTCAACCAGCATCCATCTTTTAAGAACCGGGTGGATTTGCAGGACAGACAGATGAAGGCTGGAGACGTGTCTTTGATTCTGAATAATGCGACGACTGCTGATAATGGGACATACGAGTGTCGTGTCTTCATGAGCAGCCCAAACAATGAACACATTTGCAATATCTCCCTGAGTGTTGATCCTCCAGGTGAGTGAGTAGAGTTGAGTGTGTGTGTGATCAGAGGTGAAGCTGCTTCCTGGTTGTTGATGTTTGTTTCTAAAGATGTTGTTGATGAGACTTTGTAGAAAGCAGCTGGTCTGAGTGATGTGATCAGAGTGCAGTAGATAATGTCTGACAGCAGTTTGAAGAGGAAATGGATTCTGTTCTGTTCTTCACTCATCACCTACCTGACAGCTGACACCTCACACCTGTTTCTCACCTGCAGGTCAGACAGGAGGACACACAGAGGATGGAGGGAAGGAGGATGGAGGGAAGGAGGAGGGATCTTTTGGACTGAAAGTTGGTCTATCAGTTCCTGCTGTTCTTCTGTTTGTTGCTGTTGTTGCTTTTTTGATCTACCGAAAACACAAGAAGGATAAGAAGGTGAACTATGAATCTACTTGCTCATCACAGTCCTAAATTGTGTTTCACTGAAATCAAGAAGGATGATTTTAAGACAAAGAAACTAATAATGCTGAACCTCAATCAGACAGACATCAAACGCGTCCATATTTATTTTTGTCATTATTTATCAGTTCAGCTCCTGTATGTTACAATAACTGAGTCACTGAGTGTGTTTCATCTTCAGGTTGAGCTGTTTGTGAGATCAAACTTGTTCTGTGAGGTTTGAACAACACAAATTAATCCTCATGCAGAGATCAGCTGTTACAGTATAATTATTGATACTGACTGAACCAACCTGCACCATAAACACTGTATGTGGTGAAGAAAAGATGGATTACTGTGGATTATAAACAATCAGTGATCTGCCTGATAGTGTTTATGATTTATTGATCATCTTCAACTGAATGAATGTTATAATGTACAGTATTATAATGTACAGTGTTATGTGTTTCTTCAGTGTAACTGCAGATTTTGAGGTTTTCTCTGATCTTTTCTTCCCATGAATGCATCTCTGTTACTGCAGTTTACATTTCAAAATCAGGTCAAATGTTATTGATTGATTAATTAATTAATTAATTTATATTTTTTGTGACTCTGTTTATTGACAATAAAGTTTTGAAAACATTTTTATGGCATGTTTCCTTTTAATTCTTTTAATTTAGTTCAGCAGAGTTTGAACTCAAAACTCAGACTAATCAGTGGTTCCAGTTTTTATGATGATGTCATCGTTAGGCGCCTGGTGTTTAAGTACTGGAACAAAACAATGAATTGCTATAGGTGAGCTCCTGATTAGATCATGAACATATTCTAAAATCATTTCTCTATATCAGCCTCATCTATGTATATCTATATGTCTGCTATCTGATCATCGTGCAACCTGCAACATTTTCACAATAAAAGCCCTCTTAAAGCTCTCTAATGTAGCCTTGCTACTTAATTAAAAAGTAATGTAATATAATACATGTAAAAATGAAGGAACTGACTGCTAATGAGAACTAGCAAAACAAACTAGAAGCATCACTGACAATTTGCTTGTATCGTTATAGACTTTAGGGTCAAACACCGCCCTCTAGTGGTCATATATATAAATGTGTGGGAGCATAAATGTTCCATGACAGTTATGAAATGTAATCAGATGATCTTAAAACACTCTTGATCTTCTGGTCGTGTGTGTTAGTGTGGCAGCTTTAAGCCACAGCACTTTATTTCAAAGTATTTCCAGAAAAAAAACCTACACTTGAGCTTTTTCACTGATGTGAATATTTAAATAATTCTATTCACTTCTATCTTTAGACAAGGCAAAACATGAGTTACCTCCTCTGTGTTTCAACCAATAGAAAAGCTGGTGCTCAGAGGAAGAGGGCGGGCTTTACTTGGCGTCAGTGAGAGAAATGACAAAAAGCTCAAATGAGTGAGAAGGACGATGAAGGAAACATCTGTGCTGTGTCTGCTCTGTAAGTAGAATCTCTGTGTTTGTTTGAATTCTTGTACTTTGACTGTCTGCTCTCCTGATAACTGATGATGGAGGAGAAGACATGAAAAACAAATCAGGCTGAATAGAAACTATTAACTGCAGGATGAAAGGTGTCCCATATAATCACACTGATTACTGTTCTAGCAGCTGAATGGCTGATGTTTATAAAGAGTAAAAATGTGAAATGTAAAAAATGTAAAAATTGTCATTGAATGGAAAACAGGCCCAAGTTTATTTTCAGCACTGAAGTTCAATTCAATTTATTGAATATCAAGTTCTGCATCAGATTAACTTTAACTAGTAATGACTTCATAAATTTCTCAACAAACTCATTACTCTACTAATTTACATTTAATCTGTAGATTTATCTGACTTAACATCAGTAACTACTTCTGATAAACCAGCCAGAGTCTGTGCTGTAGCCCACTTAAAAAACACGAAAGTCACATGGGCCCAGTGATCTTAAATCTTCAGTCTAATCAAAATAGAAAGAGTTTTTCTTGACATTTTTGTTAACAAAACAAAACAAAACAAAAAAACATAAATCACACAGGCTATAAACTGCTAATGCTACCCAGTCATGTGCAAAGTGTTTGGGAAATTGTGAAACCCACCTGCCAATGGTAATCAAACCTCAGCACAAAAGCAGTAAATTTAGGTCAGAAAAATGGGTGATATCACAAACTAACCACATCCTATTATCAGTTTTAATAATTGTTTTGTACTATAAATAAATATTTTTGTAAAAAATATTTAACTCCACATAGTTGTTCAATTCAATTCAATTCAATTCAATTTATTTTTATTTATATAGCGCCAAATCACAACAGCAGTTGCCTCAAGGCGCTGTGTAATGTACAGTAGATCGTACAATAATAGAAAAAGCCAACAATCATATGACCCCCTATGAGCAGCACTTTGGCGACAGTGGGAAGGAAAAACTCCCTTTTAACAGGAAGAAACCTCCGGCAGAACCAGGCTCAGGGAGGGGCGGCCATCTGCTGCAACTGTTTGGGGTGAGAGAAGAAAAACAGGATAAAGACATGCTGTGGAAGAGAGACAGAGATTAATAACAGATATGATTCAATACAGAGAGGTCTATTAACACATAGTGAGTGAGAAAGGTGACTGGAAAGGAAAAACTCAATGCATCATGGGAATCCCCCGGCAGCCTACGTATATTGCAGCATAACTAAGGGAGGATTCAGGGTCACCTGGTCCAGCCCTAACTATATGCTTTAGCAAAAAGGAAAGTTTTAAGCCTAATCTTAAAAGTAGAGATAGTGTCTGTCTCCCGAATCCAAACTGGAAGCTGGTTCCACAGAAGAGGGGCCTGAAAACTGAAGGCTCTCCCTCCCATTCTACTTTTAAATACTCTAGGAACAACAAGTAGGCCTGCAGAGCGAGAGCGAAGTGCTCTAATAGGGTGATATGGTACTACAAGGTCATTAAGATAAGATGGGGACTGATTATATAAGACCTTGTATGTGAGGAGCAGGATTTTGAATTCTGGATTTAACAGGAAGCCAATGAAGGGAAGCCAAAACAGGAGAAATCTGCTCTCTCTTTCTAGTTCCTGTCAGTACTCTTGCTGCAGCATTTTGGATTAACTGAAGGCTTTTCAGCAAGTTTTTTGGACATCCTGATAATAATGAATTGCAGTAGTCCAGCCTGGAAGTAATAAATGCGTGAACTAGTTTTTCAGCGTCACTCTGAGACAGGATATTTCTAATTTTAGAGATGTTGCGCAAATGGAAGAACGCAGTCTTACATATTTGTTTAATATGTGCGTTGAAGGACATATCCTGGTCAAAAATGACTCCAAGGTTCCTCACAGTGTTACTGGAGGCCAAGGTAATGCCATCCAGAGTAAGAATCTGGTTAGTTACCATATTCCATAACTCCACACAAACAGTTTGTCAGCTGTTTGTGTGGAGTTTTTCTTAATGTTCCCCTCAAGTGAGTGTCATTTCTTTTTAGTTCTGATCTCACTGCTGAGCTGCACAACAAACCAAGGTCAGTAATCTTCTTCTGTCACAGTTTACCTGATAAATGCTCACTGACATGACCTGATTGAGTTTCAGGATCTCAGACATAAAATTGACAAAGCAAAGAGCATTTTTAACAACTGTCTAAGACAGAAGTATAAAATATCAACAGTTTTTCATTTTAACCCTCACAGCTCATCTGACTGTGAGTCCCAGCAGCTCTCAGTTCTTTAAAGGAGACTTTGTGTCTCTGAGCTGTGAGGAGGACGACAGTTCTGCTGGATGGACTCTGAGGACCAATAATAAGATCACTCAGTGTGGAGATGGGTGGGGAAGATGGTCTGGTTCTTCCTGTAACATCACTGTTTTCCCATTGGACAGCGGAGTTTACTGGTGTGAGTCCAGAGAGGGTCCCATCAGTAACATGGTTAACCTGACAGTCACTGGTAAGCTGAGTGTGTGGAGTTAGTGTTGATGAAGCTGTGTGTAAATGGATGAAATGCTGTAGTTTGTCTCTGTGTTGAGGTGGATCAGTGATCCTGCAGAGTCCTGTCCTCCCTGTGATGGAGGGAGATGACGTCACTCTGCTCTGTAAAACAAAGACCACTCCCTCCAACCTCCCAGCTGCTTTCTATAAAGATGGCTCCCTCATCAGGAAGCAGCCTACAGGTCACATGACCATCCAGCATGTTTCCAGGTCTGATGAAGGCCTCTACAAGTGTGACATCAGCGGTCATGGAGAGTCTCCATCCAGCTGGATCACTGTCACAGGTGACACACTCACCTGTCTGTGTTTCTGCAGCTTTCAACATTCACAATGTGACGACAAGTTGATGACTGTGTTTGCTTTATTTTAGGGGAAGACGCCACACCTCCACCTACATCCACACCTCCTCCTGGTTCCACCTCCATCTCTCTTCCTCCATCACTCTCTCCTCCTGTTGTCTCTGTGTTGTCGTGTGTTGGATCAGTCTGTGTTGTGGTTCTACTGGTGTTACTGGTTCTGCTGGTGAGACGATGTGTTCACAGGAAACCTGAAGGTGAGACTCAGACTTGTTGAGTTTTTTTTATTTTATTTTGCAGGATAATTTAGAAATTGACTTTCAGTCCTCGTGATTAGATTTTTATTCCTTACCTGTGCAGCTAACTCTTTAACACTACAAATCAAATAACGTTTTCAGTTTTCTTAAAACCTAATTAGAAAAATTAATTTGCTGATGATTTGATACATTTAAGGAGCTCAAGAAGAAGCTGCAGAAGATGACATAAAGTACAGTGACATCAGAATATCAAACTGTCAACAACAGCCAGTCAAAGGAAAGAGAGGTACTTTATTTTAATTATTTTTTTTATTTTTGGACAACTAAGTAACATCTATGTTATGTCTCTTAGTATAATTAATGGCACAGCTCAGCAGCCATATTGTTGCTGAGGCAATTAAATTAAACATTAAAACCTCTCCAAAAGGCTCCAACAGTAGGTCTGGTTCAGGAAATTCAGTAAGCTAAGTTGAATTCTAGCTGATAGCTAGCAGCTTAAGGTGCCTCACATTTGACACATGGACCCATTTTTTCTGTCTTTTAAGCCTCAGAAGTTAATGATTGGTTTGTTCAGTGCTCATGTGTCAGAAGCCAGCGATGGTGATCACATTGATGCTCCAGGCTGTGATGTTAATGAAGCTGTAATGTTTGAAAATTTGACACATGTATGGCAGAAGTGTGAAGTGCATTAAGTCTCCATGATGTCCAAGTATGAACTTTTAATGCCATACAATGTACAATGCTATGCAAATTTACCATTTATAACGTTGGGGAAACCTGCAGTCAGCTGAGATTATAGAAGTCATTTGAATGAGTGACGAAACATATCTCCCAGATGAACAAATCAACTTTTGGGGATTTAATACTATACAGTTTTTATTTAAATAGTTTCCTTTGTATTAAATTGAGCAACTTTATGATCTTAATCATGATGATAAAAGTGAGCAACACTGTGTTCACTGTGTGCTGGACTGTGTGGTCTGTGGTTAACACACGCTAACACCTCTGCTGTTAGCCCACAATTTGTTTATAATAAATAAATAAAATAAATAAACAAAGCTGCTAATTTTAAAAAAAAGAAAGTGACCAACTGTGTCAAATGTAAAGCAGAGGTCTAGAAACACAGAAACCAGTTTTATGTTCATTTGATACTCTGAGAATTAAAAAAAACATACTAAAATTTTATACAGCCTGATCTAAAACCACTGTACCCTCACCACTTCTTTGTTTTACACCAGGGGTGTTGACAGGTAGGGGCAACCCCCCCCCCCCCCCAAAATAAAAGTGAGATACTGGCTTCATCTCTTCGTACGTTATAACTTTGCTCTCCTTCACTTCTGCTTCCTGCTCAAGAATACATTTTGCTTTATACAGATAAAAATAATTTACAGCAGCTCTAGTGTTATAGTATTGCACTACTGTAGTTGTATCTGTTTTAATTTCTGTGTTTCATTCTACAGAGAATGATCGAGCTGAAATCTACTCAGCGGTGAGAACTGAAGGCGTCTGTTATGGAGAACCAGTCATCAGAACAAAGAGGACCAGAGGTACAGCTGCTCTTTAACTTTGACAGAGCCAAGCTAGCTTCTATCAGTTTTTATGCTATTGATATTATCACTCAAGCTTCTGATCTTTCTGTGAAAGAGACAAAACAATTAGAGACAAAACAGCTGCCCTTAACAGTGGTTTGTATCATATCTATATAGATAATAGATAAATGATAATAGACTCAAATTTGTTCATGTAAATGGAGAGTCCTCTTCACACACATACTAGTGTGCATCGGAGAATTATATCACAGTCAAGTACTTCTGATTGAGGCCTTAGTTTTCACAGGAGCTACAGTCAATTGAGTGATAGCAGATTAAATGCTGTGTTGAGGCTGTCATTTTTAGCATCTACATCAAGAGTCCCAAACTTAATTAGAGCTGTGGGCCACTGCTGGCACTGCCATCTCATTGGAGAGCCACTTTATTGTTCAAGTAGTACAAAAACCCCAAAGAAACAAACAAGAAATTTTCCAAAAATGTAGTTTTTTGTTTTTAAATTTCAAATAATGTATAACAAGACAAAACTGCAAATGTGAATACATTTTTTTAGCCTTTCATTAGACTACCAAATAAACAAATTGGCACCCTCTTTCTGGCCAGACATGTGGCAGCATTTCTGATATAATTTGTTTCGTATTTAACAAAATGAAACTGCAGACACAATTGTACACATTGGTTTTTGACTGCTAATGAAAATTGTTTTCTTTCCAAATAAATCTCTCACTGAACTAACACAGCCAATCAATCCCTCGATGTGTTTGTACTCCCTGCTGTTGTTGTCTGCATAATAATTTTTTTATTTTTTTTAAAGAACTTATTGTAACATTGCACTCAACAACCAAAAAATCCTCTCTAACAAAAAAGTAACTTCAAGGGTCAAACTGCATTATATTTCTTCAATATACAGGGCCACAGGTAAGGGTGATGTGGGCCGCAAGTGTTCCCTGGGCCGTGAGTTTGAGACCCCTGATCTACATGGATGTTAAAATCACCCACAATAATTATTTTATCTGAGCTGAGCACTAAATCAAATAAAAAGTCTGAGAAATCAGAGAGAAACTCTGTGTAAGGCCCAGGTGGACGATAGATGATAACAAGTAAGACTGGTTTCTGAGTTTTACAGCTGGGGTGGACAATGTTAAGCATCAGGCTTTCAAATGAATTAAAAGTCTGTCTTGGTCTTTTGTTAATTAATAGGCTGGTGTGAAAATTGCTGCCACACCGCCCCCTCGGCATGTGCTTTGAGATTTCTGGTAGTTAGAATGACTCGGGGGTGTTGATTCATTTAAACTAACATAATCATAGAATAGAATAGAATAGAATAATCCTTGAAGGAAGGGGAAATTTGGATGTAACAGCAGCAATAAAGACACATATATACAAACAACCAGGACACAGAACAGAAACATACACAATTTTTACATATTTACATGAAGGACAATGGTTATCAAAACAGAGTACTGTACCGTTATTAAATTGAATTAAATACAGATAAGAGGCAAAGCCAGGTTGTAGTGTGAATCGGTTGATAAAATAGTGCACAGTGCTGATGTAAACCTCTATGTTTGTTGAGAGCTAGAGGTGGGAATGACCATACATCCCATGATACGATATTATCACAATACTTAACGCACGATACGATATTATTGCAATTTTTTAAAATATTTTGCGATATTCAGATTCTGTACATAAAGGTAAACTTTATCAATATTCATTTTATCTAATATCAAAGTCTCGCACTCGGTCTTTCTCTCATTCCAGTTTTATTGTTGACAAACTGAACGGTTTGTATTACAGTCTAGTCCAACTTAACTGAATGCAACCATCTGGTACAATTATAGCTATTCTGAACTATGCAATTTGTGAAAACTATGCAGCCCATTCAGCAACTGAAGAATTTGAAAGTAAATTAAAACAAAATATAATTTTACATTAAATAAAAAAGTTTTAAACTTAATTAAAATAAAACATGTCTTAAATTAAAAGTAACCTGTCATGTTTATTGCTGCCAAAAAAGGTTAAACACATTTGGACAGTGAAGGAATGTCAGGATTCTTGCTCAGAAAAAGGATCAACATGCTCTGAAGTCAGAGCACAAAAACCTTTTTTGTAACAAAATATCGATTTCTGCTGTCCCTGTATCGATACATTATTAGCAAACAAAATATCACGATACTACACAGTATCGATTTTTCCCCCCACCCCTATTGAGAGAAGTTTTGATTGTACAGTCTGACAGCTGCAGAGAGGAAGGACCTGCGGAAACGCTCCTTCATGCAGTCTGTCACTAAAGGAGCTCTGCAGTTCAGCAACATTTACACGCATGGGGTTGGAGACTCTGTCCATCAGAGATGTTATTTTGGCCAGAGTCCTTCTGTCTCCCACCAGCTGCGCTGGGTCCAGGGTGCATTATCCTGCTGTAACCAGGTTTCTGTAAGGCAGAGTAAATGGATTTGTTGATCAATTATTAATTCATTGAATAATTTATAGTCTCATCTATAAAGCCCACATTGTTATTTTGGACACCACTCAGACAGCCAGCAATTTAAGTAGAACATGCAGCTAAACATGTCACTCCTGGTCTGATTGGGGAGGGGACCAGAGAAAACATTGTTTTGGCAAAGTTACACACCAATTGAAAATTGATTTTAGTGACCTCCAATAGATGCAACTGGGCGTCATTGCTGCCGACATGAATTATGATTTTACTGAATTTGATCCCCAGTGGATGTGTTGTCAAGTGGGATAAAACGATTAGACAAATGAGCAGAGGTTAGTGGTGTACAAGTATTGTGCCAAAAAGTGATTTCCTGTGTTTCGATGTGTTTTTTTTCTCTCTCTCTCTCTATGTGCGTGTGTTTTTTTACATTTATAATATCTTTACTTATATTGGTAAATAGGTTTTAGTGAACAGGATTTATAAAGAGGTTATATAAAATAAATGTTTTGCAAGAATTTTATAGACTGAATTATTTTACCTACAATATAACTAATCCGATCCTTGTTTGCCTATAATATGTGAAATATATGTCAAATTAATGATATCAAGTAATCTTGAGCTACAAAAAACATTCCTGTGACAAGTCACAATTAGTTTTTGGCAAAGTGTCATGTATATATTTATTATTTATCCAGCTACAAAGGTCTCATTGACATTAAAAATGTATTTTTAAGAGAGACGCTGTAGGGAGGGCAATAGAAATTGCAACACGTATAACAATGGTTCTATAATGATATTTTATTTGGCCAAAAAAGTAATTTACAGCTGTTTAAATATGGGCAATCACTTTTGTGATTTGTGATGTCACAGGAACAGGAAGTGATACCCTATGGCAGAGAGAGCCAAAACCAAGTGAGCGCGCCAATCAAAGGAAGAGTTCAAGTCAAAGTAAAACTACAAGGCTTCTAATCATGTTTTGTGTTGTTTGAACTGTGTGTGTTTGTTCAGACTTTAAACCAGAGCCAGACGTCTTCTACTCTTCATTGAAGTAGTCCACCAGCATCCAGCTTCTGGTCAAGCCAGTACCTCCGACCAAAAGTTGCATCCGCTTGTTACAAAGTGTGTATAATGGGTTTTTTTTTGTTTGTTTGGGGTTTTTTTTTAGATTGCATTTGAATTGGAGCTTTTCACATTTATTTTCCTGCAAAGTCAACAGTGGGAACATGTATATGCTAACATTTTCTTATGTTCTCAGTAACTTTATTCTTTTATTTTTTTGTGTGTTGGTTGCTGCTCATGCAGCAGAGGTGCGGTTTTTCTGCAGGAGGACTGAAAGCTTGTTCTCGCTTCTTTTTCCTGTGTGGTTCTGTGGGTTTGACCAAAGTGAGAGACGATAAATTTATCTTGTTCCGATTTGGTTGTGGCTCATTGATACATGATTTTTTTTTTCATTACAGAGAACACACAAACACATTTTCATTAATTGATTGTAGAAATAATATTACGGCCAAGGAAATACAATACTGATGTGATAAGTGTTATGTTGATAATATGATATTGTTACAAAAATACCTGCTCAGTCAAATATGTAGATCCATCGGCTGCACTGACCCCTTGTGAATGTGGGAGAAACTGAAAAAGGCTTTAGCTTTAGGTGTTGATCAGCAGAGTGCAGAGTGTAAGCAGAAAGTACTTCTTACTCCTGACTGTGTTTCTTAAATGTTACATGTTCACTCTACTCTGTAATAAATGAGATGATCTTGTTTTAAAAAGAATTATTACAGCCTCATGTCTATTTGTTGTTTTTAAAACGCGTTTACATTAAGTTAATCTTTACTTGGATATAAATGCATTGAGGCCATTTTATTAAGAACTCCACATACTTAACATGTTTTTATGTATTTATTCATATAGTAACCACAGCTTCTTCAGTGCAATAGAAAAGTATATGGGTACTTAAAATGTTGCCAGTGGAGAAATATGTATTGGTATCAAATCAATCAGCATTATAAGATAAATGCTTTTGTTCATTTTACTCCTCTGTGTTCAGTACGTTGTTCCCATTATATCAAAAAGCTGGCATGTTTATGCAAACACCATTCTTCTCATGCAGGCACACTTTGCTCTGTCTCCTCATCCCTGGTTCACTATGTTTGCCTGTGGTACATGACCGAGCAGAATCCTGCAGGCAGAATGAGTAAGAAAGAGGTACATCAGATGTGCAGATGAAAAACTGCAAAGAAGAATAATCTTATTACTTAAAGCAGCAGCAAAAGAAAACTAGAAAGCAGGAAATCTCTCAGACAATGGTAGTATATATATTTATTATTACTATTATTAAATTATAATAAGACAGACATGCTTTTCCAGCACCCTTTCATAGACTTTCCCAGGGATGCTGAGGAGTGTGATCCCCTGTAGTTGGAACACACCTTCCAGTCCCACTTCTTGAAGAAGGGAACCAAAACCTGGGTCTGGTAATCCAGTGGTACCACTCCTGATCTCCATGCAACATTGTAGAGGCGTGCCAACCAAGACAGCCATACAACATGATGAACCTTCAGGAACTCAGGGCGAACCTCATCCACCCCAGGGGCTCTGCCACCAAGGAGTTGTTTAACTGCCTCAGTGACTTCACCTCCAATGATGGACAAGTCGTCCCTCTCGTCCCCAGAGTCTGTTTCCTCTACAGAAGACATACCAGTGAGCATTTGGAGGTCCTTGAAGTATTCTTTTACCCAACAATGTCCTCAGTCGAAGTCAGCATTACTTCAGCCACACTATTCACAGTGCAGGTAGAGCACCGCTTTCCCCTTCCTGAGTTGTCTGAAGGTTTACCAGAACCTCTTCAAGGGAGTCTGAAAGTCTTTTTGCACAGCCTCTCCTAACTCCACCCACACCTGAGTTTTTGCTTCAGCCATTACCTGAGCTGCGTTCCATGTCTGCTGGTACCTATCAGTTGCTTCCAGAATATCACAAGCTAACCAAGCCCGGCAGGACTCCTGCTTCAGCCTGATGTTTCCCCTCACGTCCAGTGTCTACCATCTGGTTTGGCAATTGCCACCATGACATTCACAAACCACCTTGCAGCTGCAGCTCAGTGCAGCAGTTTCAGAAATGAAGGTGATGAACATGGTCCATTGGATTCAATGTCCCCAGTCTCCCTCAGACCACTGTTAAAGCTCTGCCGGAGTTGGGAGTTTAAGATCTTGTGAATTGGGGCCTCAGCCAGGCATTTTCAGCACACAATGACTATACTTTTAGGCGCCCCAGGTCTGTCCAGCATCCTCCCCTGCCACCCGATTCAACTGATCACCAGATAGTGATCTGGTATCAGTTCAGCACCCCGAAAAATATGGACATAAAATATGATATGATTATAAAATTGATAATCAGCCCCATTACCCATAATGGACACCAATTAACTACACACGGTGTTCATTATGGACAGACTGGGGTTTGCAAAGCAGTCCAGAAACAAAACACTACTCTCGTTCAGATCCGGCAGTGGCACCCCTCTAGGTCTAACTGTCAGTGCCTAAACTGAAGTCTCCCAATAAGATGACAATGTCCCCAGGTAAAATACCCTCAAGCACCAAACCCAGGAATTCCAGGAACTCTGAACTGTCGTTAAGCTTATGGGCACAGAGTTAGGACCTGTTCCCTGACCTGAGGGAACAAGGAGCAAACCTTTTCATCTGGTGAGAGCCGAGAGAGGGTGCCATCAGTAACATGGTTAACCTGACAGTCACTGGTAAGCTGAGTGTGTGGAGTTAGTGTTGATGAAGCTGTGTGTAAATGGTGAAATGCTGTAGTTTGTCTCTGTGTTGAGGTGGATCAGTGATCCTGCAGAGTCCTGTCCTCCCTGTGATGGAGGGAGATGACGTCACTCTGCTCTGTAAAACAAAGACCACTCCCTCCAACCTCCCAGCTGCTTTCTATAAAGATGGCTCCCTCATCAGGAAGCAGCCTACAGGTCACATGACCATCCAGCATGTTTCCAGGTCTGATGAAGGCCTCTACAAGTGTCACATCAGCGGTCATGGAGAGTCTCCATCCAGCTGGATCACTGTCACAGGTGACACACTCACCTGTCTGTGTTTCTGCAGCTTTCAACATTCACAATGTGACGACAACTTAATGACTGTGTTTGCTTTATTTTAGGGAAACACACCACCACACCTCCACCTACATCCACACCTCTCCTCCTGTTCCATCTTCATCACTCTTCCTCCATCACTCTCTCCTCCTGTGGAAGAGTCACAGGATTACTCTGCCACATTCTACAACAAAACCAATCAGACAAAGAGAAGGTACAGTACTGCAGTGTTATCAAAAACATTTTTATTATGTCAGGATATGAAAATATATAAAGACATCTTTAGAAAGCAATTTTTATAATAAAATCTCATAATATTAGTTTCTCCCTACACTCATGAAGATACTTAAACATGTAGGCAGAAACTCATCCCCCTTGTCTGGGTACCATGCCCTCAGACATGGAGTTGCTAATTCTCATTGCTGTCCTTGCACATTTGGCTGCAAACTTAAGTGTGAGTTACCACCGAAGATGTCTAAAAACTTCATCATCCATAAAAAGCAGAGATGAGATTGTTTCAGAGTGGAAGCTCTACACCACCTGCCTATGCCTTGATATTCTGTCCATGAAAATTATGAAAAGGGTCCAACACGATAAATGAATCAGTTTGATTTATTGGCAATTATTTGGACCAAACTCTTGTAACTGTTGCATATGGTCTGAATGGCTTGCGGTTCATCCATCCATTCACTTCCGCTTATCCTTTTCAGGGTCACGGGGGGCACGGTTCCTATCCCAGCTGTCATAGGGCGAGAGGCAGGGTACACCCTGGACAGGTCGCCAGTCTGTCGCAGGGCCAACACACAGGGACAAACAGCCATTCGCACTCACATTCACACCTAGTGACAATTTGGATTATCCAATTAACCTATCCCCACAAGTTGCATGTCTTTGGATGGTGGGAGGAAGCCGGCGTACCCGGAGGGAACCCACGCAAACACGGGGAGAACATGAAAACTCCACACAGAAAGACCCCGGCCTGATGGTGGGATTGAACTCGCCTTCTTGCTGTGCGGCAACAGTGCTAACCACCGTGCCACCGTGCTGCCCGGTTGCCATTGCGGTTCAGTTATTCCTAAATTTGTATTGTCGGAATTTCTTTATATCACAGGTTTCTGTGGCCTGTAAGTATTTTTCTTTTTCATTTGTAATTATTTATGTGGTAAAAGAAACATTTTTTAGCAACCCAAATTAATAAAAATGAACTTCCACCTATATACTAAACTCAGTCTAAAAAAATGGAGTGTTGTTCACTGTGAGCTGGACTGTGTGTTTGTGGTCTGTGGTTAACTGAAGCTAACAGCTCTGCAGTCGTCTAGCATCCTGTTTCTGATAGAAAGAAAACACTTCAGCTGCAGGTGTTTCAACACAGAGCTGTTCATTTTAAACACAGGAAGGAACATGGAGACATCATCTGGAAAAGCATTTGTCTAAACTCTGCTCACAGACCATCATCTCATTTAAAGTGAATCTTAATTATATTCAGAACTTCTGTTCCAGTATCATTCACTGTTTTCCTCTATATTTATCCTTTGACTTTTTCTTATGTTTATGTGACTTCAAGATTCTAAATACAGTCTATCTCAGTATCTATAATTCATTTATCACTTCTAGAAAGTTAATTTGTTTGTTTCTGTGCCATGACGACATGTTGACCACATGATTCTAGTTTCACTGTAGTCTGAAGCTGGTGACACCTCTCACCACAGTCTGAATTGGTTTGGCCAATAATAGTTTCTGTGTTGTGAGAAAATATTTGCTTTGTGCTCTGTGGTAAAGCGAGCCAGTCTGCCCTGAAAGCAGGTGGCAGCTTTGTGGTCATCCACTTTTCTTTTCCACAGTGTTATGACCCCACGATGTAGGTCTAGGGGTGTGTGTGGGACTGGTAACAAATGGGTCCAGAACAGAATGAAAGGAGAACAGACAGAGGTGTTTAGTAAATAAAATAGTTTTTATTATAGAGAACCTTAACATAAAGTGCCGACAACGCCGTTTTACCAATAACAATAGAAAAAGAAAAAGGTTGCAACAACAAAGAACACAACAATCAAACAAAAAACCTCCACACCACGAGGAGGCACTTCCAGGGGCCTATAAGCTCACTCTGTCACTAGCAGCATCTTTACTGCTGCTGAGGCCCACAAGCCTACACTACTCACATGTAGCAGCTAAACTGCACACTGCTTCCACAACTCCCCACAACAGGCAGGACAATCACACACTGGGGCGATTGTGGCTCAAGAATTGGCAGTTCGTCTTGTAATCGGAAGGTTGCCGGTTCGAGTCCCAGCTCGGACAGTCTTGGTCGTTGTGTCTTTGGGCAAGACACTTCACCTACCGCCTACTGGTGTTGGCCAGAAGGGCCGATGGCGCGATATGGCAGCCTCGCTTCTGTCAGTCTGCCACAGGGCAGCTGTGGCTACAACTGTAGCTTGCCTCCACCAGTGAGTGAATGAATAGTGGAATTGTAAATTGCTTTGGGTGCCTAGAAAAGCACTATATAAATGCAATCGAGTATTATTATTACCTAGAACACAAAGCAGAGACACCAGAGAAAACCACCCTCTCACATCAATTCAATTCAATTCAATTTTATTTATATAGCGCCAAATCACAACAAATGTCCAGTTCATCCCCAGCTTATATGACCTCAGAGAGGAGATTACTGACTGGGCCCAGGTGCTGCACACATACATGCACACATCATATTTATCTTATAAAAACATTCTGTTTATTATTCAAAGTTGTTTGAAAGCCTTTCCAGGTGAGTTTGATCCAGGAGGATCTGAAGCCAGTGTCAGACAGAGACTCTGCAGAGACTGTACAAGGACAAAGCAGCAGCAGAGCAGTCCAGATACACTGATGATCCTCTGTCAGATCCAGAGGGACACACAGGGATGACACTGGACTCTACATTGTGTCTGACAGTGGAGCTGTTGTCAGAGCAGTTCACTCTGCAGCACTGACAGTCATCTGCGCTTCTTCTCATTCCTCTGTCGGTCACTGCTGGATGAAGCTCTCCACTCCACCTCCCAGTAACATGGCCCAGTCAGAGCGTCTCTACACACAAGCTGCTGTGGCTTGAACCTCTCTGGATCATCAGGACACAGCTCATTTTCTTTCAGCACAGACACTGTCCTGTTTACCATCATCAGCTCCACCTGCAGAGAGAAGGAGGAAGAGCAGAGGAGATAAACAATTGTTTCCAGAGACTCTTCATCAGCTTTCAGTCAGTGATGCAGCACACCCAGTATAAAGAGCAGCAGGGACTTCAGTGCTAAGACTGTACTAGTACTCGTCGTTTCACTTTTTCTAATATTTACTCTGGATTTTTATTGAAGTGCATGAAAATGTTTTTCACTCCTAGTTTTAGTTTGGACTTTTATCCATCCATGCATCCATTTTCTTCTGCTTATCCAGAGCTGGGTTGAGGGGGCAGCAGCCCAAACAGAGAAGCCCAGACCTCCCTCTCCACAGCCACTTCCTCCAGGGTGAACACCATGGCGTTCCCAGGCCAGCCGAGAGATATAATCTCTCCAGGGCGTCCTGGGTCGGCCCCGGGGCCTCCTCCCATGGGGACATGCCCAGAACACCTCACCCAGGAGGCATCCTTGTCAGATGCCCGAACCACCTCACCTGGCTCCTTTCGATGTGAAGGAGCAGCGGCAATACTCTGAGCCCATCCCGAATGGCCGAACTTCTCACCCTATCTCTAAGGGAGAGGCCAGCCACCCTTCGGAGGAAGTCCATTTCTGCCGCTTGTATCGGTGATCTCGTTCTTTCGGTCACTACCCAAAGCTTGTGACCATAGGTGAGGGTAGGGATGTAGATTGACCAGTAAATTGAGAGCTTAGCTTTTACACTCAGCTCTCTCTTCACCACAACAGACCAGTAAAGCGTCCGCATCACTGCAGCCGCAGCAGTAGTTCTTCTGTCGATCTCGCGTTCCCGTTACTCATGAAACAAGATCCGGGGATACTTAAACTCCTCCACTTGGGGCAGAAACTCGTCCCTGACCCGGAGTGGCCACTCCATCTTTTTCCAGCTGAGAACTATGTCCTCAGATTTGGAGGTGCTGGTTCTCTTCACACTCGGTTGCGAACTGTTCCAAGGCGAGCTGGAGGCCATCAGCCGATGATGCCAACAAAACCACATCATCCGCCAAAAGCAGAGATGAGATCCTGAGACCACCCAAGTGAAAGCCTTCCGCCACTTTGCTACGCCTAGAAATTTTGTCCATAAAAATTATGAACAGAATCGGTGACAAAGGGATACCCTGCTTGAGCTCATCACCCACCAGGAACGAGTCCGACTTATTGCCGGTTATGCAGAACAAGCTCTTAAGACGGCTGTATAAGGACTGAATGGCCCATAGCAATGAGCCAGACAGACACCCCATACTCCCAGAGCAACCTCATAGGACCCCCTGAGGGACACGGTCGAATGCCTTCTCCACATGTAGACTGGTTGGGCAAACTCCCATGCACCCTCCAGTATTCTTGCGAGGATGAAGAGTAGATTCAGTGTTCCACGCCTAGGATGAAAAATGCATTGTTCCTCCTCTATCCGAGGTTCGACTAACGGATGGACTCTCCTCTCCAGCACCCTGGCATATACTTTCCCAGGGAGGCTGAGGAGTGTGATTCCCTTGTAGCTGGAACACATTCTCCGGTCCCCTTTCTTAAAGATAGGAACCACCACCCCGGTCTGCCAATCCAGAGGTATGCAACATTGTAGAGGCGTGTCAACCAAAACAGCCCTACAACATCCAGAGCCTTCAGGAACTCATTGATCCCAACGGCTCTGCCACCAAGGAGTTGTTTAACTGCCTCAGTGACCTCGCCCCCAGAGATTGGCAAGTCATCCCCTTCGTACTCAGACTCTGCTTCCTCCACGGAAGACGTGCCAGTGGGATTAAGGAGGTCTTCGAAATATTCCTTCCACCACCAAACAATTTTCTCAGTCGAAGTAAGGAGCGCTCTACCCGCACTATACACAGTGCAGGTAGAACACCACTTGACGGTTTGTCTTTTTCAGTGGCTTCTCCGAATTCCTCCCACACCAGAGTTTGTTGTTCCACTTGGCCTGTCAGTACCTATCAGCTGCCTTTGGTGTCCCACAGGCTAACCAAGCCCGATAGGACTCCTCCTTTAGCTTTAGCTCTTTCATTCATTAGAATAACCTTGGACTGTCCACTCTGAGCTCTTTAGGAACCCCAACAGCCCCAGCAATCCAGATGGAATGGTTCCAGCTGTTAACTGTAGGAATTCCATCCAAAAATCTGGTTTCACTAAATTCTTCCTTACCTACAGACTGTCTTCTTCACTGCTTTAAACTTGGAAATAAATGCTGTTATTGGTCTGCGTGCTGCTTTGTTCAGAGAGCTGATTGGCTGTTGACACTGTTTGATCAGAGCGTGAGCCGTTACTATGGTGACCATAAAGGTCACAAAAAGGCAGAAACAGGAAGTGTTTGTGTACAGTCCTGAAACCTTTCACCTTTCTCCTCTCACGGCTTCATTGAGAAGCTGCAGCTTTACAGGAAACACTGGATCTTTGTTTCATACTGACTGTGTTTAGTACAATACTGCTGATAGCACCACCCGCTCACTCCAACACTCTACTGACCTCAGAGTCTCCAGTCTGCAGTCTGGACTATCCTTAAGATCAGTCAGCTGCTTCACATCTGGAATCTGCAGGTCATTTCTCCATAGGTTCAGCTCTCTCAGATGGGAGTGGTTGGATGTCAGTACTGCTGCCAGATAATCACAGCTGATCTCTGACAAACCACAGCCCTCCAATCTGTATAAAGAGTGAAAGATGTAAGTTTATTAGACAAAGTGTGTGCTTGAAATCATTCAGTGTTTCACAATCTGTTCAGAATGTATACGTTTAGAAAATGGAAACTCCAAACAGCTGAAGCCAACAGATTTGAATCTCTGTTCTGTGACAAAGTCCTTGAATCATTTCTTCCAGTTTCTCCAACAAGACAGGCTAAGTATTGGACATGTGTTGTGGCTCCATTAGGGGAGATTCTAAATGTAATGTGATGGCCCCTCTGGGTCTGTCAGATCACAGTACTGAAGAGAGCTCAAACTGAGCACACAGTTGTTCCAGTCTGGACCAAAGACTCTATACTGGAACTGAGGGACTGCTTTGACTGTCCACTGGGACTTCTTAAAGGCTCATGTTCTCACTTAGATCATCTATTTCTACTTACATTTCTTTCTGGGAAAAATGGGGATTACTTTGAAAACAGTAACTATTATACCCCAATAAGCATCCTTGGATTAGTAAATCACTCAAACAAGTTTTCAGTCAGAAGAAGCTGTCTTGTTATGAGGAAGATAAGAAAAAGAATGAGGCACAAGAACTTGTTTAAAGAGATTAAGCAGCTACAATCAGGTCTAAAAGTAAAGCAGATAATGAGCTGAATAAAGGACACTCAAGGCTGGCTTGAAAAGGAATGAAGTCCATGGTGAGGATGCAGAACAAGGACAAAAGATGAATGTGATGCTGAATCAGCAGAAGAGTTGGACTCATTTGATTCTAGCTCTGATATCATTGATTTCAATGAAGAGGTTTATCATTTTAGGAAAGGGCTGGTAGGCTCTGAGAGTCACACGGTGAGGTGTTTGTGTGTAAATCTCTTAGTTGAATCAAAGGCCTGGTCCTGATGCTTTGGGAGGAAAATGATTGAAGTGTGCTGTGAGGAACTGACTGGGAAATTCACACATTTCCCAGTCCTCTATGGAACATCAGAAAGTTCCCAGCATATGGAAACAAAGGTTAAGTGTCCTATGGGACTCAGTGATGATGGTCCTGTGGCTCCCCCACCTCCACCTCTTTTTAAAGGAACTAACTGTAATCTGAAGCTTCAAATGGAACTAAGACTTCTTCCACTAGGTGGCAGTGTCTGATGAGAAAGGATTTTTCTTCTTCTTTGAAGGTTTGAAATGTGAACATTGTTCTACTACAGTCAATGGACTAAACCAGAGAAGAAGAAAACAGACTTTACCATGAAGATCCTCAGTGTGGATCAGTATAATATCAGCTTTATGTCTGCAGTTTAGTGTCAGCAAAACTTTCACATCATATTCATCTCAGCACAACTAAAACATGGTGCCTGACCTCAGAGTTTCAAGTTCACATCCTGGACTCTCCAGAAAACAACACAGCTGCTTCACTCCTGAATCCTGCAGCTTTTCATTGTCACTCAGGTTGAGCTCTCTCAGATGGGAGGGGTTGGATGTCAGTGCTGCTGCCAGATAATCACAGCTGATCTCTGACAAACCACAGCTCTTCAATCTGTATAAAGAATGAAAGATGTAAGTTTATTAGACAAAGTGTGTGCTTGAAATGATTTAGTGTTCCATAATGTGCTGAGAGCGAAAGAAGGTTCATAATGTAGAAGTTTGGAAAATGGAGACTCCAAACAGCTAAAGCCAACAGGAAGCAGCTTCAAACAAACACAACAAGAGAAAAAAACTCAGAATGTTTCACATTAAAGTTGTACATGTATCATAAAACATGAAAAATACTAGGGGTGGGGGAAAAAATCGATACTGTGTAGTATTGTGATATTTTGTTTGCTAATAATGTATTGGTACAGGGACAGCAGAAATCGATATTTTGTTACAAACAATTTTTTCGTGGACTGGAACATGCTCTGACTTCAGAGCATGTTGATCAGCTCCTTTTTCTGAGCAAGAATCCTGACATTCCTTCACTGTCCAAATGTGTTTAACTTTTTTTGGCAGCAATAAACATGACAGTTTACTTATTTTAATTTAAGACATGTTTTATTTTAATTAAGTTTAAAACTTTTTTATTTAATGTAAAATTATATTTTGTTTTAATTTACTTTCAAATTCTTCAGTTGCTGAATGGGCTGCATAGTTTTCATAAATTGCATAGTTCAGAATAGCTATAATTGTACCAGATGGTTGTATTCAGTTAAGTTGGACTAGACTGTAATACAAACCGTTCAGTTTGTCAACAATAAAACTGACTGAAATCAGAGAAAGACTGAGTGTGAGACTTTGATATTAGATAAAATGAATATTAATAAAGTTTACCTTTATGTACATAAATGAATATCGCAAAATATTTAAAAAAAATTGCAATAATATCATATCGTGCGTTAAGTATTGTGATAATATCGTATCGTGAGTTGTATGGTGATTCCCACCTCTAAAAAATACATGAAAAAGTTGTGCTTTTCATCAAAGGAACCACATTGCTTCACTTTGAAAGGTGTAGTTGGATAGAAATTGACATATTTGAAGTCCAACAACACCTTTTTCCAATCACATTATTAAAGTAGACAAACTAAAAGCTCATTTCATTTTCATTCCAACATGTCATCTTCTGACCTGGGCTAACAACACTGGTCTCTATGTGCAGCTGGCTGTGAGACCAGTGCTCAGGGACCATCTACAAAGTGCAACAATGAAAGAACATCACACACAAATTTACTTCCAGCACTTTCACAGAAACATCTACAGTCATTATTTTCACCGAACTCTGTGGGGTCCTTTATTGGAAATTCAAATGTAATTCAAATGGTCAGACAAAAGAGGGTTATGAGGAAATATGATAAAATGTGATCTATTAGAAGGAAGTTATTGAATCATTTTACTCATAAATCAAACCAAGTGATTGACAAACATGTTTTACAAACTCAGTATTGGACTTTGATCAACAGGAAAAGCCTGAGGTTTAAAGGCAGTCATATTTGTATATTTTCCACAATTATCAAACCAAGTGGTTATGAAGAAACTCCATCATATTATTGTTCAACATGTCCCAGGGTTCCTCTGGGATCACTGGAACTTGTACAACTGCAGCATTTTCAAATGATTAGAGTCTAAAGTCAGAACATGATTTACTCACTTCTACATCAACACATATTTAGACATGGTTGTGATCAAAGTACATTAGATTATTGTTGATTATCAGAAATCCTTGTGCCCAGCTCCACAATGATTTCCCGTTTCTTTACTGGAAATGCAACATGTACAGCACGTTCTGAGAAACATTAGCAGCATGACAGGTGAGTCTCAGCTTCTTCTTCTCATTCTTCATCATTAATCACACTTTGTTTTCATTCATTTTCTCATCACATTTATTTTTTAACACTATTACAGTTCAGCCACAGATTCCCTCAAACACATGATCATGATTCATACAGATGTGAGGAGCACACATCTGTTAGCTGTTCTTTCTTACATGGGTAAGCTTGTACACTGATCTACAGCTGACTGACACTGAGTTATTTCCTCATTCATAAAATCAATGCTCAGAGGAGAGAGTTCATCTACACAAGTGTACTTTGTTGCAAAAGCCTAAATTACAGTTAAATATTAGTTTGCTAAACATGAAGCTTTTAAAGCCAATCAGTGATTATTATATTAGGATGGGGACGGCTATAGCATTACAGATTTACCATCAGCTCAGGATAAAATCTATGATCTCCATCTTTGTAACTCAGACTCTGTGGACAGTGTTGCGGTCAAATTGGAAGTTTCCTGCACTGCAAACAGTTGCACACTGATCAAATCAATCACACTGATGGAAACGTGTGTGTCACAGGTTGATCTTGGAGATGATGATGTAAATATCTGAGTGAAGATGAGGCTGAAATGACTTTAAGACTTAAACTGAACTCAAACATTTTCAAGGTAGCTGCTCTGGTAACGCTCTGATTGTAATATGGTTACATTTCATGATGAAATGTAACCATATTACAACTGAATCATTAGATTTCAAATCAACAAATCACAAGTAAACTTCATATTCACCAACACTCAGTGTGATGCCATCAGTAAATATCTCAGCCTCCAGCTCACTTGAAAGCATCTGGCTACCTGACCAGTCACCATTACCCAGCATGCCATGCAGCTGTGTCAGTTTGTAAATGTGCAATAATTCCTGTTCAAAACAGTTTGTTTCACAGATTGTGGTGTGCTGTGACCTTTGACCCACTAAAGAGAATCAGCTGTGGATTATTTATTGTTGTGTCTGATACTTAGAACCATGAGGAAAAATGCTACACAGTTAATGAGGATCCCCTCTCTCTGAATTAGGAAAAGTCAGCAGGTCGTGTATGTACTGTGGGCCACGTGTTGAGTATCACTGTTTGAAATGTGAACATTGTTCTACTACAGTCAATGGACTAAACCAGAGAAGAATAAAAGAGAGTTTACCATGAAGATTCTCAGTGTGGATCAGTATATTATCAGCCTTATGTCTGCAGTTTAGTGTCAGCAAACCTTTCACATCATATTCATCTCAGCACAACTAAAACATGGTGCCTGACCTCAGAGTTTCAAGTTCACATCCTGGACTCTCCAGAAAACAACACAGCTGCTTCACTCCTGTGTCCTGCAAGTTGTTCAGGCTCAGGTTCAGCTCTCTCAGATTGGAGGGGTTGGACTTCAGTGCTGCTCCCAGATAGTCACAGCTGATCTCTGACAAACCACAGCTCTTCAATCTGTATAAACAATGAAAGATGTGAGTTTATTAGAAAAAGTGTGAGCTTGAAATTATTCAGTGTTACATCATCTGTTCACAGCTGAAGAAAGTTCAGAAAGTAGAAGTTTAGAAAATAGAAATTCCAAACAGCTGAAGCCAACAGGAAGCAGCTTCAAACAAACACAGCAAGAGAAAAGACCATAATTTTTCCACATTAAAGTCGTACATTTCTAACAAGAGTATTTTAAAGACAGTGTTACTGATGATCATCTTCTGTTCAGTTAAAAAAAAAATGAAGCTCTAAAGGGCTCAGCCTTTATCTCCAAGAAACAAAGTTGTTCTCGGAGACCCACCAGGTCAGCTGATCTGTAGACAGCACAAGCATCTTTAAATGAGTCTGAGAGGTGAGCAGTCTTTGGAAGCCTTTACTGTCTGATAGTGATGTTTAAATGATGGCTCAGAGCAGGATTTTGATCATTATTTTGCTTTTCTTCTATTATTATGTTTAGCTTCTGCTTCACAGATATTCTCTGAAATGTTTCCCACTGTTGGACAAGCTTTCAGAGTTTCTTCATAAAGGAGATCTCCTGTGGAGTCCATCTGTGCACACACAGTACCACCAAACTCGTCTCATACTGAACATGCAGTCTTTGCAGAATTCATCAGTACTTTGACTGTTTCTCAGGTTAGCCATTTAGCATTTCTCCAGGCTGAGTCACAGAGCATCACATGATGTCACAAAAGCTGATTGGTCAGCTGCAGTGATAGTGACGGAGCAGCATTAATGATGATGCTGTAGAACAACAGGAACACAGGATATCAGAATGTTAGTGGGTATAGTCATTCCTGCTGCACTGTTTGTTCTTCTTATTGAAGTGACCTGCTGAGAGCTCACATTTTTATCTGTAGAAATTATGTCAGTCTGACTCATCACGTTTTTGGAGGCATGTTTGATGTTTGCTCTTCTGGAAACTCTCAGTAGAATTTAAGGAATATGGAAAGGAATGGCGACACGCTTCAGTCTTTATGGACCTGTTTTTGTACCTGACACAAAACAGGCAGGTACATCATTCTACATGTTTGTACATCAGCTTATGAAATCCTGTCTGCTGTTAAAGTCTTTATTTATTACTCTTCACCTGCTTCACTGTCACTGTGTGGGCGGAGCTGCCTGAGCCCCACCCACAAAGACACAGCTCTTCTCTTGAGCTAAACTTCTGCTTAATCTCCGTCTCTTTTCTTCCTCCTCCATCTCTCTTTTCTCTTCTTCAGTGTTCTGCAGCCACGGAGGCTCTCACGGCCGTTAACACACCCATACCTGACCAGTTACCATTACCTAGCATGCGGTGCAGCAGTGTCAGTTTGTAAATGTGCAATAATTCCTGCTCCAAACGGTTTCTGTTTCACAGATTGCGGTGTGCCGTAACCTTTGACCTACTAAAGAGAGTCAGCTGTGGATTATTCATTGTTGTGTCTGATACCTTGAATAATGTTACACAGTTAACCAGGGTCCCCTCTCTCTGAATTAGGAAAGGTCGCCAGGCCGCGTGTGGACCGCGGGCCACATGTTGAGTATCACTGTTTGAAATGTGAAAATCGTTCTACTACAATCAATGAACTAAACCAGAGAAGAAGAAAACAGACTTTACCATGAAGATCCTCTGTGTGGATCAGTATAATATCAGCTTTATGTCTGCAGTTTAGTGTCAGCAAACCTTTCACATCATATTCATCTCAGTACAACTAAAACATGCTGACTGACCTCAGAGTTTGAAGTTCACATCCTGGACTCTCCAGAAAACAACACAGCCGCTTCACTCCTGAATCCTGCAGGTTGTTCAGGCTCAGGTCCAGCTCTCTCAGATGGGAGGGGTTGGACTTCAGTGCTGTTGTCAGATAATCACAGCTAATCTCTGACAAACCACAGCTCTTCAATCTGTATAAAGAATGAAAGATGTAAGTTTATCAGACAAAGTGTGTGCTTGAAATCATTCAGTTTGTCATAATCTTTTCAGAGCTGAAGAAAGTTCAGAATGTAGAAACTCCAAACAGCTGAAGCCAACAGGAAGCAGCTTCAAACAAACACAAGAGAAAAAAACTCATAATTTTTCCACATTAAAATTGTATATTTCTAACAAGAGTGTTTTAAAGACAGCGTTACTGATGATCATCTTCTGTTCACTAAAACTTTGGTTTTCCACATGTGAGTGCAAAGAGGGAGCCAGGAGGACGACAGGGAGATGGTACAAGACCATCAAGAACCCAGCGAGGAAATGAGCAGAAGGCTTTTGGAGCCTGTTGGATTGAACAATCAAACCAAGTGGCCCTAAAGAAACTCCATCATATTATTGTTCAACATATACCAGTTTCCTCTGGGATCAGTGGAACTTGTACAACTGCAGCATTTTCGAATGATTAACGTCAGAACACGATTCACTCACTTCTACATCAACACATATCAGATTATTGTTGATCATCAGAAATCCTTGTGCCCAGCTCCCCAATGATTTCCCGTTTCTTTACTGTAAATGCAACATGTACAGCACGTTCTGAGAAACATTAGCAGCATGACATCATCACCATCATGACCTGATTTCAGCTTCTTCTTCTCATTCTTCATCATTAATCACACTTTGTTTTCATTCATTTCCTCATCACATTTATTTTTTAACACTATTACAGTTCAGTCACAGATTCATTCAAACACATGATCATGATTCATACAGATGTGAGGAGCACACATCTGTTAGCTGTTCTTTCTTACATGGCTAAGCTTGTACACTGATCTACAGCTGACTGACACTGAGTTATTTCCACATTCATAAAGTCAATGCTCAGAGGAGAGAGTTCATCTCCACAAGTGCACAGTAGTCCCTCGCCATATTGTGGTCCACTTTTTGCGGCCTCGCTGTTTCGCACAATTTTTTTTGTGCAACTTTGCATGCTTTTTTCCCCCCCAAATAAACACAGCACATTGTGTTCTGCATCCTGATTTGCTGTAGAGCATTGTCAATCAATCTCTTCTGTGCCGTGTCTCCTGTCCAGTATTGAATGTGTTCAGCTTGTCAAATTTACATAAATGTCCGATCGCTACAGTGTGACTCTGAAGTGCTGTACTGTATGTTTGTAAGTTTTCTCCCCAACAAACACAACAATGTCGACAAAACGTTTTGCACCATGAAAGGCACCTGCGATAACACCCAAAAGGCAGAGGAAGATGCTAACCACCACACCAAAAGTCCGACTTCTGGACATGCTAAAGGAACACAGAAGTTACCATATTTTACCATAAGGCACACCGGATTATAAGGCGCACTAAGTGAAACAAAACAGTCATATAAGTTGAACTTTACTCAACTCATTCTTCTTGCTTCCTCTACTTCTGTACCATTGATTCATTCATGTTGAATTCTGCTCTATTCTAATGTTCTGGACCTGAAAAGAGGCCTTGATCTTTGGTTTAATTCTAGAATACTCAACTTATTTTTCTATCTGTAATAATTGTGAAAAATAAAGTTGGCTACTTTGCAGATTTCACCTATGGTGGGTTATTTTTAGAACGTAACTCCTGCGATAAACGAAGGACCACTGTACTTTGTTACAAAAGCGGAAATCCCAGTTAAACATTAGTTTGCTAAACATGAAGCTTTTACAGCCAATCAGTGATCAATATATCAGGATGGGGACGGCAATGGCAGTACAGATTTACCATCAGCTCCGGATAAAATCTATGATCTCCATCTTTCTAACTCTGAGACTTTGTGGTCAGTGTTGCTGTCAGATTGGAAGTTTCCTGCACTGTAAACCTTTACTGTGTTGCACAGTGATCAGTGATCCATAATTGTTTGATTAGAATCAATCACACTGATGAAAACATGTATGTCACAGGTGGATCTTGGAGATGATGTAAATATCTGAGTGAAGATGAGGCTGAAATTACTTTAAGACTAAAACTGAAGTCAATCTTTTTCAAAGCAGCTGCAGACACTCTGATTGTAATCTGATTATATTAGAGTTAATTATTTTAAGATTGTCATTAGCACAAAGTCATGTGACCATTGCTTTTATGTGTCCTAATATGGTTGTCATTGTGCAGAAAGAGATGGATAATTAGGAGCTGTATTTTCAGCTTTGCACAGACATGTGCAAAGCATCCCCATTACACATTTAGATTTCACACTTCTATGACCTTAGGCAAGTTCCCGTTTTTATAGTTTAGCGAGACACTCACTTCTGCTGTTTCGGCATGACGCACGTTAGTTTGTGAAAGGTCACACTCTGTATGAGGGCGACTGGAGTGACTGATATCATGCCTTGTATGGTGTCAGGAAAAGACAAAGACACACACACACATAGGCGTATACTTTGCTCACACACACATGCCTGCTTAAAACTGTCACGTGGTTAACTGAATTGTGTGTGACCTCTGTTGTCAATAAAAAGTGAGGCGGACGCAGAGGAGTTTGAGTTGCTTGGACAGGCGAGTGGCAGCACTGCCCTCCGACGCTCCCCTTGCAAGTAAAACTATTGTGGTGTCTGTGTGGTTGCTTTCAGTAACAGTTTCTGTTTACCAGCAGGGGTGACTTAAACCCAACATATTACATCTCATGATGAAATGTAATCAGGTTACAGCTGAATCATTAGATTTCAAATCAAAATGTAAAGTTAGGATTCATCTAATCAAATTTCAAACTGCTCGACGAGGAGCATTGACATTAGAATAAATGATGGATTTTGTATAAACTTTATTAAGTCTGTGATGATGACAGAGTGACCCACACTGATTCAAACTCTTCTTCCTTCCTGTTTTTATGTCACGGTCAGCACTGGTGCGTCTTTATATTCCTGCTCCTCTGGATTCACACCGAGCCTCTGCTCTTTATTTACCTGTTGCCATGGTGAATCGAAGTATCGGGCTCCATAACTAAAACTGAGCATGCTCTACTTCCTGGAACATACCTTATTATCTAATGTGAGCTGATTCTTTTTATTAACACCTTATTCTGCTCACAGAGCACTGCACTCTCAGACTGCAGGCTTACTTATGCTTGCTGGAATATTAAAAATTAGAAATTTAAATGTGTTTCTAATAAACTGCTTTGAAAATAAATGCTTGTATGTTAAACTGTTGGGGTGAGCTCCCTGTAAGAGAGGAGGAAATAACTGGAACCAATTTCAAAGTGTGGATTAAAAAACAGTCCTGTCAGCTGAACATTTTCAACTGTGTGTTCATGGTGTCACTAAATGAAAACATGAAGCTGTGATTAGCTGACACTGTAAATGCCGGCAAAGCCACTTTACTTTTACACTTTTATTCTGAAAGAGTACCATAGCACTTCCTCTTTTATTGTGTGAGACTTCCTGTTCTGTTCTCAGTGAAACAACACAAACATGTTGCTTCAGAGTGAGTGAAAAACTTTATTTTTTTTAAAAATACTGACGCAGAATTATGTATTTTATTTACCTGTCACATGCTAAAACTTTGGAAAGTTTACACAATATAGTTGAATTCAGGTTTTTTTGTATATGCATGTCATTTGTTTGTGGTGTGGAATGACTAGCTAGGAGATGCTCATGGAGGAGGTTGCTAGCAGGGTCAGCATGATTAGCACCCTTGGAAGCAGAAAGAGATTGGTTTAATGATTGCAAATGATTGTTTATGTATTTAAGAGACAGAAATGTTGTCGTTAATTCATTTTATTAAATGCTGTAACATAAATTTTTAAAAGCTGTTGATTTATGTCAGTGTCACGATTTGAGTTCATCAAAATAATTTTCTATATAGTAAAATGTGAACATTTCTGCACTTTCCACTTAAATGCTATTATTGCATTTGTTTGTGCATCTTTATAGTTTTCATGGTGCCATATTGTCAGTGGTTTAAAGAGGAGAGAATAAAGTTGCATCAGTCGAAGCTCTCTGCGTTATGAGTGGTAATTCCAAGTGGGCAGCTACAGACACTTTGAACACAGTTAGTACACACAGAGGCAGACTCTGTCTACACCCTCAGAGCAAAAGCTGTCCACATGTGTCTGTCAGTCCAAATACTTCTTATTGCTGGAATCACTACAGTCAAAGCTGGAAATCATTCACAAGTAAACATCATATTCACCAACACTCAGTGTGATGTCATCAGTAAATATCTCAGCCTCCGGCTCACCTGAAAGCATCTGACTACCTACCAAGTGTCAGCACAACTTTCACATCATATTCATCTCAGCACAACTAAAACATGGAGACTGACCTCAGAGTTACAAGTCCACATCCTGGACTCTCCAGAAAACAACACAGCTGCTTCACTCCTGAATCCTGCAGGTTGTTCAGGCTCAGGTCCAGTTCTATCAGGTGGGAGGGGTTGGACTTCAGTGCTGCTGCCAGATAATCACAGCTGATCTCTGACAAACCACAGTCCCACAATCTGTATAAAGAACGAAAGATGTAAGTTTATTAGACAAAGTGTGTGCTTGAAATCATTCAGTGTTTCAAAATCTGTACAGAGCTGACGAAAGTTCAGAATGTAGAAGTTTAGAAAATGGAAACGCCAAACAGCTGAAGCCAACAGGAAGCAGCTTAAAAATACACAACAGCAGTGATGATGTTGGCATAGTTTCACTTGGAGGCGAAGTCTGTTTACACACACACACACACACACACACCAAGAAAAGAGGCTGCTACCAAGATAGTGAGCTAAGGCTGGGTGTAGTTTAAGATATGAAGTCCAGACTTTACCTTTGAACTGGACACAATTATGGCCAGAGATGGGCAGTAACGCGTTACTGTAATCCGATTACTTTTTAAAGTAACAAATAACGTAAGGGATTACTATTGCAAAAAAGTAGATTACTGTTACTTTTCTGTAAGCATGCTGCGTTACTTTTACAGTTTAGCAATGCAGTTTGTGTTTGTTTGTAAGTGTCTCATAACAATGATGTAAGCATGTGTGACGTCCGTGGCAACGTCAGAGTACAACCATACAGCGTTAAAAGCGTGGAAATACTTAAATTACTTCAAGTTTTATTTTGTAAAATGTGACTAAAATTAGTGTCCGCTGTACACTCTTCGTGGGAAGAAAACTTCTTTCTACTGCGAAACTTCAAATCTGATCAACCATCTAGGCAAGCCGCCACGGCAATGTGAAATCAACAAAGAAACCCCCAGATCCACCCAATGGCATGACTGCTGTGGCACTGGGCAGATCTCCAATTGCTCCGCTCCTGCTAAACAGGTGAAAATAGATTTAAGAGCGACAGGACTAGGGATGGGTATTGTTTAGGTTTTATCCGATACCGATGCCAAACCGGTACTTTTGAAACAGTGCCGGTGCTCGAACCGGTGCTCAAACCGGTGCTCAAACTGGTGCTTAAAGAATAGAGAACACAGACTTTGTCCAAAAACCTCTTATGTTTATATTTTTAGCAGGGGTTTTTTTTCCAGCAAAATGATAACCATGATTATCCTTTTCTGTTGATACAACATACCTATTTTGGTTGGAACCGGTGCTCAAACAATGGAAAACAAACTTTGTCCTAAAACCTCTCATGTTTAGCTGTTTTTTTGTAAAAAGATAACAATGTTAGCCTTTTCTGTAGCTATAGGGCATACAGTGGGATGCAGAAGTTTGGGCAACCTTGTTAATAGTCATTATTTTGGTTGGTTGTTTTCGTTGGTTTTTACAATAAAAAATGTCAGTTAAATATATCATATAGGAGACACACACAGTGATATTTGAGAAGTGAAATGAAGTTTATTGCATTTACAGAAAGTGTGCAATAATTGTTTAAACAAAATCAGGTAGATGCATCAATTTGGGCACTGTTGTCATTTTATTGATTCCAAAAACTTTAGAACTAATTATTGGAACTCGAATTGGCTTGGTAAGCTCAGTGACCCCTGACCCTACATACACAGATGAATACAATAATGAGAAAGAGTATTTAAGGGGTCAATTGTAAGTTTCCCTCCTCTTTTAATTTTGTCTGAAGAGTAGCAACATGGGGTTCTCAAAACAACTCTCAAATGACCTGAAGACAAAGACTGTTGACCATCATGGTTTAGGGGAAGGATACAGAAAGCTGTCTCAGAGATTTAAGCTGTCAGTTTCCACAGTTTGGAACATATTGAGAAAATGGAAGACCACAGGCTCAAGTTAAGGCTCGAAGTGGCAGACCAAGAAAAATCTCGGATAGACAGAAGGGACGAATGGTGAGAACAGTCAGAGTCAACCCACAGACCAGCACCAAAGACCTACAACATCATCTTGCAGCAGATGGAGTCACTGTGCATCGTTCAACCATTCGGCACACTTTCCACAAGGAGATGCTTTATGCGAGAGTGATGCAGAGGAAGCCTTTTCTGTTAAAGTTGAGGGACACATGGATTCCACTCAGTATCAGCAGATTCTGGAGACCAATGTCCAGGATTCAGTGACAAAGCTGAAGCTGTGCCGGGGCTGGATCTTTCAACAAGACAAAGACCTGAAACACTGCTCAAAATCCACTAAGGCATTCATGCAGAGGAACAAGTAAAACGTTCTGGAACAGTCATCTCAGTCACCAGACCTGAATATTATTGAAAATCTGTGGTGTGAGTTACAGAGAGCTGTCCATGCTCGGAAGCCATCAAACCCGAATGAACTAGAGATGTTTTGTAAAGAGGAATGGTCCAAAATACCTTCAATCACAATCCAGAGTCTCATTGGAACCTACAGGAAGCATTTAGAGGCAGTAATTTCTGCAAAAGGCGGATCTACTAAAAAATTTTTTCATTTCTTTTTTGTGGTGCCCAAATTTATGCACCTGCCTGATTTTGTTTAAACATTTATTGCACACTTTCTGAAAATCCAATAAACTTCATTTCACTTCTCAAATATCACTGTGTGTGTCTCTTATATGATATATTTAACTGACATTTTTTATTGTCTGTCAGTGCGCCCCAGGGTGGCTGTGGCTACAATGTAGCTTGCCTTCACCAGTGTGTGAATGTGTGTGTGACTGGGTGGATGACTGGATGTGTAAAGTGCTTTGGGGTTCTTAAGGACTAGTAAAGCGCTATACAAATACAGGCCATTTACCATTGTAACAACCAACGATTTATACAGGAAAATAATGACTATTAACAAGGTTGCCCAAACGTTTGCATCCCACTGTATATGGTATTGCTCTATCAAACAAGAAGCCAGCCGCATGTAACTACAACGGTGTTTGCTAGTTCACCTTACGTGCATTAATTTAATAACGTGGTTAGCGTACTCAACGTAAATTACACACGAACAACATTAAGCTACTCGCCCAGAGAAGAGCGGCTGCTGCTGCTATCATCATCCATCATTTCTGCTACACTGGCAGGGCTAGGGGCCAGGACTCTCAGCCCTGGCGCGGGGTGCCACCAGTGCATCGAGCCACCTGAGGGGCTCTTCAACTGGTGGGGGAGGCTGCTACATATTTGCAGGTCTCCTCACTCCAGGAACTCACTCTGCAGGTGGGGTAGAGATATAGGAGAGGTGGAGAAAGAACTCAGTCTGGGTGTCTATAGTCTTGTGTAGTCTGGGAGATGAGTGGATGATGGGGTGGGTGCAGTTTTCTCTGTGGTGGGGTCGGGTGGGGTGCCCCAGGCTCTGTGGGGCCACTTGCCCCTCCCTTCCTTCCCTCCCCATCTCCAGCTGCCTCCCTCTTCCCACTCCTTCCCACTGGAGCTCACGGGCATGTCACTGCAACCCCCGACGGCTCCTGCTCAGCAGCTGCTCAGTGACCCCTTATCTGGGGCTCTCCTCAACTCTTTCCGGGATAGTGGCACGGTTTCCTCTCCGTTGGTCTTCCTTGGTCTCTTGTGTTCTGAGGGCCTCTGGATGTCTGGAGTTTTGATCTCCTCCATACCTGCTTCATGCCCTGGAGGACGGGGCTGTGGCTCCCCACACCCTCTAGCAGATCATTACATGAAGGAACCTTTTAAAAACAAGCGCGTTCATGCTCACAGGTGTACACACGGGTGCTCAGAGACACAAACTACACCCTTTTTGGCTCCTACCTGAAAGCACACTGTGCGCTGTCGATTTTACGTGCTGCACAATAATATTCAATATTTAGCATTTACTGTTATATTCACATAGATTATTGCGATTATGTTGTTTATTATATTTCTCTTTTTTTTGCTTGTTTTCTTTTTTTTTTTTTCCTCAACAGGTGATCTAGGTGATTGATATATGTATTTTTTGTTTTGTTTGTCTCTGTTTTTTGCCCTTTATCACCATTCCTCTTCCCCGCTGTTTTTCTTCCCCTACCTCTCTTTCTTTCTCCCTTTTCTTCCCCCAGTATGTAGCAAGTAAAAGCAAAATAAAATAAACAATAAAAACAAAGGTGAATAAAATGAGCCCGGGATGGTCCATTTGGTAAAGTATATCCATTGGTCATCTTTGTTGGCCTTTAGACAATAATTCTTTAGACAAGAACCAAACGGGACAGGCGGGAAAAAAACCAAACAATGTAATGCGCGTGAAATTATAAGATTAAAACTAATAAAACTATTTTTAAAAAGAGACTTTTCCATTAGATTCAATTTTATACGATGGATCATGCAGAAAAAATAGAATTGGGCTGAAAGATCTCTTGCTTTAAGTTACTAGTAACCAATTACTTTTGAAAATAAGTAATCAGTAAAGCAATGGGGAAAAAAAAATAAGAGGTGGTGCCACTCAAGGTTAGTTTCAAACCAAGTTATGACTAAGACATCTCTTTCTCTAATATTAAAATTTGTTTGATGATCTACAACATGCAATTATGATAAATATGCAAAACAAATAGAAATCAGGTGACTACAGAAGACTGTGTTTAAATGATATGCATTAGAAACAGAACAAAAGACCTGGTCTTGGAAACAACTTAGGGCTAGGAAAGCTGAAGGTTCCTGAAGGATCAGACCTATGCTTCTATTTTGGTTAAATGGATGCTGGAGGTGCTTGGTGTTGACAGGTGAATTATTCTGAACCGAGTGCACTGGGTCAGGCTGAAGAGAAATGCTGCTCAACCAAGAACAATGGTTGAGCAGTATTTCCTTAAACATAAGGAAAAACTGAATGTAACGTATAAAAAGAAATCGTTTTTTTTACAAGATTGTTCTTAGATCTGGTATGAGGAACCCTAAAGCAACACCAGACATACGATTCAGTTCACCAGCAGCTACAGAGACTGGACACACCATACAGAGCGACTGTACCAGTGAGGCTGTAACGAACACCTTCTACTGCATCTTTAACTGAGGGATGCACTGAATTTAGTTTATAAAACTAGAAAAACACGACACTTTTGACTGCTATGAAATATTAAAACAATCATCATCTTAACTACAAATATTGAGGACTGTTTTGTTACTTTTAGAGCATCTAATACACTGTTTAGCTTGATTATTTTTAATTGTTTGTCTCTGATTTTTACAGAAACAACAAATGAAGGTATGAGCACATATTTACTTACAGAGCTTTGTTGGAGGCTTTGACCACTGGCAGCAGCCTCAGAAGAGCCTCCTCTGAAGCAGAGTATTTCTTCAGGTCAAACACATCCAGATCTTTTTCTGATGACAGTAAGATGAAGACCAGAGCTGACCACTGAGGAAGAGACAGTTTATCTGTGGAGAGACTTCCTGAACTCAGGGACTGTTGGATCTCCTCCACTAGAGAACAATCATTCAGTTCATTCAGACAGTGGAGCAAATTTATGCTTTGCTCTGCAGACAGATTCTCACTGAGCTTCTCCTTGATGTACTGGACTGTTTCCTGATTGGTCTGTGAGTCACATCCTCTCTGTGTCAGCAGACCTCGAAGGAGAGTCTGATTGGTCCGCAGTGAAAGACCCAGGAGGAAGCGGAGGAACAAATCCAGGTGTCCATTTGGACTCTGTAAAGTCTTGTTCACAGCACTCTGGTAGACCGATGTTAAATTGCTAATTTTTCTAAATAATTTAAACTTCTTAGTAGTAATTTGTTGTTCTTCCAGCAAATTGAGTCCAGAGTTGATGAAGGTCAGATGGACATGAAGAGCAGCTAGAAACTCCTGAACACTCAGATGGATGAAGCAGAACACCTTGTCCTGGTACAGTCCTCTCTCCTCTTTAAAGGTCTGTATGAACACTCCTGAGTACACTGAGGCTGCTCTGATATCGATGCCACACTCTGTAAGGTCTGATTCATAGAAGATCAGGTTTCCTTTCTGCAGCTGATCAAAAGCCAGTTTTCCCAGAGACTCAATCATCTTCCTGCTCTCTGGACTCCAGTGTGGATCTGTCTCAGCTCCTCCATCATACTTGACCTTCTTCACTTTGGCCTGAACCACCAGGAAGTGGATGTACATCTCAGTCAGGGTCTTGGGCAGCTGTCCTCCCTCTCTGGTTTTCAGCACATCCTCCAGAACTGTAGCAGTGATCCAGCAGAAGACTGGGATGTGGCACATGATGTGGACACTTCGTGATGTCTTGATGTGGGAGATGATCCTGTTGGAATACTTCTTGTCTCTGAATCTCTTCCTGAAGTACTCCTCCTTCTGTGGGTCAGTGAACCCTCTGACCTCTGTCACCATGCCAACACATGCAGGAGGGATCTGATTGGCTGCTGCAGGTCGTGTGGTTATCCAGAGGTGAGCAGAGGGAAGCAGTTTCCCCCTGATAAGGTTTGTCAGCAGCACATCCACTGAGGTGGACTTTCTAGGGTCAGTTAGGATTGTAGTTTTATGGAAGTCCAGAGGAAGTCGACACTCATCCAGACCATCAAAAATGAACAGAACCTGGAAGTCTTCAAAACTGCAGATTCCTGCTTCTTTGGTTTCAATAAAGAAGTGATGAACAAGTTCCACCAAGCTGAACTTTACCTCTTTCAGCACATTCAGCTCTCTGAAAGTGAATGGAAATATGAACTGGATGTCCTGGTTGGCTTTTTCTTCAGCCCAGTCCAAGGTGTATTTCTGTGTTAAGACTGTTTTTCCAATGCCAGACACTCCCTTTGTCAGCACTGTTCTGATTGGTTCATCTCTTCCAGGTGAAGCTTTAAAGATGTCTTCTTGTCTGATTGTTGTTTCTGGTCTGTCTGGTTTCCTGGATGCTTTTTCAATCTGTCTGACCTCATGTTCATCATTGACCTCTGCAGTCCCTCCCTCTGTGATGTAGAGCTCTGTGTAGATCTGATTCAGAAGGGTTGGGTTTCCTGCTTTTGCGATCCCCTCAAACACACACTGGAACTTCTTCTTCAGCTCAGATTTAAGTTTACGTTGACAAACTTCAGCAAGATGTTCTCAATAAATAAACAAAGAATATTACTTCATTATTTACAAATACCATATGACAACTTTTTTTGAACAAATGTTATTCATCTCTTGAGAGAGCTTAAATATTCAGAGATATCCTCTTACTGCTCTGCAGATGGTCAGCCAACTCCTCCTGCTTCATTCTCCTCAGAAAGTCCAGTGTGATCTTCACAAATGCCTCGCTGCTGCTGTTTCTCTGACTCTCTAAGCATTCGGGGTAATCTGGACTCAGAACCTTCTGGATCTTCTTCAGCTCATTCTTCACAAAAGTGATGATGTTGTCCTCCAGCAGCTAGAACAGAATACTTTATGAATGAGCCAATCAGACTGAAATCATGGAACCAAACATCAGATCCATGTTGGACACACTGACAATCCACTGGTCTATAAAGATCAGCATGGAGATGACTGTGAACAGAATAGATGTAAAAGTAGTTTTTGTACATGTACAGACCATAAATATGGAGTCCAGGTGTGTTTGATGCTGCTGGGCAGACTGACCACTGGGAAGCTCTGAGCTCTCCTGGTCCACTCTGTGGAGGAATCATGAAGAATTAGTTCAAGCCGAGGATAAAGATCCAGTAGACTTCTGCTCAAATAACTTCATCTGAATTAAGTTAGTCAAGTGAACACTCCGGATGTTATTTCATTGAAGAGTTAATCCACCCAAGCACAGGTGTGTACTGATTTACACAACACAGGTACGGTGGCTCATGACAGGCAAACTGGTGCTCAATGAACATTTAACCACCTGATCTGCATATTTGAATAATTATCCTGAGTATGCGCATTAGTATTGGACTTTGAGCTGTGTGTTGTTCCTGCTCTTCACTCTTTCTAGCAGCTTCTGTCCTGTAAAGCTTTGTCAGCTGCAATGAATCTACAACAACAGCATGATATGTTTCTGGAGTTTGAACAATCACAGATTCGACTTTGGGACTGACCTCAAACAACTTGTTGTCATGGTGATAGTCTACATATTCATTGGCTCCCAGTCAGTGTAGTTATGTGTGTACAGAGTAAGAAGATGCTTCAGACAGATGTTCCCACACACACAGCAGTAAAACATCAGACTACGTGGACAGATGAATGCTTGAAGCTTCCAAACATTTACATGGAAAAGCTTCAAATGTCTGTTTGTGTCAACAGTTCAGTGAGCAGAAGATGAACTGATCTCCCCAAGGCACAAAGTGTTCTCCATCTATAAGATACAAATGTGAAACCTTTCCTACAGAAACTGGAACAACTATAAACATTTGTGTAACTGCTGATCAATCCTACATCACTGAGGGAATCTGAGCTCAGTCCTTCACACAGAGCAGCTTCAGCTCTGGGTGTTGGTGGATTTTCAGTTGAGGAACTTCTACAATATTTCTGCTGGATTAGGATCCAGAGTTTGAGTTCGTTTAGTGCTTATAAAACTTTTTTTTTCCTTTTACCGTCCTTTAGAAGAACAACTTGTTTGCTTTGTGTCACTGTCTGACTTTCTCATGAGACTCAGTGATTCTACAAGAGGAGCAGCAGTAGGATGACTTAGAGCCCAGTAAATAACACTAAATAAAATATGAGGTCTGTGACAGTTATTAGACGTGATCTTGGAGAAATACTTTGTTTCTGCTGCTCTTACAGCCTTCTGATTGATAACAATGATCTGGTAAGATTATTCAACCAAGGCTGGGTTTTAGGTTTTAGACTCCTGGTTGTGAGAAGACCAATGGAATCAAAGATTTCCACAGGCGGGATATTTGATAACTCCTGACATCCTGGGGCCAGTGGGGACTGCTCCTCAATAGCGGCTAAGATACACACAGGCGCCATCTTGACACAACCCTATGACAGGCAGCTTGGAGCTGAGTACAAAATAAAGCGCCTTGAAGCGACTGTTGTTGCGATTGGGCGCTATATAAATAAAATTGAATTGAATTGATGGAGGTCTCATTAACAGCAGCCAGTATGAGCCAGGCTTTAGCTGCTTAGATGTTACCCTGGGTCTCTTTGTGACCTCTCAGACTGTTTAACAGATCAGACATAAAGACATGAGAATCAGAGACCAAGTGTTACGTGCAGGCTGTGTGCAGGCAGGAGTGGTGATATGAAGGACCCAAAATGCAGACTCACGGAAGTCAAAGGTGAACATAAATACAGCTTTAATGCTGAAGTCCAAAAAAAGTAACAAAACTGAGACTCCAAGGTAAACTTTACACAGACAGAACACACAGCAAAATAAGGGTAGATCGCGACACGGACACAGAGAATCACAGGGCTTAAATACATAGAGGGAGCAATCAGGGAATAGGTAACAGGAGGGAAACACAGCTGGGGCAAATCAGGCCTAACGAGACAAGAGGAAGCAAAACCAGATACATTAACATCAGACATGGACCTTCAAAATAAAAGAGGAAACATAACACAGACTGAACTAAAGACACAGACTCACATGCAGGCACTGCAACAAAGGGAACAAAGACATGGGACCAGGGCAGACAGACACTGACTGGACACGGGGATATAGCAACTAAGGATTACACAGAGACATAAACCATAATACATAACTCTAACGAAGAAACCAAAGAATAGAAATTATAAATAATACAATAAACTCAAAACCCTGGGTCAACGACCCAGGCATCCTAACACCAACCAGCTCTGTTCTTTAAATACAAACATGAACCCACTCAGTACAGACTTTCCCCAGAGATATGAGCATCACTGTCCTGAAACAGCAAATGACCAAGTCTAAGATTTTTATCTTTGTTTTTTCATTGTTTTCTTTTTAATGAATGTCTTGATGCATGCTCAATCATCCAGGTAAGTAAATCTCCAAAAGTTGATTCTGTTCATCTAGACGTAGCGTTTTAAGTGGGAGAAACATTTCAAGATGTCATTATGGAGGCAGATTAAACCATGGTCTCGTACGACGTTACATCTCTCTTCACTTGCATCCCAGTCACGGAAGTGTTGGAGGTACTTCGTAAAAGATTACAGGATGACCCCAACCTCAGCAACAGGACCACTCTCAGTATCGACCAAGTGTGTTTGCTTGTGGAACTGTGTCTTCATTCCACCTACTTCACATACAAGGCTCAGTTCTACAGGCAGAAACATGGGTGTGCCATGGGTTGCCCAGTTTCACCCGTCATGTCCAATTTGTACATGGAAGAAGTGGAAAAGAGGGCTTTGTTATCCTACCCTGGAACACCACCAAGTCATTGGTTCAGATATGTGGATGAAACCTGGGTGAAAATCAAATCTCAGGACGTACCAGAATTCATGGATCACATTAACTCGGTGGACCGACACATCAAATTCACCAGGGAGGATATGAAAAGTGGCAGGTTAGCCTTCTTAGACTGTGAGATTTCCATCTGTAATGGGGGACATCTAAAAGCTGACGTGTACCGTAAACCTACACATACGGATCAGTATCTAAGGTTTGACTCTCATCATCCACTGGAGCACAAACTGGGTGTCATCAGGACGCTACAACACAGAGCGAACACCACCCCCAAAGACACAGCGGCCAGGGAAGCAGAAGAACAGCACATCAAGAAGGCCCTGAGTAATTGTGGTTATCCCAGCTGGACTTTTGTCAAAGCAGGAAAGGCACCTAAAGAAAGCTCCAGCCGATCCAGCAGAGAAGGACAACCGCTGCCCAAGCGAAAACCTGTAGTGATCCCGTATCTGTCAGGAGTATCGGAGCAGTTGAGATGCATTTTTTCTAAACGCCGCGTCTCTGTGGCTTTTAAACCCCAAAACATGCTGCGCCAAAAAATGTTCCACCCCAAGGATTGTGTCCCCCGACACAAACAGAGTAACATAGTGTACGCTGTTAAGTGCCAGGAGGATTCCCAGGATTTATACATCGGGGAAACCAAACAACCTCTGGTGAAGCAGATGGCACAACATAGAAGAGCTACCTCGTCAGGCCAGGACTCTGCAGTCTATTTACACCTACAGGCCAGTAGACACTCTTTCAATGATGAGGATGTACACATCCTGGACAGGGAAGAACGCTGGTTTAAACGCGGGGTCAAGGAGGCCATTTACGTGAAAAGGGAAAGATAATCTCTGAATCGAGGAGGGGGTCTAAGGGTACATCTTTCGCCATCTTACAATGCTGTGATTGCAGCCATTCCCCAACCATTGATCAGTGGGCTTCGATCACTGGTTGTTGATCAATGGTCATGAGAATTTGCATATTAATGATCAAGGAACTGACCTCCCAGCCTATTGTTCCTTCAGTGGGCTGGTTTCAGTCATTATGCAAATGTACTGTTTATAAGATTGGGGAAACTTGTAGTCAGCTGAGACTGAAGAAGTCACTTGGATGAGTGACGAAACGTTTCTCCCACTGAAAACGCTACTTCCAGATGAACAGAATCAACTTTTGGTGCTTTTTAATGGATCTTAGTAAAAATCAGAGGATTTTCAGATCAAATTCATCCAGGAAAACACAAATATGTAACGGAACTCATCACAGTTTTCTGACCTCATTGGTCCAGGTTCATCACTGAAGTTTGGATTGTGACCTTTGGACCGGTCACTGGTCACAGACAGACGGCTGGATCCTCCAGACGGGGACCTCTGACCTCTGCAGACAAACACGTTTTATTTAATGATAAATTCTTCAATAAAGTCATTGAAGCAGCTCTGATCACACAGACTGCAGATAATGCAGCTGCTTCCTGTCAGTAACAGTCCTCTTAGATGAGAGTACAGCTTTTTACAGGAAAACTGGACAAAACTAACTTTTGTTAGAAATTCATTTTCATTTCCTCTCAGCACACAAACCAACCCAGTCATAAAATCAACCAGAATCAACAGTATATATATATATATAATATAATAATGTATAATGTTAGTGCAGAACTATTTCTGTTAACTCAGTGAGTTCAGCTCTCTGACCTCGATGGTCCAGTTTCATCACTGAAGTTTGGATTGTGACCTTTGGACCGGTCACTGGTCACAGACGGACGGCTGGATCCTGCAGACTCTGGACTGTCCTCCTCTTCCTCCAACATCATCTTCTTGTGGACTTCAGTCAGTCTGAGAGGTAAACCAAAAACACTCATTAACAGAAGTAACTGAGTTACAGTCGCTGACCTCTGACTGTAATGTAACCTAGAAACCAGGTCAATATGTCTGTAGGTTCTCAGTCATCCAGGTCATGATAATCTAAAGAGCTTGGAAATAAAAGAGACTCCTTTAAATTTCTTGAAGACGTTTCATCTGAGAAGCTTCTTCAGTTCTAAAACCAAACACTGCACAGTCCCAGATATTTAAACCCTTGAGGAAAAGAAAGAAAGAGGGTCGCTGACCCACTATTGATCATATGATTTATTACAAGATCAATAGTGGGTTTTACTGATTCTCAGTAGCTCTGCTTTGACAGTCACCACCATCATTAAGCAGAATATCAAACAACTGCATGTTGTGGGTCAAATGTTTGTGCATGTTGGATGTGTTTCCTCTTTGTTGTTATCAGTGTTGGGTCATTACTCAAAAAAGTAATTATGACACAGAACACTTTTATTAAAGGTAATGAGTACGTTACTTAATTATATCCACAAGAAAATACTTATACCCCGCATAACATTACTTTCATTTTACTGTGTAAAATGAGCTGAAGCACTGTCTCATTATGACCATTTAACAATATAAAGCTACAGCCCCACACACCAACACAGATCCTGATGAGGACACACGTGATTTTTCTGAGTATTTAGGTATGAACACAAATCAAAGATGAAACCAGCAAAAAGACACGTCAAAGTGATTCTACTGTAGAAACATGAACAGGTAGAAACCTGCAGGCTGACTGCTTATAAGTTTGTTACCTGTTCAGGTTTAGCAGCAGCTCACTTTGTCACAGTGCTGGTCTGGGGTCAGCATTTACTCAGCTTTAATGTCACTCTGGGTTCTTGGTTAGCTTAGCATTAGCATGCTGTCTGGCTAGCGTAAACGGAAACTAGGGTTGCCAACCGTCCCTTAAAAAACGGAATCGTCCCGTATTTAGAAACAAAAGTACACGTCCCGTATTGAGCTAATAAGGGACGCACTTTGTCCCATAATACAGTGAGAATCTAAAGTAGTCTATACGTTTTAATGTAATTAACGCTTTGTTTGTAAACATAATTCCCAGCCCCGCTCCTGCTTTGTGACCAATGAGCTGACAGCACACTTATGACAATTCGAGTATGACAATTCAGATTACCGCTCATCTCATTGGTTGAGGAAAGGTCGCTTGCGGAGAAAATACCGGAAGACAACAGATGACCACAACAAAAAGCATGGCCAACGGGGAAACAAACGCCGACACTGCGGTGCAAGTCTCAGACGACAGTACACCTGAAGCTGGGCAAACACTGTGCGATTGGCTCGCAGGGGTTATAAGTTCGTAGGTCACGATGCAGGGTCTCACACTATACCGCCCGGTGCTCTGATGCGACCTGAGTGCTCACACTGTGCCTCCATAAAATGAAGGTTATAACAGAAAATCTGTCGCTCACTCTCCCTCTCTGTCTTTCACTCACACAGACACGCACACCACCATCAACTTTGCTAAATTGCTAATGAAAAACATGATCAGGCAGCTGTGATTGAGCAGCAACGTTTATCCAACTATTTTCACGGTTGTTGTGGTCATGATAATTTGGTGATGCCACATCGAAAAGGCTCGGATGAGCTTTCCAAAGTTCTACAAGTTGTGCCTCCATCGCTTGTGTCCAGATCACACGCTGCACAGCCGTGCTGCTCCGTCTTTTTCACCGACGTTTACTTGTTTGCGCGTGAGCAGTGTGAGAAGCTGCGGTGACACCCTCACGAGCGATTGATGATCGGGAGCTGGTCGTGAGGTGTTAATCACTTTTCGTTACCCCACGTATACTACACGATGCACGATGAAGGCCAAAATCGGGCCGATCACCAAATTGGTCGCACGACTCAAAAATCGGCTCAAAATGGGCCAAAAATCGCACAGTGTAAGCCCAGCATTAGACCAGCAATGTTTGTTCCTCTCAGAGAAAGAAAAAAGGCTGCAAAAGTACAGGGAAGAATGGGAAAAGGAAAACACCTATACATGAAGCACGTGAAGAACATGAGGGGCGTGAAAGCTCGGGGAACCCTTAACCAATTTTTGTCCACCAGGCCACGGCAGAAGCAGATATGGTATGTAAACACTGGTTTGTTTGTTTTTAAACCCTGTGGTTAAGGTTAAAATGGGCATGTGCAGTGAATATCAGCGCTATGTGGCCAGAAGTGTGATAATATAATTTATTTTGTGTAATAAACAACTGCAAGGATAGATTGCAACAAATAGATGAGTAATACATAAAAGTAATACATAGATGAATAATGATGATGAGTTATGATGCGTAATCATGGGAACAAGTGGGTTTACAAACGGGAGCAAAAGCTGAAATAATGCCTCTACCTAAGCCAATTGCACTAAATGCACTAAATGTGCACTGTTACAAGAATATTTTTCTTTTTTATTGTTTTCTATTAATTTATATAATTTTAAGTTAAGCAGGACAGAGTTCTTTTAAAGAAAGATTTACTTATATTCTCAAAAGTTAAGCATGACAGGCTTCTGTTTAAGAAAGAGACCTGTTTTATTGTGTTAATGTTGTCATTTTGAGCTAAAAATAAATGGCTAAATGATTTTTGTTTCCCATGTGTTGATATCACAAAGAATACGCATCTACTTAAATCAAATTCAAGTCACATGGTTAAAAAAATAATTTCACACACAAAAAAAGAGCTAAAAAATTCACCACACTGGGAAGGGTGAAGACAACTGGGTCGCCCGGCCCTGGCCACGAGGTGTCCCTTATTTATTTCTCAGGGAGTTGGCAACCCTAACGGAAACGTCGAAGCACTTTTGCAAATATGTGATGTCTTGATAAACCGAGCAGATATTTAAAGTTTACACAGCTACATTCACGCTTGAAAATATGTTAAAAGTTTATTTTATGACCCAAAGAGTAATATTAAAACTTAAAGCCACGCTATGAATTCTGGGATATGGTGGGCCACGAAGGACACACCCGACCTATCCATCAAATTCGGGGAAAGGAGGACGCATTTGTCGGCTGCATTCAGAGGAGTATACGAATTTGGAAAGCCTTCGTCACGTTGCTGTGACATAATCGGCCTACAAATGCGGCCTCAGGAGGATGCAGCCCATGAATTTGGACAACCCCGTTGTCTCTCCGATCCGTACCAGAAACCCGATCAGTACCACGCATGCATAAATCCTATGTCACTTCCTCTTTTTGCCAACATTGCGACAGTTAATGGGGGTGTCTGTATTCGGGTCCTCAGGAGGATGCAGCCCATAAATTTGGACATGACAAATATATTTGATAATATACACAGTTAGCGCCCAGTTAGCTCCTAGCATTTCTCGACAGCTCTGCCTCTTTTTGGACTGCCCGGGACATTTAAACAATGGATACCTCCATATACAAACAAATTCATGCTTTTCTCCTCAACATAGAGCTTCCCCCGATTGAGTAACAGCGCTGTAAAATAACAAGGATTTTTTTTTATTAATCTTCTTAAACACTTTATTTTACATGTCAACAAAAAGTTATATATCAGTATAAGTGGTTAAGAACAAAGCAGTCATCGAATAAAGAACATTAAAAGAACAGTATAGGTCAGGAATACCATAAAGCAGCATACAAGTACATAGGGCTGCCACGATTAGTCGACTATCAAAATCATCGACGACTGATTTAATAGTCGACGCGTCGTTTGAAGCTTTGTAAGATCACAAAAGCCATTGGAATAAGTAGTAGGATTTAAGAGTGTAATAACGGACTGAAACAGAAGATGGCAGCACTGCATGTACAAGGATTGTTATTATTATTATTATTATTATTGTTTGGCTTTTTTTTAATATTTTATTTGTTCCTGAGTAAATCGGTTTGGCTGAGATTAAAGTTATAGTTTTTACACAGCTGAATAAATGTCAAGCACACAACTGATTATCAGAAGTGTGAGATTTATTACTTTATTAAACTTCACCGAAACAATCTGCAAATTTCATTAAAATTTAACAAACTATCATCTTGTCTTTATTTTTAGTTAGCACATACCTTAAACACTTAAAGCTGTAAGCTAATGATAGTTATATAAGAGCAGATGCTGCTGGTGCAATAAGCTGTACGTCTAATGGATGATGATCTGATTAGTCGACTAATTGCAAAAATAATCGGTGACTAGTCAACTATCAAAATAATCGTTTGTGGCAGCCCTACAAGTACAGTAAGGTGACCTATCATATAAAAGTAATAACAAAAGAAGGCAAATACAATCTAGCTACAGCAATTGAAAAGCTGCATCAAAACTTCAAGTAAGGTGTGAGATTTATTTAAGTTACTCTTGTCTAATGAAGCCTTCAACAGCAGGACTTAATTTTTAAAGCCAACAAAGATCGGAGTAATTTTCAAGAAGCGACATTTATGAATGAAAACTTTTGCAACTATAATAAGTTGTTAATCCCAAATTCTGTTTTTTTCTGCTTATAGGCCAAATCTAATTCTTTGAAAGGTTAGAGATATTTTTAGAGGTTAACCAGTACTGAAAATCATCTGGAACTCTCACATGAATAAAAAAAAGATGCTGTAGTTTCAATATCAGTATTGCAGAAAGTGCATGTGTTCGTATCTATATTGAATTTCTTGTGAAGATTGGATGTCATTGGATGGATATATATCATTTAAAAATTTAAAGTGATTTTCTTTTGCTTTGTGGAATTGGAAAAGAATATATTTAATCAAAATGTCGAATTATAATCTCTAAACATATATTTTCCTTTTAGTTGAGAAGAAAAAAGTTGTTCGGTGAGAATTGTCCTTAAAAATGTATTATTGCATGCCTTTCCTTTAAATTGGCGATCATCAATTACGGTTCACAAATTATAGAGGAGGTACAACAGGTAAAGGCGAGAAAAACACTGCAGCTGAGCTGTGACGTCATCACGTACGCCGCGTCCTCTGTGGACTCAGAGTGAACTCACAAAGTACAAACTATGGCTGTGTCCCAATTAAGAGACCGCACGCTTGAAGTACGCGCACTACGTACGGTGCGTACTATAAGTACGAGAAGTGCGGAAGTGAGAGGCTTGTGAAATGCCTTCGTCGCGCTGTTCAGGTTGCCTAGCAACCATGATACTAACCGCGATGGAACGTTACATACAGCTTTGTTTGACAGAAATGAAGGAGAAAAATGTTTTGTTGGTCATTCATTTTTGTCATGACATCACTTTGATTAGTTGAGTATCTGAGGCTGAGACCACAGGACTGTAAAACATGATTGTTGGGCTTCATTTCTGTACTGAACAGTTATTTCATGAGTAGTTAGTAAACAACAATTAGCTAATGTTGGTCATGAGACTAAAATCATGTCACTGTGGTAGTGTAAATATAATATTGTCATATATATATATATATATATATATATATATATATATATATATATGGGACCACAAAGCGTGCACCGCACCACGCTTGATATTTGGGGAAATCGACGGCGCATTTGGAGTACGCATTTGAAGTACACTTCAAATTGGGACAGCCGATTTCCCCAAATATCAAGCGTGGTCCGGTGCATGCTTCGTGGTCCCATATATCCCACAATTCATAGCGCGGCGGTGGGTGTGGATAATTTTGCCGCTAAATACGGCAGAAGGGAGTGGCCGAAAAGTGAACTGTCAAAAGTAAGTACTGAATATGACGTCACTTATTCATGTGCGAATGTTTAATAATGAAGAACAATAAAACATTGCTGTTGGCCAAATTTATGTGACACTAGTGATGTTTGTACTTTCAGCATTAACTTGGTTTTAAAGCCTCTACTTCTAAATATACATATAGTCGACCTTAATCTTACAGAGAATCTGATGATTTTATGGATAATTAAAGTCAGTCATATATCCACAAACACAACAAGCTGAAAGTCAGTGATATATATATCTATCTATCTATATATATATATATATATATATCATAATAATCTGACAATACTATACTATTGGCCATATTATATTTACATTACCATAGTGAGATGACTTCAGTCTCATGAACAACATTAACTAATCATTATTTACTAGCTAATTTTAAATGACTGTTCAGTACAGAAATGAAGCCCTTGAATCATGTTTTACAGTCCTGTGGTCTCAGCCTCAGATACTCAACTAATCAAAGTGATGTCATGACAAAAATGATTGACCAACAAAACAATTTTCTCCTTCATTTATGTCAAACAAAGCTGTATGTAACGTGTCTCGCGGTTAGTATCATGGTTGCTAGGCAACCTGAACAGCGCGACGAAGCATATACCGTCCCATTTCACACGCCTCTCACTTCCGCACTTCTCGTACTTATAGTACGCACCGTACGTAGTACGCGTAGTGCGCGTACTTCAAGCGTGCAGACCCTGAAATGGGACACAGCCAGCGTGTGTACACAAAGACGAACGTAGCTTAGAATGGCGGACACACTCGTCCCCCTTGGTCCAGCTGTGAGTCCGTTACCGTGAACTATGGAGCAGCAGATTTCTGCTGTTTGTGCTGGAACGAAGCTGCACACAGCTGATGTTAGCCAGGAAAACATCACACACTGACTTTAATGGAGAGACCGGAAATAAAAACACACACAGTTTGTTGTGTGAAGAAATCAAACATCAGCTGAATAAACAGTAAAGTTCATAAAGACAAACTGTTAAAGGAATAAACCAAGCAAACTTACAGTTTCTTTACACCCACCAACAACAAACGCTCAACTCCGCACCTGGACACTAAACATTTGTAATGCGTCCTGCAACACTGACGCACCGACGCATGTATCAAGCTCACAGAGTGAAACCTGTGTCGGTGCGTGCGTCGCTTTAAGAAAAGGTCACGTGATCCATACAGCTGCTGTATCGCTCATTGCCAACGCGCCAAACTGTGTTTAAAAGGTACCGCATTCGCATCTGCCAACGGAATGAGTCGCCACCAAAAAACCCACAAAATTACTCTCGCAAAGATTAAAAAAAAAAAATACACATCTCTCCATATCAAAATGGAGCCCGAAAGAAAAAGAAATGTTTCTGCTGTGTGGGATCATTTTGATCTTTTAACTGGAAATAAGGTAATAGTTTGTCTGTCTTTGTTTCAGTGTAATCTATCAGAACACCTCCTCAGTGTTTAGGCATTACAGAGCCAAACATGAAAATGAGGAGACAAACACACCGAGAATGAACACAGGTCGGCCTATATTGACACTGAACAGCTTCATCATCATTTTTTTTTATTAGTATGTGTTTTATTATTTTGAAATCAAGCATCTAGGAAGATTGTTCTGGGCCAGGCAGTCCTGAATTTTATTATAAAGGACTGCCAACCCCTTAGTATTGTGGAGAGTGTTGGAGAGAAACATTCCAAGATCAGAGGATCCTTTAACGTACTGGGAGAATAGGAACACATCTTATCTTCCACCTGGCTTTACAGCTTTTGTGTACCCCAGCTTTATCTGTGCCTGTGAGTTTTCCAAAGCTGGGGAAATTGTGTCAAAAAAAGGCAATAGACTGAATGCAAAAACAATGGATAAACTTATTTTTCTGGATATAAATTTATAATAAACTCTGAGTCAAATACATTTAAATAGGTAATATTACATTCACAATACTTTCATTTTAATTTTCACTTAATGTCATTCACAATATATTTTAAAGATGTCTACAATATTTGCAATGTAAAACATAAATTGATTCCATGGAAAATACAATACCTTACAGTGTACAAGTATGACTAGGTCATTGAATCAGTGTCTGTCGTGAGTCTCAAGTAAGTTGCCTGCAATGATATTTAATGTCCAGCAGGTGTCAGTATGGAGCAAAACAGCAACACTGTGTCGACACAGTATCGATACAGTTTGGGGAATGTGCTAAAACGCTTCACGAGGCCTCGTCTACCCATCACTACTAAACACTAGTGATGGCCCGCTTGAAACAGACGCTCCGGTGCGTGTGTCAAAAAAAATCAACACACTGCTTCAGAAGCACTGTGTCGAGGCTTGATTCGTTTGGCCAGAGACACGTGATCAGTGACGTCCGAGGCTTCATTTAGAACGTACTTGATTCAGTGGTTTATAGGGAAGTTAATAATTCGCGGGATTTGTGGAGTGTTTTGATGGTGAGAGACAGGAAACCACTGATATTCATTCTATATCATTTCTATTGAAAGATATGAAGCCAACGAGTAAGAGGGAAGCTTCTGTCGTGTGGGAGTATTTTGAGGTGATTTTGGTCAATCGGGTGGGATTGCCAACTTTGTGTTCTTGTTGTTTGTTTTTGTTTTGTGTGTTTATTTGTAATCTGAAAATGTGAAAAACTTAAAATATCAAAAATCTGCTTTTCATAATATAAATATTATTATACAACTTTATAAACACTTCCATTTGACTTAAATTTAATACAATTATAAAATATGTATTTTAAAAATAATCTTTAAATGTTATTCTACAAAATGTGCAGCAATTTAATTTGTTTATTCTTTTTAGCTGACAATCTGTGGGACCCAGGAAGACCCTACACTTGCATCTCTACCTGTTTCTGTGCACTCCAGCTTCTTCTGTTCCATGTGAGGGGATTTTCTTTAAGGCAGGAGAAATTATCTCCACGACACGGGATTTTAGCCCCTTTTTGGGGGTGCTGAAGTGCCTGGCTTAAAACAGGACATATTAGCTGCATTTAACCTTCAGTTACTTTTTATATAGTTGGTAGGACCATGTTTCTTTTTAGCTGAAAAACATTACATCCAGGTAACCTGCAGTGTTGAAAACTTGTTTTCCGACGATGTTTGCTACCCTACAATCCGTCCTGCTCTGTAGTAAAATCAGCGACATTTGACCGTCCTGTTGCTCCCATTGAAATGTATACAGCCTATTTAAAATCTAAAATTTAAAATTGTCCGCAGCCTACTGTTGTTACCACTGTCCTGTTTGAAATGGATACTTACTAGCTAACTGCCTGAATGCCCATTAACCTTATAACTCGTGTTGTGTGTGTGTGTGTGTGTACAGAGAGACAGCCAGGTTCATAATGGATATGAGGAAGTTTTTTCAAAAAAAGGAGCCACATTCAGGTAAAAGTGTAAAATCAAATGATCCGTCAATCAAGAATAATGTTGGATCAGTGTTTCAATGTTTATATCTTTTATTAGATGTTCATGTGGTTTGGTTATTTGCCTTTTAGTTGAAAGTACACTGAGAGAGGACTTTTTGTTAGTGATCTTAATAGTATTTTTTTATATTAATGTAATTTTTCATATAATTGAATACAATCTATTTGTGTATGATTGTCAGTCCAAAGAGGGAGAGAGGAAAGAGGGGAACGTGAAGAGAAAGTACAAGGTCAGGAAGAACAAGGTAAGAAAACAGACAGGAAACAGTGACAGGCACAACAGAAACTGTTAAACTGACAAAGAGAAAAAACCTGATTTTACTCACACAATCTGGAAGTTGTGTCCTCCCTATATTAAAGCTGTTATACAGAATCTGCAAAACAAACTGGGTTGAAACATTTTGACCCTCTTTAACAACATTCCAACATAACATTATAATTGATTGGGGAGATTAAAATTAATAATATATTTTTATGTGGTTCAGCCACAACTCTACTAAAACCTCAGCCAGTAATAGGTAGGCCAACCTTTGGACCGTCCAGTTGTCTGTATGACTGCCACAGTACGTACATCACATTTGCACACTATCAGAAAGTGCCAAACAGCCCTGGTGGAGTGAGGAGCTGGAAAGAGAAGCAGATGCTCTGTTTATATTCTAAAAATGTTTTAAGCTTGTTTCAAAGATTCTGTACTGCAGCTTTAAATGTTTTCCAAAAGCACACATACATTTAATTTATCAGTGTTTCTTAAACTTTTTACAGTGTGTACCACCTGATAAAAATGTCAAGCTCTCCCAAGTACCACTATGAAAGCATGAAACTCATAAATCTTACAACATAAAATTAGTATCTGCAGTAAAGATGTTTTCATACATTGTATACATTCTACCACAGGCAAAGTTGCCTCAATTTTTCTAATTTTTATTAATATTTTGTAATAATTTATTCTGTTTTGGGAGTATTTTTTATGTATTTGTATTATATTATACATACACATTAAAAGTGAATCTCTGTCCAAAAAAGGCAGTCAGTTTACTTTTTACTCACTATGAGCATCATTCATTATTCTCCCGCAGTAATTAAGGTTAAGATGTGTATTTTATTCCAATCCATTCTTCTTTTGCAGCATTTAAATAACCTTGATCAGATTTGATGATTTTGTTACAGACTTTTCTTTGTTACAGAAAGAAACGCAAAGTGTTTTGCGTTTCTTTCACAAATGTGGGATTAAATTGTGTTAAAATGTACAAAACAGTGATGTCATGTTTTGTGACGAGGACCCAGGCACAGAGAGACTTGATGAATTTAAGAATCTTATGATTTGATAAAGAAATTTGCAGATTTGCACAGAGATGGTAAAACTTTGATGACGGATAACGGAGACGAAGACAACAGACGATGAGGACAGGGAGGAACAGGGGTTTAAATGCACCAAGGAGACAGTCAGAGAGAACTCAGGACAACTGGAGACATTTAGGGATGCAGGGACTGACAGAGACAGGGAAGAAGCCTTATCGTAATGTGTAAAGTTTATCTTGCCTGGCTGGGCAGCTCTCTGGGTGCTCTGCACCCCCAAAGCTCTGATCCTAGAATCGCCCCTGGAAGATAGTTTAAAATATTATTATTATTATTATTAGTAGTAGTAGTATTGTTATTATATAAGAAGAAGAAATTGAAAAAAAATCCCTCATTGACACGTTTAGTTTGCGGCCTTCCTCTGGGTCATCCTTCCCTTTCTTGGGCCTTATCCTTCTCTCTGTGCATCTTGGCTAGAAGCTAGAAGTTAAGAAGAACCAGCTAGAAGCTTAATTTGCTTCTGCAGGAAAAAATAAAAAAAGAAACAGGGACTGTAAGCAAATGAAAACAAGTTTGCGAATGTAAAAAAAAAAGTTTTTTTTTTTTTGTTTTTCCCTTCAAATCTTCGATTTCAGACAACCTGTAAATAAAGTCTAGATGAAGAATACTTTGCGCTTTTAAAAAGTTTTGGTTCATTTTCATTCCTGACCAATCAAATCTCGCAGCTAACGCAGAAAAAAAGTGACAGTCACAGCAGGCTGATTGGCCATGGTCAGCATCAGTCAAGCAGTCATGAGAGCACTCTCCAGTTAGTTTCTGTTTGGACGCAGACCGACTGGAAGACTCGTAAGATTAACTAGGCCAAGCTCGACGGTCTTCGTTTTTTCTCAGCAAAATGATCAAAAGTGCCATTGTCCTCTTTTTAATTGTCTCGGTTTCTGCTGCTGGAGGTGAGCTGGACCTTTATAATAATAACAAATGTATTTTAATCAATTCAAGTTGTTATTTATCTTAATTATATAACAGAAAGCTGAGGATACAATGAATTTGCTCTTCTTCTTATTATTATTGTTTGGCAATTTTTCAAAGGCCTATGTTTTAATGATGGAATCCAGCTTATATCATCTTTGATGAAGATTTTTCTCCGTTTTTGTTTTATAAACATCGTCTATTGGAAAACAAATAAATAAAAAAGAAACTTTCGTGGTTTAGAAAATAAAAAAATATTAATTTCCTGTATATACGAGAGAGGAAAATACTGTTCAGGGAAGGGAAAAAATAGCATGAAATGAAGTTACAAAACCCTCATAAGATTCATGTTTAGGTCCTGGTGCGAATCCACCTAATATCGTTTTAATTACTTTTAAAAGAATCCCGAAAACTATCGTGAGAAACTGAATGAAAAATTAAATTAAAATAAAAACGCATCTTAAGAAAATCGAATAATTTTGTTTACGGCGACAGCTTTTAATCATGACAACAATTGTTAAGTTAGACCTAAACGAAAACGCAACACTTTACTGTCACTCCTCTAGGGCGTGGTCGGTGTCTGCGTCCTGGCGTTCTTCCTTGTATAATCAGCAATAATAACTTAATATTAACAGTCGTGTCTGTGATTTCAAAGGGGTCGGGAGCGTTACTTGTGAGGGACTCAGTTTAAAGCCAATAACTTCAGAATACATAATTCTAATTCTAACTTGATGATGGACTTGCGTGTAATATTTAACTTGTTCCTTGTCTTACAAGACACTCAAAGAATTTTTAGCTACACGTTTCACTTTACCCTTACATTTATACCGCAGTTTATTCTGCACTTAAATACTTTATCTACCTTGCATCCCTGGCCAATTTAGAATCACCAGTTAACATGTCTTTGCACTGTGGGAGGAAGCTCACTCTTCTTATACTCTAAAGTGGTTCAAACGCCACACAGAAAGGGCCCCAGCCTAAATTTAACTCAGGAACTTTCTTGCTGTGAAGCGACAGTACTAAACACTGCAGCATCGTTCAGATCTCAGATCATAGCAAAGAACCCTCTGACCTCTGTCTGTTTTCTGTTACTTCTGTGTACAAAATGCTGTTTTTCTGCAGTTTCAAAATTCCCCCATGATGTTTCAAAGATGACCAAGTGTCTGTCTCTGTGGGAACCTGTTCTCATGACAGTTTCAAAGACCAACTAGAACTCTGTCATTACTATCACTTAAAGAAACACAATACACACAGACATGACACGTACCGTTTCAAGATTCCCCAAAACAACAATTGACACTTATTTGACCCACACACAAATGACACACTTGACACCTGGGATAGACTCCCACAACGAACCTAAAAACGTTTTTTATTCTTTATTCCCTATATACTGGTAAACATGCTCCCTGACTATTTTCTCTGTTTCTGGGTTACTCATAGGTTACCCTGGTTATAAACTTACTCAGACCGTTTTAATAAAAAAAAATGTTAAAACATCATCAAATGTTATATTTAAAGAAAGAAAAAAAAAGAAAAAAACTGTCACATTTAAAACAGCTGTTCCATCCCGGCTCCACCAACCCCTTCATGCCCTAAATGTGGCGTTTTTATCATTTAAACCAGGAACATTTAATTTCACGTACGTGGTCGTGGACTGATAAGAGGTAATAATCATAAAACAAACAAAAAACAACAACAAACAACAATACGAGGGGTGGTGTGGAGAAACGCGGAATACAAGTGAAAATCAGCCTATATCTTAATTTGATGTAACATTTGACGTAACTGAGCTACCCCACAATGTCATAGAGGGCTTTCCATTCATGTCGTACGTGTTTAGGTGGCCTCTTACAAAGAGGGAGGAATATACAAAAAAGTCCAATGGTAAATTTCACGCTTCTCATGTTCCCAAACAGTCCAGTATTATTTTAATGACATTTAAATCATGACTGAAAACTAGTATGGAAATTGTTAAAGTGTGTTATCCATTTGAAACCAAATTAAAATGAAAACCAGCCCAAAACATCGAACTAAAATAATAACGCTGTGAAAAAAAACACAATTGTTTAAGGTTACGCTGAACGAAAATTTCAAAGGCTGTTCAACAGTTAAAGAGTTTTCATCTTACCGTCAGAGGCTGAAGCCAAACTTAGGCACAAAAGCTGCTGTCCACTCTGAAACGAAAAAAACGAGAAATCTCAACGAAGTCAGCGAAAGGTTTTACGCAGAGGCTGCTGAAATGTTTTCAGCTCGTCGTTTGTGGCTGCTGTAACTATCGTTTCTGTGAACGACAGAACAGATGCGCTTCACGGAGATTTTTCCGTGTGCCCTCAGAGGCAACGTCATTATATACGATAACGCCCCGGTCACTTTTCCTGTTTGTGATCTAGGTCTGCTGGCGAAGGTGACTTCTGCATTCAGCTTCACATCAGCAGATCAGATTCAAACTTCATCTAATACCTGATCAAATGATTCAACATGAGCGTTTTTAAGTGTGGTTTGATTAGAGCGACATGCCGAGTAATAATGCCCATTGATGCTGATGTTAGTGTAGCTGAACGTAAAGGAGATCGTAGTGGTTATTGGCTCCATGTGACGCAGTCTTTGTGAAACACTGAGTCGTGAGAACATCACTTTCCCCTTGTTTCTAATTCTGTGAGCACGATTTTTAATTTGATCTCTCCTGTATAAACACCAAAATGAAACAAAAGTTCCAATTTTAAATTATGAAAAAGGTCCGCTACTAAATATCAGAAATCATAGTATAATTTCAGGCAACATTTATTAATTTTTTAAAACACATGTTCATTTCTTTCATCTGTCACCCATGTGTACTTTTGGCATTTCCTTACCTGTATGATTGAGCACTCATCAATACAATATAACCACTAGCTGACACGGTCCTGAAATTCTACTGTGCTGGACTCATATGTTTCATGCTTCTCTTTGAGTGGTTTTGTATGGAGCCCATCACAATAATCACTGTTCTAGAAATGAAAAGTTGCACTTTAACCTTTGTGACCTCTCTGCTCTGTGTTGTTTCCTCTTTCAGGCAAGGAGATCATCACAGCTGAGTCTGGACAGAACGTCAGTCTCCCATGTCGAACTCCAAACAACATCACAATCAGACTTGTAAAGTGGAGCAAAACTGGCCTGGAAAAATATGTCCTTTTGTACCGAGATGAACACTTTGATCCAGCCAACCAGCATCCATCTTTTATGAACCGGGTGGATCTGCAGGACAGACAGATGAAGGATGGAGACGTGTCTTTGATTCTGGAGAATGTGACGATTAATGACACTGGAACATACGAGTGTCGTGTCCTCATGAGTGGAACAAAAAATGTCCTCAACATCACACTGAGTGTTGTTGATCCTCCAGGTGAGTGAGTAGAGTTGAGTGTGTGTGTGATCAGAGGTGAAGTTGCTTCCTGGTTGTTGATGTTTGTTTCTAAAGATGTTGTTGATGAGACTTTGTAGAAAGCAGCTGGTCTGAGTGATGTGATCAGAGTGCAGTAGATAATGTCTGACAGCAGTTTGAAGAGGAAATGGATTCTGTTCTGTTCTTCACTCATCACCTACCTGACAGCTGACACCTCACACCTGTTTCTCACCTGCAGGTCAGACAGGAGGACACACAGAGGATGGAGGGAAGGAGGATGGAGGGAAGGAGGATGGAGGGAAGGAGGCAGGAGGGGGGGAGGATGGAGGGAAGGAGGCAGGAGGGAAGGAGGCAGGAGGGGGGGAGGATGGAGGGAAGGAGGCAGGAGGGAAGGAGGCAGGAGGGAAGGAGGCAAGAGGGAAGGAGGATGGAGGGACGGAGGGTGGAGGGAAGGAGGATGGATCTGTTGGACTGAAAGTTGGTCTGCCAGTGTCTGCTGTGCTTATTGTTGCTGTTGTTGTTGTTGTTGTTTTCATCTACAAAAAATGTGAACAAAAAGAGAATCAGGATTCCTACCAGCCTCCAGCTGAACTGCAGCTTGAAATCTTGTGAGTCTCCTGCTGCTGTTCCAGTTCTCAATATTATCACTGAACAGAGACAGACATTGGTTTTTGTATAATAACATCCAATATTCAAACAGTCTGCTCTGTATTCCAACACAGCACAGCACAGACTTTTTCAACAATCATTTAGCAATGTTAACTGCACAGCAAGGACACAAACAAATGTAGAGGTGAAATAAGCCTAATAAGACTGTCCAAGTAAGATATCAGCAGATAAAAAAGAACAAAAATAAAACATCATCGCTAAGTTTTTTTTCCAGACAGTCACTAAAAAAAATGTCCATGAGTGTTGGCTAGTTAAAATCTGAACATAAAACAAATAGTTCAGTACTCCTGTAGAATCATATATTTAAACATACAAAGAGAAATCCTAAAGTAAAGTTGTCAAAGACAATCAATAGAATTGAGTTGAATTTCATAATTGTGCAAAACAGGGCATTTTAAATCATTTTAAATAAACTTCTTAGTCAAAAATATGAAATTCCATTTTCATTCAGCTTTCATGCTAAATCATGTTGTAATATAAAAAGAAACATTTGCATAAAAAATATTTATTTAAATGAGATTTATTTATTCTGATGTTAAGAAAGACCAGTGAAAAGTGCAAATACAGTAATATCTCTAAATGTTTTTAAGAGATGCAAATCTGAGATGGTTCTAAAAATGAGATAATTTCTGTGTTATGATTCTAATCATAGAGTCAGATTTCAAAATATTGGAGTCAAAATAGTGTCGAAATACTAGAAACTTCAGTATTTTGTTCTTTTTGGATAACTCAGAACAACTTTGTTATTGTCATTGTACAGTTGCTTACACAGCGAAATTAGGTAGCAAGACCACAAAAGTGTAAAAGTAAAGAAAATAATATATAAAAAATAATATAAAAATAATATATATAAAAAAGAAAAAACACAAGGGCATCATAATAAAATATAATAAATAAATAAGAGGGGAAGGGCTATGGTCAGTAAGGATAGGGATGGTATTTCCACATCTTCCAAAATGTTGCACAGGGAATGGCAGCAATATAGTCAATAGTAGCGACATAATGACTGTATGGGAGAAGTCTACTCACACTCTTAATTTGTATTAAGAGTTCTGACAGCCCAGGTAGAAGCTGTTCTTGAGTCTGTCGGTTTTGCACCCGATGAATCTGAACTTTTTTCCAGAGGGCAGAATGTTAAAGAGGTGGTGGTTAGGATAGAGGCTAGTCTTTTATAATTGACCAGACTCTGGAGAGACATGTGATCAGTCAGTATGAAAGTTTTTGATCAATGCACATGGACCAAGTTTGTCAGCTTGGCTAAAAGAATAACGGTATTGAAAGCCGAGCTGAAATCAGTGAAGAGCATCTTTACTGAGAGTCCCAGGACTCTTCAGGGGATTCAGAGCAGAGTGGAAGTCAGTGGATGCCCTCCACTAAGACCAAGACTATCTACTGCTATTTTGTTTTTATTTTATTTTATTGTGTTACCGCTATAGTTGGTCAAGGAAAATGTATTTTTCTTCATTTTGTGAATAAAACTTTAAATAACAAGTATTCATACAAGTATTTCATTTTGCAGTATTGTGAAATTCAACGTTCAGAAATTGTCATTAAGTGTTTTTTACAATGTAAAGTTTTTGTAATTCTTTTCATTTTTATTATTAAGATGTCCTTAAATATTATACTTTTTCAGATTTTAACTTGTCAATTCTAACATTTCACAGTGCTCATTATATTAACATTTTTATGCAAATCAGCAATGGTCAGAAAAAAATGTTCTATAAATTTGATACTTTCAGATGATCCTGTTGTAAAGAATAAACATTCTTGCTGTGAAGTTAACACAAGCTCAACGTGTGTGACTCTTCTATTCTTTACTACAGCACAACATGTTGCATGCAGAGGACACTAGTTGTCCTCTGCAGACTTGGAGAAGCAACACACACATGCAGTTTTATAATCACTGTGATATTAACTAAAATGATTAAAAAGGAACAAAAAGGAGCTGGGGTTAAATTTGAACTTTTATGTTGTGTACAGATGATCCGGAGACAGAATTGAATATTTTGGGCTGCTCTGGCAACAGTAGAGGCCATTTAGATCGTAATACGTCTCAGTGGTTTTCTCACCAGGATGGCAAGTATTCAACCAGAACTTCTGCCAATACACCTTAGATGAAATGGTGAACTTGGTCATCAGCGTGGCTTTTAGGTCTTCAGTGTATCATGCTCCATCCATTATAGTGTAAACTTCCACTATTTTCCCAGATAGCAAAGGAACCAATGAACAAGTCCACTGTCTCTCTGGGCATCTCCAACATATTCTAATATAAAACTTAAAACATCAAAGTTTTAGTATAGTCCTTGGACTTTGTGGGAGTAACACTCTCTGTTTTACATTATTTAATCATTTCTCAGAAACAAGACATTTTTCGTTTCACTGACTCGTGGCTTTAACCTGGGCAGGTCGAGGTGGGGAATAGTTGGTTTCAGAATCCCTTTCTGAATTCAAACATGAGATCTCAAATCAACTTTTATTCCTTTTTATTGAACTTAACAAGTTGAGTTTCTTCGGTTTGTAGGTGACTTTGATCTTTCCTCTAATTATACTGTCACCAAATCTCATAATCATAATTAAAATCATTTAGGGCAACATGTTAACTGTTCTTCTGATGATGTCTGGGATACCCTGGACCTTGTTTTTACTCTTACCCTATCCTAAACTCTCTCTGTATGTGTAGTAATCTATCTGACTACACAAGAATCACTCTTGCATCTTTAACTTAACTTAGCAGCTAAATTTCCAGCCATTTCTCTTATTTGTCCATGTCATGACCACCTCTTGATAATATGGACCCTCAAAATAGATGTTAGAAATCCTTCCCATTGAATCAGTGAAATTAGAAGAGAGTGCAGAAGCTGAACAGGAGTGAAAAAATACAAGCCTCTATGTGTACTGCAAGGAAATGAAGGATTTTCCGACTCATGCACCACCAGTCAAAAGTTTGGAATCAGCTTCTCATTTCACGATTCTACTTTATTTTTATGACTATTTACATAGTAGATTCTCATTGAAGGCATCAAAACTATGAATAAACAAATATGGAATCATGTAGTAAACAAAAAAGTGTGAAAGAATTCAAAACATATTTCATATTTTAGATTCTTCAAAATAGCCCTTTGCTTTGATTACTGCTTTGCCCACTCTTGGCATTCTCTCGATGAGCTTCATGATATAATCACCTGTAAGAGATGCTTTCCTAGAGATGCTGACCACTTGTTGGCCCTTTATCTTCACTCTGGGGTCCATCTCATCCCAAACCATTTTGTTTAGATGTAGATCAGGTGACTGTGGAGGCCAGGCCATCTGGCACAGAACTCCATCATTTGTGGGTCTCATTTAGTCTTATTTAAGAAAAATCACTAACACCAGAACCTCACTGGCACTCAATAATGTGGAACTGCTAAAACTACTTTAATTTTCTCCCATCTCATTTACTGTAAGTCACTTTTCTCATAAAATACTGTTTAAATCTCAGTTGTATAGGTAGCATTTCTCTACCCATTATCTCAACAATTCTTTTTTGTAAATCTAATCCCCAGGTCATAGATAGCTGTTAATAATGTGCTCACTGATTTGATGGAGGATGATTCAAAATATAGTATGGCTGTTTCTCTAACTCTAAATAGTAAGAACAAGCACATAACTGTGGTTTTGCAATAAAAAGATGCAGAATGGTAATGATGGTTTTAACTTTCAGAGAGGAAACAGAAATGAACATGGTGTGTTTGCAGAAGTGTGTTTCCACATTACGTGACACGGCCATCCCCTGATCCTGTGCTCGATAAGGCTATTGTGAATTTCAAATGTGAAGGCAAATGTCATTTCAAACTTCTCCTTTCCATTGCAGTCTAATTTTACTGTTGCCTCAGCAACCATGCTTTATGTAAAGTATGAAACAAAGACTTTGGTGAAGGTGTTCTGTGTTTAAAAAAGTGTTTACATAATACACATTCATGACAGTCTGCACAGTTTTCTACCAAGGAAACTGTTATATGATATTTAAAAGTATTCCTTAACCCTCCTTAATCCTCATATGTGCCTCTTAGAATATCATGATGTGGAAGATGAACTTTATGTTTTCATTTGCATTTGCATTGTCAAAGACAATATTTTCTTGTAAAGAGTAAAATAGCTATATTTAAAAAAACAGAAGTTACATTGTCAGTACAGTGGAAATACATTTCACATAAATAATTTAGTGCTGAACAAGAATGAAAATGTTTAAAAATGAGTTAATTTTATGATGTTTGTAAATGTAGTTAAAAATTACAATTACATAAAAAATACATTGTGGATCTGATATTATCAATGGATTTAAGCAACATTTTGTTCATGTTTTGTCAAAGTTGTATTGAGAGATTTATACAGTCTCTAGCTCAGGGAACTGTGGCCATGTATGGTAAACTGGACTGAAGCATAAGGCCATTTCTTTGCGGTTAGTATGGTGATACCTGAAGCTGTTCTAAGCTGTTGTGAAGAATAAACCCTTTTTCTATTCTTTATCACAGCACCACACGTTGTTGAACAGGAAACCAGTTGCCCCTCTGGTCATCATCGTAGTGAGGCAACATATACATAGACTGGCAAAAGAATTTGGTTTTTAGCACTGCAGAGTTGGTTGACAAGGTTAACTTTTCCGTTCCCCAGTCATGTCAGTTTAACTCCGTGCACCATGCTTTTCAGCCAGTTGTCCTGGTCCTTGTGTGTCTTAACTCTCTGGCTGTGCTTTGTAAGACAGATCTCTAAAAGTTGATTCTGTTCATCTGGACGTAGCGTTTTGTGGGAGAAACATTTCGTCACTCATCCAAGTGACTTCTCCAGTCTCAGCTGACTGAACGTTTCCCCAAATCTTATAAACAGTACATTTGCACAATGACTGAAACCAGCCCAGTGAAGGAACAATGGGCTGGGAGGTCAGTTCCTTAATCATAATTATGCAAATTCTCATGATCATTGATCAAAACCCACTGATCAAAGCCCACTGATCAATGGCCATGAGTACCATTCACAGAGAGTTGGGGAATGGCTGCAATCACAGCATTGTAAGATGGAGAAAGTTGTACCCTTAGGCCCCCTCCTCGATTCAGAGATGGTCTTTCCCTTATTACGTAAATGGCCTCCTTGACTCCATGCTCAAACCAGCGTTCCTCCCTGTCCAGGATGTCACATCCTCATCCTTGAAAGAGTGTCCACTGGCCTGTAGGTGTAAATAGACTGCAGAGTCCTGGCCTGACGAAGTAGCTCTTCTGTGTTGTGCCATCCGCTTTGCCAGAGGTTGTTTGGTTTTCCCGATGTATAAATCCTGGCAATCCTCCTGGCACTTAACAGCGTGCAATATGTTACTTGTTTGTGTCGGGGGACACAATCTTTGGGGTGGACCAATTTATGGCACAGCATGTTTTGGGGTTTAAAAGCCACAGAGACCTGGTGTTTAGAAAAAATGTGTCTCAACTGCTCCGATAGTCCTGACACGTACGGGATCACTACAGGTTTTCACTTGGGCAGCGGTTGTCCTTCTCTCCTGGATCGGCTGGAGCTTTCTTTAGGTGCCTTTCCAGCTTTGACAAAAGTCGAGCTGGGAAAACCACATTTACTCAGGACCTTCTTGATGTGATGTTCTTCTGCCTCTCTGGCCGCTGTGTCAGTGGGGATGGTGTTCGCTCTGTGTTGTAGCGTACTGGTTACACCCAGTTTGTGCTCCAGTGGATGATGAGAGTCAAACCTTAGATACTGATTCTTATGTGTAGGTTTATGGTACACGTCAGCTTTTAGATGTCCCCCATTACTGATGGAAATCTCACAGTCTAAGAAGGCCAACCTGCCACTTTTCATATTCTCCCTGGTGAATTTGATGTATCGGTCCACCAAGTTAATGTGATCCGTGAAATGTGGTAGATCCTGAGATTTGCCGGCTCCTGCACCCATTCCAGTTCCTTGGGTAGGAGCAGCAGAGGTCCAGTTAGCTCCTGCACCTACACCAGCTCCCAGGGTAAAGGCAGCCAGAACCCAGCTTGTCCCTGCACCTGTATGTGTTCCTTGGGTGGGGATGGCTGGAGTTCGGCCAGGCCCGGTACCAGTTCCTGCTCCCCGGAGGAGAGCAGCTAAGAGTCAGTTATCTGCTCAGTCACTAGCCCTGCTACCTGCACATCCATCATCACTACAACCACCATCCCAACCACCACTACACCTTGTATGTTTGTCCCTGGTACACTCATTTCAGTTATTGACTTAGTCCTTAGTTCATTTCTTTGATGGACCTTTGGTTTGGTTTGAGTTTGGTTTTGGACTGTTTCCTGAGCCTCAGGCTGTTGTGGGCACTTTGGTTTGAACTTGTGTTTCCCGTTTGTTTTGGACCCTGGCTCCTTGTTTTGTGTTTGTTTCGGTGAGGTCTTAATCGCTTCTCCTTACCCCATGTATACTACATAATGCACGATATATGATTAGGACGAAACTCTGGCTGAAAATGGTCGCATGACTGAAAAATCACCTCAAAAAGGACCCAAAATCGCAGTGTATGCCCAGCTTAACAGTAAATACTAAATATTGAATGGTACTGAGCAGCACGTGAGGCCGACAGCGCCAGATATGCTTTGAGGTAGCAGCCAAGGAAGATACAGTTTGTTTTTGGAAACATGCGTGTGTATACCTGTGTTAATGTTCAAAAACTCTCAGTAGTCTGTTACATGGATAAACTTTTTGAACAATCTATTATAGGGTGTGGGGAGCCATAGCCCTGCCCCCGAGAACATGAAGCAGGCATGAAGGAGACCCAGGTCCTGGAAATCTAGAGGACCCCAAAATGCTAAAGCCCAAGCAGGACCACCGGAGAGACAACCGCGCCACCCTCCTGGAAAGTGCTGAGGAGAGCCCCAGACGTGGGGCCCTCCGCAGCCACAGTGCAGAAGCCACACAGGGCTGCAGTGACAAGCCTGCAGGCCTTGCCGGCAGCCGACTGTGCCAGAGCGGACCCCACCGCCCCAAGGGGTCCCACCCATGCCCCGGTCACCAGGTCCCACCAAGCAGCCACTGGGAGTGAGACGGGTACACACTTGAGCACCCAGCGCTGAACACCGAAAACCACCAGCACACCAACGGGTGAGGGCAGTAGCCACTGGCAGGGAGTTGTGGTGGGGGGACAGAGGCCTCCATACCTGGGGGGTCCTGAGATGTTCCCAGAGAGGTAGAGACTCAACCAGACACATAGAAAAACTGTCACACCCAAATACAAGCATACATTCCCAATCTCGTGAACACATATGTAGTATACCAATACTCAGCACTCGCCCAACATGGGGACAAAGATGAACACTGTACACCCGTTCACACTCCCCAAACATACTCTATAGCCCCAGGTCCAGGTATCACCACCCTCACAGGGGTAATCAGCTCCCAGACGCAGGAAATGTTACCCTTTTCCCTGGGGTGGAGACAAGCAGACCGCCCCTGGCCCAGCAGCCAGCGTCCCAGACCACAACCACACAGCCATCTCCTCCCAACCCCCTACCCCAACGGTGTACACAGAACAGAGGTGTGAAGGCCCCATACCTCACTCCGTCCTCTCATATGTTGTGTTGCTTTTTTTAAAACACAGGAGGGGAGGGGCATGGTGCTTCCTGCCAGAAAGCAGAAGTGTCAGCACGACCCCTCCCAAGAACCCTCAATGTCTACATGCATTTAAAATTGAGAGGTGGGCACCGGCACCAGAGGTGAGGTTGGATATACATATATAATATACATAATAATGTATAATGTATAATGTATAATATACAATATACATACTCTGGATGCTCTAAGGCCCTATATGTTTGTGTTATGAGAGTATGGGTAAGCCTAAAATATTAAAATGGAGTTAGTGTTTCAATCGTCTCACTGCAGAGTTTTTTTTTGTCACCAGTTATATGCATGTCCACCACAAATGGGCCTTATGTTCTACCCCCCCCTCCCTCACACACACACACACACACACACTGGGGCCATTATGAGTTCATGGGAGATGTTAAAAAGATAGTTAGACTCCTCCTGCTTTAGGTGAGGGCTAAGCATAAAACAAGTGACATGGGCAATGTGGAATGTTTTTGTTTGTGCGTGTATGAAAGATGTGAGGGTGGCGCCTATCGTCGAGATATATAGTAGAGACAAAAGTTCACTTGTTGACACATGGATCTAAGTTTTGATATGTTCCTCAAATGAAAAAAAGCAGGTTCTTACAATATGATTTCTTATAATAAAATGTATACTATTTTTATTTATTATTTTCTGTCTTTTTGTCTTTTTTTGATTCACATATGATGGTTTCTGAAGGCAAAAGAACATCTGTAATCACAGCTGCACAAAAGAAAAGAAAAAAAAAATGTATTGAGCAACATTTAGTTCTGACCCTCACTGCTAATCCAAGTTAACCAGGATACTGACAGATACACAAACACGCCTCCATCATCTACACTGTGATGAATAGTCTAGCACAGGTTTAAGATTTGTCTTGTAAATCAGGTTAACAAGGATAAACTGGTGCATTCACTTGTTGATAGCTGCTTGGTACAGAGGTCTTATTACTTTCAGATTTTTATCTTGTTATATTTTATCATTTGGTTTTTAGTTTTGTAACATTTTGTTTAACTTTCTACTTGTGTGGAATCAATTTTAAGGATGTTCCTTTAGGTCAGTGGAAAAACAACAGGGTACATGGACCTTACAAAGTGTTTTATGTTTCATTGATTATTTTAGTTGTTCCATCCTGTCAGAAGAGTGAACTAAAACAAAACAGCACTAAAACAATTAAAACTTTTTCTGCTGAACACCTCCACACAACTTTAAAGAGAGAACTGATGATTACTATTATGTAGCATTATTGCAAACTCAGTGTGATTTCCATCGAAATCCACACTATGATGAAACTACAATATCCTGTTTCTTTCTTCTCATTATTTTTTAATTTTCCATCTAGCTGAGAGAATTTGAGGCTGTTATGTTTTAGAACTTAATGACTGCATTTATTTTAAAGTCAGTGAAATGGCAGGTTGAGTGAGATCATTAATATATTAAACCTTTACTTGCTGAGTGTCTGTGAGCACTAACAATAATAATAATCATCATTAATAATGTGGCTGACAGCAGCTGCTGGACTCTGTATGGTTGTTGTTTCCAGTTCTTTTGCTTGGATCAAACTAAGATCAGTGAAAGAGATTTCTCTGTGATATTTGTTTTTCAAATACACACGCTTACAGCCAATCAGAAGAAGAAGACTGGTTTCTATGGTGACACTGCTGTCACAGATTTGTCTTGTAAAACAGGTTAACAAGGAAATACAGATGCATTTCCTCGTTGATTCAGAGGTCTCTTTATTTTAGATTTTTAACCTGTTAAGTTTTATAATTTGTTTTTTTTTTTATGTTTTCAACCTTTTATTATTTTTTATTTTTCTTTAACCTTTTGGCTTCTGGAGAATCAATTTTAAAGAAGTTCCTTTTGACCTAATAATGAACAACAGGGCACATGAACCAAACACTTTAAAAAAATCTTTCAGTGGAGCATTTTTCCATGCTGATGATCAGAAGCGTGTTTGAGGGTTTCAGAGATTTATAACAACATTAAGTGTTTGAAATGATGTCGTTCAGTCTTTAAGGTAATCTGACAGGTTGAGTAAAGTCTGTGAGCTTTAGTGGGTTGAAGGATTGTTAATCTATGTAGTGAAGTGTTTTGTACTGTTAAGGAAAAGATATTCTTTTATTGGTGTCTAAACTGTTAATAGTACTTTGATCAAGTTCCTCAAATTTCACAGACTGTGTGGTGTAGGAATTTTATTTAATATTTACCTGTCTCAGTGAAATAGTTTCTCTCTCTTTTATCTTTGAATGTGAGGTATTTGTTTTTCACATCTGGGCTTGCAGCATCTCAAACAGTTGACGAGCAAAGGTGGGCGTGAACGTGATGATGCAGGTGTCTTATATGAAACAGCTGACAGGGAAATACAGGTTAGTTTCGTTTGTGGGTGTTTGATACAGAGGCACCCTTACCTTCAAATTTTAAACTTTTAAATATGTTATGATTAGATTTTTTCATTTGTCAAATATTTACAACTGTGCAACTTCTTGGTTTTTTATAACAAACCTTCCTTTTGACCTGCTGAGAAACTGACAGGGTATACTGACCTCACAGTTTGTTTGTTTTTTGTTTGTTTTTTTAAATCTGTCACTGGATAACTTGATTTTCTTTCAGAGATCCTTCTAAACAACAGTAAGTGTTTAAAATTACGTCTTTAAGTCTTTTAGGTATTTTGACAGGATGACATATGTGAGCGTTAGTGGAAAAACTACTAACTGGTTCAGCTGGTTAGAAATGGATGTCATGTGGAGTTAGTGTGAGGCATTAGATTCACTGTTGGCTGGTTTCATCTGTGAAAACACATCAAATTAAATGAATTCAATGTGTTTCATCATCTGAAGAACCAAAAGCTGTCAGACTTTATCTGACACAATATAAAGAAGAAAATCACCTCAATCACAAACAGGAAGTGTACTCAGTTACTCTCATGTACTCTGATTACAGTCATGTATGTTTTCTCTGTTTCTGCTGCTTCTTTGTCCTCACTGTAAACAGATGTACTGAGAGACTCCTGCACTGATGTTTCATAGGAAAGTCCAAACAGCCTCACTGGTTCTCCATAAAGAACAAAGATTTGCTCTCTGTGGCTCCAACACAACTTAAAGACAATCAAAGGTGGACAAAGTTCTCTGTGGTTTTATGGAGGCTACAGCTAAATGCTGCCTCCTCCATAGTACAATATACATGTTTATACATTGACGTCATGTTGAAGTCCTTTGTCTGATGATGGTTTTTAGTATGTAGCTGATGATTGATGATGAGATGTTTGTGTTGTTCTGTGGAGATCATTCAAGAACTGAACCTGTTAAACACTCAGACCTGCTTTAGATTTCACTGCTTTAGTTATGACGCACTTATGTATAGTCACCCACAGCAGCGTAAACACACGTGACTCTGACGTGACGTCCTTCAGAGACGATGAATTGGTCGTATTGAGTTTGAACGAGTGTCTAAAAAGTCAGATCTGTTCTCAGTCAGAGACTTTCAGGATCATTTAAACCTTAAATTTAATCTCATTTAGTCAGGATTTAAACTCAGGTTCATTTATTTAAATAAAACCATCCTGAGACATTTAGAACAATCGAAGCGTCGGAGTTCAAGAACACGGAAATGTCTGCTGTGACTGCGTCGCTCTGCTCGACTTTGCTGTTTGTCAGCCTCTTCGTGTTTGTCTGTGCAGGTGAGATTCACTCTGTGGGACAGAGAGGAAAAGCATCAGTCTGCTTTACATGTTAACAACATTTCCTGAAGATTTATTTTCATATTGATTCAGTTTTTCCGTGTTTGTGATGGAGACACGAGGCTGGGTGGAGTCTGTGTGGACCTAACATGTCGGTGTGATCAGATCTCACAGAGACAAAGAAGTGTAATGTGTGTGTCAGTGTGATGTGTTGTAGTTTCAGGAGTCAGTATGCAGCTACAAAGCTTTTCGTTCAGTGTAAACAAACAGCTGTAGCTACATAAAGGCAGCATGCAGAGACTCACAGTGTCTTATAATGAGAGGCTGCTTCCTCTCACACATTATGTTCACTTATTATCAGGATGTGTTTTTGTTTGTGGAACCTGCAGGAACTCAATTCAGTAAGTAAACTGTGAAAAACACAAGAAACGAAATGTCTGTGAGTTCATAACAAACAATAACATCTTCCCACATTAATAATGACGATTATGAAAAAAACTCTAGGAAAATAAAAAAAAAACATAAAACATTTTGATACAGTTAACATTATTAAGTTCAAAGTTACAGTAAAAAAACAAACATCTTTCTTAAACATGAAAGAAAATAAACGACCCTATAATTTTTCCACATTTGGTATCGTCCACTGAGCACTTCCTGTATATAGTTTGCTGGTTTATGAGGCCCCTCCTTTGCTCAACAGACCCTCAGCACCATTGAAAGATTTATTTTATATTATGTATTAATTGTATATTATGCAGTAATTATTATGTTTGTAATAAGTTGTGTTGGACTAACTGTTTCTGGTAAATCTCATCTGTAAGGCTGCAGTTTTAATTCATTTGAAGGCAGGACTCAGAAACCAGTCTTGTTATCATCTATCGTCCACCTGGACCTCACACAGAGTTTCTGTCTGATTTCTCAGACTTTTTATCTGATTTAGTTCTGAGCTCAGATAAAATAATTATTGTGGGTGATTTTAACATCCATGTAGATGCTAAAAATGACAGCCTCAACATGGCATTTAATCTGTTATTAGACTCAATTGGTTTCTCTCAAAATGTAAAAGAACCACTTTAATCACACTCTAGATCTTGTTTTAACATATGGCATAGAAACTGAACATTTAACAGTGTTTCCTGAAAACCCTCTCCTGTCTGATCATTTCCTGATAACATTTAATTTTTTCAATGTGTTCAATTAGCTCTTCTCACTCTCACTACAGAAGTGAACATTTATGCTTTGACCTTTAACCTCTCTGCTCTGTTTTCTGTTTCAGACCAGAAAAACATCACAGCTGAGTCTGGACAGAACGTCACTCTGACATATCGAGCTCCAAACAACAACATCATAGCAGAGCTGACCTGAAGCCACAACATGTCCTTTTGTACCGAGATGGACACTTTGAACCAGACAACCAGCATCCATCTTTTAAGAACCGGGTGGATCTGCCGGACAGACAGATGAAGGATGGAGACGTGTCTTTGATTCTGAAGAATGCGACGACTGCTGATAGTGGGACATACGAGTGTCGTGTCTTCATGAGCAGCCCAAACAATGAACACATTTGCAATATCTCCCTGAGTGTTGATCCTCCAGGTGAGTGAGTAGAGTTGAGTGTGTGTGTGATCAGAGGTGAAGCTGCTTCCTGGTTGTTGATGTTTGTTTCTAAAGATGTTGTTGATGAGACTTTGTAGAAAGCAGCTGGTCTGAGTGATGTGATCAGAGTGCAGTAGATAATGTCTGACAGCAGTTTGAAGAGGAAATGGATTCTGTTCTGTTCTTCACTCATCACCTACCTGACAGCTGACACCTCACACCTGTTTCTCACCTGCAGGTCAGACAGGAGGACACACAGAGGATGGAGGGAAGGAGGCAGGATCTGTTGCAGCTGGTCTTGCAGTTGTTGTTTTCCTTGTTGTTGGTGGTGCCTTTGTTGGTTATTGGCTCTTCAGGAAAGATAAACTACAGAGAGAGGACTCACATCGTCCTCCTGCTGAACTGCAGATTCAAATGTCTGAGAGCTTTCTGAATTCTGAATCTCCTGCTGATGAACACAGAGACAGAAATGACTCAAAAGCGAATAACTCTCATGGACACTCCACAGGGATCCCTGATGTCACTCTGACACTTGAGAATGAACTAGTTTGTCCTCCTCCTCAGGAAACAGCAGGACTGCTTCCAGAGAGAAACATCAGAGTGCAGTAGATAATGTCTGACAGCAGTTTGAAGAGGAAATGGATTCTGTTCTGTTCTTCACTCATCACCTACCTGACAGCTGACACCTCACACCTGTTTCTCACCTGCAGGTCAGACAGGAGGAGACACAGAGGATGGAGGGAAGGAGGATGGAGGGAAGGAGGCAGGATCTGTTGGACTGAAAGTCGGTCTATCAGTTGCTGCTGTTCTTCTGTTTGTTCCTGTTGTTGCTTTTTTGATCTACCGAAAACACAAGCAGGATAAGAAAGTGAACTATGAATCTACTTGCTCATCACAGTCCTAAATTCTGTTTCACTGAAATCAAGAAGGATGATTTTAAACTTTAAAAAAGAAACTAATAATGCTGAATCTCAATCAGAGGGACATCAAACGCGTCCATATTTTTTATTTCACATTTCTCTGATTTTCATCAGACTTGTTTAGACTGTTACATGAAATTTCACATCATTACCCTACAGCATTGAAATCTGTGACTTCTTTTATCAGGTTAGCTGCTCATCCCAGTGTAAGTTTCAAGTCTTAAAGTTATTTTCATTTCTGCCTCACTTCATATGTGGAGCACACAGGAGGTCACATTATCAAACAAATACACATCAAATAAGATCAAGGTTTGCAAAAACAAAATATTCAGCTTCTGAGTGAACTCATTTTAAACAAAAGTCTGTGATTGTCAGCAGAACCTACTTTGTTCATCATTTGTTTGCCCTCATTATTTATCAGTTCAGTGTCCTGTATGTTACAATAACAGAGTCACTGAGTGTGTTTCATCTTCAGGTTCAGCTGTTTGTGAGATCAAACTTGTTCTGTGAGGTGTGAACAACACAATTTAATCCTCATGCAGAGATCAGCTGTTACAGTATAATTATTGATACTAACTGAACCAACCTGCACCATAAACACTGTATGTGGTGAAGAAACGATGGATTACTGTGGATTATAAACGATCAGTGATCTGCCTGATAGTGTTTAGGATTTATTGATCATCTTCAACTGAATGAATGTTATAATGTACAGTGTTATGTTATATTTCAGTGTAACTGCAGATTTTGATGTTGATCTTTTCTTCTCTGTTCCTGCAGTTTACATTTCAAAATCAGGTCAAATGTTATTGATTGATTAATTAATTAATTTATTTTTTGTGACTCTGTTTATTGACAATAAAGTTTTGAAAACATTTTATGGCATGTTGTCTTTTCGTTCTTTTCATTTAGTTCAGCAGAGTTTGAACTCAAAACTCAGACTAATCAGTTATTCCAGTTTTGATGATTTCATTGTTAGGTTTGTAGTGTACCGGAGTACTGGAGCAAAACAATGAATTGCTATAATATATATAATATAGGTGAGCTCCTGATTAGATCATGAACAAAATCATTTCTCTATATCAGCCTCATCTACATGTCTGCTATCGGATCATTGTGCAACCTGCAACATTTTCACAATAAAAGCTCTCTAATGTAACCCCATTGCCTAACTAAAGAGTAATGCAATATAATACATGTAAAAATGAAGGAACTGACTGCTAATGAGAACTAGGCAAAACAAACTAGAAGCATCACTGACAATTTGCTTGTATCTTTATAGACTTTAGGGTCAAACACCGCCCACTAGTGGCCATATTTATAAAGTGTGGGAGCATAAATGTTCCATGACAGTTATGAAATGTAATCAGATTATCTTAAAACACTCATGATCTTCTGGTCTTGTGTGTTAGTGTGGCAGCTTTAAGCCACAGCACTTTATTTCAAAGTATTTCCAGAAAAAAAACTACACTTGAGCTTTTTCACTGATAAGAATATTTAAATAATTCTATTCACTTCTATCTTTAGACAAGGAAAAACATGAGTTACCTCCTCTGTGTTTGAACCAATAGAAAAGCTGGTGCTCAGAGGAAGAGGGCGGGCTTTACTTGGTGTCAGTGACAGAAATGAAAAAAAGCTCAAATGAGTGAGAAGGACGATGAAGGAAACATCTGTGCTGTGTCTGCTCTGTAAGTAGAATCTCTGTGTTTGTTTGAATTCTTGTACTTTGACTGTCTGCTCTCCTGATAACTGATGATGGAGGACAAGACATGAAAAACAAATCAGGCTGAATATAAACTATTAACTGCAGGATGAAAGGTGTCCCATATAATCACACTGATTACTCTTCTAGCAGCTGAATGGCTGATGTTTACAAACAGTAAAAATGTAAAATGTAAAAAATGTAAAAATTGTCATTGAATGGAAAACAGGCCCAAGTTTATTTTCAGCAGTGAAGCCAAGTTCAATTCAATTTATTGAATTTCAAGTTCTGCATCACATTAACTTTAACTAGTGATGACTTCATAAATTTCTCTAAAAACTCATTACTCTACTAATTTACATTTAATCTGTAGATTTATCTGACTTAACATCAGCAACTACTTGTGATAAACCAGCCATTCCCAAAGTCTGTGCTTTAGCCCACTTAAAAAACATGAAAATCACATGGGCCCAGTGAGCTTAAATCTTCAGTCTAATCAAAATAGAAAGAGTTTTTCTTGGCATTTTTGTTAAAAAACAAAACAAAACAAATACATAAATCACACAGGATATAAACTGCTAATGCTACCCAGTCATGTGCAAAGTGTTAGGGAAATTGTGAAACTTAAGCACAAAAGCAATAAATTTAGGTCAGAAAAATGGGGAATAACACAAACTAACCACATCCTATTACCTGTTTTAATAATTATTTTGTAATATAAATGTCATCATGGGAATCCCACGGCAGCCTACATCTATTGCAGCATAACTAAGGGAGGATTCAGGGTCACCTGGTCCAGCCCTAACTATATGCTTTAGCAAAAAGGAAAGTTTTAAGCCTAATCTTAAAAGTAGAGATAGTGTCTGTCTCCCGAATCCAAACTGGAAGCTGGTTCCACAGAAGAGGGGCCTGAAAACTGAAGGCTCTCCCTCCCATTCTACTTTTAAATACTCTAGGAACAACAAGTAGGCCTGCAGAGCGAGAGCGAAGTGCTCTAATAGGGTGATATGGTACTTGAACTGGACATGTGTGTGCTTAATAAACTGGCAAATTACAGCAGGATTTTCCTATCCTCGGTCAGAAGGCACAGGTGACTTATATGATGAAAGAGAGGGTCCACAGCAATGATAGTTTAGGTCCCTTTAATCCATAACATCTCCAGGAGTGAATTCGTGTGAGTATATGTATGTGTGTGGTTCTGTAAAATAACAGAAATTACAATTAGCAAACAATTAAAGTCAACCAAACTGGTCTAAATAATACAGAAAGGGTTGAACAGAAAATCTAATTCGAAAATGACTAAACCCCACCCCCTGGTGGACACAAATGGGCTGCTGCACAGGAATAGACTCCATCTTTACTTTGGGCAGCTCAGTTCACAAGGGTGGCACCATTTTGGTCAAATCAACGTGAATATACAGTGACTCGTGGCTACACAAACCGCGGGAAAACTCTATAAAAGCATCACACAATGTACATAGGCAAGTATATGATAAGTTACAACCATAGAACAAACAAATATAAGGCACTTACTTATCATTCACGCACACGCACGACACATGTTCAGTACAACAGCCCAGCTCCACCAGCGCTATCACGGTGAACCAGCGCAAACACAAAATGGGAGGAATGTACCATCTTAGCAGTGGTTAGAGGGGGTCCGTGGAACAGTCTATATACACAAATCACAGGGGTTTTATACAGTACTACAAGGTCATTAAGATAAGATGGGGCCTGATTATTTAAGACCTTGTATGTGAAGAGCAGGATTTTGAATTCCATCCATCCATCTTCATCCACTTTATCCGGGGCCGGCTCGTGGGGGCACCAGCCTAAGCAAAGAGGCCCAGACCTCCCTCTCCCCAGCCACCTCCTCCAGCTTATCCGGGGGAACACCAAGGCGTTCCCAGGCCAGCCGAGAGATATAATCTCTCCAGCGTGTCCTGGGTCTGCCCCGGGGCCTCCTCCCGGTGGGACATGCCTGGAACACCTCACCCAGGAGGCGCCCAGGGGGCATCCTTGTCAGATGCCCGAACCACCTCAGCTGGCTCCTTTTGATGTGGAGCAGCAGCGGCTCTACTCTGAGGCCCTCCCGGATGGCTGAACTTCTCACCCTATCTCTGAGGGAGAGGCCAGCCACCCTTCGGAGGAAGCTCATTTCTGCTGCTTGTTCTCGTCCTTTCGGTCACTACCCACAGCTCGTGGCCATAGGTGAGGGTAGGGACGTAGATCGACCGGTAAATTGAGAGCTTCACTTTTACACTCAGCTCCCTCTTCACCACGACGGACCGGTGGATTTGGATTAACTGAAGGCTTTTCAGTGAGTTTTTAGGACATCCTGATAATAATGAATTGCAGTAGTTCAGCCTGGAAGTGATGAATGCATGAACTAGTTTTTCACCGTCACTCCGAGACAGGATATTTCTTTAGAGATGTTGCGCAAATGGAAGAAAGCAGTCTTACATATTTGTTTAAAATGTGCATTAAAGAACATATCCTGGTCAAAAATGACTCCAAGGTTCCTCACAGTGTTACTGGAGGCCAAGGTAATGCCATCCAGAGTAAGAGTCTGCTTAGATACCATATTTCCATAACTCCACACAAACAGTTTGTCAGCTGTTTGTTTGGAGTTTCACCTCAAATCAACCTGAGTGTCATTTCTCTTTAGTTCTGATCTCACTGCTGAGCTGCACAACAAACCAAGGTCAGTAACCTTCTTCTGTCACAGTTTAAACCTGATAAATGCTCACTGATATGACCTGATTGGGTTTCAGACATAAAATTGACAAAGCAAAGAGCATTTTTAACAACTGTCTAAGACAGAAGTTATAAAATATAAAATATCAACAGTTTTTCATTTTAACCTTCACAGCTCGTCTGACTGTGAGTCCCAGCAGCTCTCAGTTCTTTGAAGGAGACTTTGTGTCTCTGAGCTGTGAGGAGGACGACAGCTCTGCTGGATGGACTCTGAGGACCAAAAATAAGATCACTCAGTGTGGAGATGGTTGGGGAAGATGGTCTGGTTCTTCCTGTAACATCACTGTTTTCCCATTGGACAGTGGAGTTTACTGGTGTGAGTCTAATCAGAGTACCATCAGTAACATGGTTAACCTGACAGTCACTGGTAAGCTGAGTGTGTGGAGTTAGTGTTGATGAAGCTGTGTGTAAATGGATGAAATGCTGTAGTTTGTCTCTGTGTTGAGGTGGATCAGTGATCCTGCAGAGTCCTGTCCTCCCTGTGATGGAGGGAGATGACGTCACTCTGCTCTGTAAAACAAAGACCACTCCCTCCAACCTCCCAGCTGCTTTCTATAAAGATGGCTCCCTCGTCAGGAAGCAGCCTACAGGTCACATGACCATCCAGCATGTTTCCAGGTCTGATGAAGGCCTCTACAAGTGTGACATCAGCGGTCATGGAGAGTCTCCATCCAGCTGGATCACTGTCACAGGTGACACACTCACCTGTCTGTGTTTCTGCAGCTTTCAACATTCACAATGTGACGACAACTTAATGACTGTGTTTGCTTTATTTTAGGGGAAGACACCACCACACCTCCACCTACATCCACACCTCCTCCATCACTGTCCTCCACTGCTCTCTCTGTGTTGTCATTTCTTAAATCGATCTGTGGGTTCTTACTGGTGTTACTGGTTCTGTTAGGGAGACGATGTGTTCACAGGAAAACTGAAGGTGAGACTCAGACTTTGTTTTTCACAGTAAATTATTTTGATGTGATATTCACTAAGATGTTTCTCACAGTATGACACAATAAATTATTATGCTTTTCATTCTGGCTCATTTCAGATGATGGAGGAGACGTTGGAGATGACGTCATGTACAGTGACAGAAAATCACAAGTCATCAACAACAGCCAATCAGAAGAAGCAGAGGTAGTGTTTGATATGCTGTGTGTCCAGTGTTCATGTTGATATTGAAAGAAAAGATAAAACTCGGTTAACGGATCTCTGTGAACTCACTGAGCTTAAATTAATGCGTTAAACACAATTAAAACTCCATAAATATTCCTTGTATAATTGACCCTGTGCACGAGAAAATGCTAACTTCCTGGTTTGAGACCGGATGTGGGGTTGTACATATCCGGTAGCTTTACTTTGCGGTCAATCGCTACCGCAAAGATATTCTCCAAAATCATGTCCAAGACTCGAAAACGGAAAGATCGCATTAAGTTACAAAGAGCAGAAGGTGGGAACACTCACCACTGTTGTGTCATAAAAAATCTAAAAGAGTTTAAATCGATCAGTTGTTTACATCACTCAACACAAGCAGAACTGCAGCAGAAGACACATCGTCCACATTCAGAAGCACATCTCTGTATAGTGACTGGTCTCATGATTTAAACAGGCAAATGTTCAGCATTCAAACTACAGGTGAACAATAGTCAAACCAGATGTTTCCCGTTATGTCGAGATCAGCTAGTCAAGTACACACCTACACAGCATGTTAACAAACCGTGAGAAAAAGCCACACAAAAATGAATGATTGCTGGTAACGGTTTCTATACATTAGTATTTACGAAGGGTATGTTGTGACTTACCTTCAGAATTACAGCGGTCCCTCGCTATAACGCGGTTCACCTTTCACCTCGCTGTTTCGCAGAATTTTTAGTGCAAGTTTGTTTTTTTACGTCACATTGTGTCCTGATCGCTGCAGTCGATCTCCTCCGTGACGTCTCTCCTGTACAGTACAGAATCGCTGCATCTATCGCTAGCAGTGTGACTCTTAAGTGCAGTACTGTATGTTCACGATGTCCACGAAACGTTTTGCGTTTTGCACCGTCAAAAAATAAAATTGGCTTCTTGATTTCACCTATCACTGGTTATTTTTAGAACATAACACCCGCGATAAACGAGGGACAGCTGAGAAATATAACATTTGAATCACTTTTCTCTTTTGCTCTGAGGCGCGGGGGAAAAATATCGACAAGTCGATGAACATCATTTACAGATATATTGGGTAAATGCCCAAGACATCTATAGAAATGTAAATCGCCGCTTGATTCATTCATTTGCTTAACTTGTTTTGGACGTAAACAAGGCGCGAATTCTGTCCACTTTGGAGGTTTTTCAGTTTGTACATTTTCAATTTCTTCCTCTCGATTTTAAAGTGGCGTCAGTTTTTATTTTTAGATTTTCTTGTTTGGGGTTTTCTAGTCATGTTGCTGTGCATGAGTCACACAACTGTATTAATACAATAAGTCATTATGTACAAAATCTCATACAAGTTCAAACATTGGTGACTTTGACCTCAGATTCAGATGTAAAGCTTTCTGAAAATCATTTTAATGCAAAAACTCAAAGTGGTCATGTAGGATTTCTGAATGCTGAATGAATGTTTTTCTCTGCATGTTGGGCTGTGTGTTTTTCAGCCTGTGGTTAGTCCGTTAGCAGAAACTAACAGCTCTGTGGTCGTCATGTTTCCTCTGTCAGATAAAAATACTTCAGCTGCTCAGGTTGTCATGCAGGACTGTTACTGTACAAACAGAATCAAATATTGTTGTTGAAAAATAAGTTTGTTTTCTTTTAAAAAGACAAATCCATTTTAATATTACCACTTTTATAACTTGTAGCACTTGCAGTGATGTCCTCTGTGTGTGTTTTATTGTGCAGAGAGTGATCCAGCTGTTGTCCACTCAGCCCTGAGACTTGAAGACATGAGTTATGGACAAACAGCTGTCTGACCAAACAGGTACAGCTGCTGTTTATTAATTAAAAGCAGAGTAATTATTTTTATTTTCCACATTTAGTAAAAACAGTAAATAAATATCTGAGGTTGTTAGAGACCTGCAGTAAACTTTCTTCTCCACACTGAATCAGCTCACTATGCTAGTAAATAACAGTTTGAAGTAAATCATCAACAGCTCAGTGAGAGGAAACCAAAAGTAGAAAAGCACCTTTAAAGAAATCCAAGGTGAACAAGATGATCCCATAAAAATAATAATAATGGATTGCATTTATATAGCGCTTTTCAAGGCACCCAAAGCTCTTTACAATTCCACTATTCATTCACTCACTGGTGGAGGCAGCTACAGTTGTAGCCACAGCTGCCCTGGGGCAGACTGACAGAGGCGAGGCTGCCATATTGCGCTATCGGCCCCTCTGGCCATCACCAGTAGGCAGTAGGTGAAGTGTCTTGCCCAAGGACACAACGACCGAGACTGTCCGAGCCGGGGCTCGAACTGGCAACCTTCCGATTAGAAGACGAACACCCAACTCTTGAGCCATGATCGCCCCAGGAAATGGCAAATGTCAAATCATTGATATGATGTTATGAATCGTAACTGTTACTACAGTAATGTTTTACTGTTATAAACAATTTTGCAATCAGTTTTCAATCAATTCATGTTTACTGTGTACAAAAAACAAACATTTGCATCACTTACTTCATAGTTAATACTGAAACTTCTTCAAATTCCCCAAAAGTTTCAGCTTAATTTAAATTGAACTCACATAAATGAAGCTTTATCTTGAGTTTGATTCTCCTGTAAGTAGTTTCATCCTTCAGAGACAATGTCTGCCTCACCGTCTGAACCCTCAACATCAAATGTAAATTTACTACCAATGTGCTTTAAATCCTCTCCCCATTCTGTCTGTTTACTTCACATAAACACAACAGAAGGTTTTAGAGTTGCTTATTCTTCTCATGTTGAACTGTGTGTGTTTGTGTTCAGACTTTAAACCAGAGTCACTCTACTCTTTACTGATGTAGTCCACCAGTCCAACGACGTCCAGCTGCTGGTCTCTAACTGGTCCACACGGCCTATCAGACACGTCTGTGAAGGTTCTCAGTCAACCAGGTCATCGTTGTCTAAAGAGCTTGGAAATAAATTTTCACCTCTCATCCGAGAAGCTTCTTCAGTTCTAAGGTCAAATGGTGGAGAGTCCCAGATTTAAACCCAGTGGGAGTGACCACCACGAGGGTCATGGACCCCTTATTGGTCCTCTACCTAATCACATTCCTGGGAAGGACCTCAAAACTGGATTATAGACAGCAGACAGCTGGTGTCGTAAACCACTGCCTCTGTTCAAAGGTGGTCTGAGATGAACAACCATCTTTGAACAGATGCGGTCAGCCCAACGGAAATGTTTAGTTACTAAAAGTAACTAAAATATAAATGTATTGTTTTGAATGCCCTCTGTAACTTTGCTTTGTGTGGCACCGTGCAGTTGATTCTACAGCGTTGTCCTGCTTCCTCTGCAGCATCAATAAACTTTGCTGTCACATGTTGTTCCTGTCGTGTGGTTCTGTGGGTTTCAGAAAGAGCAGTGATGGAAAATTTTAACTGTTTCTAACTGATACACACCTCTGTTCAGAGCAGATAACAAAGAACAGACAAGCGGCTTAACCTCAACCACAGACTAAAGACAGAATGAACATCATTCAGTGGTTGAAAAGAACAACGTGCATGTGTGTGTTTGTTTAAAGAGTTTTAATTCATTAAATCTGTAGGAATTTTCTCCCTGGCTAGCTTTGTGTTAGCATGCTTTTGTGCAGATGTTTGCACAGAGTCAAAGTCACAAGTCAGGATTTTATTTTTGTCCTTGAAGCAGTTTACATTTTACCATCACACTCTCAGCCTCTACTGCTACAAAAACTATATAAATAAGTAATATCTGTTCTCATCAAAAGTTGCAGACCTCACCTACTCCCTGTACACGAACTGACATCAGCTGATTGTAGCATTAAGAAAAACACATCTGATAGATTTTTAATTCATTCATTGTGCAAATAATTGAAGAGCCTTTGTAATGCAAGTAGCAAAAGTAGCACCAACATTGTAACATAATTACTGAATTTACTACAGTAGTGTGTAGCATTACTATGTTGCTCCAATGTAAATGTGTAATTTTGGAAGGCATTACACCCAACATTAAAACACTTAAATCAGGAGGTGGGCAGTATTATTTTCCCTTTGTGCAGCCTTCATGTTCTCATCTGAGGTCAGTGCTGCAGGGGATTTCATTTGATGTAATACCAAACGTGACCACTAGTAATTAAAACAACACAGTTTGGCATCTAGTTACAAAGGTTACCTAAGCTCAGGTGATATTTTAGGTGTTAATTTGGAATATTTATTATACATTTGGAACCATACATCTGTTATGTGTGTGTGAGTGTGTTTTTGCAAGCTTTGTGTCTAGAAATGCTCTTCTAACTACCCAAGATGAAACTATGATCTTGTGCTGCCACCTTCTGACACTGACGTGCTCCAACAAACCCTGTGAAAGTGAAACAGCTGGTGCTCAAAAAATAAATGTGATGCTAAACAATGTTAAAACAAAACAGCTCATAATGGTCTCCAGGAGACACAGATGGCTCCACTCCCCTCATTATAAATGGTGAACAGGTTAAATGTGTCTCCTCCTTTGGGTCTTTGGGCAACCACAGCACCACTTATCTGATGTGGACAGGTAACACAACCACCCTGATAAAAAAAAAGGCCCAGCAGCGGGTGCACTTCCCCCCATATCCTGAGGAAGAGTAACATGGACCAGAAGCTGCTGCTGGTCCATGTGGAGAGTGTGTTCTCTTACTGCCTGGGTTTGGTGAGCAGCGACCACAGCTGAATACAGGAAGGCTGCACATAGGGTAATTAATACTGCCCAAAAATCACTGACTGCCTTCTGCCGACCATGGAGGCCATTAACACATCCTCCTGTCTCAGGAAAACCAGGTCCATGAACTGCAGTCATTCAAACTGGAAGCAGACATGTCAAGTCTCTCTCATTGGTAGGTGTGCAGTACTGTGCCAGCTGCAATGGATGGTGCTGATGGAAATGTTTCCTGCCATAAATTAAATATTTTATTCAAATCCTATTTTATTCTTTTTTCTGCTTTTACACATTTTACATCTCAATTTATTTGTACTTTTTTCTTTCTTTCTTTTTTTGCCCGTCATGTCCTGTAGCAATCAGAATATTGCTGTTAGGCCCTAAGGTCAAGAAAAATGCCCAACAGATCTAGTTTCCAAGTGGACCTTTTGCTATACTGGTCCACATGATTGTCATAGTTTATTTGATCTTTATTATTTGTTTTTATTTTAAGTTATTACAATCAGAACCGACTGGATTCGGGGACGGGGAAGAATAATAAGAAGAAAAGAGTAGTTGGGAACAGGCAACAGTAGATAATAAATACTGAATCACATGAAGTAAGCATGAAGGAGATCCAGGCTCCAGACATCCAGAGGCTTGCCAAAGCATGACAGCCCAGGGAGGATGACCGGAGAGGCAGCCGTGCCACCTTCCTGGAAAGAGCTGAGGAGAGCCCCAGACGTGGGGTCACCCAGCAGCTACAGGGAGGATGCGGCAACTTGACCACAGGGTCTGCCGGCAGCTGGTTGTGCCGGAGCGGACCGAGCCCCGGGGCTTGAGGCCTGAGGACCCCCGTCCACTGGAAGGGGCTTGACCGAGGCACAGGCGTCAGGACCCACCAAGCAATCACCCAGATTGAGCAAGTACATGCCTGAGTGCCGATCCAGGGACATCGGGAATTACCAATGCACCGATGGCTGCGAGCATCAGCCACCAGCAGGGAGTGTGGTGGGGTTCAGAAAGCTCTGAACAATTTTATTATACTAAAAAGTAGATACAGAAAAACAAGCTATGACATCAACATCTATCATCAGCCTTTCAGACTGAGTAACTGAGTATTTTTACTCTTTTTTAAAAAAAAAAGAAAGACGTAAATAAAATGTGCATTTTAGTGTTTCTAACTGATTCAGAGCAGATAAAGAACAGGCAAGTGGCTTAACCTCAACCACAGACTAAAGACGGAAGGAAAATCATTCAGTGGTTGAAAAGAAAGTGTGTGTTTGTTCAAAGAGATTTATTTCAAGGAAATCCAGTATGTAAGAATTTACATCATCATGGCCTGAGTAACCCTCATCCCTCAGGCAAAACACACAGACTCTATTCAGATCAGGCCTTTTCTTTGCAATACTTTCAGGCACTTTGCAACTATTTTGTTCTCTAATGTATGCCTTTCTCTTAATCATGTATATATTTGTGTATATATTCCTCCTGATTTTATCATTTTTCCCTGTTTTTTATTTATTCTTTCTGTTTAATATGTTATTTTATTCCACAGTTGTTGTGAAACACCTAGAATTTTGTCATACATGTACAATGATAATAAAGGTCTTTTCTATTTGGCTTATTCAGTCATTCAGTTATTATCGCTGGAGAGCAGACCTGCCCGGTCTCTCTCATTTGTAAATGTGCAGTACTGCGCCAGCTGCAGTGGATGTTTTTTTTTTCTTTTCTTTCAGGAGCCCATTTATGTTTTCATCAGTACTGAGGCTTTGCTAATGGTTTTGATTTAGCTTAGCAACTTTGATGAACTAGGTTGTGTCTTTAGCAATTGTCTGGTTCAGTGCGTCATTTTCAAACTTTGTTTTTCTCCTTTAGTTCTGATCTCTCTGCCCAGCTAAAAAGGTGCTGACTTGGGTGCGACCAAGAAGCAGTAAAGTGTTCCCGATATTGCAGATATCGATATGGCAGATTGATAAAAAAAGACATGTTTCTATCCTGCGCACATGTGTCAGACTTGATGGTTCCACATTCGGAGGTTTCTCCTGCTAAACCAACTCTCTGGTTTTGTTAAATCCTTTAGAAAAAAAAATGTTGAGAATGCACATGTGAATGTCCATCTTTTTTATCAGAGCAGCCTCGCAGGGTTTAAATCGCACCACCAGACTCCCTCAGAGCTCGAGTAGTTTCATTTTACAGAGCCTTTGTTCCAACAGACTCTTTTCTGTGTGTTTAACAAAGGAAACCTGCATCAAATCTTGTGTTAATACATCTGAGAGGAATTTTTGTTATTAAAACATTTAAAACTCTGCACATGGACCTGGGCATGTGAATGGAACAGTACAGTTTCAACAAAGAGTTACATCACAGCAATATTGTCCCTCAACATGTCATCGCCCCAGATGTTTTGCTTGTGTGCAGGAAGATAAGGAATATTGTCAGCATTGCTTTATGTGTGGGAGCAGTGAGCATTTCCGTGCAGGTTGCAAAGCAACTAGACTGACAAAATCTGATAAAGACAACCCGTTAAACTAAGGGGGGGGGGGGGGGGGGGGGGGGGGGGGGGGGGGGGGGGATTGCTCCCATGGGACATGGGGCAAGCAACAGCATAGACAAGTCCCAGTACTGTGCCAACTGTACTGGGACTTCCCTGTGAGGGAAAGAAAGACAGTAAAAGATTAAAATGTTGTTCTCTTTGTAAAATAACCATGTACTGCTCAAAAGAATGTCAAGCGACTGTAGAAATGTTTAGCTTATTTTAGAGTTGAGAAATGTGTTAACATAGAATGTAGAATTATTGTAGAGACACTGACACTGCCCTCAATGTAATAAAGGCCAGACTGTGTCATGAACTTAGGAGTAGATTGTAGAAGACCCCTCCCCCAGTTGAACTGTGAAAGGTCTCAACATTTGTAAAGTCCAAACAGCCTCACTGGTTCTCCATAAAGAACAAAGATTTGCTCTCTGTGGCTCCAACACAACTTAAAGACAATCAAAGGTGGACAAAGTTCTCCAGAACAGCTGTGGTTTTATGGAGGCTACAGCTAAATGCTGCCTCCTCCATAGTACAATATACATTTAATACAGTGACATCATGTTGAAGTACTTTGGCTGATGATGGTCTTTAGTATGTAGCTGATGATTGATGATGAGATGTTTGTGTTGTTCTGTGGAGATCATTCAAGAACTGAACCTGTTAAACACTCAGACCTGCTTTAGATTTCACCGCTTTAGTTATGACGCACTTATTTATAGTCACCCACAGCAGCGTAAACACACGTGACTCTAACGTGACTTCCTTCAGAGACGATGAATTGGACGTATTGAGTTTGAACATCCTGAAATGTCTAGAACTATGCCTTTTCCTATTCCCTGTGCCTTTATTCCAGCATTTTGTTTCTGTTGTGGACTTTTTTGGATTTTGAGATGTGGCTTATGTTTTTGTTCTTGTTTTGTTGTTCTGCTTCTGAGTTTCCCTTGTTCCTGTTTGATTCTGTCATATGTGCTTGAGTTTAATTCTACATGCCATGTGTCTTTACCCTTTACTTGATTATTAGCAACTGCGCTCCCACCTGTCTCCTCTCGGCACCTGTTGTGTGTGTTTGAGCTTTTCAAGCAGGCGCACCTCACAAACGGAGGGCGCTCTTACTCCCAGCAAATGGGCGATAGAAAACCGATCGGTGCCTGTGCCATCCCCCAAATGCGCTGGCATGATGTCGGAGCAGCATGAGTACAAGCAACGTTTTTTTTTTTTTTTTGCTGATCCCTGTGATACCGCCACCACCACGATGCCGCCCTGCACAACCACCCATGTCGCCCAAAAACCGCTACTGCTCCAACATGACAGATAAGTCCAAATAAGACATTTTTAAAAAAAATATTAAATTCATTGTTAGTCTTTTTTGGCACTGTAACGACTGTAGTGACAGTATGAGGCTTCATATGAGCAAGCTCAACACATAACACACATAACAATACAAGAATACAACAGATGCAGTGTCTATAATTGAAAAACTTAAGCGTGACAGTGCTTGTATACCTCTATCTGAGGGCAGAATACGTTTTACCTGCAAATAAAAATACAAGAAACACATTGTAAACCTAGAGTCCTTCAGAAAGGAACTGGAACATAATTAACGAGGATGACAACTGAGGTCAAAATGATGTTAAGAAATCCAAATCATCATTAAAAAAAAAAAAAAAGTAAACCGGCGAACCGCATGAATGCAAATAAGATGAACGTTGCCGCTTCCTACTTTGGCAAGTCACCGCCGTACCACACCTCAGCTGCATCGGTCACGTGATTTCTCCTAAACAATCTCTGCTGCTGGACTCTGCTGGAGACTGCTGTTTGTTGACGTCTTCGTGTTTTGCCTCTGTAGGTGAGATTTAATTTTATAAAACACAATATATATTTGCAACTGTTAGGTTTATATATATATATATATATATATATATATATATATATATATATATATATATATATATATATATATATATATATATATATATATATATGTATGTATGTATTCAGTATGACCGAGTATGTGGAGTGTGCCGTGTAGTGGATAATACTGGGATGGGATCCTTGTGTGTCGGGTTTATGAAGCGATGGTGCTCCAAGGTGTGTCAAAACACCCAGGTCACGCTGGTTGATTTAAAGTTTTGGTGCGTTTCAATCCAGCTGAGTGGAAATAGCTAAGGACTTTGGAAAAGAGGATAACCTACAGACAACCTTACAGTTAGACTACAAAACGCGAATCTCACATCGCCACAGCGTGTTGCCTTGTTTTGTGCCAGTCATTTTAAGAGCGTCCGGTGATGCTACTAAAGACGCTAAGTTTCAGTTTCGTAATGACAGTTGTGAAGCTCTTAGCCTTGTGGCTATTTTTGTTTCACTTTCAGCATAGCAATCTGTGACTAACATTGAATCAAATGTTCTGAAAATGCTAATAGTTTTAATTTTTTTTGTTTGAAATTAATTGTTAATTATGAGTATTATAAGGACTCTGAATCTCATGATGTTCACATAAGTCTGTCCCAATGTTGCATCATTCACAATAAAATACAATGCCTGGCCAAAAAAAGACGCCAACTGTGATTAAAAGTGAAAGCAAGAGCATTTCCACATGCACAATGTGGAGGGAACTGAAGGGGTTGGGACTGAACAGCTGTGTAGAAGCATTAAGATTGGACTCTGGAGCAATGGAAGAAGGTCATGTGGTCTGATGAGTCCAGAGTTACTCTGTTCCAGAGTGATCGGTGCATCAGGGTAAGAAGAGAGGCAGAGAAGTGATGCACCCATCATGCCTAATGCCTACTGTACAAGCGTATGGGGGCAGTGCTAGAGCAGGGCGATATGACCAAAAATATTTATCATGATATACATTTGAAAATCTGCGATAACGATATAACTGACAATATAATTGACACTAGACAAAATACTTTACAACTCCTCAACTTTATTATTGCAAAAAAAAAAACCATCAATGTATTTTCACTTAAACAAGCAGCTGTTTTTTTTATGTGCATTAAAGTTATATAAAAATTTAACAGTGCAAATGCAAATTCCTTGCTGACAGTTTAACCAAAAGGCATTTCCAGTGGAAACTGGTCGACATATCCTCAGCATAACCATGTATAATATCCACAAAACTTAAAAAGAGGTTACACACACAATATGGTAATATGATGTTGAAGCACAGTACGTATCACTCCGCGAGGCTCCGCCTACGATAGCCGTAATGCTCCGACAATCCATCAAGCGGTGCGGCTTCATAGCTTAGCAAAGTCGTACTGAAACATTTGACAGATTTTCGAGCGCCGTGTACATAAAATCGTTTCGAGGTCAGTAAACTCAACCAGAATTCATACATAAGGCACATGGGATTATAAGGGTCACTGTCGATTTTCAGAAAAATCAAAGGATTGATTTTAAGTGCCGTATTTTCCAAAAAACACGGTAATAACGACGGCCCGCTAGCATGCTCTACCAAAACTAGTGCTTTGTTGTGTATCTGACGGATGAAAGCCAAACCAGTCCCACACCACTGAAGTTGCAGCATTTTTACAAACCAGTTCTGGTTCATCCGTTAACGATCCACTTTTGCTCTTCTCATTCTGCGTCGCCGCCATGTGCGTATTTTACCCATATTCTATCGCGCTATTTCATTTTCCTATCGTTGCCCAACATTACACCGGTATTACCGTGAACGGTATGATATAGCCCAGCCCTATGCAGTGCTATGATCTGGGGTTGCTGTAGTTGGTCAGGTCTAGGTTCAGTAACAGTATGTGCTCCAAGAATGAGGTCAGCTGACTACCTGACTATACTGAATGACCAGGTTATTCCATCAATAGTTTTTTTCTTCCCTGACAGCATGGACATATTCTAAAAATGACAATGCCACGATTCATCGGGCTCAAATTGTGAAACAGTGGTTCTGGGAGCATGAGACATCATTTTCACACACGAATTGGCCACCACAGAGCCCAGACCTTAACCCCATTGAGAATCTTTGGGATGTGCTGGAAAAGGCTTGGCACAGCGCTCAGACTCTACCATCAACAATGCAAGTTCTTCGTGACAAATTAATGCAACACTGGATGGAAATAAATCTTGTGACACTGCAGAAGCTTATCGAAACAATGTCAGCAGTGGATTTGTGCTGTAATCAAAGCAGTCCAACAAAATATTAGACTGTGTGACCTGTTTTTTTGGTACAGACTTTTTTTTTTGGCCTCACAGTGTATTTCCAGCTATAAATGAAGTGTTTCTTCGGTCTTTGTTGTCCTTACACAGATACACAGAGTAAGATATTGAAGTGTTTTGTTTTTTGGGGGTTATTTTTTTCAAATCTTTCAAATGATACCTAAGGAAAAATAGCAATAATAAAGTGACGAAGAATATTACCGGTAATAATTAAAGTTAAGTGCAGCCCTGAACTACTCAGATGTTAGCATTATGTAATGCCAGTACTTTAGTCGAATTTTCAAGGACATTTTCTGCAGTCTGGAATGATTTTTATCTCTTAACATCATTTTGATCTCAATTGTCATCCTGGTTAATTATGTTCCAGGTTTAGGCAACAGAAAATAGAGGGTTTAAAAAAAAAAATTAATCTTTCCATCTCTGCTCATGTTCAACTTAACCGATTCAAGCTCAGTACCTTTATTAGAATAAAAATTTAGACAAAAAAAGTTTAGTATTCCTATATACTAATATTATTTCATTATTACATTAATATAGCACACGGTTCAGTCATTTTTGCACAAAAATAGCTGGCGCCTTGAGGCAACTGTGATGTGGTGCTAAATAAATCATCAAATTAAATAGATACGTCCTCCAAGGAGTTAATATGTAAATTACCAGATATTAACTTAAGTTAATATTCAGTTAATGTGTTCTGTTTCAATAAAATCCTGTTATTTTTAGGAACAATTGTTGTGGCTCACTTGTAAACACTCAGCGTGAGGAACAAGTGAAGAGTTTTTGGACAGAACCAGAATTTTTAGCAATGTGCCTGTTGGAGCCAAGTCCAGGCCAATATTTTACTCAGTTACATCATGGCATATTTAAGTATTTGTCATGATCTTTAAGTTTCTATTATAATCTTGATCATTTTATGTTGTAATGTAATAGGCTGTACTCCATAAATTAATCTTGCTTTGTTAATCTGTTGTTGTTGTAAAGTGTTGATAGATGTCGTAAAGGGGGTGTGTATTTGGCCCGCATGCGGAGGGGTGTGGGTAAAAGGTTAGGTAAGCAAGCACGACGTGGAGCAACAGTTTTCTGACCGTCGCTGTTTTAATGTTTTTTTTGTTGTAACATAAAGGGAATGTAAACGGAGCTCCCACCAGAGGCATTTGTTTTGTACCTTTCGATTTGTATGGAAAATAAATGTTTTGCCCCTTTTTTCCTTCGCCTCGTTTTTGCTACCGGAAGGCATCCAAGCGACTTAACAAGAGCACGAGTCAGAAACTTTACGTCCTGCAGAAACGGCAAAGAAGGACCGAAGGTTGCCGCTACAGTGCCCACAGTTTTGAGTCATCCATGTAAACTGCTGATTTCAAAAAATTTTCTCTCAGTTTCTTCCTGAACTTTGTAAACTCTAGATGAATGGGCATTTTTTAGACTTCTGTCCTTCATAAAGCATTTGTTTTCCACACAGTAATAACAAGCAGTAAGTCAGAAAGTGAAGGCCAGGTGGTGAGCTGTCTCATTCCTGCCGTTTGTATTCATCTTCCTAATAGCATTTTCTACATTAATATCTGTGTAAACCTGTTTTTGTCTCAGAATCTTTGAAGTGACAATGGCACCACACAATGCAGCAGTTGGAGGCATCGTTCTTTTTGTGGGCTTAGGCCATCTCATATACCAGTTATACCAGGTCATGAGGCAGCGGGAGAACCCTCACAGGCAGGTGAGAGGGTAATCAAGATTTACTGCAACAGGTTTTGTCTTCAGATATTTTTGTGTCTCACCTTAATGCAAATGATTTCTGATTCTTTTTCATGTTTAATCTCAGATTTGCTGATGTGCAGGTATTAACTGATCATTTCAGTGAATATTTAATTGTGCCTTTCTTTTGATTTGTAAAGATAATGACATTTTTAGAATTATATTTTAAAAACATCTTGAGTAATTACTACACAGAACAAGCTTTTGTGCAAACAATAAAGAAGAGAATCATAAACACAGTTCATGTCAGCACCACTCTGAATCACTCAGTCTGAGCACAAATATCTAAAAAGAATGGATTGAAGTTGCTCATAATCAGATCTGCTAGGAAGGTTTTACAGTAGGATGAACATTTCTAACAGGATGTCGCCAAAACTATGTAGGTTCCAGAAATCTCTCCTATCACCTTTTCCTAACTTCTTTTCTTTCACCTTGATGAAAGCATCAGAGGTTAAGGAAGAGTGGGTACGAAAATTCATGAGGACTTTGTGAGTCCTGCACTGAAAGTCTGTCGGATTGATGCTATGACTGTAGTGATGTGGACACTGTACTGGTCCGTCATGATCCGTTTTTTGGTGTATTTTAACTTTCATCCTGTATTCTAAGGAGATTGAAAGTAAAGCAACTGGGAGACCAGCTACTTTTCTTTCCAATCTCCTTAGATTGCCATGACCCAGATGACTGAGAACCTACACATAAACATTTTATCCTGTATATTTTATTTAAAAAAAAGTCTCCTACTGATGAGGACAGTATGTTTCTGGCATAGGGCACGAGCTGAGTCTTTGATTTGTTTCTGGTTTTGCGTCTTTTAGGAAACGACGAGGACACTCTCTGCATATGAACAGCGCATTGACGCTGACCGGGTTGACCCGCAGGCCATGCAGGTAATCTCACTTTACGCTATGTGTTGTTTAAACTGAAGTTGTACATATAAACAACAGAGAACTGACAGCACCCAGTACTGGCACAAACAGGAAGTGTGTTTTTTTTTTCCTCCATCAGTGCTAGCAGGCAATATTCATCCAGATTTCCTCCTGTGTGCAGATCACATGGAGGGATATCGCAGGTCTGGAGGAGGTGATCAATGAGCTAAAGGAGAAAATGATCTTCCCCATTCAGAACAGACATCTGTTCAGGGAATCCCGGCTGCTGCAGCCACCCAAAGGTCAGCAATCATTCACTTTTTTGTTGTTGTTCAGGATTCCCATTAGCATCAGCCTTTGCCTGATTCTAATGGGTCTTAGAGGGGATACAAAATTGCCTTAATCAGGGCACCCACAGAAACTTTAATCAAAATCCACATAGGATGCACAGCTTTTAATCATTACATTACATGTGTACTAGATATAATCAATAAACAATAAACATTTGTTGTTTGCTGTAATTTCCATTTTGATTATATTGTCATCTGCACTCTTTTACTTTAGTTCCAAGATCCAGATTATTCGTTTACTTTTGTTCTGAAGATGTAGCAGACATGTTCTTTCCAAGGGTTAAGAGGGCGGTGACACACTGGACTGGGGTGGCTGTAGCTCAGGTGGTAGAGCAGGTCAGCCACTAACCAGAAGGTTGGTGTTCGATCTGTTCCAGTCTTGCCTTGGGCAAGATACTGTTGCTCTCCGATGCATCCATCGGAGTGTGAATGGGGGCGAATGGGTGAATGAATTTGTTGTAAATAAAGCGTTTTCCGTGCTCAGACAGAGTAGAAAAGCGCTATATAAGAATATACATCTAAAACCACTTCATTTACTGGGTGCAATTGAATGTAACCCATTAAGCCAAAGTGCTGGTCTCTTTAGCTCTGTCTCAATTCAGGGGCTGCATCCTTCGGAGGCCGCATTTGAAGGCCGATTACGTCACAGCGACGCAGCGAAGGCTGTCCCAATTCAAAGGCTGCTCCAAATGCAGATGACAAATGCATCTTTCATTTCCCCGGATTTGAAGGATGAGTCGGGTGTATCCTTTGTGGCCCAACATATCTCAGAATTCATAGCCAATTCCAGTTTCCAACAATGGCGACAGCTACTTAGTTGTAATATTACTCGTATTCCTCTTTCTTATTACTCTTTTAAATACTTTAATAATTACATTATTATTAATAATATTCTTATAATAATATAAAAATAATTTTCAAACATGCCAATGGCAGAGGAGCGTAGTTAAAGAGTTTGAAATATTACTTCACATTAATTCACAGCACAGATTAGCCTATTCCAGTTTCCAACAATACTGGCAGCTGCTTAGTTTTAATATTACTCGTATTCCTCTTTCTGGGTCACAATATGAACTTTTAAGATATTTTCAGGTGAAAAAGTAGCTGTGTAAACTTCAATTATCTGCTCATTATATCAAGACATCACATATTTGCAAAAGTGCTCTGATGTTTTCAGAGACATCTGTTACCCACTAGCTCGACAGCTGACTGGGTGGTCAAGGTTCACTAGAGCCGACGAGAACAGCGAACTCCCGCACATTATTTTCAGACCCCCCCCCCCGCGGTATTACGCTACTCAGGTTGAACATGATATTTAGGGGTCAAGTTTATTTATATAGCACATTTCCAACAGTCCGTGTGGCACAAAGTGCTTAACAATGTAAAATGCCAGCAAAACAAATAAATACAATAAGTCAATAAAAAACAACTAAAACAATAACTAAGACTATTAAAACCAAAATGCTTGGGTCAAAGTGTGTTAAAAACCAGACCATAAAAATGTGTCTTCAGTAAAGATTTAAAGAGATCAAGTGTTTGTGCAGATCTAATATATAAGAGAAGACTATTCCAAAGTCTGGGACCTGCCACAGAGAAAGCTCTGTTAGCATGAGACTCCGTGGAATGGATAACATTAGCTTTGAACTGGATCTCATGGTTTTCTCTGGAGCATAAATAAATAGAAGCTCAGACAGGTAAGAAGGGGTTTTGGCTGTTAAGTGCCTTAAAAACAAAAAGAAAAAGTTTAAATTGATATCCTGTAAGAAACAGGGAGCCAGTGTAGAGAGGTTAAAACTGGGGTTATATGCTCCTTCCATTTAATGCCAGTTGGCAGACGAGCAGCTGCATTTTGGACCAGCTAGAGACGATAAATAGAGGCCTGGTCCAGACCAAAGTACAAAGAATCACATGGTGATATACACTAAATATTTATTCCATTTCTTTTTTGGTGGTGCCCAAATTTATGCACCTGCTTGATTTTGTTTAAACAATTATTACACACTTTTTGTAAATCCAGTGAACTTCTTTTCACTTCGCAAGTATCACCTAGTGTGTCTCCTGTATGATATTTAACTGAGGTTTTGTATTGTAACAACCAACGATTTATACAGGAAAATAATGGCTATTAACAAGGTTGCCCAAACTTTTGCATCCCACTGTTTTAGTATATTTTGTCATTAGTATAATATGAAATAAATTCTACATGTGTCAAGTTGTGTCAACATTTGCTGTGTAGTAGAACTGAGACATTAGTCATTATAAAAATTTATTTGAAATAATATTAAAATTCTCAAACCGAAAAACATTAAACATAAATGTATTAAATATAAGTATTTAAAGAGAGACATGAATAATAAGGACCCAGCTGCTCTCTAGAGCAGGAACAAGGCTGAGGAGGAAATTTTCCATTGGAGACTGGTGTGGCCTCTTCAAGGACACCAGGATGGCCAGCTCCACCGCCGATGGACCGTCCTGGGATCCGTCCCTCATCTGCCTCGGAGCTGTCCTCCTCTGTGGGCCTGTAAAACAAAACACAAAGAAATGAGAAGGCTGCTACTAGATTTTCATTTTCAACATTGAAAAAAAAAACCAAGATATAATCAGATTGGTTGTAGATATTTAGTAAAGGTGATCACAAGGGAATCCCACCGAGTAAAAAGCTATCAGTGCTTGCTGTACATCTGATGCTACAATTGCATACCTGTGGATGCAGCAGCAGGAGCTCAGGGACTGGGGAGGTAGGAGAAGCAACAGGGGATGCTCTGCTGCAGAATCAGTTGGTTCTATCAAGACAATATTAAATGTTAACAGGTTGAATACAATAATCATAGAGAAAGTATATACAGTGGTCCCTCATTTATTGCAGCAGGGGTTCTCAGAATAACTAGCCCCTCGCCACACACTTTATACACTTTTTCCCCCCACACATGAACATTACTCACAGTTCTCACAAGTTGATTCTCAAAGTGCAAACCTTTGTAGATTGCAAAACGTAAAAGTATTATTATGCAGCGTTTTGTCTTCATCTGCCTGCCACTTTCGTGCGCCTTTTTCCCTCCTGGTGCAGGTGTCTATTTCCGAATGAGGGTCATAGTTATGGGTGTTTTTGTGCTGTTTTTTCTATTGGACGTGATGGTCATCAAAACCAAACATGATAAATTTGCCAAGCGCAGGAGACACAACAAGGAGGAGATTTGTCAATCAGGCTGCAGAATGCAGTGCTGTACTGTGCAATAAAAAATCAGTGAAAAAGCGAAGCAGTGACGGATGAACAGCGGGACCACTCTGTGCTGTTTATTAATAAACAATAAAATATATTCCTATAGGACAACATACATAAAAGCAGAACGGTATTTGTACATCAGTGGGAAAATAGCAGTGGCTTGCTAGCTTTTGTGCAGCTTCCCCGGGTCAGTTAAAAATTTCAAAAGAGAAATGAATGAACTTACCAGGTTGCCCGATCTCTTCGTATATCTTCCTCCAAGTTCAGTCCTTTATATTCCTGTCTCGGTACAGAAAGCAGCTGGTGTCGTACAGCTCCGGGTGGTTTGCTACGTTGATTAGCCTTTCCTCCATATTGAATGAAGTATGAAGGGCTTTGGCTGGATCTGCCCCTTTGACCTAGGTCCCACATCACCAGGCTCCTGATTGGTTGTCACGGCGCGAATTGACGCTGGAGTTCGAGCAGTAGACGCGATACGCGCTTATGCACAAAATGCAACACAAAAACTGATGCGCGTTCACGTTTATTCGCGCGTGGTTTCACACATTTTCGCAACTGCTTCCGAATTTTCGGGGGACCCGCAATAACGTGTCATCGTGCTTCTACATTGACTTCACATGTAAACCTGACGCTCTGGTCGCGTCTATCGCGTTCGGTGTGAACACACCGTTAGCGTTCATCCTCCAGCTTCACTGTTTATGTTATGCTAACATAGCTGTGTTGCTAGTGATCACGTAGCACATCATTATATACCAGCTAGCCCAACTTCAGTAACCTTGCAAACGTCACTGCTGTTTACTTTCCTGTTTTCATTTATCTTGGAAGTGATAGCAGAGCTGTACGTTTGAATTTTTTCAGAAATCTCTTAGTCAGAACATGCTATATCATGCTTAGGTAACTAGCAAAACTAGCAAGCTAACTTCCTGCTAACTTCTAACTCCGTTAAATGTAATAAATTCTGTTTTCATGGATGTCTGGATGTTAAACTTCATAGTTACACCTGGTAAAACAGCAATGCTGATCGTTTTATTAAAGATGAAATAATTTAGACAGTTTTTAACTCTCAGTGAGTTAGATAACTCCCAGATTTATGAGCACCTTAGTCCAAGAAATACGGCAATAACGATGGCCCGCTTGCATGTTCTACAAAAAAAAAGTGCTTTGTTGTGTATCTGACGGACAAACAACAAACCAGTGAAATTGCACCATTTTAAAAAAACAATTCTGGTTCATCCGTTTCACTGAACAATCTGCTTTCCCCCTTCTCATTCTCCGTTGCCGCTGTGCTTTTTCAGCCATGTGCGTATGAAAACAAAGGCACTGCGCATGTGTGTTTTACCCATATTCTATTGCGATATTTCATTTTCTTATCGTTGCCTAACATTGTACCGGTATTACTGTGAACGGTATAATATGGCCCAGCCCTAGTGGCAAACCATCCTGGCTTTAAGAATATAAGCTACAAGCATATTCTGATGGGCAACGTTAAGTGGCAAACCGTCATACCTACTTAAATTTGTGCTGGATTTACTCTGTGACAGCAGAAATGTGTGTAAACTACCTACGGTAGGACGTTTTGCCAAAGTAGGATGGTTTGTCAGAACACCAGAGAGGGCACTCTTCCACAAGTCGACAGAAGAGCTTTTCCCTCACCAATTACAGCTAATATAGTGTTTATGTTTCTGGAAGTGAACATGATTGTATGTTTTTGTTGTATAACAGTGTTTTTCTATAATGCAGTGTTTTTCTTTTCTTTTTTTCTTTTTGTTCTCTTTTCTTTATTTTCTATAGGGGTGTACTTTTCAATTTCTGGTTATGCTCAGAGATTAAAATCATATAATATTGCCTTGTAAGGTAACTAAAGTAGTGGCATTTAATGTAAATGGCTTGGGGAATCATATTAAAAGAAGCAAAATTATGTCAAAATTAAAAAGAGAAGGAATAGAAGTTGCTTTTCTACAGGAATCTCACTTACCACAGTTGGAACATGAAAAACTTAGGAAATGGAAATTTAACCAGTATTCTTCTTCTTGTCCTCAGAGTTCTAAAAGGGTGTGGTAATTTTAATTTCGAGTAGGTTAAATTTTGAATGCATTCAAGAAATAAGTGATAAGGAGGGGAGTTTTGTGTTAGTAAAGGGTATCTGGAGGGTATACTGATTACTCTTATAAATGTATATGCTCCCCCAGGATCAGAGTTAAAATTTTATAAACAGGTCTTTGAAATGATTGCTGTAGAGGCACAAGGTATTCTGATTTTGGGAGGAGATTTGAATGCTCATTTCAATCCGTCTTTAGATTCATCAAACCCACACGCCCCGGGATTAAATAAAATAACCAAAAATATTAAATCAATTTTAAAGGACTTAGGGCTTATAGATGTTTAGAGAGAGTTAAACACCATAAAAAAGGACTATACCTTTTTCTCACCCTCATTCATTTTATTTTAGATAGACTATTTCTATATGTTTCAAAAGGACTTTAATAGTGTGGTCATTTGCAGGATAGGAGTGATGGATTTATCGGATCATGCCCCACTGTATCTGGACGTAGTGCTAGGAAACGAAGGAAGAGATACATCTTGGAGATTAAATACAAGTATTCTATCTCTGTTGAAAGAGCAAATTAGTCAAGATATAATACATTATGTAGCTGAAAATGATAATGAAGAAGTCTCTCCGAGTATTTTATGGGATGCCCTAAAAGCGGTTATATGAGGAAAATTTATAGGCTATAGCACTAACTTAAACAAGAAGAGAAATGAGCACTTAAGAAAACTCCAGGCACAACTACAATATCTTGAAGATGCCCATAAAATAAGCACAGATATACATTTGAAATTAGAAATACAAAAGAAGAAAAATGAAAGTGTCATGGTCCTGAGTCTGTTGACTCAGTTTTTTGTGTTCCTTTATGCTTTTGTTATTCGGATTAGGTATTTCATTATTATTCGCCTTTTTGTTAGGTTTCTGTTCTGTGCCTGTCCTGGTCCCTCCTTCCATGTCTCTCCCCCCCATCTGTCCGTGATGTCATTATGCCTGCTTATGAGTCTGCGTCTCTGTCTGTCGTGTGCTTCCTGTTTTATTTTGTAGTGTCTGTGTCTTCCCCTACTCGGTGTCGCGTCGTTAACGTCTGTTCGCTCTCACGTTAACTGTGTGTTCTGTCTGCTCGCCTGCCTGCCTAGTTAGTTCGGTTTTTGTATTCCCAGTTTAGTGTTCCTGTTCTGTTGCTATCAGCAATAAAGCTGAGTCTTTTGAGTTTGTCTGCCTCCAAGTCCTGCATTTTGGGTCCACCTTTCCTGCCTGCCTTCACACAGCCATGACAGAACGACGCGACCAGAACCTGGACCCAGTGGGCTCATCCCGAGAGAGCGATCTCGCCCGCATCATGAGCCTTGTGAAGCGGATTTCCCACACGGAGAATATTAAGGCGATGGCGGTTGGAGTAAATGCTATCGAGGCGATTCTTGAAGGGAATCCTCCTTTTCACCAGCTCTCGGGATTAATGGACTTTATTAACGAGCTGCATCGAGCTTGGGAGGGTATTCAAGCTCGGGACCGAGCCGGCTTCCCGGTTTCCACGCCGCAGCAGCAGCAGTGGACCGAGTCCACTGCGATACAACAGTGGCGAAAGGAGAAGTTCTCTGCAGCGCTGCCGCGGATGCTATGGCAGGATGATGACCCAACGCCGTCTCCGCGGATTAACCTACTCTCCATGCCTGGCTCCGACTGTTGTTCGCCGGCTTTTTTCCTTGCTGCAATGTGGTCGGATGACGAGGAGTCGGCATCAACCTCTCCGTCATTACCGGCTTCCTCTGAAATTTCCACTCCCAGGAGAAAGCGGCACCGGTGTTCCAGATCTACTGGCGTTTAGATCAACTGGCGTGGTCGAACAGATGTGTGTCAGAATTGCGTTTCAGGAGCTGCTACCGACAAACCAGCTAAAAAAAATGCCAAATGTGTCATCTGTGACACTTGAAAGGTTAACTCAAACACACTCCGTCAGTCTTGATGCTGTTGACCAACAAAATGCAAGAGTAAATGATCGGGAGACTCCAGTCGTCGTTATCGTTCCCCTCGCACGTTTTATTTCTCCAGTTTCAGCGTTTTTGCTTCACAACTAAAGCGAGCAGTTTACTTTGTGCACTAACATGGACTCGAGTCAACCAGCGCCACCTCTGGCCAAGTGCCACAGCCTACAGCCAGATCAACTTGTGACACACATCTGCAGCACGTTTGAATTTGTTTCATGCACAACACATTTGTACCTTTCAATTGTCTCTGTTTGTACGTCACAAACACAAATCACCGCACACCTGCTGGTTCTGTTTTGTCCCTGCCAGAGGTCTGTGCACCTGCTGGTTCTGCCCTGTGTGTTCCAGGGGCCCCTGTGCTCACTGGTCCTGTGATTGGCCCTGCTGGAGGGTCCGAGGAGCCTGTCCAGCCATTATCATCGCCTGCAGCGCCACCACCTGCAGATTCCACACTGTTGCCTACCACGTCTTCACCCACGCCTGCAGCCGCGTCTTCACCCAAACCTGCAGCCGAAGCTTCAACCTCCGCTTCACCTGCAGCCGCAGCTTCACCCTCCGCTTCGCCTGCAGCCGCAGCTTCACCATCCGCTTCAGCTTCGCCTGCAGCCACAGCTTCACCATCCGCTTCAGCTTCGCCTGCAGCCACAGCTTCACCATCCGCTTCACCTTCGCCTGGTCCAGCCTCTGCAACAGCTTCAGCTTCGCCTGGTCCAGCCTCTGCAACAGCTTCAGCTTCGCCTGGTCCAGCCTCTGTATCAGCTTCAGCTTCGCCTGGTGCAGCCTCCGCATCAGCTTCCACTTCGCCTGCAGCGGCCTCATCATCCGCCTCGGCCTCGCCTGCAGCAGCCTCATCATCTGCCTCGGCCTAGCCCGGTCCAGCCTCGGCCTCATCCGGTTCAGCCTCTGCCTCGGCCTCGTCCGGTGCTGCGGGGGCCACGCAGCCTTTGGGTCCCATACTGCTGCCTCGACATCGTCGGTCTTCTGCCAGGCCGCTTTTTGGGCATCAACGCCATGGTGGACGACCTCCTGAACGCCGCCACTGCCTTCCGTGTAGCCGGCCTCCGGTACTGTCATGGTCCTGAGTCTGTTGACTCAGTGTTTTGTGTTTCTTTATGCTTTTGTTATTCTGATTAGGTATTTCATTATTATTCGCCATTTTATTAGGTTTCTGTTCTGTGCCTCTCCTGGTCCCTCCTTCCATGTCCCCCCCATCTGTCCATGATGTCAATATAATTGCTTATGAGTAGGGATGGGTACCAGTATCCGGTGCCATGATGGCACAAACTTTGTTCAAAAACCTCTCATGTTTAACTGTTTTCCACTTTTTCTTTGGTCATTTTAGCCTTTTTGGCCAGGGTGAAGGGAGTATCTGCCATCAAACAAGAAGACAGCTGCATGTAACTACGACGGTGTTTGCTAGTTCACCTTAGATGCATTAATGTAATAACGTGGTTAGCCTACTCAACGTAAATTACACACGAACAACATTAAGCTACTCACGCAGAGAAGAACGGCTGCTGCTGCATCATCATCCGTCATCATTTCTTTTTTTAATTTTATTAAATTTTTTTGCCTGTCCCGTTTGGCTCTTTTGCCAGCAGAATTTTTCTCTAAAGGCGAAGAAAGATGCCCAACGGATTTACTTTACCAGGACTCTACTCTTCGGGTTTTTGGGGGATGTTGCTAACTCCGGGTCCGATAACAGGCACCACACCCGCAGTAGATGCGCTCGGTGTGAGGTCTCGCAGGAAGCTATCAAATACAGCACATTTTTCGGCTTCTAAAAAAACCGCTGTGCGTCGCCAGGTGTTTCATTGGATTTGAGGTGTTACTTCCTTTGACAGTATCACAGTATCACCTTAAAGACCTTGTTGCAGGCTGCTGAGTTTGCATCTTTTGCTGTGAAGTACAGCCAGACTTTTGACCACTTTGCCTTGGGAATTTTTAATCTGTAGCTCTGCTCTAAAAGAACGTATGTACCTTGACCCGCCTACTATCCTCGGAAACGTAAAATGATTGGCTAGAATTCAAAGTGTATCACATCTCAGGAAAACCAAAATAAAGCACCGAAATGCGCGCTGCTTTTTGGTCTGGTTACTACCCTTTATGTCAGAACCGGTGCCATCATGGCACCAGATACCGGTACCCATCCCTAGTTATCTTTTTACAAAAAAACCCAGCAGAACATGAGAGGTTTTTGGACCAATTTTGTGTTCTCCATTCTTTAAGCACCGGTTTGAGCACCGGTTTGAGCACCGGCACAGTTTCAAAAGTACCGGTTTGGCACCGGTATCGGATAAAACCTAAACGATACCCATCCCTACTTATGAGTCTGCGTCTGCGTCTCTGTCTGTTGTGTGCTTCCTGTTTTATTTTGTAGTGTCTGTGTCTTCCCCTACTCGGTGTCGCGTCATTAACGTCTGTTGAGTTTATGTCTGCCTCCGAGTCCTGCATTTTGGGTCCACCTTTCCTGCCTGCATTCACACAGCCATGACAGAAAGTTTCTCATGTGAAATACAAAAAAATGTTTTTTTACAACAAAAATACTATGAGGTAGGAGGCAAATCCACAAAATTGGCCTATAAATTTAAAAAACAACAATTAGAAAATGTAATTCACAAAATAAAAGATCCTCAAACAAACAACATCCTGTACAAATTGAAAGACATTCAGCTAGCTTTTTAAAAATTCTACAAAGAATTATACACACAACCTAGAGTGGATGATAAAGATATGATATCCTTCCTGGACTCACTTCGCTTACCAAAGCTGACTGAAAACCAAAATATAACCTTAATCAAGGACATATCTGAAATTGAAATTAAAAAGGTACCTCAAAATTAAAACCCAATAAATCTCCAGGCCCGGACGGATTTCCATCAGATTGGTATAAGGAAATGAAAGAGTTATTGATTCCCTTGATGAAAACAACGTTCACTTATATCTTAAAGGTGGGAGTAATTCCCCCATCTTGGAATGAGGCATCTATTTCCTTAATAGCTAAAGAAGGAAAGGACAGGCTTGACTGTGGAAATTACCGCCCTATTAGGGTTCTTGACCAGGACTATAAGATATTTACATACATTTTTGCTAAAAGAATTGAAAATATTCTTCTTCAGATAATTAGCTTGGCTCAGACTGGCTTTATTAAGCAGAGACAAACGCAAGATAATGTTCGCAGAACACTACATGTTATTGATTATGTAGTTAAAAATAAAATTCAGATGGTCCTTATGAGCTTAGATGCTGAAAAGGCTTTTGATTGGGTTAATTGGGAATTTCTATATAAAGTTATGGGCAAGTTTAGATTTCATCAATCGTTTATTATGATTATTCAAGCATTATATAAATCACCAAGGGCAAGAATCAAAGACAACGGGGCGCTTTCTAATTTTTTCGATCTACAGAGAGGGATACGCCAGGGTTGCCCATTTAGTCCTCCACTCTTTGCCCTTTTCATAGAGGCCCTGAGTCAAACGTAAGGGGTCGAGAATGTAAGATTTCCTTGTTTGCTGATGATATTTTGATTTACTTGATAAACCCAAATATTACTTTCCCCAAGCTGTTATCACTTCTGGAGACCTTTAGTTCACTATCAGGTTATAAACTAAATATATTGAAGACTCAGATATTAACTTTTAATTATAAGCCAAATCAGGAAATTAAGTCTAAAGTTAACTTGAATTGGGAGTTGGAGAAATTTAAGTATCTTGGAGTAAATATCACTAAAGATCTCTCTAAAATATATCATGCAAATTTTAAACCCTTGTGTTTTAAAATAAATGAAGCTATTAAAAGATGGAACTTAATACCAATTTTAAATTTCGAGTCACGTATTGATACAGTCAAAATGAACGTCTGGCCTAGGATGCTTTATCTGTTCCTAACACTCGCAGTTGAAATAACTGGTAGACAATTTCAGGAGTGGGACAAAATAATTTCCAGGTTCATATGGCAGGGGAAAAGACCACAGATTAAGTACCAAACGATCCAGCTGGCTAAAGATAAAGGGGGATTGGGGTTCCCATGTTTGAAAGATTACTATGTTGCAGCTCAACTGAGAATTTTAGCGTGTTGGTGCAATGTAGACTACCAAGCAAGATGCAAAGAAATAGAAACAGCTGCCTCAAGAGATTTTCCAATTTAGGCAAGCTTAGGGGATGTGATACTTATTAAAAAACAAATTAATCAAGGAAACCAATGGATTAAGTTGCCTTTAAAACTCTGGTTACAATTTCTTAATAAGAACGATTGAAAGGAAGAAGCCAGAATCTTAAGATGGTGCTATTATGATCTTGATTTTTTACCCAATAAGGAAGACGGGAGATATAAAAAATGCGCAGGGCAAGGATTAATGGCATATTGTATGTTTTATGGTAAGGGAACTCTTAGCGACTTCGAATCAGTAAAAAATCAATACTGTAGCTGCCCACTTGGAATTACCACTCGTGACGCAGAGAGCTTCGACTGATGCAACTTTATTCTCTCCTCTTTAAACCACCGACAATATGGCACCGTGAAAACTATAAAGATGCACAAACAAATACCATTTAACATTTAAGTAAAAAGTGCAGAAATGTTCACATTTTACCATAGAAAATTATTTTGATTAACTCAAATAGTAACATTGACATAAATCAATAGTTTTTAAACTATTTATGTTACAGCATTTAAAATGAATTAACAACAACCTTTCTGTTTCTTAAATACGTAAACAATCATTTGCATCATTAAACCAACCTCTTTCTGCTTCCAAGGGTGCTAATCATGCTGAACCAGCTAGCCAACCTCCTCCATGCACATCTCTTAGCCAGTCTTTCCACACCACAAACAAATGACATGCATATACAATAAAAAACGAATTCCACCACATTAAGTAAACTTTCAAAGTTATAGCATGTGACAGATAAATAAAATACATAGTTTGCACAAGTATTTTCAAAAAATAAACTTTTTTACTCACTCTGAAGCAACGTGTTTGTCGTTTCGCTGAGAACAGAACAGGAAGTCTGACACAATAAAAGAGGAAGTGCCAATGTACTCTTCAAAATAAAAGCGCAAAGTAAAGTGGTTTTGCCGGCATTTACACTCCCACCAAATCCTGATACAATGAACGAACAAATTCACAAAGCAAATGAATTGTACAGGATTTCTTATACTAATAAATGGATGACTGAATTGAACTATCAGAGTTATACAGGTAAGTGTACTTCATGCATTGAGGTAGTGTATAAACATAACTATTATTGTCTTAACATATTTTGTTTTATTTAATTCTCAAGGAGTAGTACTAGTTTTTGGATTGGTCTCTCAATAACTGAAGGTTTAGAAGGGGCATCTTGCTTTCTTTGCGGCTTTCTCTCCCCAACTCGTACTTTGACTCGACGGACTAAGCCATCATTGTCTTGAAAGGTCTCCACAACTCGACCTAGCTGCCAATGGTTTCGTGGGAGGTTGTCGTCCTTGATAACAACGATATCATTGACCTTGAGGTTACGCCGAGGTAAGTGCCATTTTTGCCTTGTTGAAATGTTGAGCAGATACTCTCTTTTCCAGCGGCCCCAGAACTGTTCAATAAGATATTGGACTCTTCTCCATCTTTTTGTAGCATACAAATCTTCCTTCACGAACACTCCGGGGGGTGGAAGAGCGACCTTTGTTTTCCTCATGATGAGATGATTCGGCGTTAAAGGTTCCAATGCATGAGGATCGTTGATTCCATCAACTGATAATGGGCGACTGTTGACAATAGCCATGGCTTCATATAGCAGCGTTCTGAGAGAGGCATCATCAAGTCGACCTGGGCACTGTGCGAAGGTAGCATTCAACACATTCCTAACCGTTCTTATTTGCCTTTCCCAGACACCTCCTGCATGGCTGGCGGAAGGGGCGTTGAAGACAAATTCGCACTGGTTTTCAGATAAGAAGGTCTCCAATTGCTTGGTGTCGCATTGCTTAAGTGCTTCCTTGAATTCGTTCCTTGCACCAACAAAGTTGGAACCTTGGTCGCAGTGTAATTGTTGGACAGCTCCTCTAAGGCTGATGAAGCATCTCAATGCATTGATGAAAGAGTCTGTTGACAAATCTTCAAGCATCTCAATATGGACAGCTCTTGAGTACAGACACGTGAAAATCAGACCATATCTTTTGTGCTCTTTGCGTGCTGTCTTTACAATGAACGGGCCAAAGCAGTCCATGCCGCTAAATGTGAAGGGTGCTGAGGCTTCAAGACGCTCTTTAGGGAGTTCAGCCATTCGCTGGCTCTCTGTAGGCCGTCGAAGTTTCCTGCAAAGCACACAGGTGTGTATCATTCTGGCCACCAGCTTGCTCCCACCAATGACCCAGAGTCCATTTGCTCTAAGCTCCATTTGTGTCTGGCTTCGACCTTGATGGCATGTCTTAGCATGGTAGTGGGACACAATCAGCTTGGTTATATCACTGTTGCTTGGTAAGATGAGTGGGTGCTTCACTTTGTGGCAAAGAGACGACCACTTTAATCTGCCACCAACACGCAAGAGTCCATCAGACCACATGGGGTCAAGACTGAAGAGAGAGCTTGAGTTTGGAAGGTCCCTTTTTGCTTGAAGCGTTTTTATTTCATGAGGGAAGGCGTGCTGCTGTACGATCTTTATCACTGCTTCAGCAGCCTTCTCACGCTCTTCGATCGTCGCATGTTCAGTATGCTTTTGTTGAGACCTCAGTCTTTTGATTCTTGCAGCCACCTTTATGAGTTTCGTCCAAGATGAAAACTGATTCAGACGATCGAGAATATCATTGAAGGCACTGACGTCAGTTGCGAGCACCTGAATTGTTTTGACTTCGGGATCACCAACAAGTAACTCAGCTGGAGTGCTGGGTGTTAGACGTAACTCACGTTCCCAGAGAAACTTTGGTCCTTGCAGCCAGTTTGTAGAGTGGATGTCTGAAACATGAAGCCCTCTGGATGCATGATCCGCTGGGTTTTCTGAGGTGTCCACATAATACCATTGATTGGGATTGCTGTTGTCTCTAATGAGTTGAACACGGTTTGCAACAAATATGTGGAACCTGCGAGCGTCATTGTTGATGTAACCAAGTACCACTTGAGAATCGGTCCAGAAGAACTCATCATCAATTTTCATGTCAAGCTCAGCCTTTAACAGGACGCTTACTTTTGCAGAAACCACCGCCGCTGCGAGTTCAAGCCTCGGGATACTTGTGACCTTTGAGGGTGCCACCCTTGCTTTTCCCATCACAAGGCTGCAATGAACCTCGTCCTTGTCATTTTTATATCTCAGGTAAGAACATGCACCATATCCTACGCAGCTGGCGTCCGAAAAATGGTGTAGCTCTACTCTGACAATGTTTTGGAAGTCATGTGGGTGGTAACACCTTGGAATCGAGACCTCCTTCAACTTGAAAAGACCATTTATCCATTTCTCCCACCGTGGCTTCACATCTTCTGGGAGTGGGTCGTCCCATCCAATGCCTCTGTGACAAAGCTCTTGTAGGATATGTTTTCCACTTAGGCTGAATGGAGCGATAAATCCAAGTGGATCGTAGAGTGAGGCAATGACAGACAAACAACCACGGCGGGTCGAAGACTGATCTTTCAGGCTGATGTTGAAGCTGAAGGTGTCGTCCTTTATCGACCATTGAATGCCAAGAGCGCGTTCTGAAGGGGATGGGTCAAACCCACGAGCTTCAATGGTTGCTGCTCTTTCAGAAGGGTCTAAGTTGGAGAGAGCAGCTTCTTCATTTGAGTTGAATTTATGAAGGCGCAGGCCTCCTTTTCTGCACAACTCTTGTGACTGAGTGATCAGTTCTTTGGCTTCCTCAACTGATGGAACGCTGGCTAATCCATCATCAACGTAGAAGTTTTTCTCCACAAAGGCTGATGCTAGAGGATAGTCTGTTTGATGTTGTCGTGCAAGATGCTTTAAACCGAAATTGGCGCATCCTGGAGATGGTGCAGCTCCAAACAGATGAACTGCCATTCTGTACTCCTGAGGTTCTTTCTCCAAATCACCTTCTTTCCACCAGAGGAATTTCAGATAGTTTCTGGATTCAGGGGTGACAGCAAATTGATAGAACATTCTTTCAATGTCACAGATTACGGCCACGGCTTCTTTCCGAAATCTGCAAAGCACTCCAACCAGAGGGTTGATGAGATCAGGTCCAGTTAATAGGGTATCATTTAGAGAGACACCATGGGATTTGGCCGAACAATCAAAAACAACTCTTAGTTTGTCCGGCTTCCTGGGGTGATAGATTCCATGATGTGGCAGGTACCACTCGGTCTGTCCCTGAGATGCTATAGGAGCAGGCTCTGCATCACCCCTGTTGATGGTTTCTTCCATGAATGTTCGGTACTGATCGTAGTATTGTTTGTTGGCCTTTAGTTTTTTCTTGAGACACTGTAGACGTACCGTGGCTAACCTCTTGTTGTTTGGCAGGTTGGGTGGGCTGTTCCCTTTGAAAGGGAGAGGCATTTCGTAATGTCCGTCTTCTCTTTGTGTGATGTGATTACTGAGGAACTGTATGAAATGGACATCTTCTTGGGAGACATATTTGTTCTCATAGGTTCTCTCAGCAAAATCTGATTCCAGGGCTTTTAGAACATCTGTCGCTGATGGAACAGGCAACTCTTTTACTCTGAGCCGATGCACAAAGCTCTGGTTTCCTTGTCTGTCTAGGTGGGGGTTTGATGAGCCAATTATACTCCATCCTAGTTCTGACCTTTGTGCGAAGGGTTCATGCTTGTCACCTATGATGACTTCAAGAGGAGCCAGCGCAGATGGACAGTCATATCCAATCAGGAGCCCTACATCACAATCTTGGAGAGGTGGCAACTTATTTGCCAAGCTTCTGAGATGAGGCCACAGTAATGCTGTCTCCTTCGTTGGGATGTACGACTTATCAACTGGGATAAAGTCGCGGCTATAAGCCTGTTGCAGTTGGATACAACTCTCAGAGTGGAGTCCTCTAACTTGTAAACCATAAACACTCTTACTCGAGATGACTGTGTCAATAGCCGTCATGGTACTGAGTTTCAGTTTTACTGGTTGGACATCCACATTCAGCTTATCAAGTATGTCGTCCAAGACAAATGTTGAGTCACTTTGTGTGTCTAGCAATGCATAGGTGAGTATTTCTCTGTGTGGCTCTTGTACAGAAGACACAAAGACTGGGACAATACTTGAGGTAGCCGAAACGCGTTGTGTTGATGTATGAGACATGACCTTGTGTGTTTCCTGGTTTATAGGTTCTTCCGTGGGAGTGGAGCTATTTGTTACTGCTTCTGCAGGGTTTTGCTTCCTGTTTTCGTGCAGGCAGGTTGGATGACGACGTTCACAAATGTTGCACGTGTGTCGCCTTTTGCAATCTTTGGTGATATGACCTTTTCTTAAACATCCAAAGCAGAGCCGGTTTTCATGGATGAATGCCTTTTTATCTTCAACACTCTTAGCTGCAAAGATGGGACACTTTGAGATTCCATGAGTTTCATTTCTACAAACAGAACAAGGTGATTTTGGTTTACTAATGTTTGTGTCTTGTTTCTCTTGAGCGGAACTCTTTGGTTGCATGTTTGTGTTGAAGACTTTGGCTCTCTTTGGGATTCGATCATCTACAGGTTTGAAATTCATCAACAGTGGAGAAGCTATCGGGTTGCAAGCTATCCGTGCTTCTCTACTCAGGAAGTCTGTGAAGCATGCAAGATTTGGATATGTGCCAGATTTGTCAAGTTCATCTACAACAATTCGACTCCACTTGCGCACGATCCATTCTGGCAGTTTTTTGAGCAATTTGTGATTTTCTTCACAATCGTTTAGGATAGCTAGTCCTTTGACGTGTGGGATTGCTTCAGAGCATCCTTTGAGGAAATCGGCAAACTCTCGTAGCGCTAGTGGGTCATTTGCGCTGATTTTTGGCCATCTCATGAGTTTATCACGAAATGCTTTCTGTACAATGAATGGGTTCCCATATCTGTCCTCTAAGACCTTCCATGCTCCCTTGTATGCATTTTCTGAATCTTGGTAAAAGAAACCTTCTACCGCTTTGCGTGCTTCTCCTGAGAGATAATTTTTCAGATAAAACATCTTCTCGCTTGCTGGAAGGGGTTTTCGGTCAATCAGATTCATGAATGACATTTTCCAATCGGTAAACTGCAAAGGGTCCCCACTGAATGTGGCAGGCTCAGGGACTGGCAAGCGATTCATACTTAATGAGCTAGCGATTGCTTGTGCTAAGCTGACAGACTCCTGGGTCATTGTCATTTCTGGAATTGCTTGGTGGGGTTGGAATGATGCGGCATTTGGATTAATCTGAGGTTCAATTTGCCTTCTGTAGCAAGCAGAGCTAATTTTACTATCAATTTCCCCGTTGTGGTTCTCAAACCCTTCAAGGCTGTTGTACGCCTTCACGCGAGCTATTGCTATAGCAACTTCTTTGTCTGCTTGTAACTGCTGTAGTTTTGCTCTTTCTTGTTCCAACTGTTGTTGCATTTCCACCTCTTTTAGTTTAATTTCTGACAACATTTTTGCCTCTTTGAGTTTCCATTCACTTTCTAACTTGTGAAGATGTGCTTGCTGTGCTCTAATTTCTTCCATAGCCTTTGATTGCTCCAGCTTGGCAGCAAGCTCTGCTTCTGCATCTACTCTACTGCTGCGGGTACAGGATGAACCAGAGTGATGGCTCAATTGCTCTGACAACTCTATAGAGCTTGCAGTTTCCGTTATGCTGTCGCCAAAAACAGACCCATATTCGTTCTTGCTTAACACTTCTCTTACTCTTTCTTTCTCAAGATGGTTATTATATTCCTCATGAACAGTCTTTAGACGGTCACTTATGAGGTTACATACCTCCTTTGTTAGCGTAACACAGGCGTCCATTTTGTTGACAATGTCAGGTGTGGTGTTACTGTTACGCAGGATAGGTTCATACTGTGAACTTACAGCGTCGTGCTTTGCTTCAATGTTTTGTTGCAGTTTATTGAGGTCTTCTGCTGAGCAGAGGGATTTTAGTTTTGTTCTAGTTTCCCTTGCTACGAGCTTCCAAGAGTCATAAGTCTTGTTGAATGATTTTTCACGTTTTCTGATATCGTGCTTTTGCATCTCTAGGCCTTTCTCTGTTAATTTTCTCTCACGTGAGCTAGATTTGCATGGTGCGTTTGTAGGGTTGCTTGTTTCTTCTTCTGGTGAGCTGGATTCACATGGTGCCCTTGTGGGGTTGTCTGTTTGCTCTTCTGGTAGTGACATTTTGTTTCCGTAGCTGCCTTAAGTCGATTATAGCTTTGATTGCCTTACTGCCTGACTATACTTTTAAGCTGTAGTTAATCTTTACCACAGAGTAACGCTGTGTCAAACATTTACTGATTATGGACATTCAAAGGTATGTTTAGTATAAGACAGCAACAACAAATGTTCATAAATTAGTTAATAAGCTTCACCTTTTAAACCTTTTCATAAACAGACATCTTGTGAATTATTATTCAACAAAAAACACATTTTGCTCACCAAGAAACATTAACCAGATTCAAGAATATTATGTGTTGGAAGTCCATAAATTATGGCCTCGTAATATTATTTAAAGAGTTTCTAGTTATGCATTAAGCTTGTGCATGGGTGTAAGCAGTCCCGTGTTTCTTCTTGATAGTCAATGTCTCGTTCAGTATCTGGGGTCCTGAGCTTTAGTATGCGGTTCTTTCTAACCTTGCGAGTGCAGTTTGTGGATGCGAGTGGAATCAGCTGGCTGGTAACAGGTTGGTAGCTGGATCTCTGATGAAATGGTGTCAAGTTCTCTGCAGGGATGGCAGGTCTCTTGCAGTCAAGGAGTTTTCACTGTAGCTGCCCACTTGGAATTACCACTCGTGACGCAGAGAGCTTCGACTGATGCAACTTTATTCTCTCCTCTTTAAACCACCGACAATATGGCACCGTGAAAACTATAAAGATGCACAAACAAATACCATTTAACATTTAAGTAAAAAGTGCAGAAATGTTCACATTTTACCATAGAAAATTATTTTGATTAACTCAAATAGTAACATTGACATAAATCAATAGTTTTTAAACTATTTATGTTACAGCATTTAAAATGAATTAACAACAACCTTTCTGTTTCTTAAATACGTAAACAATCATTTGCATCATTAAACCAACCTCTTTCTGCTTCCAAGGGTGCTAATCATGCTGAACCAGCTAGCCAACCTCCTCCATGCACATCTCTTAGCCAGTCTTTCCACACCACAAACAAATGACATGCATATACAATAAAAAACGAATTCCACCACATTAAGTAAACTTTCAAAGTTATAGCATGTGACAGATAAATAAAATACATAGTTTGCACAAGTATTTTCAAAAAATAAACTTTTTTACTCACTCTGAAGCAACGTGTTTGTCGTTTCGCTGAGAACAGAACAGGAAGTCTGACACAATAAAAGAGGAAGTGCCAATGTACTCTTCAAAATAAAAGCGCAAAGTAAAGTGGTTTTGCCGGCATTTACAAATACCAGTTAAGCAATACGGATTTTTTCAGGTTTCTTCAAATCAGGCATCATCTACATAACTTTATACCCAAGAGAACAGATCTTTTTTTCTCTTCCTGTTTTGAATATATTTGTCAAGCCTTACCATGCAGATCCTGGCCTCAAGGTAATTTCTAGACCTTACAAGGGTTTACAAGAGGTTAAGAAGTTGAACACTATCTACATTAAACAAAAGTGGGAAAGGGAAACAAATATAGCAATTTCAAATGATATCTGGTATCAGCAGTGTGCTTTTCAGTGGAGAATTTCTAGTTCTAATATATGGAGATGTTTTGGTTGGAAGAGTCTTTGTAGGTTTTTTATTACACCTGCACAAAGTAAACATTATTCTAATTACTCTAGTTGCTGGAGAAACTGTGGGGCCCAAGGAATAAAACACTTCCACTTGTTTTGGTCTTGTCCAGTGACCAACACTTTTTGGGTATCGATTCACTCTGAGTTACAGACCATTTTTAGTATGTAACTCCCCTTTAATTGGGATTAATTTTTGTTTGGATATTTATACTCAGTAAATATAGATAAAAAGTCCAAGCTGTTACATGGTATTCTGAGTCTGGCTGCCCGAAAGACTATTACTAAGAAATGGCTAAGTGCGAAAATTCCATCACTAAATGACTGGCACGAGATTGTCTATGGGTTGTTTAAAATGGAAAGAATTACCTTCTCTAACAGATTTCAATATGACACATTTATTGAGATTTGGGATAAATAGAAATATTATCTTTTGTCAAGGAGACCAGATTTTGTTTGAATTTGTGTAACTCTGTACGCCATATTTTTGAATTGCTATGTGTATATATGTGTATGTGTGTATATGTGTATGCATATGTGTGTATGTGATGTATATGTGTGTATACATATATATTAAACCTCTCGAGGCAGGCGTTGCCGATTTGCAACAGTTAAAAACTAACAACCTGATTACCCCACATACATATTTTATGAGTTTTTTTTACTCAGAAGTACCACTGCAGGAATTTTTTTGTTCATTAGCAACAAAACGTAATTTGAGCCTGAGAGGGTTAACTACATGGTACACCCGCTTGTTTCTTTTTGATTACTTGTTTTTTTTTTTGTTTTTATAGGTTGTCTTATAATATGTTCCTTATTTAAAAAATGTATTTTCTTTGTCTCTGGGAAATTCTAAAAAATTAAAAAAAAAAAAAAAAAGAGAGACCCCGCCAACTCAGAGACCAATCACTGTGACCAAAGCAAGACCACGCAGCGCTCTTTGTCTTTTACTTGCAGCAAGGGAAGTCCAGTCAGGGTCTTAGAGCTGTTCACCCTTCACCTGAACTCAGCTGACTTCGAACCTGACTTCCCTTGTTGCCTCTGTTATTGACAACAGCAGTTACACAAATATCTCGTTAGTCATGTGAAAGTTAAGGCACACGTATACGAGCGTGTGTGTGTGTGTGTGTGTGTGTGTGTGTGTGTGTGACATTTCCTGTCACACCATGTATGGCGTGACCTTTTAACGACATCTCCAGTCACTCCATATATGGCGTGACCTATTAATGAACCAACATGCACCAACAGAAGTGAGCAGTCTTGCTAAACTTATAAAAACAGGAACTTGTGTTTTATTATGTGTAATGGAAAATTACAGTGAAGAGGCTACTCACAACATCTTATGCATGCAGTAGAAGCTACAGCCTAATATGGAAAAAACATTTTATCAGTACACATGCAAGCAATGGTTATATATTTTTTTTACACAAATGACAATTTCAAAAGAATCAGCTCTAACAATAACCATCTCACAGATGTAAAATTATGTACAGCTAATTTCCATATAATTGATATTCATTTAGACTATTTTCTTTAATTGTTCTTTCTAAGTTAAGCTCACTATCTTTACTACCTGTTTTTTTTGTAAGGCGGGTTATCTGCTATAAAAAGCCAGACCAGGAAAATCTCCCTCATGTTTTACATGTTTTATCCTCAGTTACTTTGACACAAAGGCATCTGCTGTTATGTTTACACCTCTGATGAAGTGTCAGCTTTGTTTTTATATATAGATATAAAATTTTGGATATGTACTGAAAAGTGATCAGAATTCAAAATTTTCTAACTGAGTCAAAATTGAACTGAATCGAATCCAGTGATGGGAATAACAGCGTTACAAGTAACAGCGTTACTAACGTTATTTTGAGAACTTTTGAGACTGTTGCAGTTAAGGTGCGCTTGGGTGAGAGTGTGTTTGGGTTCACCATATTGTTTAGTGATGGGATTTCCCGCTCTTTTTGGGGAACTGGATCTTTCGGCTCAGCTCACTAATAAGAGCCGGCTCTTTCGGCTCCCAACCGGCTCTTCAGGTTGTTTTGTTGCTTTAATTAATTTATTATTAACAATAATATAAAATTATGTGCAAAAAGAATTACTAATGTAAAAAAAAAGTGGTTTTATTTATATATGTTTATATATACAGTGGGGCAAAAAAGTATTTAGTCAGCCACCGATTGTGCAAGTTCCCCCACTTAAAATGATGACAGAGGTCAGTAATTTGCACCAGAGGTACACTTCAACTGTGAGAGACAGAATGTGAAAAAAAAATCCATGAATTCACATGGTAGGATTTGTAAAGAATTTATTCGTAAATCAGGGTGGAAAATAAGTATTTGGTCAATAACAAAAATACAACTCAATACTTTGTAACATAACCTTTGTTGGCAATAACAGAGGTCAAACGTTTACTATAGGTCTTTACCAGGTTTGCACACACAGTAGCTGGTATTTTGGCCCAGTCCTCCATGCAGATCTTCTCAAGAGCAGTGATGTTTTGGGGCTGTCGCCGAGCAACACGGACTTTCAACTCCCGCCACAGATTTTCTATGGGGTTGAGGTCTGGAGACTGGCTAGGCCACTCCAGGACTTTCAAATGCTTCTTACGGAGCCACTCCTTTGTTGCCCGGGCGGTGTGTTTTGGATCATTGTCATGTTGGAAGACCCAGCCTCGTTTCATCTTCAAAGTTCTCACTGATGGAAGGAGGTTTTGGCTCAAAATCTCACGATACTTGGCCCCATTCATTCTGTCCTTAACACGGATCAGTCGTCCTGTCCCCTTGGCAGAAAAACAGCCCCATAGCATGATGTTTCCACCCCCATGCTTCACAGTAGGTATGGTGTTCTTGGGATGCAACTCAGTATTCTTCTTCCTCCAAACACGACGAGTTGAGTTTATACCAAAAAGTTCTACTTTGGTTTCATCTGACCACATGACATTCTCCCAATCCTCTGCTGTATCATCCATGTGCTCTCTGGCAAACTTCAGACGGGCCTGGACATGCACTGGCTTCAGCAGCGGAACACGTCTGGCACTGCGGGATTTGATTCCCTGCCGTTGTAGTGTGTTACTGATGGTGACCTTTGTTACTTTGGTCCCAGCTCTCTGCAGGTCATTCACCAGGTCCCCCCGTGTGGTTCTGGGATCTTTGCTCACCGTTCTCATGATCATTTTGACCCCACGGGATGAGATCTTGCGTGGAGCCCCAGATCGAGGGAGATTATCAGTGGTCTTGTATGTCTTCCATTTTCTGATGATTGCTCCCACAGTTGATTTTTTCACACCAAGCTGCTTGCCTATTGTAGATTCACTCTTCCCAGTCTGGTGCAGGTCTACAATTCTTTTCCTGGTGTCCTTCGAAAGCTCTTTGGTCTTGGCCATGGCGGAGTTTGGAGTCTGACTGGTTGAGACTGTGGACAGGTGTCTTTTATACAGATGATGAGGTCAAACAGGTGCCATTCATACAGGTAACGAGTGGGGGACAGAAAAGCTTCTTACAGAAGACGTTACAGGTCTGTGAGAGCCAGGGATTTTCCTTGTTTGAGGTGACCAAATACTTATTTTCCACCCTGATTTACGAATAAATTCTTTACAAATCCAACCATGTGAATTCATGGATTTTTTTTTCACATTCTGTCTCTCACAGTTGAAGTGTACCTCTGGTGCAAATTACTGACCTCTGTCATCATTTTAAGTGGGGGAACTTGCACAATCGGTGGCTGACTAAATACTTTTTTGCCCCACTGTAAATATATGATTTGGCCCCTAGAGACAAAACGCATACAAACTCGAAAACAGATTTCTAGCTTTAACTGAACTTCCAAAACAGAGCTACCTAGATCACTTAAATTACACAATTGGAAGCATATGTGTATGGTTTGTGTATTTATACACAAGCACTCATATATATTCAAATAATAAAAAAAAAAAAAGTTCATTTACCTGTTACTACCACACACCAAATCCGTACTTCCTGGCTTGTGAAGCCACTAGGTAACAAAAGCTCAACACTGCGCCTAGCATCCTGGAACACTTCTGTTGACTTTTGTACATGTTTTGGAGTTCGAAGTGAAGCAGAAAAAAAGTGTGAGAGAGAGGGGGAGAGAAAGAAAAGACAAAAAAACGACCGGCTCGCGTCATTCACTTCAAAGATCCGGCTCTAAGACCCGTTTCGTAGCGACCAACACATCACTAATATTGTTTGATTATCTAGGTTGGTATTAGTATCAGTACTGAATGAACAGTATTGAACACTATTAGTGTTACATATTAGTTTACCACTGAACCAAAGTGATTTTACTTGTTTTTATTTGTTTTTTTTTATTTACTAACTAAAGAGAAACTGTTGCATTTTAAATGATTTGCTTGTCTTCTGGTTTATTTACATAGCTCTTATTTTGGGTCATAAGAATCAACAAGGGAAGATCATAAGTAAACTAAATATAGAGACTCAGGCCAGATACATGCAACGGGTGTTACATAAGAAGGAAGGAAAGAAGGAAGAGGTAAAGGATATTTGCTGAAAAGAAGAAGGAGAGAATTTAAATTATACATGCTTCCCTTAGGCAGTGTCATTAGAAGACATACATTTTCACTGCTATGCAGATGACACGCAGCTCTATCTATCCATGAAGCCAGATAACACACACCAATTAGTTAAACTGCAGGAATGTCTTAAAGACATAAAGACCTGGATGGCCACCAACTTTCTTCTTCTTAATTCAGATAAAACTGAGGTTATTGTACTCGGCCCTGAAAATATTAGAAATATGGTATCTAACCAGATTCTTACTCTGGATGGCATTACCTTGGCCTCCAGTAATGCTGTGAGGAACCTTGGAGTCATTTTTGACCAGGATATGTCCTTCAACGCACATATTAAACAAATATGTAAGACTGCGTTCTTCCTTTTGCACAACATCTCTAAAGTTAGAAATATCCTGTCTCAGAGTGACGCTGAAAAACTAGTTCATGCATTTATTACTTCCGGGCTGGACGACTGTAATTCATTATTATCAGGATGTCCTAAAAACTCGCTGAAAAGCCTTCAGCTAATCCAAAATGCTGCAGCAAGAGTACTGGCAGGGACTAGAAAGAGAGAGAATATTTCTCCTGTTTTGGCTTCCCTTCATTGGCTTCCTGTTAAATCCAGAATTGAATTCAAAATCCTGCTCCTCACATACAAGGTCTTAAATAATCAGGCCCCATCTTATCTTAATGAGCTTGTAGTACCATATCACCCTATTAGAGCACTTCGCTCTCGTTCTGCAGGCCTACTTGTTGTTCCTAGAGTATTTAAAAGTAGAATGGGAGGGAGAGCCTTCAGTTTTCAGGCCCCTCTTCTGTGGAACCAGCTTCCAGTTTGGATTCGGGAGACAGACACTATCTCTACTTTTAAGATTAGGCTTCAAACTTTCCTTTTTGCTAAAGCATATAGTTAGGGCTGGACCAGGTGACCCTGAATCCTCCCTTAGTTATGCTGCAATAGATGTAGGCTGCCGGGGATTCCCATGATGCATTGAGTTTTTCCTTTCCAGTCACCTTTCTCACTCACTATGTGTTAATAGACCTCTCTGTATTGAATCATATCTGTTATTAACCTCTGTCTCTCTTCCACAGCATGTCTTTATCCTGTTTTCCTTCTCTCACCCGCAGCAGATGGCCGTCCCTCCCTGAGCCTGGTTCTGCTGGAGGTTTCTTCCTGTTAAAAGGGAGTTTTTCCTTCCCACTGTCGCCAAAGTGCTTGCTCATAGGGGGTCATATGATTGTTGGGCTTTTCTCTGTATCTACTGTACAATATAAAGCGCCTTCAGGCGACTTTTGTTGTGATTTGGAGCTATATAAATAAAATTGAATTGAATTGAATTGAAGAAAGAAAGGTTGGAAACAGAGGGAAAAGAAGGATGCTAGGAAGGGGTCAAAAAGAAGTTTAGTAGAAAGAGCAAGGGAAACGTGTATTTAGAAAATTTAACCAGAAGTAAAATCAGTGTAGAAAACTCATAAAAATATATAATTTCAAGCTCATGTGCTGCCCTATAGTCATTACAGATTTATTATGGGAAAAGGGATGTTTTTGTATTTTTTTGTTGGGTAGTTTGCTTTTTAACAATCAGCAAAATAATATAAAATAAAGTAAGCTTTAAAATAAATAGGGGTAGCCAATCATATTTCTTTGGGGTCTTTAGCAACTGACCTTAAATCTTAAATAATATTTAAGATTTAAGGGGGGAAAAAAGAAGGAAGTAGTGCAGGGAAAATGTTAAGGAAGGAAGAAGGAAAGAAAAATCAGAAATAAAAAAAAATGAAAAATGGGAAGAAGTGACAAACAATATTTTAACCAGTGCATATTCCCATTGTCTTCACAACAGGTGTGCTGCTGTATGGACCCCCAGGATGTGGTAAAACACTCATTGCCAAGGCGACAGCAAAAGAGGCAGGCTTTACTTTCATCAACTTGAAGCCGAGCACGCTGACAGACAAATATTACGGAGAGTCCCAGAGACTGACAGATGCTGTGTTCTCATTGGCATCCAAATTAGCCCCAACGATCATCTTCATTGACGAGATAGGTGAACAGGACACGCACACACACATTAAGTTGACTAAAAGAAACCAAATTTCAGTTGACTACAATCTGATAACATTTAGTGGCAATATTTCCATACTCTACCTTAAAATTTTGAAATAAGAAAATTTTAAACAATGGTATGTGCTTTTTAAATAAACAAAATAGAATATATAAATTAAAAATATAAAGAAACCGATTTTGCTTTTAGTGAACTTGGTCTGCACAACCAGTGCAACGAGAGATGTGAATGTGTTTTAATATTTGGCCTTAATTATATGCATTTTGACAAGTACCATAGAAAATACGTATGGGTGGGTTTTGATGATCGATTTATCAATTAAAATCGATTCTAGCTTGGATGACGTGATATCGATTCATTAAAATCCTGAATTGATTTTTTAATATAAATTTATTTTGCCGAAATGCCAGAATCTCAGGTTAAACCTTCCAAAATTTCAACAACCACCAAACAGCTAAAACAGTAAATGAGAGCAGGTACACGGATTCTGCACAAAGACATAAACACGGATCAGAATCAGTGAGATGTGGCTTTTCTCACCCGACGGCACGGACACGGTCGGGGCTGAAAGCCGACAGCTCGCTGATTCTGATGTTTCGGCGGGTCCGCGCTTTGTGTTCACACCGTTTTTGCGTTTCATCTTGAAGCTGCAGGTTTTATCTCTCTTTAAACAATATTGACTGAACCAGCCGCAAAAGATGATCCAAACTACGCTTCACATAAACATCGTCATGAACTCACTGACTGAACTCACATAGTCATGAATTCCTTTTTACTTTTGCTGATTTGCTTCTACCATGATAAAATCACACTTCATGCGCAGCTCTCTTTCTCTCTCTCACACACACAGTGTACTTCAAGAACAGTTTCCCGTCTAATAATCTGTTTAATTCTGCATTATTCACTTGCTTGTTACGCACAAGTCTACCGTTGTTTACAGCGCTGTCGGTCACTGTTTTTTTCCTTACTTACTTCCGAAAAGAAAACCTAATTTCTGCCGTTCAATACTAAACAAATTTAATCCTTTTAAAATTATGCAAAATTGCAAAACACTTTGCTGTGTCTCTAATAAAACCTCTGTAACTTTGCTCTGCTTCACTTCTGCAGAATCAGCTAATGTTCATATGGTGATCAATGGTTTTCTTTCGTTTTTGATGTGCTGCAGAATATTTTTATAAAATCCCAGGCCAGGAAAATCACCTTCATGTTTTTCTGTGTTTTATCCTCAACTACTTTGACACAAAGGCATCTGCTGTGATGCTCACACCTTTGATAAAGTATCGCACGGGTCAGCTTTCTTTTTATAGATATAAAAATATGGAAATGTACTGATATGTGATCAGAATTATAATATTTCTGAATGTCTGAGGCAAAATTTCCCCGATTCAAATCGAATTGAATCGAATCGTGGATTGAATCGATTCTAGAAATCAGTGACGATACCCAGCCCTAACAATACGCAGGCAAAAAATGTAAACGGAAATTTACACTAAACATTTTCAAACAATGAAATCTGAACTGAAATAATAAAACTATTCTGCGTTTTTTGAACAGATTCATTTCTGAGGAATCGATCCAGCACCGATCATGAAACCACAGCTATGATGAAAGCTCAGTTTATGAGTTTGTGGGATGGACTAGAAACAGACCACCAGTGCCAGGTATGCACACGTCGGAATAGCTAGTATGGAGTCTCAAGAGATTCACTGACTTGTGGATGTGTTATGGAGAGGAATTTGTCTCAAAAGGGTTGCAAATGCGTACAGTGTGATCCACAAGCATAAATTGATTTACAAATGTTTACAGGGATTTGTGTGTAACGTTTGAGGACACGTGAGCGCATGCTTCAATCCACACGCAAATAAGAAGCAATCTGACCACACGTAAAACTATTTTACAAATGCCTACATCTAAACCTGATTAAAAATAGATCATCACCAGTGGATGTCCAAGTTTTACACTGGGACTTGGAAAGAAGCTTACATTTCTGGATCTGTGCAAAGCTGGCAGTGTTAAATTTGTCTCAAAACCCTACCTCATGCAACATGATCTGTGCATATCAGGTGATTCTTCCACAAGTATTTAAGGTTTTATAGGTGAGCAAAATAGATGGTACGTGTAGTTTTAGACATGTTTGTACATCATCACTGATTTCTACCACTAATTCAGTTCGGATTCAAAAGGTCCCGATTCAGGCCAATCAAGTCAATTCAATTTTGACTCAATCAAAAATATTATAGCTATGATCATTTATCTTCAATTCAATTCAATTCAATTTTATTCATATAGCGCCAAATCAAAACAAAAGTCGCCTCAAGGCGCTTTATATTGTGAAGTAGATTGTACAATAATAGATACAGAGAAAAACCCAACAATCATATGACCCCCTATGAGCAAGCACTTTGGCGACAGTGGGAAGGAAAAACTGGAAGAAACCTCCGGCAGAACCAGGCTCAGGGAGGGACGGCCATCTGCTGCGGGTGAGAGAAAGAAAACAGGATAAAAGACATGCTGTGGAAGAGAGACAGAGATTAATAACAGATATGATTCAATACAGAGAGGTCTATTAACACATAGTGAGTGAGAAAGGTGACTGGAAAGGAAAAACTCAATGCATCATGGGAATCCTCAGCAGCCTACGTCTAACGTAAAGCACAGTTTTGATCTACTTTTGCTCCTAGTTCAGTTAATTTTGGTCAGAAATTGATAAAACCCACTGTTTGAGAATCTGATATGGAATCTGTTTACCTGCTCTTTAATTGTTTGCTGTTTTAACTGTTTGGTGGTTGTTAAAATAGTGTAATGTGAGCTTTAAGATGAGATTCTGGCATATCGGATTATTCAAATTAAAATTGATTAGAATTGGGCATTGATTTTATTTCTTTTTTTAAAACCCACTCCTATTTTCAACCCTTTTGAGACATATTTCTCTCTCCATAATGTATGTACTATATGTGAATCCTTAACATAAACAATCAGATGATCGATATACTGTTCTTAGTTTTAAGATGTTTGCCCCTAGAAGTTTCAGCCTCTGTATGTAAAGCTGATTGAAAGTGTACTTTGTCAGGTGATCATTATGGGAGCCACCAATCGTCCTGAGGACATAGACCCTGCCATCTTGAGGAGGATGCCCACCAAGATCCACATCAAGCTGCCTGTATGTCCTTTTCAAAATAAGTCTGAGGGTTTTTTAAACAAAAGAAAGAAAGAAAGAAAGAAAGAAAAAACATGGAAACTGACACCGCAATATACCTTCTGCATTGGTCGCTTTGCTTGGCATGGAAACATCATCACACAGTCATTTCTATTTTTGCCTGCTGTTAAAGCACAGGACTCTCAAGTATTCTCCTGAATGGCAGCTGTACCACTCAGATAATATCACCACATTAGAAGTGATAAGGCAGAGAAGACACCAAACCCAAAGAAAAGCATTGCTACATTTTTTTTTCCCAAGAAGTTTTGTGCTTGTCTAATGATATATCAATAAAATGACAGCAACAGAAATTGTCTGACAGTGTGTTTTTTCATGCAGAACTTTGAGCAGCGCAAGCAGATACTCAGACTGATCCTGAAAAATGAGACGGTAGGTTCACAGCAGAAGGGAAGAAGATGTAACTGGGATATTAATCCTTTTGATCTTACATTATTTTATCAACATGGTTCTTCTTCTCCTCTTTTAATACAGTTAGCACAGGAAGTCGAAGAAAACAGTAAAGAGTGAAGTAAGAGTGAAGAAAAAGAAACAGCTTTAGTGAAGGTTACAAATGATCTTCTTATGACCTCTGACAGTGGACTCATCTCTGTGCTTGTCCTGCTAGACCTTAGTGCAGCGTTCGATTCTGTTGACCATAATATTCTATTAGAGCGATTAGACCATGCTGTAGGTATTACAGGTATTGCGCTGCAGTGGTTTGTATCATATCTGTCTAATAAACTCCAATTTTTTTCATGTAAATGGAGAGTCCTCTTCACACAAGAAAGTTAATTATGGAGTTCCACAGGGTTCAGTGCTAGGACTAATTCTGTTTACATTATGTATGCTTCCCTTAGGCAGTATCATCAGAAGGCATAGCATATGCCTATCTGCTATGTAGATGACACACAGACACTACTACTACTTTTAAGATTAGGCTTAAAACTTTCCTTTTTGCTAAAGCATATATTTAGGGCTGGACCAGTTGACCCTGAATCCTCCCTTAGTTATGCTGCAATAGACATAGGCTGCCGGGGGATTCCCATGATGCATTGAGTTTTTCTTCTTTAATCAGCTTTCTCACTCACTATGTGTTAACAGACCTCTCTGCATTGAATCATACTTGTTATTAGTTTCTGGCTCTCTTTCACAGCATGTGTTTCTTGTTTTCCTCCTCCCTGTTGTTGTGAATTGGCACGGTATAAATGAATTGAATTGAATTGAATTGAAAAAAAAAAAAAGCCATTGAGGGGAAAATGAAAAGGGTCAAGAAATGGAAAACCAGGTATTATAGGGATACAAGGGAGAAAAAGATAGGGGGAGTTGAAGAAAACAAGGAAGCATTAAGGAAGCAACAATGGAAAAATAAGAAAGGGATACAGAGGGAAATATTGGAAAAAGGAATAATGAAAGGGAGAAGAGACTAAAAGGATTAAGAAAAAGACTAAAACAGGGTAGCAGGGAGGAGGGGAGTAAGGAAAAAGGAGAGAATACTGGAAAAAGAAGCTAGGAAAAGGAGAGGTATACAATGAAGGAAGGAAAAATGACATCTATGAAAACGGAGAACAGGGAAAGAGAAATAATAGTAATTAAGGAAAATTAAATGATGGTGTAGGCTCAGTGGTGGAGGGAAATGAAATTAAACCAGTTCTTTCGATTCTTCTACTACACTTATGCAGAGCTATTTCAAATACAGGACAAGAGCTGTCATGTAAAATTCACTTTGTCACACTCTTCTGACAATCAATTCAAGCTCACACCGCTTGATCAGATTTTTTGGAAGTTGATTGATCCCTCATTTGTAGGTGGATCCACTGATTAACCTCAGCCACATCGCCAGGGAAACTGAGGGGTTCTCAGGAAGTGACCTCAAAGAGATTTGTCGTGAGGCAGCAATACTGTGTTTCCGAGAATTCATGGATTCTGACACGTAGGTGTTTGGTATTTCCAAGTTAGAGTGGGTGCAGTGACAGGACGTTTCATATTTTAAAATGCACATAGGTATTATCAATTATTAATAAAATAAACATTCAGAACTGATGATATTAGTTAACTTTTTCATGTTCATTAGGACAAATCATGCACACACTTGCCAGTTAGGTGAAATGTTTTTTTTTTCTTTTTCTTGTGAATCTGACACACCTGTTACTCTCCCAGTGTGGAGGCAGCTTTTATGATTGAACTGAGTGATGCAGATTTGGTATTTGAGTTCAGAAGTTCACTTGCTCTTTGCTGATTTCTTTCTCTCAGCCTTTCAAATCACCGCATCCGTCCAATTAGTCAGAATGACCTCCAAAGAGCTACAAGGAGAATGCAGGAGTCCAGGATTCCTGGTGGCCACGGCACAGTGTTGGATATAATAATTTTTTACCTACATAATATTTCAAAGCATATACATCATTTATACCAAATTTTTGTTGCCTTCCGCTAATCTTTGCTGAATGTTTGATTTCTCCCTCAGTTTTTCAGATGACCCTATTCGTCAGATCAATCAGGATGACCTCCAATCCAACACCACAGGAAGATATGGCATGCTGATGTTGTACATAATCATATTTCAAATCATCATAGTCATTATTTATTTAATTTTTAGGCACACTGAAAAAAATCATCTGTTGAATTAACTTGAATATGTACATCAATTGCACACAATAAGTGTTGGAATTGATATTTTTTGTATTGTCATTTGTGCTTAGAAACATATAATCATTTATGCTTAGATCAGGGCTCTAGATCTAGATCTAGGTCGCATTTGCGACCAATTTGGTTGCAAATGCGACCAAATTTTTCAGTGGTGCAACTAAAGATAAATATTTGGTCGCACCTCTGCGGGTTATAAAAAAATAAATCTCTGCAACTCTCCGTGTGGTCAACAACAGACACATATTATGCCCTATCGTGGACTAAACCAATCAGAGATAGTCAGGGGCGGGACCTCTCTGATTGGCCATGGTCCAGTTGGAAGTGCAGGTGGATTCCACACAAAGACGTAAACACAGAGCGGACCCAACGCATCAGAATCAGCTTTGTCTTTCTCGGCTTTCTCACCCGACGGCCCGAACACGGACACGCTGTCGGAGCTCAGCGATCCTGATGCGTCGGGTCCGCTCTGTGTTTACGTCTTTTTTGCGCTAGATTCTGAGCTGCAGGTTTTGTCTCTCTCCAACCAAAATTCACCGAGCCAGCAGCAAAAGAAGCAGCAAACTACGCTTCACATTTGATCAATGTCGTCATGAATTCCCTCTGACTTTTGCTGTTTTGCTTCCACCACGATAAAAATCACACTTTATGCACAGCTCTCTCTCTCTCTGTACTTCAAGAACAGTTTCCCGTCTCAAATCTCTGTTTTCTGCATTATTACTTCGCTTATTACCCACAGTTTCCCGTCTCAAATCTCTGTTTTCTGCATTATTACTTCGCTTATTACCCACCAGTCTACCGTTGTTTACAGCGCTGTCTTTTTCTTTTTTCACTTAAATGACCTCGGACAAGAAAGACTAATTTCTGCTGTTCAATACTGAAGAAATTTAAACTTCTTAAAATTATGCAAAATTGCAGAATATTTTTAAGGTTATCTGCTATAAAAAGCCAGACCAGGAAAATCTCCTTCATGTTTTCCTGTGTTTTATTCTCAGTTACTTTCACACAAAGGCATCTGCTGTGATGTTCACAATTCTGATGAAGTCTCATGTGTATCAGTACTGATAAATAATCAGAATTATAATATTTCTGACTGTCTGAGGCTAAATTGAATCAAATCAGAACTTTGAGAACCGGTATCGAATGGATTATAGAAATCAGTGATGATACCCAGCCCAAGTGAGCAGCCTAGGCCTGACAGCAGTGGATGTAGCTGTGGGTAATAAGAAAAGATGAAAAGAACTATTGATAACTTTTTTGTTAAGTTAAGGCCTGATCTGTCTGAAATTCATAGCCAGTGCTCTGACACGGTGCCATCAATCTTTGAACGCTGAATAAGCAGCAGTGTATCCAGGAAACACATTATATGCTGCAATAAATGCACTGCCCAAGTGTCCCCTCTCCCCACTGCCTTTCAGCAACAGACAGCGGCAAACAGGTCGTCAGACGAGGCCGAGATGATGATTAAGTTTAACATTTTCTACAATATTGACAAAGCACTTTAAGCACAAGTTTGTTAGTTAATAATTTAGAAATGAATATTGTCTGTATGGACTTCCCCCCCAAAGAAAGTGCACATGTAAAACTGCGGTGTTAAGCGATGCGGTTGAAAAATTTGAGTGCGCCTAACTTTTGTGCCGGTACGCCTAAATTTGTAAAGTTAGGCGTACCGGTGCACCCATGTCAAAAAGTTAGTCTAGAGCCCTGTAGATATATAATCATTTGTGTGCTGATAAAATATCTTGTCCTTATTAGGTCTGATAAGAGTCTGTGTGCACTTGTGTGACATGAGTGGAAGCAGCCTGGACGTTATAATTTCCATTATAGCTGTAGAAACCAGACTGTCTTGTTCGTTATCTCAAAGTGTAAGACTTCACACCTTTAAATGACAATTGAGAGGTCATATGTCTATGTATAGTATGGCTCGACACACACACCCACACACACAGAATACGGACACTGATGTTGTTCGGATATGCGTGCTTAGGAATGTCACGTGTATTTGTAATTGCATATTCTTGAATGATTGCTTGCTGACAATAAAAAGGGTAGCGAAGGAATCAGTCGAAGTTGGTTGAGTTCAGGTGAAGGAATCTTTTCCTCAGCTTTGACTGACTTCCCTCACGAGCCACAAAGACAAAGAGCTCTGTCTTGCCTTGTTTTGCTGTGCAGTTAGTGGTTAGTGTTCCAGCGGGGTTTGTGCCTACACTGTTAGAAAAAACATCTTAAAAAAAACAGTAATATTCTGGCAGCTGGGGCGCCAAAATAATACCGTAAAATAACAGAAAATAACTTGCTCATAAAAATACAGTTATTTCCAGTAATGAAAATACAATTTGTTGCCTTCATTTTACATGGGATTTTGCCTTTTCCAAGTGCTTTTAGACATTAAATTAGGAACATTTTAACGTGATTAAACAATGACATTACCTATAAACAAGGTCAATAAATGTGGCAATATGAATAATAATGCTTAAATTTATAGAAATATGCAGTTAACAGTTGGGTTAAATAACATTATTTGATGTAAAAAAGTTTTCATATTCAATTATATTTGATGTAATACTACATTATACAGCACAAAATAATTTGACTTTTAAAACAAACAAAAAACTAGATATTGGCTTCAAAATTACAATTCACTGTTAATTTTACATAATATCACATGTAAATTTAGATTTTAAGTGTAATTTAACATAAATTTCCTGAATATTTACTGGACTTTGAGAATTAAGTTTGAATTAAGTGTGCTCCCTGTAAGATTGTGGGCTTTATCGGTCACAAAACACCCAAAGAACCCGTATTAAACAAAACCTCTGATTATAATTACATCAAGATTATGTTAATTCTTGATCATATGTTGTATATGAGCCGTTTGTAGATGTTTATTTTACTTATAAGACATGAGACATTGTTTCAAACATTAACATGGATTTTACTGACAAAAAGATGACCCTTCCTGGAACAATCCAAGAACAACTAAAACGTATGCATAAACAAAGGCACGTAGAAAAAAGAATGTAATGCAAATGCACATTTGAGCACAAAAGAAGGGGACACTGCCACCTCGAACGTTCATCTGCCTCCCCACATCTGGAGCAACGAAAAGGGGTATATTTGAGGCACATAACCTGCAGGTTTAGCAGTAGCTCTAGCTTTCTGAAAGTCTCACATCCAGGCATCTGTCGAATGAAAAACAACTTCATTAAGAAGTTGGGACTGGACTGTGTTTTGTTACATTTACAGTGAATCTAAGTGTAGATTGAGCTTGCTTTTGAGTGCGTGTTTGGACATACAGGTCATTGTGGAACAGAAGGGTGATGCAAAGATGTTTGGTTAACCAGTGAGTCTATTGCAAATGCTGTTTCAGGGTAGTGAAACATCTGTGAACATCTACTACTCAAAGGTCTATTTCTATAACTTGACATGAGCATGAATCAAGGATATTTCAGTGACAGCCATCTGAAATGGAAATATTAGTTATTTGTTGATTTATCAATCTACAAATCATCTCAACACTCAAGCATCGCTCATTCTTATGTGTTTTAGCTGCAAATGAAAGGAGATCTGATGATTTGATTTGGATTGCATAACTTTAGATTTCACTGTCTCATCATTCTTATAAAATTGACTGGTGCCGCCTTACCATTGCGAGAATTCCAAGGTTGCTGCCTGGGCTATTGGATAAGAAATGTTTGTGCAGTAGTAAGAGCCAAACATCAGGATAAGTGTGTCGCTGAAGATAGTGATATGGCCATTCACAATTGCCTGGTCCACAGATAACATGAAGTGCTCGGCTGCCAAAGTAGAGTTTCTTGTTGTGTACATGAACAAGAGACAAGGGGACAAAAAAAAGTCCACACATGACTCAAACAACTAACTGCAATGTTACAACTGATGTATATCAATTACATACATTGGCATGCAGTTTGGGCCCTACGGTCAACTACAAGGTGTCCAAACCTTTGCTGTGGGCCTTTCCCTTTTCTCTTTAGCAAAATATGAAAATGATTATATTTAAAATTAAATTAAATGTCATCTATAATCTTAAGCCATTTGAAGATTATTTCATCTTCTACTTGCTTAACTGTTCACATGAACTGAAATTTTGACCATGGGTGCCCAAACATTAACATTAAAGCACCACAACTGTGACAGGTGTAATCTTTTGACATCCGTAAATGCAGCAAAATACTCACCTTTATAGCTTACTGAATAAATCTCAGAACTCACGCTACTAATCTGCAGGGGAAGAAACAAAACGTTATGAATCATGAAACCTGCCAAAATCCAAATACATGTCTGTAATGTACGTTTAAATGTAGTCAAATAATTCGCCTCAGCTGCTTTAGCCCTACTTCCTTTCCACAAAATAGAAGGAAATACTAGCTTACATGTCCATTACATTTTACAGGGCAAAGCTAGCACAGTGGGCTGCTTCTATTTCCTATTTCTCTCACTTCATCACGCAGCACATCTTGGCACGCACACGCTCTCTACAAGAGTGCAGGTGTGTTGCTAGAGTGGAAAAGCTCGCCTATTAGCTCTTAAGTTGCATACTTAATTTCACATTAAGACAAATGCATCAGTGGCAGCTGTCGCCGCAGGCCCCCTAACGGGTATTAGCGGTATAGAAACTATCCGCGTAGCAACTGCTGTGTTTACACGGTCACAGAAAGCTGGAAGTTAACAAATTAGCGACCAACAACTCTGCTAGCCAGCAAGATAGCGGCTGGTCTAGCTGTATACTAACTGCACCTTATACTGACACACGACATCCTTTGCCTTCATAGCTAGGGATTCCATGCCTTTTACCGTCTCCGTAAACTATGAGCCATAGTGGTCAAGCAATTCCAAGTTAAATCTACAGCGCGCTTTCCATTAGAGATGCGTGAATCATGAACGAATCGTTCAATACTCGAGAACCACTTTACTGACTCAAGAATCATGATTCACAAGCCCAACTGACTCACTGACTCATCCCTTTTGCTCTTAGCAAACTAATTTCATTAGTAGAAATATATCTAGCTTATAATTAAAACTGTGAAAAAAAACAAAAGCCAGTTTCAACAGTACATTTCTGAATGTATTTTTACAATCTAAATATGTACAAAAAACATATTGTTGTTTAACTTTGTTTAACTTACCGGTATCAAATCACATCTTAAGTGTGATTTCATAGCAATATTAACACCGTCACTCTCCGTCAGTGATTTAATTGGAATGTTTACGTTTTCTTTTCTCTCTTCTCGTTTTTTTTTTTTTTTTTCCTCTCTTTTCCCCCTCTTGTTTTTATGCTGCTCACCCTCGTCCTTGGTTTCTTTCTTTATTTCTTTCACTGCTTCGATCACCTGCTTCCACACTCTTCCACAAACAACATCATTTATTTCGACACTTACTCACTGCACGATCACGCACAGTCATGCGCTCAACGGCAGCACATTTACATCAGTCAGACAGCGCACACAGACCTACAGGATACACACACTTAAGCCAAGCATACTCATATTAGTAAATATGCAAACACATAGTCAGACTCGGGGAGCATCTCGCCACACATTTTTTCTCTCTCTCCCTCTCCTTATTCATGAACAAGTGATATATTCTCTCCACCTGTCTAAGCGACACACACAGAGTACACCCCTAGTTATGCACAGACATCTATGGGTGCACTAAGATTCGTTACATGGAATGTAAATGGAGCTGGCTCCAGAGAAAAGAGGTTAAAAATATTTAACCAACTCAAAAAACTACAGGCAGATGTTGTCCTTTTACAAGAGACCCACAGACCTCTTAGAGGTTCGAATGAACTTAAAACACCTGAGTTTCCTAATGTGTTCTCAGCCTGTTATAATTCTAGACAAAGGGGAGTAGCAATTTTAATTCATAAAAAAATTAATTTCACAGTACTCGATACAGTTATAGATCCAGAGGGCAGATTCTTAATCATTAAACTATCTATACTTGATAAAAATCTATGTATTGTAAGTGTATATGGTCCAAATGTTGATGATCCCTCATTCTTTCACGGTTTTTTCAGTGCACTCTCTGAACACTTAGATGGCACACTTGTGCTTGGAGGCGACCTCAACCTTGGACTGAATGAAGAAATGGATAGGCTCAATACAGCAGGAACTCAGCGTAATTGGCAGTCCACAAATATAATCAAACAGTATATGAGCGACTTTGGTCTTTGCGATGCATGGCGCTCCCTTCACCCCACCAGTAAGGAATATACTTTTTTCTCACATGTTTATCACTCCTACTCTCGTCTGGATTATTTTTTGGTCAGCAGCTCACTGCTGAGCGACATTTCAGACATTGAGATTCATCCTATAGCTGTCAGCGATCATGCTCCTGTATCTCTAACACTAATGCACAAGAATAATACTATGCCAAGTAAAAACTGGAGATTTAATACATCACTGCTTAATGATGAAGACTTTATTAAATATTTTAAAAAAGAGTGGACTTCATATTTAGACTTTAATGACACTCCCGGAACATCAGCTTCTGTTTTATGGGAAGCAGGGAAAGCTGTGATGAGAGGTAAAATAATTTCTTTCTCATCACATAAAAAGAAAAAAGAAAACAAAAATATTCAGGAATTAGAAAAAAACATCAAATCACTAGAAGAAGCCTACGCGTCCCACCAAGATCAGGAAACATTGAACAAAATACGCAAAACAAAACTAGAATTAAATGAGATAATTGATAGAAAAACAAAATTCTTAGTACAAAGACTACGCTTACAAAATTATGAACATAGTAATAAATCCGGTAAATTTCTAGCAAACCAGTTAAAAATAAATAAAGAAAAAACAACTATATGTGCTGTTCAAGATTCATCTGGGAACACAATATATGAACCGAAACAAATAAACAACATTTTCAGGGATTTCTATAAAACGTTGTATTCACCACAAATAAACCCATCTAAAAAGGAAATTGATCAATTTTTAGACAACATAACTCTCCCAAAATTATTAGAATCTCAAGCAATGGCACTGGATTCGCCACTGACATCAGGTGAACTCCAGGAAGCCCTGATAAATATGTCCAATAATAAGGCTCCAGGTCCAGACGGCTTTCCTGCAGAATTCTACAAAGAATTCTGGACGATTCTAGCACCAGTTTTTTACAGAACGTTGTTAGAAATCAAAGAAAAGGGCAGACTTCCATCAAATATGAATTCTGCAAACATTAATCTCCTGCTAAAACCAGGCAAAGACCCTGTATATCCCTCAAGCTATCGTCCAATATCCCTTATTAATGTAGACCTCAAAATAATCTGCAAAGCTCTCTCGAAGAGACTAGAGAAAATAACCCCCCTCTTAATTCATCCTGACCAAACTGGTTTCATAAAAGGTAGGCACTCATCAACAAATACACGTAGATTACTTAATTTGATAGACTACTCATACAGTAAAAACCTTGAAACTACAATATTTTCCTTAGATGCAGAAAAAGCGTTTGACAGAGTTAACTGGAAATTTCTATTTGCAACTTTACACAAATTTGGTTTTGGATCTTCTTTCATCAACTGGTTAAAAATATTATATAATTCCCCAACAGCTTGTGTCAGAACAAATGACCAGACATCCTCCAGCTTATGTCTCCTGAGGGGCACCAGGCAGGGATGCCCACTCTCCCCTTCACTGTTTGCAATTTTTATCGAACCACTAGCAGCAGCAATTAGACAGAATTCAGCAATTAAGGGCATAAAATGCAAGAACGTAGAACATAAAATCAGCCTTTATGCTGATGATGTGTTACTCTTTCTCCAAAATTCACAAACCAATATCACTGGGGTGATTGAATTGATAAACTCTTTTGCAAGAATATCAGATTACTCAATTAACTGGTCAAAATCTACAGTCCTTCCTATTAATTGCTGCTTCCATAATTCCTCTTCTACTCCACTGCAATCGGGAAATATAAAATATTTAGGTATTAATATTTCTCCCAAGCTTGCAGATCTAACTAAATTAAACCATACCCCACTTTTAAAGAAAGTAGAAGGTGATCTGGCTAGATGGAAATGTCTACCCATATCACTCATGGGAAGGGTTGCTGCTATAAAAATGATGGTATTACCAAAAATAAATTATTTATTCTCAATGATCCCAACTAAACCGCCGCAAGATTGGTTCAGATCTCTAGATTCATATATGTCCAAATTCCTTTGGAAAAATAAGCCCCCACGTATAAGCTTAAAAACACTACAAAAGACCAAGGATAAAGGAGGATTAGAACTACCTAACTTTCAGCACTACTTCTTAGCCAACAGGCTTCAGTTTATCTCAGGATGGCTAAAACATACCCTCTTAGATGAACCTTGGCTAGATGTAGAACAAGCACTTTGCAATAATCTAGAGATTTCAGATCTACCATTTATCAGCTCAAACATCCAACGACATGAATGCTTCAAAAGCATCAACATCAGCTCTTCTCTGACAGCATGGTGGGAGTTTCTGAAGTTGACAGAGTCTTCATTAATCCCATGCAAACGTACACCTATCTGGAACAACCCTGACATATTACAAAACAATAATATGATAAACTTTTCAGATTGGAATGGTAAAGGAATCAAATATGTAGAACATATACTAGAAGGAACAGAATTTATTTCATTTGACAGACTAGTTACACAATATGGGATCAACAAGAAAAGATTTTTAGAATATCAACAAATTAAATCCATAATAAAAAAGAAATTTAAACTGGGTCAAGTTGAACTACAAACACCACCAAGTGTGGTTCAATTTTTTACTCTTAAAACCCCCAAATTACTATCCAAAATATACAGAATGCTTTCTAAAACAGATGAATCAATATCACTTCCTATTGCAAAATGGGAAGCGGATTTATCAGTTAACTTAGACCAAAACTTCTGGTCTCAGATTTGCTTAAAAACCTTTCATCTAATCAGAAATCCCAGTCTTCAATTAATTCAATACAAAATACTACATAGAGTGCACTATACAGGTCATCGGATGTTCAAGATGGGCTTTGCATCTACCAACAACTGCTCACACTGCCAAACCAATTCACCGGACAATTATATCCACGCTCTTTGGTTCTGTCCACCAGTTCAGAAGTTTTGGCGCGAGATATGTGAAGACTTATCAAAGTGTCTGAAATGTAACATTCCAACTTCCCCCTTAGTGTGTTTGTTGGGCAGCTTAGATAATGTCACTTCAGAAAAGAATATAGCCCATATGGTTTTCACTGCTCTATGCATAGCCAAGAAAACAGTCCTCATGAACTGGAAAAATAAAAACAATCTTAATTCTAACCAATATAGAAATTATCTATTAGATTACATTAGTCTTGATACAGCCTCTGCCACCACATCAGATCAATCGCTCTGGGCTCCTCTGATCAGCTCCATCACCTAGTGGGGGTGGGGGGTCATATTTTGGTCTCGCCTTCACTGTTGTGATTGGTGTGGGGGTAGGGTCGGGCTTGGGGCGTCGGGGGGTTCCCCAGGAGCATCTTCCTTGGGGGGCTCAACCCGGGGTAGCGGTCATGGCCAATTAGGGGCTCTGTTGGCTCTTAGGTGACGGCTTCCTCGTGGCTACGTGCAGCGGGGCTAGGGGAGGGTCTGTGCTGACGGACGGGGGTTACTGACCTGGTAGCCTGGCTGCCCCTGGGTGGGTCCGGGACGGGCGTGAGGTTCTGGGGGCGCTCCGGCTCTGGCCTGGGGCCCTGGCCGGGCCTCGGGGGCCTGGGTCCTGGTTGGTGTGTTGCCGGGGTTGTGGGCCGGTGGGTATATGGGGGCCCGCCACTGGCGCAGGGTGCCGCCGGTGCGCCGAGCCAGCTGGGGGGCTCTTCAACTGGTGGGGGGGGGTTGTCACATCTTGCAGGGGCTTTCCTCTCTCAGGAACTCTCTCTGCAAGAGGGGGAGATACAGGAGAGGTGGAGGAAGATCTCAGCCTGGGCGTCTATTGTCTTATGTAGTCTGGAAGATGAGTGGATGATGGGGTGGGTGCAGTTTTCTCTGTTGTGGGGTTGAGTGGACTGCCCCGGGCTCTGTGGGGCCGGGCGGCGCCGCTGCGCTGGGCCCCGGTTCGGATGGGCCTGGGCCCCCCTTCCCTGGTGGGTCGCGGAGTATGGGGGTGCCTACTGGGGTCAGCGGGGGAGCTGGCCCCAGGGAGGGGTCACTTGCTCCTCCCTTCCTTCCCTCCCCATCTCCAGCTGCCTCCCTCTTCCCGCTCCACCACAACCACCCACACATGCAGGGCCTTGGAGTGGGGGTGTGTCACCAGGGTGCAGAGGAGGTAACCCCCCCCCCTCTGTCCCCTTCTGGCTACCTCTGCCTCAATTTTATCCCGCAACTTAGACATTCACATTACTCACATTCTCATTACACATAAATATAGGATCTTGGGGGTGGGCACGCTACACGGAATCCCAATTACCATCAGGGTGTACACCTCACCCCCGGCGTCGTTGCCCACCTCTCAATTTTAAATACACGTAGACATTGAGGGCTAGCAGGAGGGACTATGCGCTTACCTGCTGCTCTCTGGCAGGTAGCTCCATGCCCTCCTGGGTTTTAAACGCACCTTAGAACACACATACATCAACACTACAATGAGCGGGTGGAGGGAGGTTAGGAGTCTTCTCTCACCCTCGTTCTCTGCTTTCTGCTGGAGCAGGGGGGCTGGGAGGAGGAGTTGGCCGTCCGACTGGGGTCCGGAGTGTGGGGCCTCCCTGCTGCTGCGGAGTCGGGGCGGTCTGCTTCTCCCCACTGCAGGGAAAAGGGTAACACAACCTGGGTCTGGGTGCAGTTCCCCCCTCCAGGGGCAAGGGTACCTAGACCCGGTTCGTAGAGTACGCTTGGGGAGTGTGATTGTGTGTACAGCGTCTCTTTATGTCTGTCTCCACGTTGGTTGAGTGTGGAGTAAGTGCATATGAGAGCATGAGGGTGGGAATGGATGTTTGTATCTGTGTGTGCCTGTATGTCTGTGTCTGTATGTCAGGTTGGGTATCAGATGCCACCTCTCTGAGGACAGCTCAGGCCCTCCAAGGTTTGGAGGCCTATCTCCCCCCACCACTTCCCCTGCCGGGGGCGGACTCCCTCAGACGTCGGTGCGTTGGTGGTTCTTTGTGTCCGGGGGTGGGCGTCCGGGTACACACCGGCTCACTCCTTGGCGGCTGCTTATCGGGGCCTGGAGCCTGGGGCTCGCTTGGGCCACTTCGGAGGTGGGGTGCCCCCGGCCTCTCGGCCTGGGGCTCGGTCACTCAGGCACAGCTGGCTGCCGGCGGAGCTCACGGGCACGTCACTGCAGCCCCCCCTGGCTTCTGCTCCGTGGCTGCTGGGTGACCCCTCATCTGGGACTCTCCTCAGCTCTTTCTGGGACAGTGGCACGGCTGCCCCTCTGTTGGTCTTCCTTGGTCTCTTGTGTTCTGGGGGCCTCTGGATGTCTGGGGTTTTGATCTCCTCCATACCTGCTTCATGCCCTGGAGGACGGGGCAGTGGCCCCCCACACCCTCTAGCAGATCATTACATGAGGGAACCTTTTAAGAAAACAAGCGCGTCCATGCTCACAGGTGTACACACGGGTGATCACACACACAAACTACACCCTTTTTGGCTCCTACCTCAATGCACACTGTGCTGTCGATCTTACGTGCTGCACAATAATGTTTAATATTTAGTATTTACTGTCATATTCCCATATATCATTGTGATGTGGTTTATTGTATTACTCTCGTTTTCTTCTGCTTGTTTTCTTTTTTCTTTCTCAACAGGTGATCCAGGTGATCGATATATGTATTTTTTTTTTTTTTTTTTTTTTTTTTTTCTTCTGCTTATTCTGTTGGTTTTTGTTTTTTGCCCTTCTCCCCCGTCCCTCTTCTCAACTGTTTTTCTTCCCCTCTTTCTTTCTCCCTTTTCTTTCCCCCAGTCAAGTCTGTCCCGTATTCAGCAAGTGAAAATAAAATAAAGAATAAAAGGTGAATCAAATGGACCATTACGGCAAAGCTGGGATGGTCAATTTGGTAAAGAAAATCCGTTGGGCATCTTTCTTCGCCTTTAGACAATAATTCTGATGGCAAAAGAACCAAACGGGACAGGCAAAAAAAAAAAAAAAAAAAAAAAAAAAAAAAAAAAAAAAAAACATATTTAAAAAACATATTTAAAAAACAAGTAAATTGTGTTTTATTACATTTACAGTGATGTTGTGTTATTTTACATTTGACATGTAAAATCACATTCTACTTATGTCAATGTAATGATATTTTAGAAAAAACAGTATCAACTGTAAAATATACAGTAAGATATTTTTATATTACTTTTTTACAGTGTTGATAAACCCAACATAAATTGGTCCTTCGATTGCCGGATTCCAAAATCTACATTCACCGAGGAGGTTGTTACGTCCCCTGGCTAGTCTAGGGGGTTGAAGGGACGAACATAAAGGTGGATAGTGAAGGAGGAGCCAAGATGGTAACTTTAAAAGGTTTATTTAATGCTGGTGATGAGACTTGGGTTCAGACTGAGGTATAACTTCAAGGAGAGCCAAGGCCAACATAACAAACAAAACATCCCTGATGTAAAAACAAAAGAAACTTACCTAACTCCAAAGAAAACAAAATATACAACCTACCTAACAACACATAAACAGGAGAAAACAGCGTGTCAAAACAAAAGGCAGCTCTCCCTACAAGCAGTCTGAACATGAAAACAATGCACATACACGTCACAAAGGCATGCAAGCCTGCACAGATATGGCAACCAAAATGGCCAGAGGACACAGAAACACAGCTCCACAGGCCTTAAGTAGTGCTCCGCTGATTAACAATTAGCTGGACTTAGAGCAGCATCCAATCAGGACAGAGGAGGTGGAGCCTAGACAAAACAAAGAGTTAGTAGGGAGAAGGGACATCCTCCTTGGGGATGTAACAAGGGGAACGATGTGCCCAAGTCTGACGTCAGCAAGGACGCATAGGAGCACCTGCAGAAAAGTCCTGCCAGTAAATTCGTGGGCAGGCCGGTGATATAGTGTCTGTTTTCTTCTCCTCGATGAATACTACGGGATCAGAGGCCAATACTGTGCACGAAACAACACAAAGTAAGTTGAAAGAAGGTGACTCTATAACCATGCGAGTGAACAAAGGTTTGAGGAGAGCATGACGGCTCCGTAGCTGCACGGTTTCTCGCGAGCACGAGTGCGTCGGTCGCGCAGTGTGTGTAAAAAGAATTTGTGTGTGCGTGTGTAAAAAAGATTTGTGTGTGGACTTAGCCAAAAAATATGTGTGAAACTCACTCAAGTTTCAAATTACAAGTACAAATTTTGACCCCATTTTTCTTCCTTTCATCTGATTGGCCACTGTCATGTCAATCACAAATTTAACTATCCAATCAGAGAATAGATGATTTAATTTAATCAAAAGGCTAAATTAAACTACAGTTTAACTGCAGTGCAGGCTATTCAAACTGATAATAGCAAGAATAACAGCTATAAAGTGGTTTTAATAATGAAACGTAGGTAGAATGAAAACCATGCCTAGAATGACTAAGATGAAACAAAGTAAACAACTGACACAAACACATATTACATGAAATAGAGAGATGTATAAGGCATATTAAGGTTGTGTCTCCTACTTGGGAAAGGATGAAACTGCAGATCACCTGCAGCCCGTGGTGGATACAAAATAAATATAAATAAAATACTCTAATACATTATTTCTGTTATATAAATCTATAATAGCAAAATTAACAAAATAATAATATCATGAAGGGGCACCTTAGTCGGTTATGAGGTGAGGTGGATAATTGCTAAAAGTAGTCTGCATCAAGCTCATGGTAGCTTGATGCAGACTTGATGGTAGTAACATGACATATGAGATGAAGTACATGATGAAAATAACTAAACTAATCAAGAACATAGAGTCACTTCACCTGCTTGAAAATCTGTCATCTTATTATGAGACATTGTTAAAATATAGGATAAACCTATACAAACAATTAATGTGCTAAACCCTGTGAAGCTGAATTAAATCGATGATCACTTTTAAGCAGTTACACAGAGACGTTTTTAATTTTCAGAGCAGGAACTGCATGAGAACACATCAGAGGAAGGGAAACAGAGCTAATATAGCCTATTTAGCTCAAGAATGCAGCTGTCTGTGAGCATTTTTTAACACTAAACAAGAGTGCAGTTTTTTCTCTCTCACTGATTTGTCTGCAGCAGCAGCTTTTACTTGTATCCTGACTCATGTGTGTGAAGCTTTCATGGCTTTGTAGTAGTCCATATGTAAAATCATCCACTCAGTTTTTGGTGCACTGACCAATGTAACTGTGAATCAGATGTTGCCATTGCCAACACTTTTAGGTGAACATGCTCATACTTAGTTAAGGCAAACTGAGTTGAGTCACCAAGCTGATATTATTTCTTTTGAATGGAAAAATAAATCATGAGTTATGTAAACTATTATTATCTTTAATAACCTATATTTTTTAGCACTCAGTCTGAAGGTGAAATGCTTTATGTTTGTAGCATAACTGATAAAAGGGACCAATAAAACAGTGTATGCAATTTAACACTGTCTGAATACCTCGAAAGAATAGGGCAATAAACCAGATTAATGATTTACAGTAAAGGTCAAGATAGAAATGTAAATCAATTTACTGCTGATTGTATACAGAAACTGCCTTATAAAAGTATTTTCTATATGTATTGAGCTATGACTATGTCATCTGTTACACCTGTGTTTTCTCTTGAGGTAGAGTTCAACAACAGCAACTTTTTTGTTTGTTTGTTTTCTTGGGTTGGAAAGATAGATAAATCAATACATAAATTTGGGATCATACCTGTGGATCACAGTAGCACATAGTAATTAGCCGTAGGCTTTGAAGCACAAGTTTATGCTAAAGTTCAAAGAGAACAAAGAAGAACAGCACCTTGAGTTGTCTTCCTTCCTGGGTTATTTTGGTGGCTGTTGTTCTCTGTGTCATGTGCTGAGTTTTTATGCATTTTGTCTAACTCTTTCTTTGATAAGTTGTCTGAGTAACAATAATTGTTACTTGTGACTGCTGCAGAACACTGATATGTCCCAAAGCTTTAGGATGAAGGCATGAAAAACCACACTTTTATTTAACACCAATAAAAAAAACTTAAATAAGTAATTTATGAAATATATTGTGCACTCGCTAAAATAACTGATGAAACTAACTGTGCTGATGGCAGCGTCACTACACAGAAGTGCAAACCAGGAAGTTAAAATATACATTTAAAATACAGTTAAAAGTAATTTAGTAAAATATCTGTGTTTTATCCTCTTTTTTAACAGTTTTTATAATAATAATGTATTTACTTTTATTTTACCAGGAGGTCCCATTGAGACTGTATGTTTTAGATGATGATAAATGTCTAACATCTCCACAATAAAATGAAAACAGATGTTTTATTGTTATGCCATGATATATCCTGATGCTAATATAATTAGATAGATTGTTAAAGCTCCCTGTTAACTAATGCAAACATGAATTAAACCAGTGGTTCACACGCGCCCATATTTTGCTCCATTGCGGTTTATTTCACACCTCAAACATTTAGTAAGCAATTAAGCAAATACAAGTAATCTGCAATAAATTACAGGTAGTAATAAAATAAACTACTAACTCTTTTACGCTACATTCGCACCTACATTCACATTTTTGAAAACGCAGCTGTTTCGTCCACATGTAAACGGGTGTAGACGAAAACTGAGATTTTTTAAAACTCCTTTTTTTGCATTTACGTGTGGACAAGGTATACAGAGTTCGTCACGCAACGTCAAAGGTATGTGCCTTTTTTCACATCACGCTGTGCGCCACGTTATTGTTTACATGAGATGAATTGGTAGAGACAAAATACCTGCAGATAGTTAATCTGACTATCTGCAGGTTTTACACGCTTACATACACACACGCAGTTACTGTCCCTCCATTTACAAAGGCAGAGGCGTCAAGGTGTGATTATTTTATGTGTAGTTGTTTTTCCCCCTGTGTAATAATATTCAACATTGCAATCAAATCAAAAAATGCCTCTCTGTGCAAAATGGGTTTAAAAACATAAACAGCTGTGGGATACTGTTCGTCCGTGATTTTAACCGGGGGACAAATCATGGCAGGATCAGCCTGATATTATTTGTATCCCGCTGTAACTTTCCTGTATAAAGAGCTAACATCTCTAAAATGTCAGCAGTAGCTAGTCATTACAAGAAGTGTTTGTGGTCTAAAAATCAAGAATGTGGGATACTGTTTGTGATTTGAAGAACCCAGCATGTGCTCCCGACGAAGGGAAAACCAATTCTGCAGGGCAGACCTACCTTGGCGCTTGTGCGGGTGAAGCCAAAGGGAAGATATGCTTCACCATATTTTCCAGTCTTTGGCTTAGAATGAAGTTGGTTTGGAAACATATTCGCTATTCTTCATCTCCTGCTTTGCGTTTCTGTGGGTGCCCTGTGCTAGCAGTGTCCAAGCGTTTAGTCCCCCCCCCCTTTTCATACTGCGACCCCCTGCCATGGCTCTGCGCCCTCCTAGGCGGTGGGCCCCACACTTTGGGAAGGTCTGAATTAAACAATGCAAACAAATGTGTACTTAACAATCCCACCCTTCAAAATAAATAGGAAGAAAAAAGTGTGTAACACAATCCTAAACATTTCTGTTCACTGCTGTTCAAAATGATAACTGTTGATTTCATGTTAACACTAAGTTATTGTTTGAACTATTATGATGAAGTAAAGTTCAAAATTTGACCTTTGCACTAGTTTTTTTGGGGCTTTACAACATTAGTCGAAAAACAACTCAAATAAAGGAAACTCAAACCTGACATGAAGGGAGGTGGAGAGAGTTTGTAACCATATCTGTTCAAACATGAACCTGGAAAGTCCCAGACTTTGACCTGGGAGTCTCCACCGTTTGACCTTAGAACTGAAGAAGCTTCTCGGATGAGAGGTGAAACGTCTTCAAGCAACTTAAAGAAGTCCAGACGCTTTTCTTTGCAAGCTCCTTTGACTACGATGAATTGGATGACTGAGAACCTTCACAGACATAGTGCTTGTGTTATTACGAAACAAGAAGAGTTCCCAGATGGTACAGTGGACACATGTGTGACTCCTGTGATTAAAGCATCTTTCTTTCAGCTTAACGAGTGAACCGTCAGCTCGTTCAAACACACGTTAAAGTCCGTTTGGTCCGTTACTTGATACTTGATACTGTTCATCTGGACGTAGCGTTTTGTGGGAGAAACATTTCGTCACTCATCCAAGTGACTTCTCCAGTCTCAGCTGACTGAACGTTTCCCTAAATCTTATAAACAGTACATTTGCACAATGACTGAAACCAGCCCACTGAAGGAACAATGGGCTGGGAGGTCAGTTCCTTAATCATAATTATGCAAATTCTCATGACCATTGATCAAAACCCACTGATCAATGGCCATGAGTACCATTCACAGAGAGTTGGGTGCAATCACTGCAATCACAGTATTGTAAGATGGAGAAAGATGTACCCTTAGGCCCCCTACTCGATTCAGAGATGGTCTTTCCCTTATTACGTATATTGCCTCCTTGACTCTGCCCTCAAACCATCGTTCCTCCCTGTCCAGGATGTGTACATCCTCATCCTTGAAAGAGTGTCCACTGGCCTGTAGGTGTAAATAGACTGCAGAGTCCTGGCCTGACGAAGTAGCTCTTCTATGTTGTGCCATCCGCTTCGCCAGAGGTTGTTTGGTTTTCCCGATGTATAAATCCCGGCAATCCTCCTGGCACTTAACAGCTACACTACGTTACTCTGTTTGTGTCGGGGGACCTGATACTTGGGGTGGAACAATTTTTGGCGCAGCGTGTTTTGGGGTTAGGGTTAGGGTTAGGGTTAGCCACAGAAACCTGGTGTTTAGAAAAAATGCATCTCAACTGCTCCGATACTCCTGACAGATATGGGCAGTAACGCGTTACTTGGAACAACTGAGGTCAAGGTCACCAGTGTTTGAACTTGTATGAAATTTTTTGTACATATCGAGTTATTGTATTCATTAAGTTGTGTGTCACATTAGTTCAAGCTCAGTGAGTTCACAGAGTTCATTTAACCAAGTTTTATAGTTCCTCTAAATATTAACACGAAGCCTAAACACACAGTGTATTAAAAACTACCTCTGCTTCCTTTGATTGGCTGTTGTTGATGACTTGAGATTTTCTGTGACTGTACGTGATGTCATTTCTAACATCTCCTCCATCAGCTGAAATGAGCCAGAATGAAAAGCGTAATAATTTATTGTGTCATACTGTGAGAAACATATTAGTGAATATTACATCAAAATAATTGACTTTGTAAAACCAAGTCTGAGTCTCACCTTCAGGTTTCCTGTGAACACATGGTCTCCCTAACAGAACCAGTAACACCAGTAAGAACCCTCAGATCGATTTAAGAAATGACAACACAGAGAGAGCAGTGGAGGACAGTGATGGAGGAGAAGTGGATGAAGATGGAGGTGTTGATGTAGGTGGAGGTGTGGATGTAGGTGGAGGTGTGGTGGTGTGTTTGTCTAAAGTAAAGCAAACACAGTCATTAAGTTGTCGTCACATTGTGAATGTTGAAAGCTGCAGAAACACAGACAGGTGAGTGTGTCACCTGTGACAGTGATCCAGCTGGATGGAGACTCTCCATGACCGCTGATGTCACACTTGTAGAGGCCTTCATCAGACCTGGAAACATGCTGGATGGTCATGTGACCTGTAGGCTGCTTCCTGATGAGGGAGCCATCTTTATAGAAAGCAGCTGGGAGGTTGGAGGGAGTGGTCTTTGTTTTACAGAGCAGAGTGACGTCATCTCCCTCCATCACAGGGAGGACAGGACTCTGCAGGATCACTGATCCACCTCAACACAGAGAAGCAAACAAACAAAACAGCCAGTCAGACAAAGTGATTGGTTGTCACTGGCTGGTAGGGCTGGAAATACAACCAGCCAGTGACTCCCTGGGGAGTGGGATGGAGGGAAAAGGTGTGAGTCACTGAAAACAAGGGAAACAGGTGGGGGTTTTTTTCAACCCTACTGACGAAAATTGTCTCCAAAAGAAAACTCCCTGTGGTGGAAGGCTATTAGACCCTGGAGCTGGACCATAAACAGTCACTATGAGACCTCAATAACAGAGTCAACGATTGTTTCTAAAATATGTGGCCCATTGCGCATGGTCAATATTGCCCACATGCAAAAAAACAAAACATTTTCGGACTTAAATTCATGAGACTATAATCAGTGTATTGATTGATATTGTTTATGTCTGGAGGTGTTTTTACCAGAAGTGACCACAGTATGACAGGTAACAGCTGTGGCGTCACCTGGCATTTAAAAACGTGTTGTTACGTTACGTTACGTTACGTTACATTATGTTACGTTACATTACGTTATGACTTTAAAGTGCAACAACAGGCTGTCCTCTGAGTCTGCACAACTGAAAGTTTCAAATCTCTGCATCTGTTTTGTATCTAAAATGGAGGAAATGTGACTATTTGTCACCTGCTCAACCACCACAATTTGTGGTCATATTGTTGATTTCGTTATGGTGTTATACACTCACTGACCACTTTATTAGGAACACCTGTTGAAAATGTTGAACTCTCCTTTTTCTTTAAGTGTAAAACACACATTTCAGTGCAAGTAAAACATCTTCATGTTCTCAGTCCCAAATAAAGTAAAATAACATTTTCAAGGATAAAAGACAAGCAGGAAAACACCAGCTTATTGCAGGCACACCTTCTGGTTATTTATCGAAATAATTTACAAAATCAATTAGTCGTGTCTGTCTGGAGGTCTTTTTTAAGCTCAGTTTTCAGCACCAAGGACATAGGGCAGCACCCTGAGCTTCAGCACCACTGAACCCACAGACTGCCGAGCTGACTCAGAGGTTAGACAGCAACACACACGGATACTCACAAGCTTTAAAACAAAGTTAAACATGTTTAAAACCCTCTAAGATTTCTTCATAACCAAATTGAACTCATTTATTATTAAAAATTCCACTCTCCTGCTGCTCAACCTGCTGTACGTAAGGGCTAAAACAGACAAACAAGAAAGGAAGAGGTATGGACAAGCCTGCACAGACTCTGGTAAATCACAAGACTTGGGGTGCATTTTTCTGGGGGTGGACATAGTAAGCAATAATCCAACCATCTTGATCTCAGGGTGGGAATTGTGTTGGATTTACTTACTCACACCTTGGTGGCTGAAATCAGTGTTTAAATGCAGGAGCATATAAATGACGTGAGTGCACATCATCATCATCATCATCATCATTATTATTACTATTATTATTATTATTATTAGTAGTAGTAGTAGTAGTATTCATACATACATCTTCTTCAGGTTATCTGGGTCCGGGTCGTGGGGGCAGCAATAGGCAGAGAATCATGAAACTCTGTCTCTCCAGCCACCTCCTCGTTTACACAGCAAAAACAACAAATAGTTATAAGTGCAGTTATGTAATTCCATTAAATGTCCGTAAACAAACACAAGATGCTTCGTTAACACAGAGCCATGGCCAACCAAGGAAGCGATACATTTTCTAAAAGCTGAGATCTCACAGATTACAAAACTTCAATTTTCTTGACACTCCAACAAAAATTCACCAAACCAGCTGCAAAAGCAGTTAACGTTATTCTACTGGCACAAATGAGTAAAAAGATGTGTTAGTCTTGCAAATTGGCCAATAGAAGCTGAAACAAATATTTGTAGGCATGTAAATAAAGTAAAATCATTTATGCTGTTAAATACCTAAGAAATTTCAACTGACAGATGGTGCCAAAATGTCCCAAATGGCAAAATGACTGGCTATCTATTCATTAAAAGTGATGTCAATTTCCACTGTTTCACTTCAGCAGCATCAATATTTGCACAGACAATGTTCATATGTTGATTCCTGGATTTCTGGACTTAAATGTGAAGCAAATCATATTTTCAAAGTGGTTTTAAATAAAATAAACAAAACCAAAAATAAATTGTGTGCAGAAAAAAATCGAGAAACTCAAATGTCCCAGCCTCAGTAACTTTGACACAATAATATCTGCTGTAATATTTACAACTCTGATGAACTCTCACCAGTGTTAACTTTATTTTGATACCAAGATTGTTTACACAGAGTTTGTAATTACAGAGAAATACTAATTTTGGACATGTGACTTTCGAGCAGGAAGCTCAGAAAGCCCCTTCGTGCTTAACATGTTTTAAACTCAGCCTGAGCAGTCAGACGGCATATTTGTAAATCAGTACATGAAGGTGTGGCACTCTCACAGTGTTCAGGTGTTATGTTACGCCTCCTTCCAGGGAACAGCTCACCTGTGTGTCCGTGGTTAGTGTCCAGGTGTGGAGTGGAGCTTGTTGTTTGTGTGTGTTTGAAGAAACTGTAAGTTTGCTTTGGTTCCTTATTTAACAGTTTGACAGTTTTTTTCTGCTCTGTGATGTTTGGACCTGATGTTCAGCTATTATATGAAGACAAACTTTAGATCACTCTTGTGTTTGAATACAAATGCACATGAGTATAGATTATTGATTGGCTGGAATCAAACAGTTTGATGAACATTCATTCATGTGACAGTTTCAGCTGCTGCTTACAAATCTGATAACATGGAGAATTTGACGGGCACTGACGAGCAAGATGTTTGTCTTCTAAATGATATGACCACCATTATTTACAGTCAAACTGATGCGATCAGTTTAGCTGCAGGGCAGGTGTGACACAACTATGTTGCACAGCCTCATTGTTCAGGTGTGAGTCAGTGTGAGAGTGTAAATGATGTGTATGTTCTTTAGGGCAGAGTTTTAAGAAGCTGCAGTTAAAAAGAATTCTGTTTGTACATACTGTACAACCAAAAGCTGCATTTAGATAAAGGAAAAGTTGTTAGTTGAGCTCTTCATTCATGTGATTTGTTTTCATTAAACTGACATTTTTTTGTGCTTCAGCTGGAGACACTTTTGTTTTGAAAGTGTTTGGAGTATTTGTTGTTTCTAAAACATGAGCTGGAGTAAATATGATCAGGAATGCTTCTATCCTCCTTTTTGTCTTATTTATATCCTCTCTTTGTGAAAATCTCCCTCCTCTCCTTCCCGCCCCTCTTTCGATCAAAAGTGAAGCACTGACTTGTTCAAGATAGCAGCTCATTTCTGTTTAAATACAACATGCAGCAAATTTGGACTCAAATACTTGGCGTCAACTGAGCACAACGGCATCATGTATAAGTTCTATCTCATGGTACTTTATGTAGCAGTGATACCTGCAGTAAGCAGGACTGAGCCTAAAGGGGGCATGGGGTGTTCTTGACTATATTTATTTCAAGCATTTAGTTACCTTATTTGTAGGGCTGTCAAAGTTAATGCATTAACACGGATTAATCCTTCATCATGATTAATGCAATTAACATTTTTAATGCAATTAACCCATCTGGAGCACAAAATGGACAACCTTTGGACAAACTGCCAAAATGTGTTGACATTTCAGGGATTTTGAGTCATTCTGCGCGCCAAATGGACTAATTGCATTACAGTTTTGGTTCAGGGGTTACCACCATGACAGGCACCAACCATCTTTTGGCCGCAGCTCAGTGGCACGGCTTCAGCAGTAGAGGTGTTGAACATGGTCCATTGACTCAATGTCTCAGTCTCCCTAGGAATGCTGTTGAAGCTCTGCCGAAGGTGTGTGTTGAAGATGTTGTGGACTGGGGTCTCTGCTAGGCGTTCCCAGCCCACCCTCACTACACTACACTGATCAACATATTCACTTTATATTCACTGTGCCTTACAAGAACGTGTGTACAGCATATGAAAAGCTTGAATCTTTGCCTTTTTCACCCTAAATGTGAAACTCAAAAAAAGTATTTTTTTTGTTATGTATCATCCACCCGGCTCATACTCAGTTTTTAATCTGATTTAGTTGTGAGTTCAGAATAATCATACTAGGCGATTTTAACATCTATGTAGATCCTAGAAATGACAGCCTAAACACTGCATTTAATTCATTATTGTAATCAATTGGCTTTTGCCAAAATGAGCGCGCCCACCACTTTAATTTAACTATGAGTTTTACACCCAATGCCTTTTCCTGCACTAAATTCAAAGGTGAGTTTCCAAACATATTAAATGAGTACTACACAGTGGAGTCACCTGATCTTGACAGTTGATGTGCACATGAATGATGTATGTTTCCTCTGCAGGTGAAGGTAGAAAGTGTGTGTGAGCTGATGTGGATGTGAATTCAGCAGCATGGATCAGTGTGAGGACAGAGAGGAGGGAGTCCCTCCCTCTAAAACCGCTCTGTGTGGGGAACATGAGAGCCAGGCCGAAGTTCAGAGGTGAGATGACCATCTCTAACTGTCCATGACTTTTCTTCATGTCACAGCTCAGCACTCACATCACTGCTCCATCATTATCCACAGGAACCAACCTGGACCTCCACCCAGCTGCGTGTCTTTAAAGAGTGACCGGTCTCATGATCATTTCGTTAATTTTAAAGACCAGCAGGCGTCTGCTGCAGAGAGGTGAGCTATTAGTGACATGAACTCCTTGGTGTCAGTTTGGTGTCGTCATGTTGTTTCCTGGCCTCTAAACTGCATCTCAAAGAAGGTCGCTGAGTGAGGAATTCCTTTATTCTATAAAAAAATATCCAACATGTACTGCCAACATGTACCATCAATAGTCCTGTACAGTGTAAATGACTGTGTTTACCTCTGGGTGGCGCTGGGTGGTAGACCTGAATCTGGGCCGCCACCCAGCTGTATGAACACTGTGTTGAATTATGTCATTAATAGATTTCAACAAAAACAGTCATCAAGAAAGATCTAACTTAAAGTCACTATTATAATGTCTAAAATTCTGTCAGCATTTTATTTTATGTGATGAGTCCTTGATTAAAGATTTGTGCTTTAATTATCAGGATCCTTCAGAAACTCAAAACTGAACCTGGGCCCAGCTGTGCGTCCTTAAGGAGTGACCAGTGTAAAAGTGAACCCATTAATTTTAAACTCCAGCAGGAATCTGCTGCAGAGAGGTGAGTTGTTAGTAACATTAACTCTTTGACAACAGATTGATGTTGATGTTGTTATAAACTGCAGTGCAAACATGTCATTCCCTCAATCCTGTTTAAACTGTTTCTTAAAAACAAGCCTTTGGTTTGTCATTGTCCACTTTTTGCCACTTTTCTGAAAATCCATCCAATGAAAATTAAACTATAATAAAAAAAGAAAAAACTAAAGAGAAAGTTCCCTTTTTTACTTTGTGCCTTTTGAAGATCAGTTCATTTTCTGCTCGCTGAACTGTTGACAGAAAGAGAAATATGAAGTTTTTTGTTGTAAATGTTTGGAGACTTCCAGCATCCATCTGTCCACACAGGCTGTGCTGTTTGACTTGCTGAGTTACGTTAGCTGGTGGCTGCTGCAGATAAACAGCTTAAAGTTAGACAAACTTTTAAGGTGGGCAGGAAACCGAGAAAGCTCTAGAGTAAGATGGCCCAGCTGTCAAAGGCAGCATGTGGTAGTAATGACAACCTCTGTAAAGCTGCTTTGTGTATGTGAGCTTTAGTTAAAAGCATTTGGGGGTTTTAATGTTGTGCATTCAGATCAGAGTCATGTTCAGTTGTTGACCCTTGTAGCTCTAAATGAGGCTAGCCAGCAGCTAATGTAGCTCATGCTCAGTGTTGTTGTTTGAGTCTCTAACTGTGCAGCTCTGCTTTTGCAGTCTATGGGGTTTGTGGTACTTGAAGGGTTCAGTTTTAGTGATTGTGTTTGGGTTTTTATGCCAATTTTGATTTCTAGTTGGAGTTGTTAGCTGTAGTCATTTTGAGGCCTATTCCTGCTACAACTGCAGCTCCACATTATTCAGTGTGACACTGCTGCATCCTTTAGGCTCATATACAATCAGCTGCAAATTTATGACCAGGAGGAAATGAGGGTGTGGATAAGGCATTCACAAGCATTGGTCTGACACTGGCAATTTTTTCTAATCTTTACGAAGAAAGACTGAACTAGAGTTGGTTGAAATTCAGATGCTAGATCATGTTCAGATTTCTATCAGACTGCTATAGGTTGGTTGGGAGTTCTCCAACATGTAGGGTGATACAGCTTAAAATGTGATCACAACCAAACACAAGAATTTAAAATTCAGTGTTATTCAAAACAAACTTGAAGACATTTAAGGAATAAAGATTTTGGAGTTTTTTCAAGACTAAACAGAACATAGTGTCACTAATCATGATATGAATGGTAGGACACTTGAATCTGATTTGTATATTTGATTTTCTGTTCATCATTTTATTATCTGAAAGGAAAACTCATACAAGTACAAATGCAAATAAGGCCCATTGCAGAAATGACTATGCCCACATCTTTCACCCACAAATTCCAACAACCAACAGATGATCTAATTCATGTCAAGATGTGTGTGTGTGTTGTTTTTTTGTTTTTATGGTGAACGCTTTTTTTTGTGGATTAAATCTTCATGGCTCCTCCACAGAGTGGACCAGGAGAGCTCAGAGGTTCCCAGTGGCCAGTCTGCCCAGCAGCATCAAACAAACCTGGACTCCATATTTAAGGTCTGTAAATGTACAACAACTACTTTTACATCTATTCTGTTCACAGTCATCTCCATGCTGCTCTTTGTAGATCAGTGGGTTGTCAGTGTGTCCAACACAGATTTGATGTGTGGCTCCATGATTTCAGTCCGGTTGGGTCATTCATAAAGTATTCTGTTGCAGATGCTGGAGGACAACATCATCACTTTTGTGAGGAACGAGCTGCAGAAGATCCAGAAGGTTCTGAGTCCAGATGACCCAGAATGCTTAGAGAGTCAAAGGGAGGAAGATGAACAGAGGAGGAGCAGCAGAGAGGCATTTGTGAAGATCACAGTGGACTTCCTGAGGAGAATGGAGCAGGAGGAGCTGGCTGACCATCTGCAGAGAAGTAAAAGGATTTCTCTAAAGATTTAAGCAGCTGTCTATAACATTAACATTAACTAAAATTTCAAGAGATAAACCAACATGTATTTAAAAAGACCAAGTTCTGATATGGACTATGTAAAAGATGAACTGATATTTTTTCTTTATTCAGAAAGCCTTGCTGAAGTTTGTCATTGTAAACTCAAATCTACTCTGAAGAAGAAGTTCCAGTGTGTGTTTGAGGGGATCGCTAAAGCAGGAAACCCAACCCTTCTGAATCAGATCTACACAGAGCTCTACATCACAGAGGGAGTGACTGCAGAGGTCAATGATGAACATGAGGTCAGACAGATTGAAACAGCATCCAGGAAACCAGACAGACCAGAAACAACAATCAGACAAGAAGACATCTTTAAAGCCTCACCTGGAAGAGATAAACCAATCAGAACAGTGCTGACAAAGGGAGTGGCTGGCATTGGAAAAACAGTCTTAACACAAAAATACACCTTGGACTGGGCTGAAGACAAAGCCAACCAGGACATCCAGTTCATATTTCCATTCACTTTCAGAGAGCTGAATGTGCTGAAAGAGGTAAAGTTCAGCTTGGTGGAACTTGTTCATCACTTCTTTACTGAAACCAAAGAAGCAGGAATCTGCAGCTTGGAAGACTTCCATGTTGTTTTCATCTTTGATGGTCTGGATGAGTGTCGACTTCCTCTGGACTTCCACAAAACTACAATCCTAACTGACCCTAGGAAGTCCACCTCAGTGGATGTGCTGCTGACAAACCTTATCAGGGGGAAACTACTTCCTTCTGCTCACCTCTGGATAACCACACGACCTGCAGCAGCCAGTCAGATCCCTCCACAGTGTGTTGACATCCTGACAGAGGTCAGAGGGTTCACTGACCCACAGAAGGAGGAGTACTTCAGGAAGAGATTTAGCGATGAGGAGGAGGCCAGCAGGATCGTCTCCCACATCAAGACATCACGAAGCCTCCACATCATGTGCCACATCCCAGTCTTCTGCTGGATCACTGCTACAGTTCTGGAGGATGTGCTGAAAACCAGAGAGGAAGGACAGCTGCCCAAGACCCTGACTGAGATGTACATCCACTTCCTGGTGGTTCAGGCCAAAGTGAAGAAGGTCAAGTATGATGAAGGAGCTGAGACAGATCCACACTGGAGTCCAGAGAACAGGAAGATGATTGAGTCTCTGGGGAAACTGGCTTTTGATCAGCTGCAGAAAGGAAACCTGATCTTCTATGAATCAAACCTGACAGAGTGTGGCATCGATATCAGAGCAGCCTCAGTGTACTCAGGAGTGTTCACACAGGTCTTTAAAGAGGAGGGAGGACTGTACCAGGACAAGGTGTTCTGCTTCATCCATCTGAGTGTTCAAGAGTTTCTGGCTGCTCTTCATGTCCATCTGACCTTCATCAACTCTGGACTCAATCTGCTAGAAGAAGAACAGACAACCTCCAAGAAGTCTAATTTTTTTGGGAAAAAGAGAAATTTAAAATCTTTCTACCGGAATGCTGTGGACAAGGCCTTACAGAGCCCATATGGACACCTGGACTTGTTTCTCCGCTTCCTCCTGGGTCTTTCACTGCAGACCAATCAGACTCTCCTACGGGGCCTGCTGACACAGACAGGAAGTAACTCATGGACCAATCAGAAAACACTCCTGTACATCAAGAAGAAGCTCAGTGAGAAACTGAGTGCAGAGAAGAGCATCAATTTGTTCCACTGTCTGAATGAACTGAATGATCGTTCTCTAGTGGAGGAGATCCAACAGTCCCTGAGTTCAGGAAGTCTCTACACAGATAAACTGTCTCCTGCTCATTGCTCAGCTCTGGTCTTCATTTTACTGTCATCAGAAAAAGATCTGGATGTGTTTGACCTGAAGAAATACTCTGCTTCAGAGAAGGCTCTTTTGAGGCTGCTGCCAGTGGTGAAAGCCTCCAACAAAGCTCTGTGAGTCATGTGTTTTGTCCTCCCCCCCCCCCCCCCTTGATTCCTTAAATTCTACTTGACAAGAAAAGAAAATCATCATGTGCAACCTTAGCCTTAAAAAATGAATTGACTTATTGTCAACAGCTGCAGACAAATTTCTTTCTTTTCTGGTTTGTTCTTTTTTTGTATATTTTTCACACTTAAATGTTTTGCGTCATTAAACGAATTGTAATATTAAACAAATATAACTCAAGTAAATGCATAATGCATTTTTAAAATTATGATAGCTTTTATTTTTAATAAATTATATTGGACCTTGTTGGCCCTATATGCAAAAAGTAATCCAAGAAGCACTCTTGAAAACTGGCAATGGCGCTTTCACATTACTGTGGAGGAATTCTGGTTCCTTCTTTGAAGAGATTTTTTTAGCCATTAATTGTTTAAGGACACATCCAAAGAAAAAGTGAGGTAAGTGACAGAAGTGATGGAAAGGAAAATGCTGTAGGTGACATCAGACACATGGGAGTTAGCGGAAAACAAAACAGAATTTTTGCTCAGAATTAAACAAACATTTTTTTAAGCTTCAGTTTTACGTAAGTATACCAAAAAAATTGGCAAATAATTGACCATGTCTGCTTAATCATCTCCTACACGCTGGAGGACGGTGCGGAGAATGTGAGCACTCTCCAAGATTACATTACAGATGCTTCAAAGAGATAATTATGAAGAAGGGTCAATGATGAAGAGCTCTCTAACCGAGAATGAAGAAATGAATGGAGAAAATGAAAAAAATAAAATAAAAGAGACTGTCAGAGATATCCAGCCCATAGTATGAGAGAAAACCTTGTTTTTTCATGTATCCGCACACAATAGGACAACTGTTAAAAACTGTATAAAGACCCATCTGAAGCTTCTGAAGGACACTGTGGAGAACATCAGCTTTGTTCATCATATAGGAACCAAGAAAACTGGTGGCTGGAGACCATGTCCTATTGGAGCGAAATACTGTAATTTCAAACAGGAACAGGCTAAGAGTCACAACAGGGAGCTGAAGGAACATATTTCCATATCCAGGTGGAGGTAATCAGGCTAATGAACTTCTTTCCGCTTTTAGTGATGCTGGGAATTTGGCTGTTGAATATAGATAGTGGCTTCAGTGGAAAACGGATCAGTCATGGAAAACATCAGTGCTGAACTGGAAATATTGTGTGTTAGATATGTGTAAGTTAAATAAACTGAAACGAAAGAGTCACCTGATCCTTGTTTGGGGTCCAAATCATTAACAGACAAACAAACACAAGCCACTGTTCTAGCGACATTTAAAATGAATGTTCTTATATGTGGATATCAGGTCCTTATAGAGCAAAATCAGGTAAAAAGATAATTCTTTGTTTTTACATTCATCAGGTCCCAATCAGCCCAAATAGCAAAGAGAAATTAAAAATGCATGCCATGAAAAAGTTTGGGTCTTAGTCGGTTAACCAGCTTAAAAAACTACCACTGATGTAGATTGCCTAATACTAAGAGAAAGATCATTCCAAAGCTTTGAGGCCACAATAGAGAATGTTTGGTCTCTTCTAAGATTCAGCCACGATTTAGAAACTGAGAGCAACAGCTGCTCAGCTGACCGGAGTGAATGAGGAGGGACATAGTGCTTCAGCAGATCGCACAAATATACAGGCTCCAGACCAATTAAGGATTTAAAAACTAGTAAAATGATGTTAAAATAGATCCTAAATTAAATTGGAAGCCAGTCTAAGGAAGCCAGAACCAGAATAATATCCTCAAATTTTCTTTTACCAGTTAAAAACCATGCCGCAGCATTCTGCTCCAGTTCAGGCATGACAGAGTGCCCTGGCCAGTCCATATTAAAAGGGAGTTGCAGTGTGAGGTTATAAAAGCATGGATGAGAGTTTCCAAGTCATGCCTGGAAAGGCAGGTAAGGCTTAACCTTTGACAGATGTCTGAATCTGTCCACAGGACAACTGTTAGTCGTGTACTGTACAAATCTGGCATATATGGAAAAATGGCAAGAGGAAAGCCATTGTTCACAGAAAGACATGAAGGGTCCTGTTTGCAGTTTGCCAATATACATGTAGGGGACACAGCAAACACGTGGAAGATCTATATAAATAAAATTGAATTGAAATTGAATTGAAATGAATGTGGAAGAAGAAGGTGCTCTGGTCAGACGAGACCAAAGTTGAACTTTGGGCCTAAATGCACATCATCCCCACTGTGAAACATGGTGGTGGCAGCATGATGCTTTGGGGATGCTTTTCTTCAACAGGGACAGGAAGCTGATCAGAGGTAATAGGGAGATGGATGGAAATAAATACAAGAAAACCTGTTGGATGAAGAATATTTTAATGAAAATTAACCTCATTACGTAGTACTAAAATGAACATTTAAGTTAGACAGAAATGGTGATATGATTTATACAAATCAAATACATAAAAATCATGTGGGAATTTCTAAGCCTAGAAGTTCTGACAGTCCCTCAGACAGAGAATGATCTGGGTTCTACATGTGAGTCCAGTATATTAAATAAATGATGACTTTGAAATGTATCTGGCACAATGATCAAGATCAGATGTTAGGTTAAGGAAAGTAAACAGCAGTACATTGTGTCTGTGCGAGCAGGTACTTAACTAGCGTCACAAAATATACCAGCTACTTGCTGGTTTCCATTGAGAGCGTAAAATTGGTTTCATTTTTTCTATTTGTTTCCAACTTAGATTAACTATGAATTGTACTGCATAATAGATTTAGTTTTTTTTATTTAGATTAGACATTAGAATTGTTTGAAGTTATTTTTTTATTTGTTTGTTTTCCAGGCTCAGTGAATGTTTCCTCTCAGAGAGAAGCTGTGAACCTTTATCCTCAGTTCTCAGCTCCCAGTCGTCTAATCTGAGCATGCTGGATGCAAGCAACAACAACCTGCAGGATTCAGGGGTGAAGCTTCTGTCTGTTGGACTGCAGAGTCCACATTGTACACTGGAAACTCTGAGGTCAGATTAAAGGATAGTTGTTTTTCATCAAATTATAATAAAAGAATTGGGACTCAGCTAAAAAAGGTCAAATTAATCTATTTGGTTTTGTAATTCAATAATTTGTATTATTTCTCTTTCGAGTAAATTGCAAAATTTATAATGTGTAAAATTAGATGATCGCAATTCTAGCTGCCTCTGAAACGAAAACGAGTATGGCTAATTGTACTAATTTTTTCACTGAACTATTGGTACATTTTGCATGTAGTGTCTTTGTTTTCTTTATTTTTCAAGACTGGGTGGCTGTTTCCTCTCAGAGAGAAGCTGTGAATATCTGTCCTCAGTTCTTAGCTCTCCGTTCTCTGGGATGAGAGTGCTGGACCTGAATAACAACAACCTACAGGATTCAGGAGTGAAGCTTCTGTCAGCTGCAGCTTCTCACCCCAACCGGTTACAGCAGATTGCCGCCCCTCCCTGAGCCTGATTCTGTCGGAGGTTTCTTCCTGTTAAAAGGGAGTTTTTACTTCCCACTGTCGCCAAAGTGCTGCTCATATGGGGTCATATGATTGTTGGGTTTTTCTCGGTATCTATTATTGTACGATCTACTGTACAATATAACGCGCTTTGAGGCAACTGCTGTTGTGATTTGGCGCTATATAAATAAAATTGAATTGAATTGAATTGCATTGCCAAATCCAAGTTGTACTTGCTACATACTCTGAGGTCAGATCGAAGAATGTTTTATTTTTCATCAAATTATATAAGTTGCAGTTTTATAAAAAGCACAGCAAATAATGGTCACCATCAGCCACCCATTGGTGTAGTTTAGTATTTTTCACATGTTCTAAATTATACTAAATTAACACATTTTTGTCTTTAAAATGAAGCAGTAATAATTCAAGCCTGTCCTGAAATAATAGTAACTGTTATCAAATCTAGTAAGTCGTCATTGCACCATCAATACACTTTAATTTCAGTGTTTTTGTTTATGCATTCATTTTTCAGATTGAGTGCCTGTAACCTCTCAGAGACAAGCTGTGAAGCTCTGTCCACAGTCCTCAGCTCCCAGTCGCCTAGTTTGAGAGAGCTGGATGCAAACAACAACAACCTGCAGGATTCAGGAGTGAAGCTTCTTTCTGTTGGACTACAGAGTCCACATTGTACACTGGAAACTTTGAGGTCAAATCAAGGACTGTTTATTTTTAATTAATGAAATTATTTACAGTAAAAAAAACATCATAGCTACTAATGATCAGTTTCGTCCTTTGTATTTTAGTATTTGTCTTTATTTATTAATCACATTAAATTGCCACAGTTCTGATGTGTTTGAAATAAGGGAATAACAATCCCAGCTAGATATGAAACCTTATTATTATTATAAAATTCCCAACTCTTCAGTACTCTATCTCTTTAAACCCATTTTTGGTCTTTTGCTCTTTATTTCTAGACTGATTGGCTGTAACCTTACAAAGAAAAGCTGTGAAAGTCTGTCTTCAATTCTTAGCTCCCAGCCCTGCAGTCTAAGAGTGCTGGATCTGAGTGATAACAACCTGCATGACTCAGGAGTGGAGATTCTGTCTGCTGGTGTGAGAAGTCCATACTGTAAACTTGAAACTCTCAGGTCAGGATTAAATCGCTTCCACTCAGTATAATATAGAATGTGTATTGCATTACTGAATAAATTACTAATGCTTATAGAATTGTCAGATGTTTTCTTTTCCCTTGGTTGGATTATTAGACACTGAACTGTCTGTAAAGCTTTACCAAGCCAAACAAAAACAGCAGTGTGCTCCAGCAGATGTGACATTTTTTTGTTGCAAGCTGCCACGTGACAGGACATTGTATGAGCATTATGGTTCCTTTAGTTTTTGTCTTCATCTTTCACATCCTTCCCTCCTATGAAGTGTTCAAAGATAGATTGTTTTGTGTGTCTGAAGTCTGTCAGGTTGCCTGATCACAGAAGAAGGCTGTACTTCTCTGGCCACAGCTCTGAGCTCCAACCCCTCCTATCTGAGAGAGCTGGACCTGAGCTACAATCATCTAGGAAACTCAGGAATTAAGCTATTGTCGGCTGGACGGAAGAATCCACGCTGGAGACTGGACATTCTCAGGTATGGAGAGAATGTCTGATAGAGGCAGAAGAGCTGGAAGCATTTCCTGTGTCCTTCACTCTTTTTTGTTTTCAAATGGATGTGACATGAATAATAACACTGAAGAAATATTTTCAGGAACAGAAACACTAATCTATCTGAATGATTAAGATATTAATGTAGGGGAGTTTCCAAGGAGATGTTTTTCACCAGCAATAACTGTCTTTTGCTCTTCACATATTCACAATTTGCATAGATATCTGCATGCTTACCAGTTCAGTCATTTTTAAGAAAAATCCTCTTCTGTTCGACCTGATTCAAATTAGATTAATCTCTCTACAGAAGCATGCCTCTGACGAGGTCAGTCTAGCTTTGTAAAAAGACTGGAAGCAGGGGGAGTTGCTTACCTAGCTTGACCGAAAGTTTAAAAATTAATCATTTGTAAAATGTTAATAAATCTTACTCTAGTAGAACATAACAAGAACAGCATAACAGCATGATAAGTGTTATTGTAAATTTAATTAAGATAAAGAGTGATGGTGAAGATGGACTACATACACAGGAACCTGATTGTGAAATGCTCTGAATTAAATGCTGAGGATTTTGGTGAGTAAGTGATGTAAAGAAGCCTTGAGTGGCCAAAAGGCAAAACTCCAAAATCAGGAAACACAAAGTAGGAACAATTCAATTCAATTCAATTCAGTTTTATTTATGTAGCACCAAATCACAACAACAGTCGCCTTAAGGTGCTTTATATTGTAAGGTAGACCCTACAATAATACAAAATACAAAAACCCAACAATCATATGACCCCTATGAGCAAGCATAGTTGGGGTGAGAGAAAACAGGATAAAGACATGCTGTGGAAGAGAGACAGATATTAATAACAAGTGTCATTCAGCTAAAACAAAGGCTCTCCATCAGAACTTATTGTTTCGGAGGAAAACACGAACACAGTGTACAGTCGAGTCTTAATAGCTTACTTACAACTCAGGCACTCTTTTCGGCTGCAGTGGTTATTATTATTTTTACATGCTTCATACATGCTATGCCTGTAACACTCTGCCTATTGCCTGAATAATAATTTTGAATAATAATTTTTAAAATTATTTCTTCACATCATTATGTGGGCCACAATTAGAGGTGACATGGGCCGCGAGATTGAGACACACATTAGAGCCTCTTAATGTGTGTTTTGTTTGGGTTTCCACCAGCGTGGAATTACCAAAAATAGAGAGGGCATAGCCTAACATATGAAACAGGAAAAGACCACAATGTGATCCATTTATTTCAACAAAGTAATGAATACCAGCTTTTTAAATGGTAACTGTAACAGAATATGTTTACTCATATTTTGTATTTTAAATACGTAACGCCAGTACATGTATTGCGTTACTCCCCAACACTGTTCTTAACTAATATACATCCTACAAAATGTGACAAAATTAAGATACATTTACAGATCCAGAATCAGTCCAAATAATCATGTAAGGATTGAAGTGTGTTTGTGACAATCTTGAACTGCTCGTTCATCGGTGTCTAACAGTATGTGTATGAGAGCCGTGTAATGTCCATGTGTTCATGCTGAAAGAGACTGTGCTGGTCTGATCCCCCTCCTCCCTTCAGGGTGGAGCCTGCTGGAGTCCGATGGTTGAGACCAGGTCTGAGGAAGTGTAAGTGTGTTTTTATGTGATTCATGTGATTCATAAAAACAAAGCGGCACACATTCAGCCATCTTCAAACTGTCACATCACTCATTCACATCTCCTATGTCAGGAGTCATCATCAAAGTGTCAATCAATGAACAGATGATGGATCAATAACTGCAGCTGGATTGTGTTTGTCCTCTCCATCAGATTCCTGTCAACTCACAATCAACACAAACACAGTACACACAAACCTCAAACTGTCTGACAACAACAGGAAGGTGACACATGCTGAGGAGGTTCAATCATATCCTGATCATCCAGACAGATTTGATGTTTATGAACAGCTGCTGTGTAGAGATGGTCTGACTGGTCGCTGTTACTGGGAGGTCGAGTGGACAGGAGACGTTGAGATATCGGTGAGTTCCAGAAAAATCAGAAGGAAAGGAGACAGTACTGACTGTTTGTTTGGATGGAATGATCAGTCCTGGAGTCTCATCTGCTCTGATGATCGTCCTCGTTCTGTCAGGCAAAATAAGACAGAAAGATCCATCTCCTCCTCCTCCTACTCTGTCTCTAACAGAGTAGCGGTGTATGTGAACTGTCCTGCTGGCACTCTGTCCTTCTACAGAGTCTCCTCTGACACTCTGATCCACCTCCACACCTTCAACACCACATTCACTGAAACTCTCTATCCTGGGTTTTGGTTCAGATCTCCTGGTTCATCAGTGTGTCTGTGCTGAGTGGAGTGTAAAGAAAGCCCCCCTATTGGAGAAACACTCTGACTGTTGAGTAGAAAAGGACATTCACAGATCGGTCCCAAAACTACTCCTTTGTTGTAAGCATGATGCTGCTTCACTTTACAGATGGTATTGGCCAGGTGAGTGGTGCCTGGTTTCCACCAGATGTGACTCTTGGTATTGAGGCCAAGAGTCACAATGAGGTCATCCAATCAGTGAATGATTTTTGACATCTTTTGCAAGTCATTCAGTTCTCTTTTGACAAACTGTAGACAGGCTATCATGTGTCTTTTACTGTGGTTGGCTTCCATCTGACCACTCTACCATACAGGCCTTGTTGGTGGAGAGCTTCAGAAATAGTTGTCCTTCTGGAAATCTCTTTTCTCTCCATAGAGCAAGGCTGAAGCTCTGTCAGAGTGACCATTGGATTCTTAGTCTCCTACACTCAGCTCATCTTCTACCATTGCTCACATTGGTTTGGCAGCCAGCTCTAGGAAGAATCCTTCCAGACTTCTATTCACAGATGATGACCACCGCTGTGCTCTCTGGGTCCTTCAGGGCTGCAGAAATTTTCCTTTACTCTTCCCGAGATTTTTTCCTAGATACAGTTCTGTCTCAGTGGACTCTTATCAAGTTGGGAAAGATCTGAGAGATGATAAATAGATGCACCAAAACAGGATGCATGTGAGCTCAATTTTTAGTGCCACAGCAAAGGCTTTACAAACTCGCCTGTGAACAATTAAACGAATCCATTTTGTAATAAGGCTGTAACATGACAATATGTGGAACAAGTGAAGTGCCACTCTGTGGAATGATGATGAACTTCAGTTAAAGCTTACTTCAAATCTCAAAGGTTGATGTTGGACAGCAACAGACAATTAAATAATCAATAAAATATATTCATGTGCTTAAACTCAGACTTTTCCTATTGTCTAATCATATTTGACTCAGAGGGTTTTTTTTTTGTTTTTTTTTAACAGTCACCATCAGCTCACAGTGAAGCAGATCAAAAGTAGATACAAGCACCAACATGTTTGCTTGTCCCACAAAATAAAAAAGCAAAACACACACACAAAAATCATGCTTTATTTATATTAATTAAGTGGATCAAAACACATCAAAAACATCACTCACCACAGGCCATAGTTAACAATGACCATTTTCAAATGTCACAAAAGAACAATACAAGGCTGCCAAATCTCTCATTTGCTGTTGAACAATTCATTTCACATATCCCACATTATAATCTTATCAAAGGTGCAGTGTTCTACTAAAAGTTACAAAACAAGCTTATATAGAGATTACAAGCAATTCTAGAATCAAACTTTTTCAGAGACTCAGCCATAAGGTCATGTATACACTGTCTTACCATTAATGGTAATTCAATATGGAACTTGCAAATGAATCCAACCTTAACCACATAGAGGCAGTCCACCAAATCATCAAGCAATGTAACACTGGCAATCCATACACCTGGACAAGAAACTCTGGCTAGTTCTAAAACTGGATTGTGGCAAAGAAATGCAGAATAAATGCAGTTTATGTCCTCGTCATGTAACCCACAACCTGATCTTTATCCTCTCAAGAATATTTGAGGGTGCCTCAGAGTTTCCCCAACCAGTCTTTAAGTGTTTTATGGAACTGAAGAAAGCATTTGACCGTGTCCATCGAGGTATCCCAACTGCTGTGGGAGTATGGCGTGTCAGCGTTCTGTTCATAGTTTTTATGGAATATTTAAGTGTAGCCAGTGCTGAAGGGTCTTCATTTTGGTGCCCTGAAGATATCAGTATATCTTTTGCTCATTATCTCTTTGTCTTGTGTGTTTTTGTGGCAGCTTTAAGTCACAGTGCTTTACTTTGACAAAAAATTCAAAATGAAATAAAATTCAAAGATTTGTAAATTATATCTAGCAGTACACGTGACACTGAGGTTTCCTCCCACAAAGACATGTCAATGGAAAATGGAACCATGGTTCTGAGGTCTTGCTCTATTTTGAGTTTTAGAGGCTTTTTTAATACAAACTTGATTGAAACGTGTGTCTTGTATAAAAATTGAAGATGAGCAGATGTGTAAGAGAGAGATAGGTTCATGGGTTTGTCGGCTGTTTGTGTGGAGTTGTTCTTTATGTTCACCTCAAATCAACCTGAGTGTCATTTCTCTTTAGTTCTGATCTCACTGCTGACGTCACTCTGCTCTGTAAAACAAAGACCACTCCCTTGACTCTGATCTCTCAGGTTGGACCTTCGATTAGGATAATACATTCTACAATCTTAATAAAAATGTATATATATTTTATTAATATCCATCCATCCACTTGCTTCCGCTTATCCTTTTCAGGGTTTCCCCGTGACCTTTTTAATGTTTTTTGTATAATTATGTGTGTGCAATTTCTTTAGCGCAGCATACTGATCCCATGGATGATTAATATATCTTTTCTTGCCATGAGCTGAAACCACTGCAGTAACAGGTTGAGGAATCAGCCAGTCGATGTCAAAGCAGCAGGAAAAGAGCCGTGCTCACGTCTCACACACAGCTCACATGTGCAGCAATTACCAGGCTTTTAGGCAGGCTTATTAATATTTTTTGTTAATTTTGGATTATTTTAGAAATTAAAGTAAAATCTGGAGAAGATGACATCACGCAGAGTGCCATCAAAATATCAAGTCATCAAAAACAATCAAAAAAAGAAACGGTAGTACAGTCTTTCATTTATGAGGTCAAAGATCTTTCATTAACAATGTTCGTAAATATGTTTTTATTGTGAGGACATGCGCTAATATACAAAGCCAACAGTTTAGCCCCCCTGTTATTGCAGCAAAGATGTAGATCCGTGTTTTTATTGTTTTTCTTGGATTATTGTGTTTAGAACATAAACTAATGTTGTACAGTTTAAAAGTCTGTTACTAATTTAACCCTTTAAAACCAGTTGGAGCAGGCACGCTCTGTTTTGCGTAACTATTTTTAAATCCCGGTAGCTCTGCAACGTTTTCTTTTTGTTTTGCTTTGTTTATTTGTCTCTTTTAATTCTATGTTGTTGTACTTTTTTAACATGTTCAAAATAAAGATTCAATCAATCAATCAATCAATCAAACCACGTGAGCTAGCGCAATAATTTTTTTTGCATATGAAACCTGAGGAGTTGTACTTACATCTTATGCCATCAGCTTGTCCTAGGTCACAGTTTCCTCCCACATATAGCTTTGCAAAAACTGCATAAAAAGCACTTGCAGCAACAAAAACATAATATTCCAGAAACACGCTTTGCCAATCCGATCAGCTGTTCAGAACACTTCCTACATTGGATAAGATGTCAGCGCGAACTATCGCATGTCCGCCATGACCTGCCCGAAACCGGAAGTGACGTCATTTTCGCGGAAATGTAGTTTTTTACCACCCAGGCCTCAATGAGCCTATACTGGTGTTTTTAAAAGTTATGTTTGACTTTATGACTTTGTGTGTCGTTTCTAGGACTCATATTGCACAGCTGGAAATAGTTTATTTTGATGCATATGCTGCTTTTTTGCAAATTTGCACTATAATATTTATTTTCGTTTTTCCTGCAGTATATAAAAATTGGTGTATTTCAAAAATAAAACTATGAAGGTACTTAAAATAAATTTCCAGTGGTGGGAAACTATTTTGTGCAACTTTTTTGTATTTACAGTTTTGAGGGATAAGCCTCTTAAATTTCTCTAACTAGAAATATATGTTTAAAAAAAAACAAAACGATTTTCAATTTTTTTGTAGTTTATTGCACTTTTTTGCAACTTATGTAATTACTATGCACTTAATGCATACATATTATTAAAATCAAGGCTGTAATGGTTGTATTGATGTATAGCAACTTGAAATGCTCCCAAAAATGGCACTACAGCATGTAAAAATATAATATAAGCTCTGGCGGACTTGGTTCTATGGTAGGTCTTAAAGGGTTAATGTTCTGTTGTAGATGTGCAATACATAACTTCACAGTTCATACATAGTAGAAGCATAAAGTATTATATATGCAACATATATATTTCATTCAAATCAGGCACACCTGCATTTTTTGGTACCTATTTCTCTTTAACAAACAAAAGCTCAGCCTCAGGTCCAGATGTATGGTGTGTTGAGAACATTAGAAGTGTCATAACAGAGCAATAGCAGCCCTGATTAGGCCAGCACATGTCTAACGTCTTTTTTTCTTGGTACACATTATTTTATTCTCTCTATGAACCATTTAAAGAAACAGACTGAACATTGTTTTTTAATATAATTAATAATCTTGAGTTGTTTTATTTAAGTTCTGCATGTAAAGCCACAGCATCAACTTCAGTTGGTTTGGCTAATAACAGTGTTCATGTTGTGAGAACCTTTTTTTTACTTATGTTTTCTTGTTTTCTGCAGGATCTCCCTTGCTTTTCTCACATGGTTCTGTGGGTTTCAAAAAGCTCTCAAATGAAAAACTTGATATGTTACAGTTTGGGTGTGGCTAACCAACACATGACACTCTTCAGTGCAGAAAACAATGAACATTGAACCACAGGTGCAGACTAAAAACAGCAGGGGCATCATTCAGTGGCTGTATGATGCACAGGAAAGCTTCAGTACAGGATATGTGTGTGTTTGAAACTGAAGAGTTTGATCTCTTTATTTCTGCACTCACTTAGAAACCAGTGAGCAGCAACTGACATAGTAAATAAATGAATTTTTTATTGATAATCTTTTTGAAATTATCAAAGTAAAAATAAAATAAAAAAACATCCCAAGTAGCTAGTATTGCTTTTCCTGCATATTAAATATCCGAGTGAAGCTTTAAATTGTCTTGAATGAACCAGTGTCTGTTTCAATCTTCTAATAATCCTGGGTGTTACATCAGAGAACCTGCATTATAAATGTAAATATAAACACTTTTACTAGTTTGTCATTGAATTTATTTGTGTTAAAGTTAGGTTTCATGTAACTCATAAGAGAAAGAAGGATTTTCAGAAGTTGAAGATGTTGTGTTACAAATCAGTTCTGTTATAGGATGGCAGTCCTAACAAACTCCAAGGTGATGTAGGACAGTGGGCTGGGTGCATAGTTAAAGGTCTTAGGAGTCCAGCACATGGAGAGGTGGAGGTTTTGTTTCAGGCACCAACTGAATGAGCAGACACTTCCCTTACTTGTGTAGGCCACCAAAACACTCCCTGTAGAGATTACATGACTGAAACTTGGTGAAATATAATCCTGGCATTTCGTTTAACGATTCGATTCTTTATCGATTCTCTTATCGATTCTTTTTAAAAAAGGTCGATTAGCTTAGAACTTTGTTTTATATCTTCTCTTTGAACAAGATAGAAATTTAGGAGTAACATGGCCTTACAAACCCAGCAGTGAGATCTTAAGAGATCCACAGCCTACGGCTCTTCAATGGGGTGTCACAGGGTCCCCAGGAAAAAAAAATTGTAAATGTAAAATAATAAAATAAATATTCTTCTGTAGCAATAACAAAGTATAACATCAATTATTCTGTAGCAATTACACAAGAATATCCAGTAATGTCCCTGCCTACAATTAAACACATTCACTTACCAAAAATCGGAGGCATCTACTGTGGTAAATGGGCCACATTTAAAAAAGCCTTTGACCACAAACTTAGTCACTGCTCGGTGACATTCGTCTATCCTGGCCTGAAAGGAGACGCTACCGGTAGACTGCAGCGACAACTGCCAGCATCTGAGCCAGACTCTGTCTGTCTGTCTCATCATGGTCACTTAAATGCACAGTAATGGCAGGTTTTGTAATAAGGCAGATCGCACTAACATAATATGCACTGTTAGTTGATTATTTACCTGCCGCATTAACGGGAGAGGACGTGCAAACATTACCACTGCTGCTGGGTTGAGATTCACGAGTCCGGAGCGGAATTTAAAACACGACATTCATTTAAGGTTATCGCGTGTTTTGTGAGCAAATGCTTTTGCATATTCGTAGTGTTTCCTCCCTTAAATGAAATATCTACTTTGCAAGTATTGCAAGTTGCCCTGTTGTCATCTGTTCTCGTAAAGTATAACCAAACTTTTGAGCCTTTGAGCCGCTTAGGCGACATGTTTCCTGCCAGGTAAATGACGCTCCACAACGTGGCGACGTCATTCGGGGCGACTGGAATCGATAAGGGAATCGTTTGCAAAAATGGAAAACAATTCCAAGGAATTGAAACAGTGGGAACGGGTTCTCAACAAGAACTGGTTTTCGATACCCATCCCTATTCACAGACCATTAAATTGGTCTTCCTGTTTACACAGACAGGAGGTTGGTAGGATAACCTACTGGAGGCACCTATAAGGTGAAAAATGTTAGTAATAGACTTGAGCATTTAGAGGTGCCGGGCTCTTTATTATAAATGAAAATGCATAAATACATATTAGTACATAGATGTGTCTCATACTGTTGTATGCACGTCTAACATCTCATTTTAAACTAGAAGAACTGCTGCTGCTCCCATCCTCAGGCAGTTCTCCCCTCATCAGCCTCCACCTTTGCTGCTGTATTTTGCTGTAATGCTCACATTTAGAGGCGATCAAGTCAGACAAAGCAGAGTGCTGAATTGCCCAATAAGGAGATGCATCACAGCTACTAATTTAAACAGGGTGTTTCACATTGTATTATATTTATTTCAGTATACTAGCAAAATAGTTTTGGGATAGTCCACATACCATGAAGAGGCCAACTTTGAGTGGGTTTAGAGACTGATGAACTTCTTACAAAGTTCACCAAACAGTGAAAAGTGTATAAGGTTGTTTAGACAAGAAGGATGTCAGTGTCTAACATGTCTTAATAACACCTTTTTCTGAACTCTTTTTTGTTTAAAATGTGTTTTAAAAAAACAAAACCATTTGATCTGTAGTTATGAAAATGTATGTTATTCAAAAACATACACTGCATTATGTTCAAATACTAGCTTGCTAGCCGGTTCTCTTCAGTAGTAAAGTCTAAAGTCTCTAAAGTCTCAAGTAAGATTTTTATTTTTATTTTATGTTATTTTATTTTTAATACAGTTATGTAATGTTCAATTATGCCCAGAATGGCATCTCTTCGTAGTCATCCACACCAATATGCACATTAAAATTCTTTGTGTCAGTGACCTGGAGTAACCCTCTTTTGAGCTGAGGCCATATCTCTGGGCCAATCACAGTTGTTCTAGAATCAGGCTCTCTGCCCTCGGCCAATCAGCACTTCTGTATTTTTTTCTCTGTTTTTTTTTTTTCAGTCTTCTTGATCAGTGTTTTTATCACTGGCAGCACTAGTTGCCATGTTTTGGGTTTTGCCATTCATGAAATTCTTTTTTCTCCTAAAGCTGTCCTGAGGAGTTTCCATGTTTTTTAGATTACCATGACTTGGATGACTGACAACCTACACGGACATATTTCTCCTAAAGCTTTTGTCTTTGTGTCTTTTGAGTGTTTTTTTTTTTTTTTTAATTATTGTATGGTGTAAGCTAGTCGTTCATTCACAAAGTAAACATTACAAGGAGAACTCCCTCATCCCCAAGTCGATTGCTGATAATATTGTGATCAGTCTACAGAAACATATATATATATATATATATATATATATATATATATATTATAAATCATATACTTGCTGGTCCTCTGAGCAACACGAATCTTTGAAAAATATATATTATGAGCTCAGACAGGCCTAAATCTTGATTTTTAAGAAGTGAAAAACAAATAAAACTATAAGATATCCATTGTCAAACAAACAATTTACTCTAGAGCAGTCCTGAAAGTCCTGGATGAAGAAGTAGCATCAGTGAGTGGTTCAAAAGCAGCTGAGTGTTTTTATTTTTTTAAAACCAACTGTTATTTTATACTCTGTGCACAATGACAGCTAAAAAACCCGTAATGATCAGAGAGGACAACAGATTTACTCTGAAGCTCAGCCATCAGTGAGTCATTGTTGAACTTCTTTCTCAAACACTAAAGTCAGGCTCCATTTCTTTCTGTATATTTGAGATTAAAAATAATTTTGATGGTGAAATGACTCATCACAGTCACATTCTCACCACAAACCCAAGTTTGATTTAACAGTGGGGCCCTTTGTTTTTATCACGCGTTCATTCAAAGAGAGCACAGTGTCAGAGGTCAGGGATTAAAGGTTTGGAGGAGGAGAGTGAGGAAAGGGTCAAGGTTAAGCTTAAAAGTGCCATTGAGACTACTTCAGCTAGACAGAGAAGGGACATGTATAAACCTGCAAATGAATTCAGCTTAAATGCTGATGTTAATGTCCCTCAGTGAGGTTTACCAAGTGATTACTTTCCTTTAGTGATGTGTAGATGAGGCCTCGTGAAGCATTTCAGCACATTCCCCAAACTGTATCGACACTGTGTCGACACAGTTTTGCTGTTTTGCTCCATACTGACACCTGCTGGACCTTAAATATCATTACAGGCAACTTACTTGAGACTCACAACAGACACTGATTCAATGACCTAGTCATACTTGTACACTGTAAGGTATTGTACTGTCCATGGAATCATTTTATATCTTCTATATTACACATATTGTAGACATCTTTAAAATATATTATGAATGACATTAAGTGAAAATTAAATAAAAGTATTGTGAATGTAATATTACCCATTTAAATGTAATTGACTCAGAGTTTATTATAAATTTCTATTCAGAAAAACAGGTTTATCCAATGTTTTTGCATTCAGTCTATTGCGTTTTTTTTTTTTTCTTTACACCATTTCCCCAGCTTTGGAAAACTCACAGGAACAGATGAAGCTGGGGAACACAAAAACTGTAAATCCAGGTGGAAAAGGTTCAGATAAGATGTCTTCCTATTCCCTCAGTACGTTACACTCTCTCTCCACAATACTAAGGGGTTGGCAGTCCTTTATAATAATATTCAGGACTGCCTGGTCCAGAGCAGTCTTCCTAGATGCTTGATTTGAAAATAATAAAACACATATTAATTAAAAGAAATGATGATAAAGCTGTTCAGTGTCTATATAGGCCGACCTGTGTTCATTCTCGGTGTGTTTGTCTCCTCATTTTCATGTTTGGCTCTGTAATGCCTAAACACTGAGGAGGTGCTTTTGTTTGTGTAAGAAAGCTCCGCAGAACAGATGCAACATTTAACCTGCATAAAATGAAATAAATCATTTACACTGCAGGTCACATTGCTGTTTTTCCTGTTCTGATAGATTACACTGAAACAAAGACAGACAAACTATTACCTTATTTGCAGTTAAAAGATCAAAATGATCCCACACAGCAGAAACATTTATTTTTCTTTCGGGCTCCATTTTGATATGGAGAGATGTTTATTTTTATTTTAACTTTGGGAGAGTAATTTCGTGTTTTTTTGGTGGCGACTCATTCCGTTGGCAGATACGGATGCGGTACCTTTTAAACACAGTTTGGCGCGTTGGCAATGAGCGATAGTGATGTGCTCATCGATCCTGAAATATCGATTCCTCCGATACCAATCATTTATGTTCTAGAATCGATTCTCACATTAAAAATATCGATATTTTAGTAATTTAGGGTACATTTGTAGTTTATCATTAACAGGAACACAGTGGAAAGAAACTATAACATTCGGATTGTCTACATTCGAAGGAACTACTTCCTCTTCCGCCTTTCATAGTCATGTGTGAAATAAGGCTGTATAAATGTGTCGCAGCCCCTTGGCGCACGCACTCACAAGAATGGCTGAGCGTAATTGGAGTCATGTGCGGACGTAGTTTACCTCCACAAACAGCTGAGACATGGTTTGCGATACATGTGGCAAAAAAGTGAGGTGTTGTGGCAACACCACTGACCTTGTCAAACACCTCAGAGTAAATCATATCACAGAATATGACGTGCCTATGTTGAGGCGAACTGAAGAGGAGTGGACAGGTTCTGCTAGGGACAGACGTCTCTCACGGAGTCCTTTAGTGCAGCAGGCAGGCAAGGTGTTCAAATAGTGCAAAACTTCAGTTTTTTTATTTCTATATGATGAACTCTGTATTATTAAGTGATAAGAATAAGTAATCTGATGTCCTGTAATCATTATGATGCTATAATTTGAGATACAATAAATTAAATGCGTTTTTGTACAAAGTATCAGTATCGGATCAGTATCGTCGATACCACCCTGAATTTTACTTGGTATCGGATCGGAAAGGAAATCAGTGGTATCGCACATCACTAATGAGCGATACAGCAGCTGTATCGATCACGTGACTTTTTCTTAAAGCGACGCACGCACCGATACAGGCATCGCTAGGTGAGCTTGATACAAGCGTTGGTGCGTCATTGTTGCAGGACCCATCACTACTTTCCTTTGAGCGCCTGAATAGGAACTGAGAGGGAAGTTATCTGTAAAACATAAGAGCATGGTACATCACACTTTCTTTAATCATTCTTTTGAAATATATAAAAATGTTACAGTATCTCTTTTTAACTTTTTAATCCTTAATGTGTTTTGATGGAAATAAGTCACCGTTTCCACTTCATGATCCACTTCTTGATGATTCATGATGAAAAGGCAAGACAGTTATACTGAGTAAACATTTGCACAGAAGGACTGTTGCTTATGAGAATGGCATGTCTTTGTAGTGTTTGTAGGTTCTCATTGATGCCGTCATTCAAAACTCAGTGTCAATGACCTGGAGTATAGCCTCACCTCTTTTGAGGTGAGGCTATACCTCTCAGCCAATCAGAGTGTGAATCGGAAACCCAGCCTCCACTTCCTCAGTCAGGTTCTCTGGCTCGTTTTTCATTCAGTGTTTTATGCCTTGGCTTTCTTTATTCTGGTGCACTAACTAAAACGACCCTTGTTCTGATATAAAAGTATCAATATATATATTTACACTAATATAATAATAATAAAAATATTTAACTTGCAACGACACAGATATTAAATCAAATTAAATGTGGACACTTTATGAGCACAAAAACAGAAAAGAAAGGTTGGAGATTGATTTTCTTTAATTTATAGGTTTTATTATATAGGATTTATAAAACAACAATAACAGTCATATCAAGGCATGTGATTTTTGTGGTATAAAAACACTTGTGGAGTAAAAACAGGGATGTGAAGGGGGAGAGCTCTGGTAGAAATAGCATCAACAGATCAGAAAGCTTCTGATAAAAGAAGGTTCATGAGTACAGAAAAAGTTCTGAGTCATCTTCATCATTGCTAACATTACATTCAAAGTGGACATGTGCAGAGGAGGGAATGGGAATATACTGGCGCCAAAGATGTTGAATATGGAGCTGTCAGAGAGGAGGAAAAGACCTCAGAGAAGATTCATGGATGTAGTTTAGGGGGGCATGCAGCAGGAGATGGAGGTAGATGATCCGCTGTGGTGAACAGGAGCAGCTTAAAGAAGGAGATGCTGATGTGCTCTTTAACAGTACAAGTAGTGCTTAGAAAACATCTATAAATAATAGCTACATACAATAAACTTTCAATACTCTGAATTTAAACTATTTAAACTGTAAGTACAGCTCCACCTCACAGCATTCTTTTTCAAATATGAGGATTTCCAGCTGGTGTTCATGAAGCTCATCGAGCAGACAGTTTTTTTTTTGACTGTTTTTCAGCTATTTTACAAATAATGCTGGTATTGAATGTTCAAATTTTAAATCTGAAAATGTTTGCTGGACAGATCGTTGATGTTTTGCACCAAAGAGAAAAGAAAAGTTAAGCAGTTATTTAAATTTTCTTTTCGGATCAATAAATCCTCAGTTTAAGGTCTTTAGCGTGCCTTAAAGAACAGGTTGAAGTCTTTCACAAAGCTGCTGAACACCAAATACACAATGTGATGGATAATTCCAGTCAACACTGAGAGGTTGAAACGCCATTAAGGTGTAAAAACCTCTGAGGCATTTCAAACATGCTACAATGTATTAGGATAATTTCTCTGTTGTCGTTTTCTGTACATCAAAAAACCAACAAGAGCAGTAACAAGAAGCAAAGCAGAAACTAACAGACCAACTTTCAGTATAAAAGATCCATCCTCCTTCCCTCCATCCTTCTTCCCTCCATCCTCCTTCCCTCCATCCTCTGTGTCTCCTCCTGGCTGTCCTGCAGGTGAGAAACAGGTGTGAGGTGTCAGCTGTCAGGTAGGTGATGAGTGAAGAACAGAACAGAATCCATTTCCTCTTCAAACTGCTGTCAGACATTATCTACTGCACTCTGATCACATCACTCAGACCAGCTGCTTTCTACAAAGTCTCATCAACAACATCTTTAGAAACAAACATCAACAACCAGGAAGCAGCTTCACCTCTGATCACACACACACTCAACTCTGCTCACTCACCTGGAGGATCAACAGCTCTCAGGTAGATGATGCTGATGGGGTCAGTCTTCAGATGAGCTCTCTTCCTGCGGCTTGTTCTTCTCTGGACAACACGACACTCGTATGTTCCAGTGTCATTTATCGTCACGCTCGTCAGAATCAAAGACACGTCTCCATCCTTCATCTGTCTGTCCTGCAGATCCACCCGGTTCTTAAAAGATGGATGCTGGTCCTCAGGATCAAACTGCCCATCCCGGTAGGAAAGGACATATTCATCTTCTATATCAGCTCTGCTCCACTCTACAACTATAACGGAGATGCCCTTGTCTGGAGCTTGACATGGCAGAGTGACATTCCCTCCAGACTCAGCTGGGATGACTTTCTGGTCTGAAAGCGGGAACACCATACAAGCAGAGAGGTTAAAGGGATCAAGTGTTCACTTCTACAGCAGAAAATCACAGTGAGGATCAGAGAGAGAGAGAGCACTAGTCTCTGGTTTATAGTGGTTGAATCCTTTAAACCTGACCATCAGACCTAATGCTGACCAAAATCTCCTATACTAAGTACAGAACACAGATGAATGACACTGAGCTCCAAAATAGCTCCTGAAATCTGCAGTAAAACTAATGTAAAAAATACATATTTCAGGCCAAACGAAGTAGTTTCATGAACCTTAATGAAGACTTTTTTTTAGTATGCACTCTAGATATAAGAATGTGTAAAAACAATACAGACAGGAAAGTGTTACGAAGTTTCCTGTCTTTAAACGCCTTTGTGACAGTGTCTTAGAAATATATATATATTTTAAAAAGATATTACCTTTGTTTTCAGCTGTTGCGTGTGAAAAGAGTTGATAAGCACACAGCAGGAAAATCCACACTTGAAATGATCTTCGAGTCATTGTGTGAATGGATTAAAAGCCTCTTGAGGAGTCTTTGTAATGCTGATGCAAAGATGTAGAAGTCAGAGTGTGACTCTATGTTTTGGTATTGTAGTGTTATTAAAGTTCACACACGCTGATCATCAGATGATGTGCTGATTGGTCAAACCCCGTTTGCCTGAAGCTGCTGATGTTAGTGGGCGTGGCTTCCATTTTTTGTACGTGTGGTGTGTTTCTGTGTGATGCCCTCTGGGTCCTGGATTACATCACACACAGTTCACGTTTTATCGCTTGTCTGGACGTCGAGTAAACACCGGCGGTGCACGCGCGGAAATAGCGGAAGTGGGAAACTGATGAAGAGTGAGGCTAGGCTAAAGAATACAACCACTCCACACCAATGACTGTAGAAAACACACGCACACAAAACGTAAACTCGAAGGACTGGAGCTGCTGATCGCTGATCGAACAACTTTAATCTCAGCTGCAGTGGTTTAGTAGAAACCTGCTAATCCCAGACACCACCGTAGAGCTAACGGACAGAGCTAGCTACCGACAGGACAGTAGTTTAGAGGAGTTGGTTATGCTACTGTCTACCGTCGACACAGCGAAGAGTGTACCAGCCGCGGGATCGTAGCCAAACATGGATCCCAAGGCTCTGGTAGTAGTATGGTCAATACCACCCGTTGCTAATGCTATCTCCGAGTCGTTGTATCAGCACGCAGCCGTCATAAACAATCTTCTAAGCATGACTTAGACCAGGTGTCATCAGTGACAGTGAAGGGCCTGCACTGGACCAGACACAGTTTGATAAGTAGATTTGACAACTTTTTAAAATACGTGACACTCTGGCGTGCCAGGAGAACAATGCACAGTACAAATATGCACTGAATGTTCATATTCTTATTACCAAAATGTTGGTATTAATTAAAATCAATACCTCATCTAAAACCAGGGGCGATTTTAGTCAGCAGAAAAGTCAGTTACTTCATTCAAACGCTGAAAATCTTTCAAAATCAATAATTAAATGATGGAGCTGACCTGTTAAATGAATATGATGTAAATAAATAAGTTTTACTCCATCAGTACAACATTCATGCAGACTGTGTGAACATATGTATCTTCAACACGTTCTCACTCCCAAAGTGTAACATTTTACGCTAGGTGACAAATCATCAACATATTACGTTTTCGGCTACCCACCACGTTCCTAAATGAGGACCTCGGAAAAATGAGGAAATGTGAGAACCGTCTGGACTCAATCTACACATGTTTGCTCTTTTTCTTCAAATCGCTTAGAAACACGCTATTTAACGTCATTAAAGTCTTGGTTAAGGTCAGGAATAAGGTTATGGTTAGGGATAAGGTTAGGTTTAGGGCTAGAATACAGGGCTGGAACGTTTATTACCGCGGTAGCGTCATTGCACTGCATTTCAGCCGTAACCCGCCACGTACCATAAAAACGCTGAAGGTCTCCTTTCGCGTTCCTCAGGAACGCCGCGGGACGTGACAAAACTATGGCAACGCCGGTGTTGTGCCAAAGTAGGTATCCCCGACAGAATTTGTTTCCCCTGTGCTGGGAGCACGCAGGAAGTACTGATGTTTTCATTTTGTGAAAAAGTGAAAAATTAGTATCGTTACATTACCATTCAGTTTGAGGGTCACAACAGAAAATTATATATTTATTGCTCACGGGGTATCAGATGAGATTATTTTAATAAACCATTAACGTTTTGGCTGATAACTATTTTTATTCTCCTGTAACTTTACTATATAAAGAGCTAAATCCTCCAAAGTTTCAGGAGTAATGCGTCATAATAAGAAGTGTTTGTGAACAAAAAATCAGCAATGTGGGATACTGTTTGTCTGTGATTTACACAGGGGGAACAAATTGTGACAGGATCAGCCTGATATTATTTGTATCCCACTATAACTTCATTGTATAATGAGCTAACATCTCAAAAATGTCAGGAGTAGTTAGTCATAATAAAAAGTGTTTGTAAACTAAAAATCAACAATGTGGGATACTATTTGTCCGTGATTTGGACAGTCCAGTGTGTGCTCCCGACGCAGGGGAAACAAATTCTGTCAGGGATACCTAGTTTGGCACGACACCGGCATGTTACGTCTCGGGAGTGAGAATGGGCGTTGAATTAGCAACAGCAAAACATGGAAGAGCTGAGTTTGTGTCTCACAAACAGATTTTAGAGATTTTTACTTTGTTATAAGACTGGTGTAAAAAACCACTGTGACGCGTTCACTGACATGTTCTCCTTCTTTCACTTTGCTGTATATAAAGAGAACAGAGAGGCTCTGCTTTGTGCTTCTATTCTCCTCCTGTGTGTTTGTGTGTGCAGAGTTTCTACCAGAGCCAAATGTCATCGACTCCTCACTGAAGTCGTCCACCAGTCCAACCACTGGAATCCAGCTGCTGCTCTCTAACTGGTCCACACAGCAGCTCAGACCTGACACATTCACTGTAAACACACTGGTTTATATTCTGTTTGTTCTCCTCATGAAGTTAAGTACAAGCAGAGCTGAGAGTCGTCTGCTTATCAAACAGCTACACATTTTATAGGAACAGGTTATATGGACAGAAATCTAAAACCTGTGAATCTGAAGTTCAGGAACAGATTTTCCTGCATCTACAGGATGGATCACAAATTACAGTAAAATATTATTTAAAACATCTGCTTCATGACTAAAGTGTTCAGCAGCAAGTTTCCATAAAGAGTAAAGTAAAAAGTGACTCAAATTTCTAAAGCGAGTCAGAACAGACACCATGTTTAAGAAAATCTTTAATGTGCTCATTTAAAGTTTAGAAAAGAATTTCGTACTTTTAATGAATGTGATGTTTGCCTGTAAGCTCTTAAAACTGTCTGTTTCACTGTGCAATGTAATAAACGAAATTAACATGATTTAATTTTTTACATGTGAAGCAGCAGTACAGGTCATTTGTAATCATGTGGTCATGTGGATTTGTTACACACCTTAGTATCATACAAATTCACATTTCAACGTCAAACTGTTATTTTAATAAATGCAAATCATGTTTTTATGTAAACAAAATTCTTTGCAGCACTAATAAACTTCCTTTATGTACAATGTGTTTTCTCACATGAACTCCTGTGATGCATTTTCCTGACATTAAGCTGACATTAAACACCTCAAAAACACTTCTGTTTTAACATTCATTATTTTTTTAATAATTACTATGACACTGGCCTTGAACTATAATGCTGTATTGTGACACATGAACAATAGACTAAACCAGAACTGTTTCTGCAGTATGTAGCCCACTGCACATGCTCATTAGTGTTTGTCTTCACTGAACTTTAAATCACGATGTCACATAAAAACACATCACACTTTCACAAACCTCCATGGATTTAAATTCATAACACTGTAATAAGTCTATTGATTTGGTGTGTTTACATTGGAAGATGTGGTAACAGGTGTGAAGGCACCTGACAGCAGCTGATAGTTCAAATAGTATTTTCTTCTTTAAAGCCTGTTCTTTAATCAGAAGCTGATTTAGCAAAAAAGTTAGTTCTGGATTTAGTTTCAAGTTAGTGCACTGAAGCTCACCCCCTCTTAACCTTCTGACCAATTGTTAATGGAATAAACTGTTCTGTGGCTGCCCTCTACTGGCACTGGCGTGCTACAACACTCTTCAACTCTGAGTCTTCACCACTGAAAATGTAAAAACTCCACTTTATGAATGTGCATCAGCTGTTTTGCATCTGATTTGGAGGAAACTTCATACTAACAAATACAAGTTTTATAAAATGTCTTCTGTAAATCTTTATAGGTTTGTTCACACCTGCTGTTCACAGGTGGTCTCACATCAAGTCCAACCTGCTCAGTGACATCACACAGGATCAGGAGTGCTCAGCTCTTTAAAATAAAAGCCTGCTACACATGAATTTTATAGACACTGAATGCAACAACAAATAAAAGCACAAATTTTTTGATCTATCCATAGTAATGTACATTATTGCCCACTTTATTAGGTACACTTTGCTAGTACTGAGTTGCACTCCCTTTTGCCTTCAGAACTGCCGACCAATGATCAATCCAACATCAAAATATAGTAGAAAGATAGTCTGAAAATATAAGAAATTATTAAACAGAAAAAAACTTCAGTTTACCAGTTGCTGCCCTCTACTGTCCATGAGTCAGAGGGCAGCAAAATACCAAAAAAACAACAACAAAACTCTACAGCCCTCCTCTCGATACAAAGAAACATCAATGTAATATAACTGCATCACTCTACTATTTTATTTGACTGAACGCACAAATATAAACAGTATTTGTGGAATATTAACATTTTCACATAGACGATAAGAATATAAGAGACGATGTATACAACAAATACAACTCTAAGCAGCTGTACCACACTTTAGACCTGACCTGCACTGCTCTAGAAGAACAGCTATTGGACAATAAATAAAAATATAAAAAGCCAGAGAAAAAGCTCAACATTAAACCATTAAAATCCCCCTTTACTGAAGGCATTTACAGCAGAATCTGGAAAGTTGGACCAGCAGCGGGAAACTCGGAGATTGCAGAAGCAGGTTGGTATGAACGTCTGTTCTGTGGATTACGTTTTCTGTTGATCACGAAACTAGCAACAACAACCAGAAGTGCAGCAGAAACTGACAGACCAACGATCACACATGTCATCCAGGGAAGGACGGATGTTGTTTTGCTTTGCTGTGTTTTAATGTGAAGTGTGCTTATTTATTTTTTATATTGCATGTTTTCGTTATATCTTGTGGAGTGTTTTATTTATACTGCATGGTTTGGTTGCATCTGTCAATTTGTCCTGGAGAGACTCCGCCCTTTTTCCCATCCATCCAGCCATCCATCCATTCACTTCCGCTTATCCTTTTCAGGGTCGCGGGGGGCGCTGGAGCCTATCCAAGCTGTCATAGGGCGAGAGGCGGGGTACACCCTGGACAGGTCGCCAGTCTGTCGCAGGGTCAACACACAGGGACAGACAACCATTCGCACTCACACTCATTCGCACATTCACACCAAGTGACAATTTGGATTATCCAATTAACCTATCCCCACAAGCTGCATGTCTTTGGATGGTGGGAGGAAGCCGGAGTGCCCGGAGGGAACCCACGCAAACACGGGGAGAACATGCAAACTCTACACAGAAAGTCAGGACCTTCTTGCTGTGCGGCAACAGTGCTAACCACCGTGTTGCCTTTTTCCCCGTTTTACTAATTTGACACACCTGAGAGGAAAGGGAGTGGTAATTTACAGAGAGTGCTCAGTGACACATAAGACTGGTGGAGCTTGGCGTTGAGGTGTGGGGAAGGTACAGCGCCAGCGACGCGGAGTGAGCGGTTCGACTGCTGCAGCAACAGGAGGCCAGATTACGCGTTTGCGGGAAATTAGAGGCGGCGGACGGGCTGGTGCCGATTGGCGGTTATAAAGAAGCGGCGGGCAGAGTTGAGAGCTCTGCCCACCCGGGATAAGTCTTTTGACTTGTCCCCTTTAATGAATTATAGCTGCCTAAAAGAGTAGTGACTGCCGCTGCCTTCCTTTCTTTAGCGCACCGGGGCGCAGAACGCGGGGAGGAAGGCGAGGACGGCGCCGGGTTTTCCTTTGCACCGTTTCACTGGATTTTTAATTCTTAGTGACTCTTATACCGTGACGGACGCCACTGGACTTTTAATGTTGTGTTTTATTGATTTTTATTGTGTTGTCCCCTGGCCAGGGTTGTTTTAATTCATTTTATGTTTTTAACTATTTAAATATAATAAATTATATTTTAACTATACAGTTTTTAATTCGTGTGCTTTCCCTTGGCGACTCCGCTGCTCTGTCCGTTTGGAGGAAGGTTTCCCTCCTTTAAAAACACTGTGGAAATAAAATCACTCTGATCACATCACTCAGACCAGCTGCTTTCTACAAAGTCTCATCAACAACAAAGCAAATAAAACGAAATAATGCTTAACGGGGCATGCAGCCTCCATCTCCCCATATCCTGCTCTCTGTTGTTAAGAAGCAGCTGTTTTTAAGAATAACATTTTCCATGTCTAAAAATGTGGCTTTTTTTTTTTTTTTTTTTTTTCAGAAAAAGTGCACTTTTTGTCTAAAATTAAAAAGGGCACAAAATAATGAATTCATTTAATGGTTTTCATTTCTATCACACACATTATATTCCATTGCAATATGTTCATGGTAATTATTTTGGGTCATATGATTATTACCGAGGGAGAAGGAGCTGAGTCATGATGGACTGAAAACTGAACTGAAAATCAGTGCAAACAAGTTATTATAGAGGAAGAATAAATTTGGACATTCAATTTTTTTTTTTTTTTACTTAGACAAAAATTAGATGGTAAAACTATTGTTATACTTTGTTTATATTCCTTGATTCACTTTATTCCTCCCGTGTGTTATGTTGTTGTTGTTGAGTCCGTGTCACTTTGAAAAGTGTTCTTGCGTTTTGTTTCTGTTTTATGTTGGTTGTCTGTTGTGCTTTGTATTTAGTTTTACTTTCCTCGTCTCGTTCCTTTGATTCGGTTTAGTTCCCTTGCTATGTTTTCCCGCTGATAAACGAGCAAAAGTAAACCGGCGAACAGCACGAAAGACAGTCTCCTCCTCTCACCACGAAATGCAAATAAGACGAAAGTTGCCGCTTCCCATGCAGTTTGGCACCACCGCAACTCAGCTGTGTCACCACGTGATTTCTCCTAAAACGATTTCTGCTCCTTTACTCTACCTGACTTGTTTGTTGCCGTCGTCGTGTTTTCCTTCTGTAGGTGAGATTTATTTATTTTTTATGAAACAGAAAATATATTTAAATTTTGTTTAAAGTGGTAGCCTATACATTTTTTTAAATATTGATTCAGTATATATGAGTATGTGGATAATGGATGCTTGTGTGGCGGGTTTATGAAGCGCAGGTACTCCGAGATGTGATTCAAAACACGTTGTCACGTTGGCTGATTTAAAGTTTTTGTGCGTTTGACTCCAGCTTCAGGATTTTTTTTTTTCTCAAAGTCCCCCCTGTCTCATATTCCTACTCACTTTGTTTGTGGATGAGGATAGATATGGACTTAGGAAAAGAGGAGAACCTGAGAACGACCTTACAGTTTGACTACACTGTTACTTCGCCACAGCTTGTTGTCTTGGTTTAGCTATAGTGAAGAGAGTCAGTGCCAGTTTTGTGACTGACAGTTAGTTTGAACTAGATCTTAGCTTTATGGAATATGTATTTGTAAAAGTTTCACTTTCAGAATAGCAATCTGTCTCTAACAGGGAATGAAATGTTATAAAAATGCCAATACTTGAGAATTTGTTGTTTGAAAATAATCGTTAATTATGTGAGGATCGTAAGGACTGAATCTCATGAAGATTTTCCCATAAGTCTGTCCAAATGTTGCATTTTTCCAGCTATAAATGAAGTGTTTCTTCAATCTTTGTTGTCCATTCACATAGTACGATATTGAAGGACTGTTGTGTGTTTTTTTTTTTTTTTTTTTTTTCTTCAAACGATGCCAAAGGAAAAATAGCAGTAACAAAGTGACAAAGACTATTACGGTAATTTATTAAAATTACTCGCAACCATGAACTACTCAGACGTTAGCATTCTGTAATGCCAGATGTTTAAGTACTTAGTTACTGTATTTAAGTAGAATTTACAAGGACTTCTGGGATGATTTTCATCTCTTAACCCAATTTTGATCTCAGTTGTCATCCTGGTTAATTATGTTTCACTTTCTTTCCAATGTAAGAAAGTAGAGCTATTTCTTTTTGATTATTATATTATTTTTCTCTGCTCATCTTCAACTTAACTGATTCAGCTCAGTGCCTTTATTAGAATCAAAACTTAGACAAAAACGTTTGGTATTTCTATATACTAATACTATTTTATTATTAACATTTATAGAGCACACTGTTCAGTTAGGTTTGCACAAAAATTGCAGGCGACTTGATGAAACTGTGATTTGGCGCTCTCCATATCTCTCCACAAATAATTGAATTGAATAGAAACGTCCTCCAAGTAGTTAATATGTAAATTAGCTAATTAACGTAAGTTAATATTCAGTTAATATGCGATCCTTTTGAGTAAATTCTCATTATTTTTGAGGAACGACTGGTGGGGTACTCCGGCTTCCTCCCACCGTCCAAAGACATGCAACTTGTGGGCATGGGTTAATTGGATAATCCAAATTCCCACTAGGTGTGAATGTGCGAGTGAAAGTAAGTGCGAATGGTTGTCCCTGTGTGTTGGCACTGCGACGGACTGGCGACCTGTCAAGGGTGTACCCCGCCTCTCGCCCTATGACAGCTGGGATAGGCTCCAGCGCCCCCCGCGACCCTGAAAGAAAGGATAAGCGGAAGTGAATGGATGGATTGGTGGGGCTCACTTCTAAGCACTCAGTGTGAGGAGAGAAGAGTTTTTGGTAATGTCCCCACAGTTTTGAGCCATCCACGTAAACTATCGATTACACACTTCTTCTGATTGATTCTCTCCTCCTAAAAATTAAAACTCCTTGTAGCATCTATCACAACCACAACAAGCACAAGATATGATTTTTCAATTCATGACATTTCCAGTAAATTGTGTGCCATAGACTTTCACATTTGTGCTACTCATTCTCCTCCGGAAAGGGAAACTACTACAAAAGGATATGAATAAGACCAGCCTCAAATTCTCCTGTTCATAACTTGCTGTCACGAAACTGGCACTGTGTCTCTTTAGTAAATCTAAAAGCTTTTTAATGTCAAAATAATTTAAATCTGGACCTAAACATTACTTTAAAATTCAAACCTTTCCAATAAAATATATTTTTCACGGGATATTCTCATTTTAGAAGACACCGGAGTAAAGATATGGAATTTGTAGTCCATGTTTTGCATATTGTAAGTTCAACATAGCCAACATTCAGCATCACATTGTTAGTGATGTTCCAAATTTCAGAGCATTGCTCTTCTCTTTTCTTAATATCAATCTTCCCATCAGCCTTTACTTGACCTCAATGACATTTCCATCAAGATCAAGGAAAAGAGGTTAGGAAGAGGAGATAAGAGGGATGTTTGGAACGCAGCCAGTGTTTTGAAAAATTTGTACTTTGTCAGCTCAACACTGTCAAAATGTCAGTATCAAGTATCCCATCCCCAATTCTGAGTGAGCTTTAGATATTTTTGATTGTTTGCATTGTCTCAGTTTCTTCCTCAGCTTTCTAAAACTCTAGATGATTGGATATTTTTTTTAGACTTCTGTCCTTCATAAAACATTTGTATCCACACAGTAATAACAAGCAGTGAGTCAGAGAGTGTTACGAGGTGGTGAGTTGTTATACTCCTGCTGTTTGTATTCATCTTCTTGATAGCATTTTATACATTAATCCCTGTGTAAACCTGTTTGTGTCTCAGAATCTGTGACGTGACAATGGGACTGAGCTTTGTGCGAGCTGGAGGCATCGCTCTTTTTCTCGGCCTAGGCCAAGGTCTAGGCCAGGGTCTAGGCGTAGGTCTAGGCCTAAGCCTAGGCATCATATACCAGTTATACCAGGTAAGGAATCAGCAGGAGAAGCCTCACAGGCAGGTGAGAGGGGAATCAAGATTTATTGCAACAGGTTTTGTCTTCAGATGTTTTTTCTTGTCTCACCTTAATGTGGATTAATTCTGATTCTTTCTCATGATTTAATCTCAGATTTGCTGATGTGCAGATATTACCTGATAATTTCAGAGAATATATTAATTTTGCCTTTCTTTTCATTTATAAAGATAATGACATTTTTAGAATTATACTTTAAAAATATTTTGATTAATAACTATACAGAACAAGCTTTTGTGCAAACAAGAAAGAAGACAAGAGATTAATGATATAATTTTCCACAGTCAGCAGATGCTCTGAGTAAATCAGTCTGAGCACAAATACCCAAACTGAATGGATTGAAGCTGCTCATAATCAGATCTGCCAGGCAGGTTTTACCGTAGGATGAACATTTCTAACAGGATGTAACCAAAAATCTGTAGGTTCCCGAAATCTGTCTTATCTCCTTTTCCTAACCTTTTTTTTTTCTTTCACCTCGATGAACGCATCAGATGTAAAGGAAGAGGGTAGGAGAATTTGTGAGGACGTAGGCAGTGAGTCCTGCACTGAGTCTGTCGGTTTGATGCTGTGACTGTAGTGATGTGGACACTGTACTGGTCCGTAGTGGTGAAAAGAGAGCTGAGCGTAAAAGCAGAATTTTCAGTTTACTGGCCGATCTACGTCCCTACTTCACCCATGGTGACGAGCTTTGGATAGTGACCAAAAGAACGAAATTGCGGATAAAAGCAGCAACAATGAGCTTTCTTTCTCCGAAGGCTGGCTGGCCTCTCCATTAGAGATGGGGTGAGGAGTTCGGCCATCCGGGAGAAGCTTATTGCTTATTCTCGACTATAATTCTGTCTTTTCTTTATGGTACATTTTAACTATCATCCTGTAGACTATGGCACAACTGCTCTTCCAGTTACTTTTCTTTCCAATCTTCTTAGATTGCCATGACCCAGATGACAGATAACCTACACATACATCTTTAATCCTGAATGTTTCATTTGAGAAAATTGTCTCCTGCTGATGAGGACAGTATGATCCTGACATAGAGCAAAGGCTGAGCCTTTGATTTGTTTCTGCTTTTGTGTTTTTCAGACAACGAGGACAGGTCAAAATAAATCTAAAAATGTTAAACTCTCGGTGTATGAACAGCGCATTGTCACCCACCGGGTTGACCCGCGGACCATGCAGGTAATGCCACTTTACATGTTGTTTAAACTGAAGCTGTAAATATAAACCACAAAGACCTGACAGCACCCAGTACTGACAGAAACAGGAAGTGTGGGGTTTATTTTCGTGCATCAGCACTTGCAGCCAATATCCATCCAGATTTCTTCCTGTGTGCAGATCACATGGAGGGATATCGCAGGTCTGGAGGAGGTGATCAACGAGCTAAAGGAGAAAATGATCTTCCCCGTTCAGAACAGACATCTGTTCAGGGAATCCCGGCTGCTGCAGCCACCCAAAGGTCAGCAGTCATTCACTTTTTTGTTGTTGTTGAGGATTCCCATTAGCATCAGCCTTTGCCTTAGTTATTCTTAGATGGGATACAAAATTGCCTTAATCAGGACACCCACAGAAACTTTAATCAAAATCTACAAAGGATGCACAGCTTTTAACCATTACATTACATCTGTATTAGATATAATCGATCAACAATAGCCATTTCTTGTTTGCTGTAATTTCTATTTTCATTATACTACCATTTAAATTCTTTTACTTTAGTCTGTTTGTAATTGGTTGATTCTCTTCTTGTTTCCCTGTATGTGTGTCCAGAGAAATGGAAGTTTTTGTCACTGTTTATTTAAGGCATACTCATTGTGAATGAGTTTTCAGTTTCCGACAGAGTTTAATGCACCTTATGCTATTGTTTGCTTGTGTGTATTGATTGTGAAAGTATTTGTTTAACAAATAATTAAACTTTCTTTAGTACTCTGGTAACTATAATTGATAGTTTCATTATATCATAGCTTAGCAAATTAGTGTGTCTTGCATGTTGCGTGTTTGCTGTGTACAACTCTTAATACTGTAGGTGCTCTGAAAAAAGCCTCAAATAACAAGTACTTGACTCCCTGATATATGCAGTAAAGGACTAGGGCTCCTGAATGCAGCGTAATCTGTAATAAGAGAACCAGAAGTAAGTTCAGCTAAGAACCCTGGGTGTGTGAATAAGACACAAACAAGAGAAATAGAGCTCATAAATGTATATTTTATAGTGGTGTGGACTTTGTCACTTTGTTAAGGCATATGTTCAGACAGAGGAAAAAAATAAAACTATTACAAACAACAAAAAACATAATAATAATAATAATAATGAAGTTTTTCTCGATTGCTTAAACACTACAACCAATCTTGTGAACCCAAATTTCAAAACCTTAATCCCACTTTCCAAAAAGCATACCCATTTCCCTGAACTATAAACACTATGCCACTGCTTTACCACATGAGTCAGATGTGGTGAACTGTTACTGTAAAACTCTACACACAAATTTGTACATTTGTCAGTGCTGACACCATGTTGTCACTTAGAAAGCACTAGCATTCAGTAATGTTAACTCAAATCAGCACAGCTTTAGCTCAGTTACTACACAATTACAAAGTCAAAATGTATCACACACCAATCAGAAAATTTGATGGACAAAAGGGCCAAAGTCAGCTCATTCAGGTTTGAAACAATGGATCCAAAGACATGCAAAGGAAGAGGTCGAGGAGGAGAAGGAGGTCTAGGACACCAGGGAGAAGGAGGTGGAGGAACATAATTTCATGTTTTTCTGTTTTATCCTCAGTTACTTTGACACAAAGGCTTCTGCTGTGATTCTCACACCCCTGATGAAAACTCACAAGTGTCAGCTTTGTTTTTATGTAGATATATAAAAATATATATATTTCTTAAATCTGTATCTGTAACTTATTGTTAAATAGTCTAGTCTGTTACTGTCTTGGAGCAGCTGCAACCCACATATTTTCCTTAGGGATTAATAAAGTATTCTGATATGTACTAATAAATAATCAGAATTATAATATCTCTCACTGTCTGATTCAACCTGAAATGAATTGAATCTAATCAAACTGAATCAGGAAATGGGATAAATCGGGACCTTGTGAATCAAAATCAAATCAGTCATAGAAATCAGAGCTGATACCAAGCCATATGTGTCCACTGTGTGTGAGAGAGAGATGAGCTTTTGCCATCGATGGGACATTTGAGTCCGTAGGCGAGCAACAAGCTGTTACTTTCATGGTAGTTTGATTTCTAGCAATCAGCAAAATAATACAAAATCCCACTGTCTTCACACAGGTGTGCTGCTGTATGGACCCCCAGGATGTGGTAAAACACTCATCGCCAAGGCAACAGCAAAAGAGGCGGGCTTTGCTTTCATCAACTTGAAGCCGAACACGCTGACAGATAAATGGTACGGAGAGTCCCAGAAACTGACTGCTGCTGTGTTCTCACTGGCCTCCAAACTAGGCCCAACAATCATCTTCATCGACGAGATAGGTGAGCAACACACACACACACACACACACACACACACACACACACACACACACACACACACACACACACACACACACACACACATATACAGTTTATCTCTCTCTGTTAAAGTGGAAATCATTTTGACAAATTAAGTTTGAAAAATAGTTTTTGTTTTTTGTTAAACTGTGTGTTTTGCTTACAATGCCCACTTTATGTCATGAATCGACTGTGTAGTGCAGTAAGGAAAGGATCCAAATGCAGGCCTGTAGGCAGGATGTTAACTCAAAACAGCTTTATTATATACAGTTTTATTAGCTGAAACGAAAATAACCCATCCTTCAAATCCAGGGAAATGAAGGACGCATTTGTCGGCTGCATTTGGAGCGGCTGCATTTGGAGCGGCCTTTGAATTAGGACAGGCTTCATCGCTGGCTTTGAAGTAATCAGCCCTCAAATGTGGCCTCAGGAGGATGCGGCCTAGGTTTTGGGACACAGCTACAGGGACATAGGGCCTTCGCAATAAAACAGGAAATAGAGGAACATGCTGGAGAGGAGAGGGAGCGATGGGACACGAGCGAGAGGAGACATGACGGGGAAACATAGAATGGAACACAAGGAAGGAAACAAGTTGCTCCTAGAGACTCACACAACATATATAAAGACAGACAGAGATGGAGAGCAGCAAAGACAAATAAATAAATAATATATAATCAAGGAGCTAAACAGAAAAACCTTGGCAATATAGGAATTAACTCAAGACTAACTAAAGAAACTTAACCATAAAGTATAACACAAAATAACATGAAAATACAAAAACACAAAACACTGGTTAAAATGAGCCAGGACCATGACACTGTAGGATTATACAATTTAATTGGGAAAGGAAAGAAAACAAAATCCACTTGACTACAACCTGCTAACATTTAGTGGCGATATTTTCCATGTACTACCTTAAAATTTAGAATTTTCTTAAACATAAATTAAACATATAAAGAAACTGATTCTGCTTTCAGTGAATTTGGTCTGCACAAACGGTTCAAAGAGAGATGTGAATGTATTTTAATATTTGGTCTTAACTGTATACATTTTGACAAATACCATAGAAGCAAAAAAAGAGACGAAACATTTTCAAACAATGAAATCCTAACTGAGATGATAAAACTATTCTGTGTGTTTGAACAGATTCCTTTCTGAGGAGTCGATCCAGCAGAGATCATGAAGTCACAGCTATGATGAAGGCTCAGTTTATGAGTTTGTGGGATGGACTCGAAACAGACCACCAGTGCCAGGTATAACTTAGGTTCAATATGGAGTCTTGAGAGACTCACTGAGCTGTGGATGTATTATGGAGAGGAATTTGTCTCAAAAGGGTTGCAAATGCATACAGGGTGATCCGCAAGCATAAATTGATTCACAAATGTTTACAGGAATTTCTGTGTAACGTTTGAGGACTCACTTCCATAGGCCATAAAACAAAACTGTAGTTTTTAGCCATTTTTGCTCCTAGTTCAGTTAAATTTGCATCAACTTTTTGCAGTTTCAGAATAAGATGTTTGCTTTCATGCCAACGGCGTGTACGAGTAAATGATTTGCGTTTTATGTTTACATCTTTTTAGAGAATCAATCAATTTACCTGCTCTTTAATCGTTTGCTCTTCTAACAGTTTGGAGGTTGTTAAAATAGTTTTGTGAGCTTTAAGATGAGATTCTGGCAAAATACATTTATATTTAAAAATTGATTTTAGGATTTAATGAATCAGTATTGGATTATTCAAATTAAAATCAATTATCCATCCATCTATTTGCTTCCACTTATCTTTTTCAGGGTTGCGGGGGGCTTTGGAGCCAGATGTCAGCTGACTCCACACAGAAAGACCCTGACCTAAAATTGATTAGAATTGGGATTTTTTTTTTTTAAAAACCACCCCTATTTGCAACCCTTTTGAACCCAATTTCTCTCCATAATCTATGCAATATATGTGAATCCTGAACATAAACGATCAGATGATCAATAAAATGTTTCTTCGCAGTTTCGGTCTGTATGTAAATCTGATTAAAAGTTTACTTTGTCAGGTGATCATTATGGGAGCCACCAATCGTCCTGAGGACATAGACCCTGCCATCTTGAGGAGGATGCCCACCAAGATCCACATCAAGCTGCCTGTATGTCCTTTTCAAAATAAGTCTGACTGTTTTTTTTAAAAACAAACAAAAAGGATACTGAACGCAGCAGTATACCCTCTGCATTGGTCGGTTTGCGTGCCGTGGCAACATCATCACACATTCATTTCTATTTATCCTGTTAAGGCACAGGATGCTGCGGTATTCTCCTGAATGGCAGGTGTCACCACTCAGATAATAACACCACATTAGAAGGAATAAAGCAGTGAAGACGTCAAACATAAAGAAAAGCATCCCAAGAAGTCTTGTGTTTCTCCAATGATATATCATTAAAATGCAGCAAAAACTGACAAAGCTCTAACACGCATGTCTTCATCTGCGGTGGTGGCCGTGAAACAATGTGCTAGGTTACAAAAACAGAGTGGTGCATGACCAGCTGAAGTGATACCGTAAAGGCGGCATGCACCAGCATATGAGACATAATCTATGGCTCACACCACCGTCAGACAGGGGTGTGTGAGGATAAAACTAGTCTGACAGTGTGTTTGTTTCTGCAGAACATTGAGCAGCGCAAGCAGATACTCAGACTGATCCTGGAGAATGAGACGGTAAGTTCACAGCAGAAGGAAAAAAGTCATGTGACTGAGATATTAATCCTTATGATCTTACATTATTTTACCAACATGGTTCTTCTTCTGCTCTTTTAATGTATTTAGTACATGAAGCCAAAGAAACATTAAATCCACAATAATAAAAATGAGTGAAGAAAAGGAAAGCTTTAGTGAAGGTTACAAATGATCTTCTTATGGCCTCTGACAGTGGACTCATCTCTGTGCTTGTCCTGCTAGACCTTAGTGCAGCGTTCGATACTGTTGACCATAATATCCTATTAGAGCGATTAGAGCACAATGTAGGCATTACAGGTACTGTGCTGCAGTGGTTTGTATCATATCTATCTAATAGACTCCAATTTGTGCATGTAAATGGAGAGTCCTCTTCACACACTGAGGTTAATTATGGAGTTCCACAGGGTTCAGTGCTAGGACCAATTCTGTTTACATTATACATGCTTCCCTTAGGCAGCATCATTAGAAGACATAGCATACATTTTCACTGCTATGCAGATGACACCCAGCTCTATCTGTCCATGAAGCCAGATAACACACACCAATTAGTTAAACTGCAGGAATGTCTTAAAGACATAAAGACCTGGATGGCCTTTAATTTCCTGGCAGAGCCTTCAGTTTTCAGACCCCTTTTCTATTAAACCTTCCAGTTTGGATTCGGGAAACAGACACAATCTCTACTTTTAAGATTAGGCTTCAAACGTTTCTTTTTTGCTAATGCATATAGTTAGGGCTGTATCAGGTGACCCTGAATCCTCCCTTAGTTATGCTGCAGTAGGTGTAGGCTGCTGGGGGATTCCCATGATACATTGAGATTGTCTTCTTCTTCTCACTTAATATGAGAAATTAGGGGTGGGCCTAAAGTCAACACACCTGAATTAAATGAATTAGCTCATTACCAGGCCTCTGGAGGACTTCAAGACACTTTTCCACTCTTAACAGATCAGTTAAGACTGGCATTAAAAAATCACGCTGACTAAAAGAGTTGTTCTCTCATTCTTTTACTGAAGGTAACCATTTCTGACAATTTCAGTTCCTTTTGCAGATTATTCCAGGAGACAGAGGCAGCGTATTTCAAAGCCTAACTCCCAATTGTGTTTTTATTTGTGGGACAATCAATCGTATGATATTGTGAGAACAAGGGCTGTATTGTTATGATTTTTACGCATATAAACACATAAATAAGAGGGAGAGATTTATAGATAAAGACCAACCAATGGGAAAATCTGCAAATATGAGAGAAGAACATGTAGCAGCAGCATACACAGAACAATAATGTAGACGATTTCCATAACCCCTTTAGTTAGTGGGCAGGTGCATTCAGAAAAAGCAGCTCACCATAATCCAATAAAGGTAAAGAAGTTGCACAAATCAAGTGTTTCTCACTTGGAAGGAGAAAAAAGATTGATTTCTAAACTTAGTTTTAGTTTTAACTTAGACACAAACCTTTGCATGTGAGTTTTAAATGGCAAATTCGGATTTACAATGATTCCTAGATTCATTGATAGATTGATTCTGCCTCTGTAGGTGGATCCACTGACTAACCTCAGCCACATCGCCAGGGAAACTGAGGGTTTCTCAGGAAGTGACCTCAAAGAGATTTGTCGTGAGGCAGCACTGCTGTGTGTCCGAGAAATTATGGATTCTGACACGTAGGTGTTTGGTATTTCCAGGTCAGAGTGGGTACAGTGACAGGACGTTAAATGTTTTAAAATGGACATATTGATCAAAGTCAATATTTTGACAAATGGGTATTATCAATTACTAATAAAATAAATATTCTGATGATATTCACTTTTTCATGCTAATTAGGACAAATACAACACACCTGAAAATCATCTTTTTTTTCCCTTTTCACTCTCTCAGTGTGCAGGCATTTTTTATGATTGAACTGAATGATGCAGAGCTACTCTTATAAAGTTCAGAAGTTCACTTGCTGTTTGCTAAACGTCTGATTTCTTTCTCTCAGCCTTTCAGATGACTGCATCCGTCCAATTAGTCAGGATGACCTCCAGAAGGCCACAACAAAGATGAAGGAGTCCAAGAGTCTGGGTGTCCTGACACTGGATGAGACATTGTCATACTATTCATAATGTAATAACTGAAACAACACATAGAAATGAATAAATAAACAAGGGGAACCTAGACTATATAGCTGCTCTTGCAAAAGTAAAATGTGTTTGGAACAACAGCATTCAGATCCCAATTCTGATTCCAAAAGCTTCCAGACAGGAGAGGGTTTAAAAAAAAAAAGATTTTCTAGATATGGCGTTTGGCAGCCCTTTCCTTTGTAGGCAGTGCCTAACTAATGTCATTCAACCTGACCTGCAAGTCTGGAAAATCAACCCAGTCAGCTCAAGAACTGGTTAGCAGAAATCTAATCATTAGCGTACACATGAACACGAATTGTCATGTTTTCCAGGTCAGTCAGCATGAATCTGTGAGCAATATATTTAAATAGGAAGCACGCACAGTATGTACCTAACGTTTCTTGACTTTTGCTTAATACTGCATATATACTTATATATATAAATATATAAGATGGGGCGCACCATAATAAAGGGCCAGGAGTGACAAAATAAATAATGAATTAAATGTTTCATTAATTAATTATAATTTGATTTAATTAATGACACATTAAATTAATTAATAAATTATTTATTTAATTAATTAATAAATTATTAACATTTGACACCAATGACGTCAGACTTTAAGACCGCATTGTTTTAGCCGAGAATTTGGTGGCGTAGTGTTCTGCCTTTTATAACTTAAATTGGATAGTATAGTCGTAAACTGCCCTAGAGCTCCCTCTAGTGGCCGCTTTGTAATATGGGTTTGGTTACTTTGGGAAGGAAAAAAAAATGAGAACGTGAAGAAGAAATACAAGATGGCGGAAAGTGATACCGTAATGTTATTGTTCTAAGCTGATACGGACCTTAAAATGTTGTTGCCTTAGACAAGATATGTCTGTAAGTATGAGTGTAGACAAAATAATTATTATCTTTTGTTTTGTGTAAAAATGGTTCGATAATTTGTACATTTGAAAGTTTTATCTTGTTAGCTTGTACTAAGAGTGTAACAAGCTAGTTTTCAATGTTGGTTAGCTAATACAGTATTTTGTACTTTAAGTTTTACGATGGTCAAAGTGAAGGCAATGGTCAGAGGCCATTCTTCAATAAATCAGCGCAAAAAGGAAATAAGTCTGGTTATTGGAGCATCGTTATCTCGCTGTCTAGCTGGTGAAACTAAGACACTCAGGGCGAGGACAGCATACGTAGTCTTCACATGTCAGGTTGTCAACAGTTTGTTTGCTCCGCTGTTTTTAGCAATGTTGCTAGCTTCGCTAACAGTCAGCTGACAGAGTGTACCGAGCCCACAGCCCCAAATTTCCGCCTGGTCACATGTCTGTGTTTCTGTAACATAAATAACAAGCTGACAATTTCCTACTGACACCGGCGATCAGCTCGACGACCCTCAGTTTACCTGCATACATCCTGTTCACCTGTCAGCTGTTTAACACCTGCTGCTAATTCAGAAATCAAGCCCACGTTACCTGGTGATAGTCACAGTTTAACGTGGGCAGCTGCAGCTTGATATACTGTAATGTTGGTGCAATATTGTGCACAAATTATATAAATGTAATTTGTTTTCTGAGCGCAGAGCTGCTGGAAGTTGTGTTTCCTTCAGAGTGATTGATCAGGGTTAAAGTTGACAAACAGGATTTAGAAGGAGGAGATGGACATTTAGAAAACTACAGAGCACTTTATAAGCGAACCCACTTTATCAGCGGCTGATGTCCAATCACCGGCACAGCTTTAAAACCTTTATCTCTCAGTGTTTAAACACTGGACTTCATTCACTCAGGTTCTGTCTGTCGGGTCACGTTTACTTCACTGTTTTATTTACAACTGAGCAAATTTGTTTTTGCTCAGATTAAAGTTACGTTTCATAACAGCATAGTTTTACTGAAGTTTAATGTCTCACTGGAGCACATGTTAGCCTGAACCATTTACTTTTCTTTATTATAACATGTTCATTTATGCTGGATTTCTTTTTAAACTGTGAATTTTGAATTTAAATTAACATTAAAAACTTTTTTTTTTATACAAGGAGGAAAGAGAAAGTGCAATTCCACTGAGAGGATCAGCATCTGAACCAGCATGTTGATCATGAAGACTCCAGCCTGTAAATGATTAAATCATCTCTTTTTAATATTTATTCAACTGTATTCTAAGCACCAGCTGTCTGTTAGAATTTTTGGAGTTTACTCAAAAATAAAATCAGAGTAACATCTGATTATGTGTGGGGTGGATTTATTTATTTGGTCCTTTAATTGTAAAACACTTGCTACAGACTATGAAACACATCACAGACTTCTGGATCTTAAAAGAAAACTAATACTGCTCATGAATGAGACTAACAGAAACAGCATTAGTGAAGGTTACAAATGATCTTATGGCGTCTGACAGTGGACTCATCTCTGCTTGTCCTGATAGACAGTGCAGCGAACAATACTGTTGACCATAATATTTTATTAAAGTGATTACATGCTATAGGTATAACAGGTACTGTGCTGCAGTTGTTTATATTATTGTCTCGTATCAAATGGAAAAACCCTCTTTTCCACTTCATACGAGACCATTGACCAATTGAACAATCAAACAACTGAATGTGACATGAGCTACGCTACATTAGTTTGACTTCCTTGTCCATTGGAAAGTCACAGCAAAATATGGAGAGTGTCCTCGGCGACCAGAACAAGAACATCACATCAAGAAGGCCCTGAGTAAATGTGGTTATCCCAGCTGGACTTTAGTCAAAGCTTTGATATTTGTGAAAGGCAAGAAGAGCGACCTCGTCAGGCCAGGACTCTGCAGTCTATTTACACCTACAGGTCAGTGGACACTCTTTCAATGATGAGGATGTAACATCCTGGACAGGGAGGAACGCTGGTTTGAGCGCAGAGTCAAGGAGGTTATTTACGTGAAAAGGGAAAGACCATCTCTGAATCGAGGAGGGGGCCTAAGGGTCCATCTGTCACCCTCTTACAATGCTGTGATTGCAGCCATTCCCCAACTCTCTGTGAATGGTACTCATGGCCATTGATCAGTGAGCTTTGATCAGTGGTTGTTGATCAATGGTCATGAGAATTTGTATATTAATAATCAAGGAACTGACCTCACAGCCCATTGTTCCTTCAGTGGGCTGGTTTCTGTCATTGTGCAAATGTACTGTTTATAAGATTGGGGAAACCTGCAGTCAGCTGAGACTGAAGAAGTCACTTGGATTAGTGACAAAAAATTTCTCCCACTGAAAACGTTACATCCAGAGAAGAGAATCAACTTTTTGAGGAGCGGCTGTTTGGTTTCTCCAAGGTAGAGGTCTGAGCATTCCTCGCCACACTGTACAGCATGTACTACGTTGTTAAGTTTGCGTTTGGGAGTTTTGCAAGAACAAACCAGTTTTTGTCTGAGTGTGTTGCTGAGTCTCAAGTACACTGGGATGTCATGCTTGGAGAAGATTCTCCTTAGTTTCTCTGATAAACTTGCTACACAAGGGATGATAATATTGTTCCATTTGTCCTTGTGTTTCTCCTTAGTTCATGTCTGACCTTCTTTTCTGTGTATCTTTGCTGATTTGACTTTTTATCATTTGTTTCAGTTTTTTTCTCTTCATATGTTTATGTTTGTGATAAATTTCATTTTAACTATAGTTCACAAAGCCCTCAACAATTTTTACTTTAGTGCAAATGAAACAAAAAAAACAACCCAGTGTTCCTACACTCACAAAAACTTTGAGTCTTTCATTTGGAAGCCCTGAGGTGCACAACACAGCCTCCTCACTTACCCCTAGATCTGAACTTATCAACTGAGCATTAATGTTCACTCACAGTGACCGCTGTGTTTTATAAATCATCCAGCAGGTGGCAGCACAGGAGCTTCCAGCATCACATGATGTTGGAAATGTCTCAGGAGGTCTAGATTAAAGGCTTGGTGACAATGGAGTGTTAAAAGCTGTGCTGTTGTTGTTAATACTTGAGGTCACATGAGGCTGGTGCTTTCATCGTCTTAATCACAGAAGAAAAAAAATACTGAGGTTTCAGAAAAGCTGCCAGCTGGTCCATTTGGGAGCAAGATGTTGGGATGAATTTGTCTGTTTACAGTTTTCTACAAACCAAAAGAGCAGCAATCACAACAATGAGTACAAGAAGTAAAAAGGAATGAGGCCAGTGTATGTACAGGCAATTCCCGTCACCAATAACTCAGACTGCCCTAAACCTTTAGTAATTAGTATTTCACTTCTTGGATCTGGACTATATGATGTCATGTCAGGAACAAAAGCCCACTCACTTGAGGTGCAGGCAATCAGAAGAATGATTACCTGAAAACAGATGAACTGACTGGCTGCACTAAGCTCCTGTATAAAATAAAACAATACTTCTATTTTGGAAGTTGTGTAAATGCTGCTGCATCCGGGCATGTGTGCATAGATGCAAGTTTTAACTCAGCAGATAACAAAAATTTTCATTGATCAGTGTTTTCATTCATATTTCTCTCTCAAAAAATCTTGAAAGTAAAACTGCTGACAGATCATCTGCAGAGGAATGGCTTATTTGAAGAGTTTCAGTCAGGCTTCAGAGCTCATCACAGCACAGAAACAGCTTTAGTGAAGGTTACAAATGATCTTCTTATGGCCTCTGACAGTGGACCTGAAGAGAGAACCTGCCCTTACATGTTATAATGGAAAACTAATCTTTCAGCTCTGTGGTGCGTATGATTCATGTGTTCATATTTATGGTGACAACTTTAACTTAGGAGCAACCAGGTGGTATCAACTTTCGTGTAAAGATGACGTCCGTCTAACTTAGATGAAGCTGAGGGGGTTACTCACTGAGCGTGTTCATGAGTCCTCCTCCGCTCTCGTGGTGGTGGCTGTTGGAGTCGGTGCTGGTGATGATAGGCATGCTGTGGTTGACTGAGGGTGCCGCGGAAGTACGTTCATCTTCTGAATCGCTGCTGCTGGAGCTGTTGTCGCTGCTGGAGGACGACGAGCTGTTAGAGTCTGAGGAGCTGTCACTGCTGCTCATCTGATCCATGACTCGAGCCTCGGCCATCAGTTCTGGGGGGAAAAAAAAGACAAGGGTGTTAAAATGATCTTGGTTCCCTTTCCAATTTCAAGGGTGGAACATCACCTGTATGTCCCAAGTGTAAAATAAATACAGGCAGTCTTTTATTCCACCTTTTGTCCAGCCCCAGAAATGCAGAAATATCCAAAACAAATATATCAGAAAATGTTCTAATGTCCTCTGCCAGGGAAAGCATGCTACTTTAGTGTATCTCCATAAAACTCTGACAAGCTACAGGTTTATTTTGGATCACATCCAACGTGACTTCATAACTAGAATATGTGTTTGTGAATATGTCTGATATTTCTAGGGATCGGAATCAAGAACTGGTTCTTCTAGAGAATCGGTTCCCAGTAGAGTCCTGGAAATCCTAAGTCTGCCTGTGTATCAATCCCGCTTATCGGCTCTTGCACTCTTGCTACAATCGGCTGATTTCAGTTTGTGTGTTGGAGGAGAAAAATAATGGCGCAGTCTGCAGTGTGGATATGGACATTACTTAGCTAGCCAAGAACTGAGAGTGATGTTAAAGCTGAATGCTCACCCACACTTATAAAAATGATACAGATGTGGATGTCATCAGTTAAACACACCAAGTCTGACTCCATGTTACCTCTCTCGATGTCATCCATTGGGGATGCTGGGGAAGTCTTCTCTTTTGGTGGAGAACTTTTAGTGCTGGCTGGGGTTTTGTTACTGCTGCTGTTATTACTCCTCATCTGCTGGCCCAGACGACTGGTCTGCTGCTCCAGTCGAGAATGAATCTTACTGCTACCCTCAGCCCTTAAAATCCACAAGAACAGGCAAACACGGACACGCAGGAGCTTTTAATACTTTGACAGGACTGTAAAACATGAGCTGTTTCTTTCAGCTCTCTGTAGTTACATCATCAAGTTTTTTTTCTTTTTTAAAAAAATGTTGACAACTAACCTTTCATTAGGGCTGCCACAAACAATTATTTTGATCATCGACTAATCACCGATTATTTTTGCGATTAGTCGACTAATCAGATCATGCATCCATTGGACGTACAACGTACAGCTTAATGCACCTGCAGCATCTGCTCTTACATAACTATCATTAGCTTACAGCTTTAAGATTTTAAGGTGTGTGCTAACTAAAAATAAAGACAAGATGATAAGTGGAGTTTAATAAACTCAGCCGTCTGCTCCTTGCTATCTAGCTTGACGTTTATTCAGCTGTGTAAAAACTATAACTTTAATCTCAGCCAAACCGATTTACTCAGGAATAAATAAAATACTGAAAAAAGACAAACAATAACATTTTTAAGTTATCTAAGTGACTTATATATCATGTTTAACCTAAGCAGAAAAAGACGGCGGTGGGTAAAGAAAGAAAAAAAGAAAAAAAGAAAGAATAAAAAGAAAAAAAGAAGAAAAAAAAAGAAAAGAGCAGAAAGAAGAGACGAAAGAAAAAAAAGAAAGAAAGAAAAAAAAAAAAAAAAAAGACAGTGGACCTGATAGGTTCATAGCATAAACCTATTCGCTGGAATGTTCAAGACAATTCAACTACACAGCAAAAAGCATTGACCACCAAGCAGAGCTCTTTATGATTCTCGTATACGAGGGAGACCAACTGGACAAACGCCGTTCCTTCGCTTGACCCCAGTTGTTCTCGTCCGCTCCCCCGTAACACTGATCTTTTATTGAGGTTACATGAGTATACATAGGTTCATTAACATATGACGTCTACATACAAACAAAGAGTACCTTGCCTGTGCGTTGTGTAAGTGTGTGTGTGTTATCAGTAAGAGCAGATATAACCTCTCTCCTGTCCTTAAGTTGTGTGTGCATGGCAGAGTGCTCTGGGAGGCACACTGAGTCTCCACAGACTACTAAAGATCAAACCTCTACCAACATGACATTGATTATAAAACTCTAAGCATATATGAGTAGATATTTCTAAGCATAAATGACAATCAACAATACAAATCTAACAGGACCCATAATATCAGGTTGTATTTTACTCACATGTGAAGCAACAGTTTAAGAAATGCATTAATAGTCTTCTAGTTTTCTGCTTCTAAGTTCAGCTAAATGAAATATATTTTCAAACCAGATAGTTACTCAGCTGTCAAGTTAAGATGAGATATGGACCATAGACAGGTCAATATTATCACAGGGCATTTGATAAGCATGAAATTCAGCTAAATCTTGTGATAAAGTCACTAAAGATGCAACCGGGAGGTTGTCATAGTGAGCAGTCTGGCAGGCAAGGGTAGGACCCAAACGCAGGAGTCAAAGAAAAGATTAATTTAAAGAGGCAGCTTTTGTTTGCTTTGATAATTAACTAAAACAAAGTAAAAAAACAAACAAACAAACTGCACACCAGTGATAGCCCATTTGAAGATAAAGCTCCGGTGCACACACTGCTTCAGAAAAACTGTGCCGAGCCGTGGCTCGTCCAAACAGAGTCACCTGACATCTGAAGCTTCATTCGGCACGTCACTGCTTCAGTACCCGATTCACTGGTTTATAAGGAATTAAATCATTGGTGGTATTTGTGTGAGAGATAGCGAAACCAGTGTGTCACATAATTAGAGACATGGAGTCAGGAAGAGAGGCCTGTTCCTAAATAAAAAACATCAGAATTCTGCTCCCAGGTCTAAAATGTACATACGAAATAGACTATAAATATAGTTATAAAAGTTATAGTATATCATATATAAATGTACCTTTTGGGTCAGCAACCTTTCTGATGATGAGTGCCATCTAAAATTTCCTCAGAGGTCACTGTGCTATATGATTGCATTAGCAATAAATTTAATAACGCTCTATATTAACAATTACACACTATATAGAATAACTTCATAGAATTCCATTTGATAACTATTCAGCCGTCAGCGAATAGTTATCAGCTGTTTAGAAAGAAAAAAAATACTTTTTATCCATAACAGCAAATGAACTGTACAACAGAAAATGCAAATGTTATTTATGGTCTCCTCACAACAATGATAAGAAAATAAACTGGGCCAATGTGACATGTTAGAGACACATGTTAATATGATCTCTGGTCTCCCACTCAGAGACACAGGTCTCCAAGTGTCCAGCATTCAGATGGCTACCTGAGGACACTCTTCATGTGAGAGAAAATCTGCTCACACAGATATGTAGAGCCAAATACTGTCAATAAGGCCTCTGCAATGTTCTGAAGACAGTTAAACTTGTCAGGTAGTGATGTCCATCAGGTGAAAATGCAGCTCCATGAGCACGCACAGCTGTGGATTCCAGCTGTGTTCGTCTTCTTACAAACCTTGACCCCCACAGAGTCGAGCTTTCCAGTTCAATCAGCTGCATTTCGAAGTCCTCTGTGTCCAGACAGTTAAAGAGAGACAAATCCAGCTGCTCATTAAAGCTTTCTGGTTTGATGAGAAAAGAAAACATTGGTCCACCTGAAAGTCCCGAAAACACATTGTGAATTCTGTCTCGAGTCTATGGATTTCCGTGGTGCTGATGCTGCGCTGAGCGGACAGCATTTGAAGTGTCGGAATGTGGAAATTTCAACATCGCTTGAAAAAACTGCCAGCTAGCAACATCCCTCTCACCAGTAGGCTAAGTGATTTTAGCCAATTACAAGTTGAATATTGTAGTTGGGGTTGTTAGCTAAGATACCGTCATTAAGAAGCGGCACAACTAATGTGTCTATGTGAGCTAATTTGCAATGTTCACCACTGGTCCGGCCATTTATTTTGTAATGCACCTTCTCAGATTAATTTACTGCCTGTCATGCCATCAGGTAACCCTTCCCCCGTTCTATAAGGTTGTGATGTACATTGCTATAGTTTTTTTATTAGTAAAAAAACATCAAAAAGTCACAAGCACATGGAGAACACACAAGGAAGGTTTCCGTCAATGATTTATTATTAAAATTGATATAACATATGCCCCCCCCACCACCACCACCACCACCACCACCACCACCACATGTTTAAAACACCATATAAAACCAGTATCAAACAGAACTGTCACATGATATCAAACACAAGCTGTCAATTGAGCTCTGTAGAGTGGGCAATCATAATCAAGCAGTTCATTATAATTTGTAGAATCAAGCTGTTCTTCATCTATTTGGACACCAGATGTCACCAGAGAGGATTGTGTTGAAAAGCTTCAAGTAATGAACCATTTTTCAATGCAAGCGTCAATGCTTCAGAAAATTTAATTCAGTAAAAACTACAAAACACCTAAAAGAGCAAACAAAAGATATACTTGAACTAAGACACTGGCAACTAAAGCACTCGTTACTGGACATGACCAAGAAACCATGCAACAGACTCTAAGACACAGCTACCACGGAGGAACACAGAGAGACTGAAGAGTTAAATACACATGCAGTAAGTGGTAAGTGAAGCTGGAGGATGAACATCAACTTTTTTCCACTCGATAAAAGTTAACGTGAGGGTTTCTGGTGGTTAGAGACAAATGCAATCGCATAGCAGGATGCTACACACGGACAAAATTTCAGTCAGGAGACCAACTGAGATAATCCATCCACAATACCAGGTTAGTTATTAATGTAGCATCCAGTCGAACTGAGAGGGCCAGAACTGATGGTTGTTGAATGACCTTTATTATTCCTTGCCGTGTATCAGACAACAAACCAACGTAAGAGCTAGACAAACAAATAAAACAATTACCATGTTATTTATGTAACACTATTTTAACCGCTCATTACGCTGGTCTAACCGTTTTCTATTAAACTATATAATACATATTATGCATTTCAGATTGCTCAAATTAAATCATGTACATTACAAACCTTGTTCCCCTGTCAACTGTAGCTAGAACCATTAATTTTTGGTACAATTTAACCATGTTCTTCTCTCCCTTTTCTTCGTTAGCCTTAGTTTTCCGTTTTCTTCCGTCTTTTTTGTACATCAAGTTGGTTACCGTTACATCATTCACTTCCGATCGCACAGGAAGTTACCTGTGGAGTGGAGTGGAGGAAGCGCAGTTTTTGCTTTCCCCATATTGTCACCCGGCATAATTTGCAGATGATAATGCTTGCAGCCACTGCCATATGCTTTCGACCAAAACAGGAGCAGCTTGATGACACCATCAACATGCACTATTGCGGTAGAATGGTATAGTCAAAATCTCTAACGTTGGCCAAATTTATATCGTTTCTACCAAATACCGTTTATACCGCCCACCCCTACTCAGGCCCACTCACAGATACAAGCGACGGATGTTACATCAAAAGGAAACAAAGAAGGGAGACGTAAAGGATATTTGGATATTTGCTGGAAAAAAGGAAGAAAGAGGAAAGAAAGAAAAGGTTGGAAGCAGGGCCTGAAGAAGGACACTAGGAAAAGGTAAAAAAGAAGTTTAGTAGAAAGAGAGCAAGGGATACATGTAGAAAATGTAAATAGATGTAAAATCAGTGTAGAAAACTAATAAAAATATATGATTTTCCAGCACATGTGCAGCCCTATAGTTATTACAGATTTATCATAGGAAAAGTGATTTTTTTGGCGTTTTTATTGTTGGGTAGTTTTATTTCTAACAATCAGCAACATAAGATAAAATAATTAAAGATAAGCTTTAAAACAAATAGGGGCATCCAATCATTTTACTTTGGGGTCTTTAGCTGTCCATGTCAGGAACTGCCTGTAAATAAGATTTAATATAATAGCTAGTATGTTGCCGTTCCTCCTGGGAAGAGGGTGGCATGCTTCGACAGAGTTACAGTCCAGGTCAATCCCTTTGGATCGCAGGAAAGCAGCCACCTGTTGTTCCGTGTAGCTAATGTCAAGCTCTCCAGGTTCCTCATTGCTGTCAGCGGTCACCGCCTGAGCGTATGACCGGGGTTTAATATGGAGTCCAGTGATGATGACGTCGTTTATCCTGGAGTATTGTTCCAGGTCGGCGACCTTACTTTCCAGGTATGCAATCTTTTTATCTTTTTCGGCATTTTGGATGCGGAGGAGCTTTACCTCCTCCACAATTTCAATGATATATTTCTGCTGCAACCTGATAGTGGAAATTTCCTCCATTATGAAGTCAAGAGACTTTTTAATGTCCTCGACTTCCTCAGCTGTCGGTGTCCTCTTCGGCCCCATTTTATCTGGAACACTTCTCTGGCATGTGACTGTTTATCTGTTTGAACAGATGCCACATGGTCCACAAGCATCTCCCATCAGGTGAAGAAGGCCCAGCAGTGAGTATACTTTCTTGAAGAGAGGGAAGGTAGTCAGAACGGAGGGGATCAAACTACCAGAAGGCAACATTGCAGACATAGAGGACATTTACAAGTACCTGGGGATCCTGCAGGCAAATGGGAACCATGAAGAGGCCGCTAGGAAAGCTGCAACCACCAAGTACCTGCAGAGGGTCAGACAAGTCCTGAGGAGTCAGCTGAACGGTAAGAACAAGATCCGGGCTATCAACACCTACGCCCTGCCCGTGATCAGGTACCTTGCTGGGGTAATAGGCTGGCCAAAGGAGGAGATAGAAGCCACTGACATCAAACAAGAAAGCTCCTTACCATGCATGGAGGGTTTCACCCCAAGTCCAGCACCCTGAGGCTGTATGCTAAGCGGAAGGAAGGGGGCCGGGGACTGGTGAGTGTCAGCACCACAGTCCAGGATGAGACAACGAACATCCAAGAATACATCACGAAGATGGCCCCAACTAACAGCGTGCTCAGTGAATACCTCAGGCAGCAGAAACCCAAGAAAGAGGAGGGAGACGAGGAACCATCATGGAAGGACAGGCCCCTGCACGGTATGTACCACCGGCAGATAGAGGAGGTGGCTGATATCCAGAAATCCTACCAGTGGCTGGACAAAGCTGGACTGAAAGACAGCACAGAGGCACTAATCATGGCATCACAAGAACAAGCTCTGAATACAAGATCCATAGAGGCTGGGGTCTATCACACCAGGCAAGACCCCAGGTGCAGGCTGTGTAAAGATGCCCCAGAGACAATCCAGCACATAACAGCAGGGTGCAAGATGATAGCAGGCAAGGCATACATGGAACGCCATAACCAAGTGGCCGGCATAGTGTACAGGAACATCTGTGCCGAGTATAACCTGGAAGTCACGAGGTCAAATTGGGAAATGCCCCCAAGGGTGGTGGAGAATGACCGAGCTAAGATCCTGTGGGACTTCCAGATACAGACGGACAAAATGGTGGTGGCTAACCAACTGGACATAGTGGTGGTAGACAAACAGAAGAAGACGGCCGTAGTGATCGATGTAGCGGTTCTGAATGACAGCAACATCAGAAAGAAGGAACACGAGAAGCTCGAGAAATACCAAGGGCTCAGAGAAGAGCTCAAGAGGATGTGGAGGGTGAAGGTAACGGTGGTCCCCGTGGTAATCGGAGCACTCGGTGCAGTGACTCCCAAGCTAGGCGAGTGGCTCCAGCAGATCCCGGGAACAACAGCGGAGATCTCTGTCCAGAAGAGCGCAGTCCTGGGAACAGCTAAGATACAGCGCAGGACCCTCAAGCTCCCACTGCGCTGTTCCTAGGACCCGAGCTTGAAGGATTGACCGCCCACAGGGGCGAGTGGGGAATTTATTTATTTATTTATTTTTATACATACATATATGTGTGTGTGTGTGTGTGTGTGTGTGTGTGCACAACTATTGAATGCTGAATGCTTTTTAAATGTTTCAGAAATCAAACAAACACATTATTACCAGATTAAAGCAATGAAAATCCTGTCTAAGTTCTTTCTGTATTTCAAATACATCAGTCAAAATAATGCACAGTGATTGATTTTTAAAAATCTGTTAGACTTTTTTTTTATTAAACATATAGAACCACACACACTCAGTTAACACAAATTTCCTGCATTCAGATTTCCGTCTTTCTAATATAATTCATATAAGGTTCTCACAGTTTCATACTTACTCTTAGCAATGTCAGCTAGGGTCCCTAGCCCATAGGCTGATGCTACCATGAAGTATTCTTAGCTGTCTTTTACACCTAAATACAGGTAAGTAGTGCATACAATTAGAAGTATTTAATAGAAATTTGTGATTATTAGATTAGTGTGTAAGAGAAGGAGGACGGATCTGTTGACACTTTCTGCTGTGCTTGTTGTCGTTGCTGCTTTTTTTGTTGTTGGGTTTTTTTTGATGTACAGAAGATATGAACAACAGAGTGGAGATTCACATCATCCTCCTGCTGAACTGCAGATTCAAATGTCTGAGATCTTTCTAAGGCTGAAGTCTGAATCTTCTGCTGCTGAACACAGAGACAGAAAAATCTAAAAACAGACAGCTGTCACTAACGCCCCACAAGGATCCCTGATTTCACTGACACTTCAATCTGAAAAAAAAAGCTTCTTTATTTTTCCTCGTGGCTACAAACAAGCCAATAGCATTATCCGGTGATCAAGATTAAAGCAGCAGCAGCATTACTGACATGTCTCTCAGTGTTCCAGTAAATTGAATATGTTTCCTGCTTCTGTTTGATTGGCTCTTGCTGCATAGGAACACTGAGGACTCTTTCTAATTTGTGCCTCCTTATCTCATCCGTCCTCCTGCCTGTTACCTGAACATCAATCGTTCTCGAGGTCAGAGTTGTTTTTTTTTAACCTCTAGATTAAAAAAGAGTAATAGCTCGAAACCGTGAGGGGAGAAGTCATTTTCAATCCATGGGTTTTTTTTTTCCCATTCTTATAGTTGATCAGACTTCACCATTTCTGCGTGTGAAGATTCAAGTTTCTCTGCTGTCTGCCACATTGACTCATGTTATTTATCTAATTAAAGTAGCCCAGAACATGAAACACAAGCTGGGCTGAAACTATTTATATTGTAGTTGTAATTTAATGTTATTTAATTACAACAGTTTAAATGAAGCTCTGAGACGCTGATGTCTCGTTCTGTTGAGACTGTTTCCTTGACTCCTCTCTCCTTGTGTCCTTTCTGAGCTCTTCAGTGGGCCTTAGACACACTGGAAGAGGGGTTTGTGCAGTCTGATTCTCTGATAACAAACATCACAGTGTGATAAGTTTCAGCATCCAGCGTGTGCTATATGCCCTCTGGTTTAGAAAAGGGACGTAAGCGAGAAAAAGCCTTTTACTGAGTTCAAATACAATTTCTAAATAAATATTGGTCTGATAATGAATAACATGATAACCTGAAGCAAAGCTCAGAGGGTTTGCTGTGTGTTCTTTGGCGATGGTTCAGCAGGATTGCTGTAAGATGATGCAAAAATAAATCTCTGTTAAACAGTCAACAGTCCAGTTTTTTTTATTCCTTTGGTTCTTCAAAGCAGTGAGTTAGTGCATTATATTCACAGGGAGCTTAAAATCAAACAAATAACAGAATTAAACCAGGGAACAAATGAGGTGACACTTCTGCACCAGGCTGAACCCCATAACAGTCGGGTAGTGGTTGATGTAACATTCACAGAAAACGAAAACAGGTTAAGACAGACAGTGCATGAGGGAAACTGCTTTGTAAGTCATAAAATCAGCATATAGCTCCCCCCCCCCCCCCTTCTTCCTTGCACACTTTTCTCCGGAAAACTGGGCAAAAAAAAAAAAGACACCTGGAGGAGAGGTGAGAAACAAACAACAAAATAAATTAAATATAAGTGAAAACCAGCATTTTTACTCTGATACCTGATAGGGTTTCATGTCTGACTTGACAAAAAGACAAACACATGCACAAACAGCAACAGTATTTTTATAAAGATCACAGGATTTATGGCTTCACAGTCTTATAAAACACTCAAGCCAAAGAAAAAAAACATAAATTACTTTGACAAATTGTTGGTTTGCAAACACACACACACAAAAACAAAGTTTCACAAATGTAAAATCTACAACACAGGTTGTTTGTAACACTTCTGATCCCATTTTCCACTGAAAGAAGTTCAAGTACCTGCTGAATGAAATAAATAAACCAATTTGAAAAATACTATGACGTAAGTGGTACTGAGATGTTCCATTTTGTAGAATTTTCCAGTCATGCTGGATTAACTTCAGTTTACATAAAACAAAATTAGTCTTTTTTAGCAAAATTTTACACAGTAAAGACACAAATAACTCTTAATAATGATCTTTACTGTGTAAAGTTTAAAAAGTTATAATATGTTATAAATATTATTTTAAAAAGTTGTTCATGACAGTCAACATGACTGTAAGGTCATGTGTGTCACTTGGAGGTATTTTTCACATCTGTAGCGTTGTCAAAGATGCATCCCCATGCCAAACAAGAAAAAGAGCTTTAAGACTAGGGATGGGTACCATTATCCGGTGCCACGATGGCACCGGTTCTGACATAAACGGTAGTAAGCAGACCGAAAAGCAGCGCACATTTCGGTGCTTTTTTTTTCCTGAGCTGTGATACACTTTAGATTCTAGCCAATCATTTTACGTTTCCGAGGATAGTAGGCGGGTCCAGGTACGTACGTTCTTTTAGAGCAGAGCTACAGATTAAAAATGCCCAAGGCGAAGCGGTCAAAAGTCTGGCTGTACTTCACAGCAAAAGATGCAAACTCAGCAAACTGCAACAAGTGCTTTAAGGTAATACTGTGATACTGTGCAAAGCAGGTAACACCTCAAATCCGATGAAACACCTGGCGACGCATAGCGTTTTTTTTAAAGCCGAAAAATGCGCCGTATTTGATAGCTTGCTGCGAGACCTCACACCGAGCACATCTACCGCGGGTGTGGTGCCTGTTATCGGACCGGAGTTAGCAACATCCCGCAAAAACACAAGGGGTAGAGTCCTGGCCCCTAGCCCTGCCACTGTAGCAGAAATGATGAGGATGATGATGCAGCAGCAGCCGTTCTTCTCTGCGTGAGTAGCTTAATGTTGTTCGTGTGTAATTTACGTTGAGTAGGCTAACCACGTTATTACATTAATGCAAGGTGAACTAGCAAACACCGTCGTAGTTATATGCGGCTGTCTTCTTGTTTGATGGCAGATACTCCCTTCACCCTGGCCAAAAAGGCTAAAATGACCAAAGACCAAAACATGAGAGGTTTTTGGACAAAGTTTGTGTTTTTTCCATTGTTTAAGCACTGCTTCCAACCAAGAATGATACCATATATGCCCTATAGCTGCAGAAAAGGCTAACATTGTTATCTTTTTACAAAAAAAAAACAGCTGAACGTGAGAGGTTTTTAGACCAATTTTGTGTTCTCCATTCTTTAAGTACCGGTTTGAGCACCGTTTAAGCACCGGCACCGTTTCAAAAGTACCGGTTTGGCACCGGTATCGGATAAAACCTAAACGATACCCATCCCTATTTAAGACTGTCAACCACTGCATTGCATCCTAAACCATCACTTTTATCTAAAATATAGATCCATTATATGATGCACAATAGAAGTGATGCATTTTAATTAGCCATTAATTAACCCTCCCCATGTATTTAGACTTTAAGGGGATCTCTGAAAAGCAGAAATCACACATTCCGCACCATTTGCTCTTCTTCTTTTAGAGATCAAATCATTACATACAAGAATAAAGTCACTACCAGTCCCACAAACCCTCCATGTCCTCCTGGCTGACCTGCAGGTGAGAAGAAGGTGTGAGGTGTCAGCTGGTGGTGAGTGAAGAACAGAATCCCCAATAAATCCCAGAAATAAATTCCCTTTAGAAAAACCCTGAAAACCAAATTTCATGATTCCTCAGATCATCTGTTTGTTCCTGTGCTGAGTGACACGATTGGAAATTAGAGAAACAGCAGGAAACTCAGAGCTCAGTTGGAAAACTCTGAGATGTTTCAAACGTGGTGCATTTCAACAGGAGGTTGGTATGAATCCTGATTTTGGTTGCTAATTTTTCTGTAGATCAAAAAAACAGCAACAGCAGCAACAAGAAGCACAGCGGGAACTACCAGACCAACTTTCAGTCCAACAAATGTGCTGGTCTCTCCTCCATCCTCTGTGTCTCTTCCTCCTTGACCTGCAGGTGAGAAACAGGTGTGAGGTGTCAGCTGTCAGGTAGGTGATGAGTGAAGAACAGAACAGAATCCATTTCCTCTTCAAACTGCTGTCAGACATTATCTACTGCACTCTGATCACATCACTCAGACCAGCTGCTTTCTACAAAGTCTCATCAACAACATCTTTAGAAACAAACATCAACAACCAGGAAGCAGCTTCACCTCTGATCACACACACACCCAACTAACTCACCTGGAGGATCAACTTTCAGGTTGATGATGCTGATGAGGTCACCACCCTGATAAGCTCTCTTCTTGCGGTTTGCTCCCATCTTGAAGACCCGACACTCATATGTTCCAGCGTCATTAATCATCACATCCCTCAGAATCAAAGACACGTCTCCATCCTTCATCTGTCTGTCCTGCAGATCCACCCGGTTCTTAAAAGATGGATGCTGGTTGGCTGAATCAAAGTGTCCATCCCGGTACACAAGGACATATTCTGGCTTCAGGTCAGCTCTGCACCACTTTACAACGTTGGTGTTGTTGTTTGGAACTTGGCATGGCAGAGTGATGTTCTTCTGTCCAGGCTTAGCTGAGATGGTTTTCTGGCCTGAAAGATGAAAAACACAGAACAGAGAGGTTAAAGATTTACCTCTTCAACAGCCAATCAGTATGAAGAGCTACAGAGACACATATCAATGAGCTTGAACACAAATTGAAAACAGTTTTAGTTCCATTTCCTCTTCAAACTGCTGTCAGACATTATCTACTGCACTCTGATCACATCACTCAGACCAGCTGCTTTCTACAAAGTCTCATCAACAACATCTTTAGAAACAAACATCAATAACCAGGAAGCAGCTTCACCTCTGATCACACACACACTCAACTCTACTCACTCACCTGGAGGATCAACAACACTCAGTGTGATGCTGCTGACTTTCCATAAGCGTGTTTCTTCCATGAAGACACGACATTTGTATGTTCCATTATCATGAATCGTCACATTGCTCAGAATCAAAGACGCGTCTGCATCCTTCATCTGTCTGTCCTGCAGATCCACCCGGTTCTTAAAAGATTGATGCTGGTTGTCTGGATCAACCATCTTGTTCCGATAAACAAAGATGTCTTCTGCCTTCAGGCCATCTCTGCTCCACTGTAGAACCCTGATGTTGTTGTTTGGAGCTCGGCATGGCAGAGTGACGTTCTGTGCAGCTTCAGCTGTGACAATTGTCGTGTCTGAAAGAGGACACAACACTGAGCAGAGAGGTTAAAGGGATCCAGGTATAACTGTTCACACTGGTCAAACCACCACACAAGTATTAAATGTTCCTTAATATCATAGTTTTACATCTAGTTCCTAATAAACTGAACAACATATGTTATTCTTGACAGTGTTTTCCAATCATGGCAGATGGTAAATTAGTGCTGTTTATCTAAAACAGTTCAATTAAAAAATAACAAATTATTTTTTCAATATAACTTTATACGACTTCTTAAATGCACACAGTAGCGGTTTTTGATACGGGCGACACAGGCGGTTGCCCGGGGCGGCATCGTGGTGGGGGGCGGCATCACGGGCATCGGCAAACCGCCTGTTTAGACAAAGTGAATCTGTGAACTAAGGTGTAGGTCTATTAGGTTAGGTTATGGTGATCCTGGAGTTGGGGGATTTGTGTTCATACTGCAGTCCAAAATTAAAACCAATGGAAGATGGACAAGAAAACTTCAAAGCCATCAGCTGCTCAGTTTAGAAAAAATAGAAAAGAAGAGGAAGAGAAACGAGCAAAAGATACAGGTAAGCAGATGTGTGATTGGATAATGGCAGGTCATCCTGAAACAATCAGAATCAGAATACTTTATTACTAAGGAAATTATGTGAGTTACAGTTGCTCCAACAAAAAGGGTAAAAATAGTAACAGTAACAGACTAAACTCCAAACATTATGTTACAGATTTTAATATTAATTAGTCATTGTCAAGTGTTGATTTGTCCTGTTCTCATTGTATGACGAATTATGATGGCTGTTTGGTAGCCGTTTGCATACTATGCATACTCTCCCTCTCTTCATCTCTTCGTGTGTGTGTTTCTCTGGTGAATTTCGACAACAGTTTTATGTTAATGTACAATCCTTAATATGTTTTATATGTGTGTGTGTGTGTGTGTGGGGGGGGTCAGAGGGAGTGTTCGCCCGGGGCGCCAAAAAGGCTAGGACCGCCACTGAATGCACAGAAACAAATGAATGTAATACACTCCATTTCCACAACAATGCTGACATCAGCAAGTTTTAGTATAGCTCATGAAGTTCTCAGACGACACCGCCATTGTGGGTCGCATGTCGGAGGTAAATGAACTGGAGTACAGGGGGGTCATCAATGACTTTGTCAGCTGTGTGTGAACAGAACCATCTTTGCATCAATGCCAGCAAGACGAAGGAGCTGGTGATTGACTTCAGTAAGAAGCCATCCCCTATTACACCAGTGAACATCCAGGGTTTGGGCATTGAAACGGTGGAGGAGTACAAATACCTGGATGTTCACCTCAATAGCAAACTGGACTGGTCCACGAACACAAATGCACTCTATAAAAAGGGTCTAAGTCGAGACTGACTGTATGAGACTGTACAAGCAGCTCGTTCAGCAGTAGAATTTTTACACCCACAGTGTAGGAAGGAGCGCTACTACAGGTCACTTACTTACTTACTTACTCTGTAACACAGTTTAACATGGTTATCTTACTCATCACCTGTTTAACTGACATATAATATGTTTTTAATTGCTGCTACTCATTCACAGCTTGTTTTACAATGTATATTTCACCAGGAGCATCCATACACCCCCCACACTTGTGTACATGTCTCTGAACATTTTTATCTGTGCATATGAATTTCAGTTGCTTGTGTATATAAGATCACTTTGTGTCTTCCTTCTATATTTTATATTCCTCTTCCTATAAGGAATTAAATTTCTCATTCGTGGGATAATAAAGGTTTATTCTATTCTATGTCCAGCAGGGGTCGTTTTAATGGCTCTAATGACTCACTTTCATCCTGTGCTATACTGTGCAATAAAGCTCTTTTCCTTAAGATTAGGAGAACAGAACAGCCACGAAGATGGTTTCTGTTCTCTTCACAGGAAGCATCATTACTATTTGAATGTACCACTAATAAGTGATCACTTTTATTCTCTGATCAGCAAATGAATGAATGAATAGACGTCAGTAACCTCCTGGCTGGTTATGTAGGTAAAATATGTCAAGTGCTCACTAATAAAAGCAGCAGAAAGCAGCAACAAAAGAGCAGAAAGCAAACGAAGAAGCATGTCATTAAGTAAGAAAGGATTATTAGCACATCTCACCTGCAGAAGTAAACTTCAGGAGGAAGATAGAAAACAAAATCCACAAGTGTGACGCAGTTATCAAAACAGCCATTCCTGAGCATAGATCCGCCGATCACGGCGATGGTTTTTTCGTTTTCTATAAATGATGTTCCAAATTTGTTTTTAATCGGCTAATCTATTGCTAAATTCAGATTTTTACTTAAACGTCTAGCATCTAGAGCTAATGCTGGAATGAATGAAGGGAAGAAAGTCCGTGTTACTTCTTCCGTCAGCCAAGACAGGGGGTGGGACTATAACTTGAATGAAATTGGGTGCTGTTTGATTTTCTACATTCTACATTTTCTACAAGGAATATACAGTCCTACAGTGAATCACAGGTAAACTCTACAGATTTTAATCAGAACCTTGTATAAATGCCATCTTCAGCTTGTCCCAGAACCGTCCATGTTGTTGTCTTAGAGCAGAGCTTCCCAAAGTGTGGGGCATTTTTCTTGTAAAACAAAGGGGGGAGGGGGGAGGCAGCAAAAAAAGTTTGGGAACCGCTGAACAGACTGAGCTTTAACAGGTGAACAGCTTTTATCTTTGTTGTAAGTTCTGGTTAAAAAAAGAGGTTTTATGTCTGAGTTTATTAGAAGTCAGCACATAGCTGTGAGGAAGCCTTTTTAACCTTAAGCACAAATCAGATTGTTATCACTAATTGCTCTGGTAATGAATAACCTGATGACCTGAAGCAAAGCAAAGAGGGTTTGCTGTGTGTTATCTGGCGCTGATTCAGCAGGTTTGTTGTGAAAAGAGGAAAAAATAAATCGCTGTTAAACAGTCAACAGTCTATTTTTTTTTTTTATTATTTTTGTTCTTTACAGTAGAGGGTTAGTGCATCATATTCACAGTAAGATTAAAATCAAACCAAGAACAAGAATTAAACCAGGGAACAAATGAGGCAAAAGTTCTGCATCGGGCTAAACACCATAACAGTCGGGCAGTGTTTGATGTATCATTCACAGAAAATGGTCAGTTAAGTGGAGTGAAGAACACAAAAGACTCCCAAACTTCCTCTTTAAACTTTCCCTCTGCCCTCTTCATTCTGATTTTTCCATTTGTGGTTTTTTTTCCAGAAATAAAAAGAAGAAGAAATAAATGTCCTTTAGAAAAACCCCGAAAATCTGGACATGTTTAACAATAATCATAACTACTGTCATCATTTTCAGTTTGTCCCGAGTGAAAACACTGGAGTAACTGGAGCAGCAGTAAAGCATTTAAACAGGAGGTTGGTATGAATCCTGATTTTACCCTTTATGGTTTCTATGGATCAAAAAACAACAACAGCAGCAACAAGAATCACAGCAGGAACTACCAGACCAGCTATTACTCCAACAGATCGGCTCTTCTCTTGTCCATTTTCAGCTGTGATCGTTTTCTGGTCTGTCTACAGCAGCCAATCAGATTTTACTGGAATTATTAAACCACCACACACTGAGCACAGCTAAATATAAAGTACTGTTTGCTTTGATGAGCATGAAATGTATGGTTAAAGATGATCATACACAGAAATACTGATTTGGACTTCTGGTTTTACTGTTAGACAGTTAATTAAACATAAGTTATGACTTGGATGTTCATTATATTCAGCACCTTTTGTATTTGTTTCAGACCAAATTCACATGCCTACAAGTTTTTGAACTGCACACCTGTAAGCTTGTGTTTGCATTGCTTTGCTGTTGTGTTGAAGAATGACAGTACAGAAGACAGACATTTATTTAAGAGTCCCATGTGTGCTGACCAAACATCATTGCTATCCAAGGCCTATACGGGGCCTGAGTGAATTACAAAGCCAACATCGATGACACTGACTTTCACTCCTCAGCGGAAAAAAAGAATGAAAAGTTTCACAATCTGTCCTTATGTTTCTGCTGCCTCACGTGAACAGACTGAGCTTCAAGAGACAAACAACTTTGTCTTTGTTAAAGAAGTTTTACTAACACATGTTCTTAGTAATTTGTAAGTCAGCATATAACTAATAAGACGCCTGATTTATAAGCCTGTGTTTAAACACAGCTGAAGGTAACACACATCAGATTGTGGTCATTGAATGTTCTGATAATAAATAATGGTGCCACCACCTACAGCAAAGCTCGACGGTTGGCTGTTTGGGAGTCGATCGGCAGGTTAACCATTAGAAGAGACAGACAGACAGCAGCTGAGAGGTGGAGGTTTAATTGCTGTTAAACCTCCACTTGAACAAAAGTTGAAAGGCCAGTCTGACATTCATGTCTGTCTTCACAGCAGTGGATTACTGCAACATATTTACAGGGCAGACTGAAGACTTATTAGAAGAATATATAAAGATAACAAAAGAAAAGAAAAACAACTGGGTATCTCCAACTTGAAAATGATAACTGAATTTAAATGTTTTCAGATCATTATTAGAGTCGGTACCATTCACTGCTTCACTCCCATCATTGGTCCATGGCAGCTGTAAGACTGTAAACATGCACAGGATATGATTAAATAAATAATATAGAGAGGAGAGCAGGGATGTGTTTGGCAGCCAGCTGGACGTCACTGGTCAGACTGGTCACACTGTGGTGTAGGTGTGTGGCTCAGCTTCAGTGAGGAGTAGATGACCGCTGGCTCTGGTGGAAGATCTGAACAAAAACACACAGATTAGAGAAAGTTTAGATGTGTCAGTCTGCCCCAGGGCAGCTGTGGCTACAACTGTAGCTTGCCTCCACCACTGTGTGAATGAGTGTATGAATGGGTGGATGACTGGGTGTGTAAAGCGCTTTGGGGTCCCTAGGTGGGACTAGTAAAAGCGCTATACAAATACAGACCATTTACCATGTCAGGAGTCAAACTACCTCTCCTCTCTGTCCTGTAATAATATTATTCTAGTCTTAATGATCACACCTGATTACACCACTTTCACAGTGATACACAATGGTTAAAAAAAACTATATTTACATAAAACACTTTTTCTCTCAGACCCTGATTTCTCTCCAGCAGCTGTAGATTTCGTGTGTTTAACCTCTTCATATATTTCTAATATTATAATTCATCTTCTGTTATGGTTAGTGATGGGTTTGTCTGGCACAGACCCATCACTGGAACGAGACAATTCTACTAATATGGCAAAAGCAAGACGCAAGTCACCAGAGCTCTTTGTGTCGCTCGTGCACGAGGGAGAGAACTGTGACGAGTGCCGTTCCTTCCGCTCAAACCCCAGTCACTCTCGTCTGCTCCCTTGTAGCACTGCTCTTTATTGTGCTTACATGAATATTCATAGGTTCATTAACATATGACGTCTTACACAGTCATACATGTGAACAAAGAGTACCTTGTCTGTGTGTCGTGTAGGTATGTGTGTGTGTGTCTCTCATGACCTTAAGATGCGTGTGCATGCCAGAGTGCTCTGGGAGGCACACAGAGGCTTTGCAGACTGCTAAGGATCAGTCATCCTATCAATATGCAATCAATTATATAATTCTAAGAATATATGGTTATATATTTCTAAGCATAAATGACAATCCACAATATAAACCTTACAGTAAGACTGATCTGACTTGTGGAGCTGATAACCACCTTCATGTGACCTCACTTCTTTCAGTCAGTATCAAAGTAGAGCAGCTGTACCTCTGTGCCTGCCGTTTGTCCTGATGGTGATTTCTCCATAACTGACGTCATCTGTTGATGAATAAACTGCATGTGGATCAGTCTCTGCAAAACAAAACAAAGTCATGTGACTCACATGAAACTCACCATTTAGGATGAGATAAAAATGGAGTTTTCATGAATTAGAGCTGCAAACATGAGGAGACGGCACGTCCTCCCTTTAACCTGAGGTGACTTTAACACCTCTGCTGAGTTTACCTCTCAAAACAGGAAGTTTAATGACCACAGAGCTGCTTGCGTGTCAACACGATGTAACACTCACATTTTGCAGCTTGTAAAGAAAACCCGTTGCTAAGCCGTGAAACCAAAAAATCCAAGTAATATAAAGTAAGAGGCTTTGATCATCTGATCATCACAGAGCTGAACTGTTCTGTGTTCAAATGCTGCACAGAAAACCGAATGTTTCCGCTTGCCATGAGTCCAGTGGACAAACTTAAGGTGTTGGTATTATGTTAACAGGACTGTCTTTTACATTTCAGATTTTAATGTACACATTGGTCTGTAAGAAGTTGATGTATTATTTATGGCTAGTTATGACATTATTTCCTAGTTTTCGTTGGTGTTCTTATATTTTTTATTTTGGATAATCAGGAAAAGCTAAATTCAAGGTGCTACCCCCAATAAGCTAGCACTCTGACTGTTTTACTTTATCATTAACATAAATTGGTTGCATCATGAAGAGTCTATTATCATGTATATATAGTAATATAAGTTTAGATTTTAGTGGATTTTTCCAGTTGTACACTAGCGATAGTTCTTAATTAAACTTTTCAAAGAAAAACTTGTGGATTTGTAGAAATATCAAAGCGCTAACTAGCTTTTTAAGCTCTGCACCATAGACCTGTAAATCATGCAAAGGCGATCATGGCTCAAAGAGTTGGCAGTTCGTCTTGTAACCGGAAGGTTGCCGGTTCGAGCCCCGGCTCGGACAGTCTCGTTCGTTGTGTCCTTGGGCAAGACACTTCACCTACTGCTTACTGGTGTTGGCCAGAGGGGCCGATGGTGCGATATGGAAGCCTCGCTTCTGTCAGTCTGCCCTGACTGTCGGGCAGCCGTGGCTACAACTGTAGCTGCCTCCACCAGTGTGTGAATGAATAGTGGAATTGTAAAGCGCTTTGAGGGCCCCGAAAAGCGCTATATAAATGCAATCCATTATTACAGCTTTATTACTAAAGCTGACCTGACTGTACATACAGAAAAAAAGATTTGAAGCTTCCAAACCTCAATGACAGACCAGTGTTGTAGGATGGTCAGCTCCAGTTATGACATCCACAAACCTCCAAATCATTCACATGTTATTAATTCAAATTTCAATACAAACACAATAAACTCTTCATTCTGAGAATCAATGTTCACACATGAAAGTGTTACAGCATTTTGTCTGTTCACCAGTAAAATGTTGAAATGTGTTTCCATGTTATTACTTATAATCACTTCTGATTTAGACAAATATGACAGCTTTAAAACAACAGTTATTTCAACATCAGTGATATTTGGAGCTTTATTGTTCAATATTCTGATTTCCGGTGAGCCTCTCTGCCTTAAAATGAATCTAGCAGGAAACGTTCTGTACCTTTAGTCCTCTTTGACCCATATTGGTCATCTGCTGCTGTTCTTCTCACTGATGAGTAGGTGGCTGCTGCTGGAGGATCTCTATCTGCAAAACCAAATAATTCAGTCATAACAGAACTGATGCTGCTGCAATTCCAACATTTGGAACATTAAGATTTATAAATCTATATTCTAATATATTATATATCAATACAAATAGTAACAACATGTAAAAGGATTTCTTTTCTTTTTTAAGTCAGAAAACAGGAAACTGGACGGCAGCATGTTTTTCACATCGAAACTCTTCAACCACAAAGTCTCATGTGTAGCATCACAGTTCACACACAGGAAAACAACAAAAACGTTTACATTTTTGTATATGTTTTTGTATATTTATTAAATGTATACATTTTAAATATATAATGATTCATGTGAAATGGTGAAGTCTAGAATTGTATACAGTTGCTAACTTAATTTAACTTTCAATTAAAATGCAAAGGTTCTCACAAACACAACAAAATTTCCTGTGCATTCTGTGACAATTTAACAGAAGTAATGTGTGTCTCACCTTCAGGTTTCCTCTGAACACATCGTCTCACCAGTACAACCAGCCCAACAAGCAGCAGCCCAAATATGGAGGGAACATACACCATCACAGAGAAAGGAGGAGAGGATCTCTGAGGTGGTGGAGGAGGAGAGGAAAACGAGGAAGAGAGGGCGTGAGTGGAGGCTGATGGAGGAGGAGGAGAGGTGGAGGAACCTGCAAGTACAGAGAGAAACCAGGCTTTGTAATCAGTTTGAGTCACTTTGGGTTTAAAATCTGCAAAATAATCAAAAGACTCACCTGTGACAGTGATCCAGCTGGATGGAGACTCTCCATGACCGCTGATGTCACACTTGTAGAGGCCTTCATCAGACCTGGAAACATGCTGGATGGTCATGTGACCTGTAGGCTGCTTCCTGATGAGGGAGCCATCTTTATAGAAAGCAGCTGTGATGTTGGAGGGAGTGGTCTTTGTTTTACAGAGCAGAGTGACGTCATCTCCCTCCATCACAGGGAGGACAGGACTCTGCAGGATCACTGATCCACCTCAACACAGAGACAAACTACAGCATTTCATCCATTTACACACAGCTTCATCAACACTAACTCCACACACTCAGCTTACCAGCGACTGTCAGGTTAACCATGTTACTGATGGGACCCTCTCTGGACTCACACCAGTAAACTCCACTGTCCAACAGGACGATACTGCTCATGGTACAGGAAGAACCAGTTAATTGTCCCCACTCCTCACACTGAGCCCTTTTTTTTGTGCTTGTGTTTCTTCTCAGAGTCCATCCAGCAGAGCTGTCGTCCTCCTCACAGCTCAGAGAAACAGAATCTTTTTTTAAAAATTGAGAGCTGCTGGGACTCACAGTCAGACGAGCTGTGGGAGAATTTATATTTTTGAACAATAACGTAAAAAATAAATTCTTCCTTAACAAATATTCTATTTGTTAAAAAAAAAAAAACTATAGGTAGGTAGATTCTGTTGTCTTGATGTAGCTCTTCAGTTCACGCCGTATGACATATAGCATTTTGACGTGGGGCTTCTTTCAGTTTGAAACTTTGGGTTCTCTGTGTTCACGCTTATATGACAAACTGAGGAACTTCTTCTACTGTAGTGTTATCTTGACTGGTTGAAACCATTAATATTATTAATAAGGAACAGGAGCAGTATTTTCACTTTCCGAACCACACATTTTTCTAAGGATCTTCTGAATTTTAGAGCAATTTTGCTCACTTCTCTGGACCATTTATTAAAGCTTGACCTCCATAGCAGACACATCTGAGTCTAATCCATCTCTATTCTAGCTCTAGATTTGCTCAGCTTGTGTTAGTTAAAGGTTTTTGGTCTTGCTTTATTGATCCTTATGTTAGTTGGTCACAGAATAAGTTCACTAACCTTGATTTGTTGTGTCACAAAGCAGAAACATCTGAACTGAGGAGAAAACAAAATGATTCATCATGTTTTAGTGATTTATTTTTTTTGCTTTGAACAACAAATGTCAGTTTGTATTAGCTGTGTGCTTTGGAGGAAGAACTGAAAATGCCCTTTGACACAATTCATTGCTGTTTGTCTGCAGCACTAAACGGAAAATCTGAAACCTGAACCTCTAAAATCATCAGAAAACAGCTTAGTTAAAAGACCTTAGTTGGCCATGTGTACTTCTCTGTGCATTATTAAACCACCTTGGTCAGTAAGTAAAAGTAAATATATCTTCCTTTATCTCAGTGCCACTCATTATTAGATTTACTTCAATAAACACATTAAGATTTCAAGACAGCACGTGTTACTTACGGAGGAGCCACTGAAGAGCTGTTTGTCCCATCGTGCCTCACGAAGGTGTGAGATTGTTGTTGTTCCACTGCAGCACTTTAACCTTCCTTCCTCTCACAGCACAGTTTACAGGGTCTGTGGTTTGTCTGCGGCAGTTCTAGAGGGGAAAATGTTTTCTAACTTTTTAGTTTTAAGCTGAGATATGACTCATGAGGTCAAGTAAAGCAATGAACAACAAAGAATGAAAAATACCAGCAGGGAGGCTCACTTTAGACTCACTTGTCTAAAGTGATTTATTTTTTTTTTAAATAAATAAATAATTTAAAGAAAAGCATCTCATAAATGCTCTATCCAATTAAAACTTAAGGTTATGTATATAACCCCGGTTCTCTGAGTAGCATGAGTGAGTGTCTCACTATGGGAACGCCTCCTGCGTGACCTCATCAGAAGCTCAAATACCATTACGCCAGCCCTTACAGGCTGGCTAGGTGACGCCCATGTCAGGAGGGGCCAGTGCCTCCCTATATAATAGGCTGACATAGCGTCAGATGTCATTCAAAACAAGCCCACCTCTTCCTCGCTTCCATAGCAAGGAGGGTGGTCTGGTGAGACACTCACTCATGCTACTCAGAGAACCTTAAGTTCTCTTTCATAGCATTCGTTTCGTGTCTCACTATGGGAGAAATACTGACTCCCGGATTGCCAGACATGCCTGTTAAGAAGACAACTGTCCCCAACAGCACTTCACAGGGGAGAGGCCCCCACCCGGGAAGAACCTGCACTGAGGACTGAATGTGCTAGGTTAGGTGCTGTCACATCTAACCTGTAAAACCTAGCAAATGTATGAGGTGAGGTCCAGCATGTAGCTGCACACACCTCCTGAATAGAAACTCCCCTAAAGAGAGCCCATGAGGTTGCCAGACCTCTAGTGGAATGCGCACGTAAGCCAGCAGGGGGCTGAAGGCCCCTGCTAGTATAGGCCAGGGCAATTGCTCCTACTATCCAATGGGAGAGGCGCTGTTTAGACACAGGCTTTCCCATATGTGGTTTAGCCCAGGACACGAACAGCTGGTCACTTTGTCTGACACTCTGGGTTCGGTCCATGTAAATGCGCAAAGCACGGACTGGACACAAGGTATGCAGCCGCTGTTGCTCCTCTGAGGAGAAAGGCGGTGGGCAAAAGGCCGGCAGTTCTATAGGGGAACATGTGCCGACAACCTTCGGGACAAAGGCAGGGTTGAGCCGCATACTGACCCTCGTATTATCCGAGGAGAACTGAATGCATGACTGATGCACTGAGAGAGCGTGGATCTCTCCCACACGTTTAGCAGAAGCTAAAGTAATTAATAGAGCCATCTTCAAGGACAGAAATTTTAACTCAACCTGTTCCAGGGGTTCAAATGGGCAACAGGAGAGCGCAGCCAATACTGTGGGAAGGTCCCACGATGGAGCCAACGGCCTACACGTAGGCAATTTACTCCGTGCACCCTTCATGAAACGGCATATTAAGGGATGCTGGCCAACAGTCTTTCCCTCAAAACCAATATGGCAGGCTGAAATTGCTTCCAAATACACCTTGATGGTGGAGAAGGCTTTACCCTTATCAATCAGTGCCTGAAGAAACAACAGAATCACAGCCACAGAGCACTGAAAAGGGATGGCCTGTGATTCTAAGCACCAGCTTTCAAACACACGCCACTTGTGCTCATATAGCGTCCTAGTAGACGATGCTCTAGAACACTGAATAGTGTCGATAACACTATGAGGGAGCCCTACCGTGTTCAGGTTAAACCACTCACGGGCCAAGCCCAAGCCCAGGGCCACTGGGGAAAAGCATAGAGGAGGGTTCTCGGCCACTCGTGAGCTAGAGCATCCACCCCGAGTGGAGCTCTCTGATCGTGCAGCGAGTAAAACAGGGGACACTGAGCATTCTCCCTGGATGCATAAACGTCCACGGTTGCCTGACAGAATCGCAGCCAGATCTGCTTCACCACCTCTGGGTGAAGCTTCCAGTCCCCATACACTTTTTGGCTCTTTTCCTCATCTCCTCACCTTATCTATCACTCTCCACTTGCTGTCCATCTGAGAACACACCTGAACACGCATTCAGCTATTATTTAATTATCCACACTTCAAAACTCTTGCACCTAATTGATAATAAAGTAATAATTGAAAATGTTATAGAACCATCCTTACGTGGCATGTCTGTCAGTTTTATATCATGTTTTTTTATATATCATGAGTAATAATTAAAAAAAAAAAATCTGAACACATTAAAACACACACACACAGAAACATTTTATACCTTTTCTAGAATACTGTATATGCTATGGCAACACATTTGCATCACGGTGCTAAAAAAAATACATTAATATAAAATAATGTATATAAAATCATTTTTGTTACACTTCCCACTCTGTGCAGGCAGAAAGTTTATTAAATGTTTAAACTGAAGATACAATAGTTCTGCAGCTGTAAAATTTTGTCATCTTTGAAATATAAATCAATATAATCGGTTTCTTAATGTATTTTCTTTAAAATACTGTAAAAATACCATAACTGTAATATAGTTATGTGGATATGCATATTAGATCGTTTTTAGTCAGATATAAGTCCATATAAGTCCTGAAAACCAGGAAACGCCCTGTAACTTACTTTAAAACTGTTCCCTAAAACAGATTGGACAGAGCTACAGACCCATGACACCCTTACCATGACCACCACACCTGTGCAGGTAATAAAAGGACAGGTAATGTTTATCGCGCTGTTACACACACAGCACGCTCATTTATTTCAATTCATCAGTTCTCACCACACAACTTACCAACGTGTCCATAATAAGCTAATACTGCTGTGTGCTATAGACTACAGTGTACGCTGTACACCTACTTACTGCTTTTGTTGCATCAATGTGTGCCTCTGAGTTCATTTCTGTTTCTCCTACAGCGAAGAGACAACAAGAAAATGCACGCGCTCTTTGCGAGCTCGTTCCCGTCTCGTAATCAGCGCGTTCTGCCGTCAAGGGCGATCATTGGTTAATGGTAGCCATGTGTTTGATACAAGTCAGATCGTTTTATTTAGCAAAACTGTGATTAATAGTAAAATATTATTGTTGAGGGGCACAGACAGGACTCCACACGCACACACACATGTTTTTTAAACAACAGCCTAAAGAAAGGGGCAGTTTGGACACCCATCGGGAAAGGGGCAGGTGCTAAAGCCCCCCCGCACGTGGCTGTTATGGAGAGAGAGCGAGGCTGACATGCTAAAAGCTGCTATTCTGACCTAAATATATGCATTAGTTGTTTAAAAAAAATTTAATAATGTGTTTTTCAAAATGAAATTAATTTTTTCGATTATTAAAACACATAAACGCGTGTTTTCTGCGTTGACCTTACCTGTATGCAGAGAGAAAACGGCACAAACTCTAAGAGCGGTTACATAAAACATGTTTATTTTAATATCATTTCGTTGTTTCTGCCTGTCATCAAGTAGATTTTGGTATCTTTGCCTTCTTCAGTACATGACCCTCTTTTGATTGCACTAAGTATGGTGGTTTTAACCCACTGATAATGCTTTTTTGGTTAGTATGTTTAATTGTTGTATTTTAAAATATAAAATTTAAAGACCATTGTTGGTTGTAATCTAGTTCAAACCAAACTACTCCACTGGATTTAGCTACACTTTGGACAGTGTTTGCATGGTCAGATGCAGGAATTGTACTTCCCCCCCAAAAAAAAGAAATTTACGTCCTCAGAAATGAGGCACAAAAATAACGCCATAGAGCAGCAACACCTGAACATCATCATTGTACCCATCAGGTAAAACATAGGCTACGTTTGTTTTGCTTTGTCCCCACCTGATGACAGCGATATAGTATGATGTGATCCCATAGTAGATTCTTGTTGAATGTGTGTTGTTGTCCAGTTTGGTTCTCTGTTCCCCTTTTTGACTTTGAGCACCCGCCCTCTTCAAACATGTCTGCACCGCCCTGCCAAAGACACACCTCCATTTGCATTTCAAAACAAACAGCTTCTTTCAGTTGGTGCAGATCAACAGTTGCGCAGCTTTCTTGCAGATATGTTGTCCATTGAAGTTTTCCTGTCCCTTCCGATCTTGGTGGGATGTAGATTAGAAGGTGAGTTTGTTTGGGAGACGGTAAGACGAAAAAAGACGAACTCGTGACTGTGTTTTTTAATCAGAATGTAAACATTGATAATGTCATCGTGCATATTGCAATGTTTGCAAGTTAGGACGGAAACAGATGGTGCATGTATGTCTGTGAAGGTTTCAAGCAACCTTTCTTTGCATGATCCTTAAGCTGGGCAGACACTGTGCGATTTTTTCAGTCCAGCATTAGACAGTTGGTGCATGTGTTATTATGCGTGGAATAAAATGTCAGCGAGTTTAAGACTTATTTGACATGCAATGCAGAGCAACATGCAAACTCCCATGTCTCTTAAACACAAGTGAAACATTTGGGCGTGTTTTGTAGTGTAGTTTCAAGCAGATGCAGTTTTTACAGTGTTATGTGGGGAGATTGTCAGGCAGCTGTTTCTGCAGACAGTCAGAGAAAGTCATGCTCACAGTTTAAGGAGCAATATTTTTTCAGTTTCATTTTAAGGTGGCATCGCTCTAACCCCGCAACAGTTTGATCTGATGGGTTCCGCAAAAGCTCTGGCAACAACGCATAAGTCTAGTAGGTACTTCCGTATTTTTAAAAACGCGGCACGCGGCACGCATACTTGGTTGGCTGTAGCTCAGGTGGCAGAGCAGGTCAGCCACTAATCAGAAGGTCAGTGGTTCAATCCCAGGTTGCCTCCTGGCTGCGTGCCAAATATCCTTGGGCAAGATACTAACCCCATGTTTGCCTACTGGTGGTGGTCAGAGGGCCCAGTGGTGGCGCCAGTGTCCGGCAGCCTCGCCTCTGTCAGTGCTCCCCAGGGCAGCTGTGGCTACAACGTAGCTGCCATTGCCAGTGTGTGAATATATGTGTGTGTGAATGGGTGGATGACTGAATGTAGTGTAAAGCGCTTTGGGGTCCTTAGGGACTGAGTAAAGCGCTATACAAATCCAGGCCATTTACCATTTACTTTTTGTAAATGCTTGCTGGTAAAGATAATTAAAACAGTGAATAAAATGTGATTTATTTGAAACAGCCCTGAGTTACTGAAAACATTTCCTCTGGAAACTCTGTATTTAATGAATATCATTTTATGTTTAGGTATTAAAGTGTTTTTTTTTTTTAGCTTGATGCCTCAGTTGCATCTTGGAATCTACAAGGTACTCAATTACATTTGCACAGCAAGAGTTACAGTGGTATAGGCAAGCTGTAATCAAAGAAAAAGAGGCCAGTGCAAGAGAGAGACATGCAGAGACATGCAAGAGTGCGCCTGTGTGCCAAAATAGGGATGTTTGCTAATAACTAAATGGCATGTGCCTCTTACTCTATAATGAATTGTAACAGTTACAAGTGATTGCTGAAATAAAGTTAAATAATAAACAGACTATGTTTTTTCTTTTTCTTTTTTTTACACTCTTACAGCATTTATGTCAGCAGTAGTTCCAAATGGTTTGCTGTTTTTTGATTTTCTTGTTTTTTAAAAAACAATTGAGATCATAATAAAATGCTTATTAGACCTGTCAGTTTTCCTAAAACATTTTGCTTGTGCAATGCAACAGTCTGTCATGCACCGTTTTCTGCACAGTTCTGCATGGAGGTTTTATGAGATCAGTATAATTCCCCAAAGACTCAAAGTCAGAACAGAGAGATGACTTTATTAAAACAGCACAGGTTATCAATAACATCACATGACACACTGTAAAAGTGTTCCCTCTTCTTCAGGGGGCTTATTGATCTTGTGTGTAAATTTGAACAGCTTTTGTTTAGAAGCCAAATAACACATCAGGCATAAAGAATGAAAGCATCTGACGAAATAGCAGCAGGTGAGACCTATAATAACATCAAGAGGAAAAAGAGTTCACCAGGTGCTTACCAGGGGAAATGAATCTGCACCACAAATGCTAGGATCAAAGTACAACAGGAAAGAAATACATTAACCCCATTTTCCACATACTTGTGAGAAATAGGTCATCTGTCAAATAGGATCTGAGTACTTGCCGATACTGACTACAAAAACCGATACTTCTACCACACACACACACAAATGCAATGAATTGGAAGACAGGTTTTATTTTATTCTCTGCCGATAAAAAATAAAATCTTAATAAAATGACCACAAAAAAATTTCAAGTGAAAAATAAGCACTTCTGTTAAATTATTGCAGAGTCTCCACATTGTAATTTAACAAAATATCACTGAACTATTGGCACTGTCTCGAGCTTTCAGAATAATAAATAAACACTTCTGTTTATTTATTATATTTCATATCACAGCTCAAGTATGCTGAGAAGAATCCTATGTTTTCCACAACCGGCATTGGCTGGTCATCTAGAGCATAGGTGTCAAACTCTGGCCCGTGGGCCAAATTTGGCCCGCAGCCTAATTACATTTGGCCCGCGAAGCCATAACAAATTACTATTAGAGCTGGCCTACTGGTATTATACAGCTAATATATATATTGTTTAGTATTAAGCTTTGCTTGTTCCATATTCAGTTTCCCAGCAAAACTTATTTGAGTCCATAAGAAAAGATTCATTCTTATATCTGGAGGAAGATTTTTTTTCAATAAATATTAATGTTAGCCCGCGACTTTGTTCCAGTTTTGAATTTTGGCCCACTGTGTATTTGAGTTTGACACCCCTGATCTAGAGCGATAAAATGAGTCAGAGTCTCTGTTATTTTAACTGCTTGTGGATTTTCTCTTGACATTTTTCTTCGCTTTTCCAAAACCTGAGTTAAAGTTGGCTGTTCCACACTGCTGACATTTTGTTTAGCCTAGCTACAGCAGCCTCCAGTTTTTCTTTTATTATCTGGAGCTGCCAGTCTGACTCGTCTAACCCTGTGCCTGTTTAGCGCGAGATGTCCCCCTAGTGGCCAATCTAAAAAACTACAACAGAAATGACAAGCCACCCTCTGATTGATGAAATAAGTTGGTATCGGTTAACTTTTACGAGTATGAGTACACACACATACAAACATTACATCTTTGAACATATTTGTGGGTGTTTTCTTGTTTGTTTGTTCTACTTGAACACTAAAAGAGCCTTCCAATGAGATGACAGTGCCAGCAGTTGCCCACAGCTCATTTCGGTTTGAGACACCTGGTTTGGAGCAACATGCACATTCTTGCTGGCTTTCTTCATACATTAATCATTAAAGTCTTTGACAGAGTTGCTTCTTTTTACTCTGCCATACATGGTCGCAGGTTTGAGTGGCTCTTGTGAGAAAGTTGTTTTGACAGAATAAGTGGAGGAGAGATGTCATGCTCAAAAAGCTCATGCAGTATAGCAAACAATAGCAGAGGATTTCAAACATCAGAGCTAATCAGAAATATTTCAGTCAAGAGTTTTCTAAATTATTAACACTTTAATCTGCAGTACATCTTAAAGATGTGCAGTAACACATTATTGATGTTTGTTTTTTCTGTTCTCTTTGTGTTTATATCCCCCAGAGCTCAAAGTGAGGCCTGGAGAAGATTCCCTTCTTCAGTGTCAGAGTCCCAGAGGTGACGTCATCATCCTGCTGGAGTGGAGAAGATCTGATCTCAAGTCAGACACCTATGTGTTCTTCTGCCGAAACCAGCGTCCATATGAAGACTACCAGCATGAGTTCTTCAAAGGCCGAGTGGAGCTGAGAGATCCAACCATGAAGGACGGAGACGTTTCAGTGATTCTGAAGAACGTCAGCACCAGCGACACGGGAACATACGAGTGTGAGATTACAGTCAGGAACACAGAAGGTGTCGTGACTGAGACTAAGCACTCTGTCAACCTCACAGTCACAACCTCAGGTGAGTTTGTAGATATATATTCGACTTACAGTGTCCGATCTGTGTGTGATTCTGTGTTTGTAAGGGTGTTGGCGGTGAACTACTCCCAAGCTTAGCCTCTTGGTGGTGAGAAATTGGTCATTAAAAATTGTACCAGCTCTGTCTGATAACTTGTTTCACATTATTATTATTATTGTTATTGTTATTATTATTATTATTAGTAGTAGTAGCTGACTGTAGACATGGGGAGGACACAGTCCAGTGTACTCCTAGTGCCAGTGCCAAGCTCAGAATATTTGAGAGGGTTGTGTCAGGAATTAGACATAAAATATGTGACAAATCAAACATGTAAATCATCAACAATGAGTTTATCATACTGGATCGATTTGGGTTAACACTGACTGCCCTGGTGCTTTTGGCCAAAAAGGTGAAAATGTGCTACTTTTGGCCAAAGACAAAGGAAGAGATGAGGGGGATGGTGTGTTAGGAGGCAGTGAGAGAGAAGGAAAGGCAAGAGTGTGGAGATGAGTGTAGGGACTATGACTGGTAACGAAACAGAGTAGGGTGACATGATGGAGAGAAGGACGGTAGATATACTCTGTAGGAAGGAGACCAGGTGAAAGGAAAGCCAGGCGCAGGTGTATTCAAACGTTTCTACTGTGGTGTAGTCAGAAAGAGAAAGTTGGAGTAGGGGCAATTGTTAATAAAGAAGTTCAAAGGTCATCCAAGGACATGATTGTAAGTCATTACCTTAAAATAAATATGTTTAAGAAACTCAGGAGAAGAACAAAATAAATTCACCTTAGCTGCCGTCGCATATGAGAGGTGAAAGAGTGTTTGAGTGATGAGCTTGAATGACCACAGCAGGTCCACACAATAGTTATTAGCCAAAAATCAGCAGATACAATCAATATGTATTATTCTGATTGTTCTGCATTACTCCCAGCAGCTATATAACTGTTTGAAAATGTGAAAGATGAAGTATTTTCAGCATACTCAGTGGTTAGACTCCTCACACCTGTTTCTACTCTGCAGGTTTCACAAATGAAGACACCAAGGATGGAGGAGACAAGGATGGAAGAGACAGGGATAAGTTGCTTCCTGTCATAATACTTTTTTTAGTTTTTGCTTTCCTTATAATAATAATAATTACTGTTATTTGCATAAGTATCCACAGAAAACAGCACAGAAATTATCTGTAGCTAACAACAATTGTTAAACAGCTGATGTAAATGCCTAAAGTCTGCGTACTCCTGAATGATTGGAGGTTCTGCTGTTCCATAAAAATGTGAATGTGTTTTAAAAGGTGTGATTTTATTAGAACTGCGTGCAGCATCTCTCTTTTCTCACCTTTTAATCACAGATGAGACTTAAATCTCTGTGTTAGTGATCAGAAAATATCAACAAGGCTGCTGTGGATACCATTGTGCATCTTGCACATTATTTTCTTTTCTTTTGTTCAAGGCTTTCTATCCATCCCTGGTGTTAGATTACGAAATTAAAATTGTAAATAAACAAACAAACGAATGGAAAAACCTCTATAAATATAATTAAGAAATCATTTCCTTTACTAAAAAAAAATATATATATATTTGAATTAATAATTAACACGAATAAGATCATATAATCTAATTTGATTATAGTATAACTTAATATTTATTTAAAAATACAAGTCTTAATATGAATGTGTTATTACAGAATAACATACATTATATATATTATACATTATACATTATACATATATAATTACAGAATTATATACAGTATGAATTATGAAATCGTCTATGATTTATGAAAAATATCAAAAACCTGAAATCTCATATAAATTTGGATGATTTTGACATTAAAGATCATCTACTTTGGTACCTCTGGGCTTTTCAGTGCAGCAGTTGTTTTTTGCTTTATTTTGTCCTTTGTACTGGATGCTCTGTGAAAACCTGTTAATGCTCTCTGAGCAGGGACAAGCTGGCACCCCCTACAGTTTAGACTGATCAGATCAAAGATCAGCAGCTATGAAATCACCTACTACCCAATGAGTTTTTGCTGTCCCCTACCTGTCACAGGTAGGGGACAGCAAGAGGGTCTAAAGAGTTTTAATATGTGTCTGATGTCTTTGTGTTTTCATGATCAGTTTCAGCAATGAATGTAAATTCTTAGATGCAATTTTGTAGCTTTATTTTTTTTTCTGTTGGCAGCAACAGATGTTTGAAGTCTGTTTTTATATTTAATCTTGACTCTCAAACTCTTAAACAGCTGAAAGAATAAAATCTAAAACTGTCAGGAGCAGGTTAAGCCTGAACTTACTAAATCCACGCAATGAAGCACAAACTGTGTGTGGCAATGTCACAGGAGTGTGTGTGTGTGTGTGTGTAGTCATTTGGTGATTTATAAATGTAATTGTTCTAATTCTAATTTGTGGAATCAGAGGAGTGTCATCATGGCTAATGTGTGGCTTAACAAGCTGCTCATATAAAACGTGTTCCCCGAGCAGAGAATCTATATATGTAGTGCTTCCAGATTATTTGAAGCTGACATCCAGAACATAACGTCCTCCTGACAGTTTTATTTTTTTTATCCTCTCCCCTGGATTTTAAATAAAACAACAGAATCCAAATCCAAATTTGATATGAACCCAGCAAGTATTGTGCAGGTGTCCTGTTTTTGTTTAAGATGTTAATGCTTATAGAACAATAAAAAGATGTAAAATTTTAAAGTTGTTTGCTGCAAAAAGGAAAAAAAAAGATCAACAAGTAAAGTTGAGTTTAAGAATTTAAATTTATTGCTGATGCTCATTGTTACCATGGCGATTTACTCCAGTAAGAAGCGAGCCACCCATGTAGTACAGAAAACCCAGGTTGACCCTGAAGTTACCTGAATATAAGGCAAAATCCTGCCTTGTATGTTTGCTCCTCACTTTGTGGCCTTCAGAGTTTGAAACACAACCTGCGAGCATTTTATTTTTATTTTATTTTATTTTTTTGTCTTTGTAATTAAAATGTTGATGTTTCACTACATTGTTGTTTCCGTGTTAAACTTCTCTGTTGGTCAGTGGTGGGGTGGTGGCCATTTATCATCCTTTTGATTGTCAGGACATTTATGGACCACGTTTTTTTAATGGCCAACAAACCTCCCTGACAAATATCAAGCACAGAGTGACATGTAAGATTGGACTTGTGTGTCACAATGTCATGTATCATAGAGTAATGCTGTGATGATCGTAGCATCTGTATGTTTGTATGTTTGAGGGGTTGATAATGTGATTGTTTTAGTAGAGATGTTTTTATCCTTTTATCTTTTGTGCATTTGTCTTAAGTAACTTTTAAAAAGTTAAAAATGGTTTCATAATTATAGGGGACAAAAGCCTGATTTAAACCTGATTTTGTCATAAGGTCAATCTGTTTTCTTACCACGTTAATTACACCGTGCATGGTCTGTTCCTCACTCGTAGTGTGCAGTGGCCCGCAAGCCAACCTGTAACTGTCCCTGAGACAGTTAGATAAATGTGTTTTTATAAATAATAAAAAATGTAGCTTTAATTAAAATCTTTTTTAAAGATATGTGATTAAAAATTAAGGTTTTGTTAAAAGTAGTATAAAGTGCAAAGTTTGTTTGAGGTAGAATTTGTGATGGTCACATGACCACAGTTAGCTGAGAGCACAACCCTGGCATTGTGGGCGAGAACTAGCATGGATACAGAGCTACATGCGGCTACAGCCGCAACAGTAATGCTATTCTGCATGCGGTCTAAGAGGCACACACAGTAATGATTTTCATGTATGTTGTATATAAAGTTTCTAATTTACATTAGAAATATGAGGATACTTTTAGTAATATCTTTTATTTTTGTATTTTTCTGTTATGCCAGCTCAAGACTGCTTACAGACTGTGAAAAGGTCTGAGATATTTTCTTTGTGAACTTTGTGTTTTCTTTAGTTTTCATGCTGTCGAAAATAGTAGTAGTTGATGAGTCCAAGTGTGAGAAGAAAGGAGATGTGCTGCCACCTCCTGGCTGTAGTTGAAAAGTGGACATTTTATTCTCTTATTCTCTTGAATTGATCATGAATTAATCATATTCTACAAAAAATATGTTTAGACAAAAAAAAAATGAAATTTTGACTATTAATGTAGATTTTCCTTTCTCCTCTTGAACTTTGACAAAGACAGAAATGATCACCATCTGTTTTTAGCCTCTGATGTACCCGCAGTCCTAACCCTGTGACATCAGAACATGTAATTATTATAGTCTATTTTATAGTCAATAAAACAGTTTGTTTAAAGGTTTGCTGCATTTTGTATAAGTTCATACTAAAATTTAAAAATACAAAACACTAAACCTATCCTGTTATATGTGTATGCAAAAAATACACAGCACCCAAAATATTTCACAGTTCAACAATACTGATCTTTTTATTTAGCAGAACTGTAAATCTAAGGATTAAAAGTAATATTCAAAAAGTAATTTAAAATGCAATTTTATGCAGATTTCAAAAACTCTTTGGTTCTGAAAAAAGTGCAATATCAGCACAAAATAATGTTTATATTCACAACAAGTTGTAGAATGGTCACTTTTTATAATTAAAGCTGAACATAAATAGACATCCAGGGTGGAAAGCAGTACAAATAAATGCAAACACAGCTTCATGACACTCATCTTTTATCAAGATGGATGTCAGTGTACGCTGTTTCCATCACATTTAACCTGAGATTGAATTTTGTGTAATTTCTATACAAAACTTCAACAAGTATGAAAAAGTATTTTTCATAAATATATATTTTTTTCTTTTGAACCACGAAACTGTTAAGCATGCAGCACTGCGTTTTGCAAAGTAAAACTTGAGTCTATGCATCAGACTTAGCAATGACAGATGTCCCAGCTCCATATATCAGTTGTTAAGCTTAACGTGGGAATGCTTTACAAACATTCAGAGATGAACTTACACTTGCTTTACTTTTCTGGGATAGCTTGCTTGGAGATGAAATTGGCGGCATGTAGCGAGGCTCCAAATGCTTTCAGTCTGAAGTAACTACAGACCGCCGACAGGTCTCGAACGCAATAGCTGCTCTATGACATGTCATGTCAAGTTATGTGAGGCGCTTTTGTAATATTTAACCCTTTCACGCATAGTGGACTCAAAGGTTGTTTTTTAGTATTTGTGTCAGTGTTGATGATATGCTTGCACATAAACCACTACATTGGACATTTGTTATATTTGTTACATATATAAAAAATGGAGTTCAAAAATCTTTTTTTTTTTCATGTCTAAAGATGAATTAAAAAAAGGTTGTCGTAATTCATGGATGAAAGGGTTAATGGATAGGCTTACATTTTTCTCCCCGATATCCGATCCAGTAACTTAGGCCAGGATCGGATTGATACCAATACTATATATTAGATCGGTCTATTCCTAGTTGAAACACGGTGTCAGGTTTATATTGTTGAATTGTCATTTATGCTTAGAAACATACAATCATATATGCTTAGAGGTATATAATCAATTGTATAATGATAGAGGTCTGATCCTTAGTAGTCTGCAAAGACACTGTGTGCGTCCCAGAGCACTTTGGCATACACACACATCCTAAAGTCATGAGAGAGGTCATACCTTCTCTCTCTGATTTATGCTATGGGAGGACACCTACTCTGTATCTGTTTAATTATAAGGGCCCTTTGTTTAGGTGGACTGCTGGACTCCTGGCACCGGCTTTTTAAGGAGGCGTTCACAAGGTCATATCTTAATACACACACACACACATACACACACACACACACACATACCTACACGACACACAGACAAGGTATTCTTTGTTCACATGTATGCCTGTGTAAGATGTCATATGTTAATGATAATAATAATAATAATATTCATGTAACCACAATAAAGAGCAGTGCTACGAGGGAGCAGACTGAGAGTGACTGGGGTTCGAGCGGCAGGAACAGCGCTTGTCACAGACGTCTCCCTCGTGCACGAGATCACACAAAGAGCTCTGCCTGGTGTCCAATGCTTTTTGCTGTTGTAGTAGAGTTGTCTTGGCTGTTCCAGCAATAGGTTTGTGCTTGACAGACCTCTCACATGGAACATTAAGAGGCAGCTGTACATCTGACACTGGACATCAGCTACATCACCTTGGTGTAATTTGCCCTCTGATGGCAGCATATTACTGTGTACCTGTGTTGCCGAAGGGCTTGCGGCACTGTTCAGCAATTTTCTTCTGCTTGTAGCACATAGCCAGCTGGTAGTTGAAGGAAGGTAACTGATCGCCCCTTCTCAGTCCTCGTTTAAAGACATCAATATGGGGCGATCGTGGCTCAAGAGTTGGGCGTTCGTCTTGTAATCGGAAGGCTGCCGGTTCGAGCCCCGGCTTGGACAGTCTCGGTCGTTGTGTCCTTGGGCAAGACACTTCACCCGCTGCCTACTGGTGGTGGTCAGAGGGCCCGGTGGCGCCAGTGTCCGGCAGCCTCGCCTCTGTCAGTGCGCCCCAGGGTGGCTGTGGCTACAATGTAGCTGCCATCACCAGTATGTGAATGTGTGTGTGAATGGGTGGGTGACTGGATATGTAAAGCGCTATATAAATACAGGCCATTTATCATTTACAATAGCCTCATCCAGTTGATTCTGAAACACATTTAAAAACACCAATGAGATACATACTAATACACACACACATAAGTTAAAAAACATATATATATGCACACACAAACACACACACACATTTATCGACCAGGAGTCACACCATAGAGGTTTCCCATGATGACTCGAACGACATGGTGAAATTTAAGACTGCCTTCACAGAGGACCTATCATAATGTGTAGCTACACTCAACCATCAGTGCCTCAAGATAGCGTATGTGCTTGACTTACGCTGTAAGGATTTAAAGTGTCTTGCAAGGACCTAGCGAGAAGAAGTTTGGACCAGCCTTGAGGCCCTGTTGCAGGAACAGTGTAAGGATGCTACCACAAAGGAACCAGCAAGGATAAAGAGCCTCCTCGATTCATTATCTTCAGACTCTGATTCAAATGAGGAAGTCCTGATAACAGGGCCCTGAGTTTGTACAAAGCAGCATCAGCCAGACAGACTGCCCGCTGCAGTGGTGGTCCTGGCCCACAAATATTTGTTTAGTCCTGCCACTTATGTCTCATGTGAGAGACTGTTCTCACTTTTAGAGCACATAGTAACAAAACATGTTTGATGATCACTCGGTTTTAGCCTGATGTACAAAATCATTTTAGCTAAGGTTACTCAGAGTTTAAAGGTGAAGCTGGTCATTTTTGTCATTATTACTCAAAGACAATACTATTTGAAAATGTACTTAAAGTACCTAAAATAGCACTTTATTTTTGAGTCTACCCAATTTTGTCCATAGATATTATTTTTTTCTGTTTTGAATTGAGATGCAGTTTAAATGCTTGTGTTAAGTTTCTGTGCAGCACGGTGGCACAGCAAGAAGGTCCTGAGTTCAATTCCACCATTGTCTTTCTGTGTGGAGTTTGCATGTTCTCCCCGTCTTTGCGAGGGTTCTCCCCGGATACTCCGGCTTCCCCCCACAGCCCAACAACATGCAGTTGGTGGGGATAGGTTAATTGATCAATCTGAATTGCCCATAGTTGTGTATGTCTCTGTGTGCTAGCCCGGCGACAGTGTCATGGTTCTAGCTCATTTTGACTCAGCATTTTCATTTGCTTGTATTTTGGTGTTTTTTTCTATATTGTGGTTTATTTTCTGATTCTTTAGTTGTCCTGTTTTGAATATTATAATCCTAAGTTATTCTGGTTAAGACATTTGTTAGGTTTAGTTCAGTGTCTAGTCAGTGCCTGTCATATTTCATTTTTTATTTTGCAGGTCTGTGTCTTATGTTAGTGTATTCAGTTTTGCTTCCCCTTGTCTTGTCATGTCCAACTAATCCCAGCTGTGTTTCCCTCCTGTCTCTTATTCCCTGATTACCCCAGTATGTTTTAAGCCCTGTGTTTTCCCCTGCCTGTTGTCTTGTCCTCCACATTAGCTGTGTCTTCATGTTTTGTCAGGTTATGTCATGAACTCCCAGTTTAGATCATGTTTCTTGTGCTGATGTATTGTGTTTCTAATTTCGTTTTCTGCCAGTGAATAAATACTGCCGCATTTAAGTTAAATATTCCATCTCTGAGTCTTGCTGTTCTTGAAGCAAAGGGCAAATACACCTGCACCCAGTGTTTACAGAACAAATCTGAAATGTACTCAACATGTCCCCTGCTGCTGTGGTAACACCCCTAAGCAGCTTGTTTTGTGTTTCTACCTGAGTGCGAGCATCTGGTAGCCAGGCCTTAATCCATCAGACCAACACGTTCTCACTCCCAACTCGTCAAATGTGTGACGCATGGTCAGGCTCCCTCTGCTTCACTTATTGACGGGCAGGGTACCCCCCTCCCATGGTTACCAAACCCAGACAGGTAAACAAAGCAGATTGATTGGATGGACTCTAAAGTTTTGCAAAGTTTAGTTTTTTGCAAAGCATTCAAAGCTTTATTATTTACTTTACATCAGAAGAGTATAGTTTACCAAATTACAAAACTAGCACAAGACAATAAGCCAATGGAGAAAATATTTATTGAGACTATAGATCAGTTTAGCAGTACAATGCTCAAAGTTTTATTTATTTATTTTATTTTATTTTTTGCACTCAGGCAACCCATGACCTGTTAACCTTCAGAAAGCATGCAGGTTTGAGGTGTTTAGCATGAATTTATTTTTTAGACCTGTAGGCTGTCCATCTATATTTTTACTGTGCAACTGATACCCTTTTAAGAGCCTACTGATAAAACGCCCCCCCCCCACACACACACACACACTCACCTCTCTTCTTTTATGTGCTTGCTGCTCTGTGTGTGAGTGTTGAGACCTAATTGGTGTTTAGACCCCAGTGATTACAATTAACATTTTAGTCAGAATGTGTCATAATAAGACAAGATTAATTTTCTTGCAGTAAAGTGAATGAAAACCAGACTCATAAATGTCCATTTATTGCTTAATTTATATTCTTCAGCTAACCAATAAATGAATCTGCAACTCACCACTAATGCCGAACGTGCTTGAATGTAAGATTTTCTGAATAGTACATTCTTCTTATTTTAATTTAATTGTTGTTATTGTTCTTGTGACTGCAATTAAAAGTAATCTGGGCAAAGCTGTAAATAAAAAAAAAAAATGAGCACAAACCAGAAGTGGTTTTAAGACTAGATGGCCAAAATAATATTGACACAAACATTTCTATCCCCAATGTAGCACATAATGTTTTAAGAGTCATTCGATGATTAGTGAATAATATGTAGTTGCCTCACCGTTAAATGGTAAAAGCACACCTGCACCTTTTAACTCTAGGCAAGCAGAAAATGTTATGTTTCATTGAATTAAGCTGCTTTCCCCTGTTATTGGCAAAAATACTCAGCTGAAAATGATGCGGCTGCCCAGGCTTGCTTTTACATCAAAGTGGAAAAGCAAGCAGTATTGAACTGTGGTTAAAAAAACATAGAGCTGTACAAACAAAGCATATTGATCCAGCATAAAAAGATCCCCAAAGTTTGTAAAAGTTCTAACTAGATAAGTGGACCCAAATACACACAAGGGAAGGGTTAGGTAAGAATAGAAATACAAGCAATGGTGGATTTAGAGTTTTAAAAAAAATAAAGCTGAACAAACAAAACACGTTGTTTGGGCTAAGTTCTGCAAAGTTTCTTGTCTGTTTTTACTTAAGAAAACATCTAATCAAGGACACAAAGCATGCCATATTTACTTATTTATTTAGAACACATGAGACCACATTTTCTAAATTTTTTAAATGAGGAATGAAAAACACTGAAAGAGTAGAGATTTTAACTGATTTTTAATCATTTGGGTCACCCGAAATATTTTCGTTTAAAAGTAGAAACAGAGGAGGATGGAGACAATTTACTATGTCGATGACACCCTTCTGTTTATGTGTTGATTAAAGACGACATCCGGACAAATAGGAGGTGAGATTCTTGCCTTGACAGTGTTTGCGCCAGGCATACCTAAAACCAGATTCAAAGGTCAGTCCAATGAACACAGAACTATCAGTGCATCCCAATCATATAATGATCTGTTCTTACCAGGCTGCGATGCCTTGTTGCGTAACGATACGTTTGGCACAATTGATCGCAGAGGTGACATTATCTGTCAAAAGCTCTGTGGCCGAAGGGGGAAAGAAAAAGGTTAACACTGTGGAATAATAAGGACAACATCTGGGAAAAGTGATTCATAATATATATATATATAAATTATATATATATATATATATATATAATTTATATATTATTTGCAAGATTTTACTGCTGAACATAACCTCAGATCATCACTGACCATCGCAGTCGATGTCGCATCCATTTGCTGATTGAATGCTGCGGTCATTGCACCACCAGCGGCTATTTATCTGAAAGATGCCGAAGTCAGTGGATCCATTACGGTTACGATTTGTTGCCTTTGTGTTATAGTTTGACTCATGTTTGGTCAGGCAAACCCCTGCAGACAGAACAGAAGAGATGGAAATGCAGATCGCCTGAAAGATAAAGGACAAGAGTCCTTTGCACATCCTCAACTAACTACTTCTCACATACTGACACTTTGTTAGAGTCCCTTCCCACAAAGTGTCAGCATGTGAGTATGTAATTTTTTATTTTAATCATATTCCTTATTGACATGCATCAAAAATGATTCATTGGTTCAGATCACACAGATGTCAAAAGCAAGAACAAAACACCTTCACCCCAACTCACTGACTCGCTTACTCTGGAATCTTTTGCACACCATACAAGTGAGCTGTGACGCAGACTGCAAGTTTACAGAGTGGAATATTTTGTAATAAAGAAACCTTCCTCTGTCTGAATTCTTGGCTCTACCTGAGCTGTGAGATACATCTATAACGCCGACGTTAACTCTAAAAAGCAGTGGAATAAAAAGTTGCATCATGATGGTTAGTGGAGGAAAGATTTGTAAGAAGTATGTAAGGATTGATGGAGCTGGTCAGAAAGATGACTTTATGGTCTATGTTTCTATCTCACATTCAATCACTTTTGCTCATGAAACCATGTACAACTTTTTGATCTGATCATTTATAAAATAAACAAACTTGGATTACAAAACAGAGACATTTCTCTTCAGGGTCTTACCAAAAACTCAGAAATTGTTACTGTTGTATTTTCTTTCAAACTGACTTTATGACAACCAGCACCATACATGACATTAATTGAACTCTTACTGATGCCAGAGAACCACTCAGGGAAAAAGCTACGGTAGCATTTTACCTCCTAAACAAACATAGTTTCAAAAACAAAAAGATTTTCGCTTTTACATGGTTGGCCTTACAGTTTTTTCTCATATATAACCTCCAGTTACTTGTGCCAAATATCCATATAAATGGGTAGAGATGAGCCTACTCCTGACTTGTATCCTAGCCAGTTCAATTGTGAACTGCTTATTTTGGTGACCATCCAGGGTTGATCACCTTAGATTGTTTAAGTAAAAGGCTGTACTCACAGTTAGCCAGGCTGACACCACCATAGCCATCCATATCGTTTGCCTTCAGCTCACGGGCCCAGGCACACTTCTCAAAGACTTTAGCACTGGCCACAGTTATCAAAAGCAAGAAAACAAACACACTCCTCATGATGATGTCTGTGCTGTTTCACAGTTGCTGCTGAATATTCTTATTGCTGAAATAGCTCAGCTGAAAAAGCTGTGACTGTCTGGGTTCAGATCAGAGGATCCAAATGCGCAATAAATGATGGGTTACGTAAAAAAGCTGGGTTCATGATTACACAATCCAGAGAGACAAATAAAACCCACTGATTGGGATGAAATGTATTCCAAAGTTCAGGAAAGTTAACAAACAATAAATAAAACCCAATGAAGGCACTGAACCCAAAGAAACACTAAATGAAAAGTCAAAATTACTCATATTCAAGATGCTGCTCCACAGGGTGCACTAATGACAGCTCACTGTGACAGCAAGAATAGGAAAAGGGTTTGTAAGGTGTAGCAGAATTATAACAATGTAATGGCCAGGTATTACATGCTTTTCATTAGAAAACAGATGCCATGGGCCACATTAAAATCAACATGTGATGTTATGAAATAAAAAATGATAAAAACAGGCTCACAGAAAAGGTGACTCATGGAATAAGAGGCCAACAGGGTGTGTGCTTGAGCACCATCTGGGGTCTGTCTGTGCATGTGCCAGCCCACTTTGCTCCTTGAGGTGATGGTCAACTTGTAATACTGGCACACTTTGCAAGGAAAATCAAAAAAAGTTGTTGGACTCCATCTTTACTCTGTAGGTGTAGTGCAACTGAGCTACATCCTTGAGAAAAAAATTATGGACTATTGAGGATAGATAGGTGCCTAGTTTATACTTTATGTATTTGGTTTTGGGGTTTAGTGTAAATTTCTAGTAGTAAAGCATAAGCATGGTAAAGATGACCACTCACAGTTGGTATTCTCATTAAAAATGAAAATCAGTGTTTGATTAGTAATCAGGTTTAGATTGTGTTAGCTTTGTTTCTATTTTTGTTAATGTGTGTTATGCCACAAAATGAGCTATATCACTTATGTTTTGGTCTTAAATAGTATGACCATGTATCAACTGTTTTATATTGTTTCTATAATTTCTAATGTGTAATTAGATTGGCATACATTAATGTATTTTCTTTTTTTTACTTATGTTTCAGCACAACTTCATGCCCAGCTAATCTAAGGAACTTGGAAAGAAAAGCGTCAGAACTTCTTTAAGTTTCATTTCACCTCTCATCCGAGAAGGTTCTTCAATTCTAAGAACAATTGATGGAGAGTCCCAGATTGAAGCCCTATCAGAGTGTTCCCAAACTTTGATAAAGGCAGAGGATGATTACAATCTTTACCTAAACCATATTAGGAAACAGATCCAGGTCAATGCCTCAGCCTCTGTATCACCTCTCTTTTGAGAGATTTACCATGTTTGCTACATTGTTGTGCTTCATTTCACTCATTTTACAGCATCCAGTTTGGGTTAGTTGAGATCTAGGACAGATGATATACGAATCATTTTGGGATGTTTTAAGGGTGAAATGTCCTGCAGGATAATTAAAACATTAATATTGTTTCCCCAGTTATAGCAAGTTCAAATTTATCTAAAAAAACTAACAAAACTGTTGATCAAAGTTTAGTTACCTAACACACGCAGAGACTGTGACGAAACATGTTTCAACATATTTGCTCAAATTGACCCGCACTTAAAATAAACAGCACACTGAATATGATAAACACAAAGTGGCTGCACTCAAATCTGCTGCACTTTCTACTTAATGGGAATCCATTCTATCTGTGATAAGTATGGTTTATGTTAAAGCAACGGCTGGTCATCTCAACAGGCCTTTGAAGGCTGATGGGTAAAAAGGGGATGTTTCATGCCTTGTATGACATTCCTCTTTCTGCATACAAAGATTCCTATGAATATGGTTGGTGTGGAATCACGATTTTTTTCAAGGAGACCAAGAAGAACAAAGAGGGTCAACAGGAGTAAGTGTAGAAAATCAGTGCAGATTATAGGTAAATGGGCTCATAGACATCTATGATATGAAAAGCTGCTACAATAAAACTTAGAATCTTACTTAAGTATTAATAAAAATGTTTTATCATCTATAATGTAAATTTCATGCATTCTTCTGAATCATATCAACAATATTATTGGATTATAATTATTTATTTTTGTGTGTATCATTTTAATGTTTAATGTTTAATGTTAACCCCTGTCTCTCTTCCACAGCATGTCTTTATCCTGTCTTCCTTCTCTCACCCCAACCGGTCGCAGCAGATGGCCCCGCCCCTCCCTGAGCCTGGTTCTGCCGGAGGTTTCTTCCTGTTAAAAGGGAGTTTTTCCTTCCCACTGTCGCCAAAGTGCTTGCTCATAGGGGGTCATATGATTGTTGGGTTTTTCTCTGTATCTATGAAGCGCCTTGAGGCGACTTTTGTTGTGATTTTGTGCTATATAAATAAAATTGAATTGAATTGAATCACGTGTCAGTGTATCAATTTATTAGCAGAGGTCAAACTGGCAAAAAGGAGGCGGAGAGGCAGGAACATAATTGGTCAACTTGCCATTGTGGAAGTCCCTGGCCAGCGTGGTGGCAATGTCACCCTTTGTGCATCCACAGGTAACTGGGGGGTTCTCCACCATCATGGAAACATAACAGAGTAAATACAGATTTTGATCATCAGCATTGTGTCACTGCAACACACACAATTTGTTTGTTTTCCTCAACACATCAGAGTTTAAGAGTTTCAAACATCAGAATAAAATTCTTCTGAGTTCATCCACAACCAGCTTTGTTCTTTTATCAGTGGTACACTGTATAAGCTGTGTTTGATGGAAATGTAATGATACAAGTTACAAATGACAGCATGTGCATCAGCTGAAAAACCAACACTTACCGTTCTCTTACATCCCCTGTGTGGTCTTAAAGGAAATCACTTTAAGTTTTTAATTTCTTTTTCAGCTTTCCATTGTTCCTAATATAATATTTGTTTTTCTTTTCTAATGTATTTATGAGAATATTTAAGTTAATGATTCAGTACAATGTTTCAATTTGACCTCATGGTGGCAGTGTTGTCACACTGGTAAGGTTACGACTGGAACACAGACGAATCTAATAGTGAGCATTGAAGTAAATTTAAATTTAAATTACAGTCTTCAAACCAGAAGTAGTTATCTCTGTTTCCATATGTAATGATCCTTAAAAATATAACCAATCATGAGAATAATGACAAAAAATAATGTAAGAATATAAATAAATAAATGTGTAAATAAAATATATACATAAAAATAAATAAATAAAATATAGATGACAAACTGTTAATAATAAGAGCATCCACAACAGTTATATTCAAAGGCAAAGGAAGGAAATAATTATTATTTATGTTTTTATTATTATCATTGTTGGCAGAATGCTTTTGCCTCAAATCAAGAAGATCCTGTGTTTGAATCCACCATCTTTCAGTGCCTGCACGTTCTCTGTGGGCACTTCAGATTCCTCCACTGTCCAAGACGTCCACTTATTCCATCTAAAGTGTTTGTTTGATGACCACAGTTTCTTTTTCTTTTTTTTAAATTTATGTTGACTCACTGCCAGCACAGAGAAAGGAAGTGAAAATTTAGTGGTTCCTCTTGGTTCCACCTCTTCTCTCTTTGGCTGTTTCATCACATGTTGTACCATCTTTAAATATCTTTTTGTTTTTGTCTGTTATTGACCCAATGAAATATAACTGTCAAACATTCACATTAGGCTGTTTGGTATATAGAACACTTTAACCTCAGACACTTTTTGAAGAAATCTTTGTGTGGAGTGTTTGAGAGTGTCAGAGATCCTTCAGAACAACAGTAAGTGTTTAAAATTACGTCTTTCAGTCTTTTAGGTAATCTGGCAGGTTGACTGAAGTCTGTGAGCTTCAGTCGATTAACACAAACATAAAAAAAAAAAATCACCTCAACCAAGTGTAAATGTACTCAGTTACTCTCCTCTACTCTGATTACAGTCATGTCTGTTTTCTCTGTGTCTGTTTCTGCTTTCTTTGTCTCTCACTATAAATATGTCTGTTTTGTTCTGTGGAGATCAAGAACTGAACCTGTTCTGCTCTTTAATGATGACGCACTTTCTGATCTTCCTGCTGTCCAGCCTATCCTTAAATTTAATCTCATGTAGTCAGATTTTAAAGTCACATTCTATTATTCTGTCACAGGAGATACCAAAGGTTCAGATTTTATGAAAATCAACGTGTCGGATCAGCAGACCTGGACAACATGGACATGTCTGCTGTAACTGCATCGGCTTTGCTGTTTGTCGGTGTCTTCATGTTTGTCTCTGCAGGTGAGATTTATAAGGATGTTTTTATTAAGAGAAATAAACAGTGTCTGCGTTGTTTAAATGTTACTTCTCAAATGTTTATTTTCATATTTCATATTCAGTTTGTTTATGTCTTTGAGGGCATCACGAGTTGTTGTTTGTGTGAACATAAGTGCTTGGTCTGCAATTTGAACCACAGAGACAAAGAACTGTAATGTGTGTGTCAGTGTGATGTGTTGTAGTTCCAATTGTTTTATAATTTAATTATACAGCTACAAATCTTTTTGGTTACAGTGTAAATTTAAGCTGCCTGCATAAAAACAATCCTATTTTTTGTAGATATTGTCATAATATTCAGATGTGCTGATGGGTGGAGGTGGGGTTGCAGTTGCACTGTAATGCATTGGCAGCATTTGCCCTCATGGTGACAATCACAATGAACACTTCATATTTTCTCCCTCTTTTATTTTCACCTACCTCCACCTCTGGAGGCCCGGCAACTCCACCTTATTGCCTCTGGATAACTCAGTATCATAGGCACACTCAATGTCATTAACTGATCCCATGTGTAAAAGACAAAGCCTCACAATAAAGTCATTAATAATTAGGATTCTTGATTAGTGAAAATACACAGCAATAAGGTAACCACAAAAGATCAATAATACAATACAAATAATTCAATAACCTCTCTACTCTGAATTGTTCCTCTTTCAGAGCTGAAAACTATCACAGCTGAGTCTGGACAGGACGTCACACTGACATGTAGAGCTCCGAATGACAACATCATAGTTACAGAGTGGAGCAGAGCCGATCTGGAGATGGAACATGTCCTCTTGTACCGAGATGAACAGTTTGAACCAGATGGTCAGCATCCATCTTTTAAGAACCGGGTGGATCTGCAGGACAGACAGATGAAGGATGGAGACGTGTCTCTGATTCTGAAGAATGTGACGATTAATGACACTGGAACATATGAATGTCGCATCATCAATGGAAGACCAAACCGTGGACGGGTTGCCCTTTTGAAGAACGAACCCATTTGCATCCTTTACCTGAGTGTTGTTGATCCTCCAGGTGAGTGAGTAGAGTTGAGTGTGTGTGTGATCAGAGGTGAAGCTGCTTCCTGGTTGTTGATGTTTGTTTCTAAAGATGTTGTTGATGAGACTTTGTAGAAAGCAGCTGGTCTGAGTGATGTGATCAGAGTGCAGTAGATAATGTCTGACAGCAGTTTGAAGAGGAAATGGATTCTGTTCTGTTCTTCACTCATCACCTACCTGACAGCTGACACCTCACACCTGTTTCTCACCTGCAGGTCAGACAGGAGGAGACACAGAGGATGGATCTGTTGGACTGATAGTTAGTCTGTCTGCGTGTATCTGTCTTGCTGCTCTGGTTCTAGGTTTCTATAGCTACAGGAAACATAAACAACAAAAAGTGGGTATGGTAAAATGATATCAGCAGGAGATATTCTCGGAAAATGTAAAAAACAAAAAAGAAAAGAAAATTCCTGTCAAAGTAAATACTGTGTTGTTTGTTTACTTTTAACCAACATCATTTGGCATAAAACTAAAAGCTTTACAAATCAAGAAATTATTAAAATTCAGTAATCAAAATAGTCAGTATTCTAAATTCAATCGAAGAAAAGAAAAATCCAATAGCGTGATGGTGATTTTCCAGCAGATGTCTTCACTTTCTCTCATTCTGCTGCATCCAGTTAGATGTGTTCAAAGATGCTGGTATGTTTGAAGAATAAAAAACACAATTTTATCGTTAAACCAAACAACATCAGATTAATTTTTGTTTGTTTTTGAACATAGCAGACAGAGATCTCCCCGTGACTCCTCTCATAACCTTCAGCAGAGCAGCTAGAATCCCTGCATTCTCTGCAGTTTTTGTTGTTGTTTCCATTTCTGAAAGCGCTTCAGTTGAATTTCAGTTGAATTTCATACCACATGATAATATTAATCTGCTCTCACAGTTCATTGATTCAAGATCAGTTTATTTTTTTAAAAAAAGATGTTCCTGCAAGTGTTTCACAATAAAAGACTTGTTAAGAAATGAAGCCTTTTTGTACCAGAGTTAGAGGGCTTTTAATTTGTAATCAAGACATACTGAAAAAAATATCATAAATAAAATGAAGTAAAATATTTTCCTTTTCACTATACAGTGGAATAAATAAGTTCTTCCTTAGAGTTTATATTAGACGTATTACAGCCGGATCAGGAAGCAGAGACATTCTTCAGCAATCTCCAAAAGTTGATTCTGTTCATCTGGACGTAGCGTTTTCTGGGAGAAACGTTTCATCACTCATCCAAGTGACTTCTTCAGTCTCAGCTGACTGCAGGTTTCCCCAACCTTATAAACAGTACATTTGCATAATGACTGAAACCAGCCCACTGAAGGAACAATGGGCTGTGAGGTCAGTTCCTAATTAATTAATTCCTCATAATTATGCAAGTGAAGAGGGATGTAACGTCGTACGAGACCATGGTTTAATCTGCCTCCATAATGACATCTTGAAATGTTTCTCCCACTTAAAACGCTACGTCCAGATGAACAGAATCAACTTTTGGAGATTTATTTTCCTGGATTATTGAGCATGCATCAAGACACTCTTCAGCAATCATAGTTTGATTATTCTCCATCCTGAGCACATGTTCACATGACCTTTAATCTCTTTTAAGTTAATTAAAATGTATCCAATATTAAATGTAACACTGCCATTTTATTAGGAACAACACATCAGTGGAATAAATTGTATAGAGCGCTTTGAGTACTCCGGGAGAGTAGAAAAGCGCTATATAAGAATCAGTCCATTTACCATTTACCATCATGTTTTTCATACACAGTATGCTCACTTATAAAACATTGCTAAAAGTTAAACATCGTATTTAAACGGAAACATCTCCCTCTAGTGGCCATATTTAAACATGTGTGAGGATGGTGTTAATGTAAAATGTGAATCATAGTGTTCCAGTCAGTCATCAGTGTGTCTCTGCACAGCTGTAATTAAAATGTGTTCAGAGGGCCTCAGTGTCTGAATGGTTCCAGTTCAGCTCCATAACAGCAGCGTCCCTGGTTTGATTCCTGTGTTTCACATCATATCTGCCTCTCTCACTGAGGGGGACGTAGCTACATGGACATGGATTTGTTCATTAAACCAAACTACAGATCACTGAGAGCAGAGGATAATTTTTCCATGGTTCTTTTTATATATGTGAACTAACAAATGTTTTAATTCTGAAAAATGAAGAATTAAGAAAAAAAAAGTGCTGTGTGAGTATAGGTATTGTTTTTTAAGTTATTTGATGACTTTTATCTATACAATAAATAAAGTTCACATTTATCATGATCACAGTAACAACTTTCCTAGAATCCTTCCTCTGTTTTAGATATTTAATTCATATTATTGTTTAATTTGGTTCATTTTAATCAGATCAAGATGTTGGAGAAGATGTCATCACTGACATCATGTGCAGTGTCATCAACATATCAAACGGTCAGCTACAGCCAATCAGTGTTTTCATATTTTTTTTATAATGTGAGGATATCTGTAAATTTATCCTCACATAATGTATCTTTGAAAAGATTTAAAATATTATAATATTAGTTTCTCCCTCTCCCTTCCCCTGCTTGAGGGGCGTGGGAATAATGAGGAAAATAGGAATGAACCAGCGATTTTAAAATCAAACACTAAAATGGCACCATGGAAACTGGGAGCTCAAAAGGTTTTAACATTAAACGGAAAACGGGAATTTCACCAAGAGAATATCTAGTTTGAATCTTAAGACAGAGTTGTGGTTCAGTGTAAAAATAAAAAGGTTTTATTATTTAAAAAGCTATTTTATTTATTTTATTGTTTTATTTGGGTAATTTTTATCAGATCAAGATGTTGGAGAAGTTCTGATGATCACTGTCATCAATATATCAATATATCAAACTTTCAGCAACAGCCAGTCAGACAAAGTGATTGGTTGTCACTGGATGGTAGGGCTGGAGGGAAAAGGTGTTTTTTTTTTCAACCCTACTGTCTCCAAAAGAAAACTCACTAGGCTATTAGACCCTGGAGCTGGACCATAAACAGTAACTATGAGACCTCAATAACAGACTCAACAACAATTGTTTCTAAAATATGTGGCCCATTGCACATGGTCAGTATTGCCCACATGCAAAAGACCCAAAACATTTTCGGACTTAAATTCATGAGACTATAATCAGTGTATTGGTTGATATTGTTTATGTCTGGAGGTGTTTTTACCAGACGTGACCACAGTATGAAAGGTAACAGCTGTGTCGTCACCTGGCATTTAAAAACCGTGTTGTTTTGTTGTGTTATGTTATGTTATGTTATGTTATGTTATGTTATGTTGCTGGCCACTTTATTAGGAACACCTGTTAAAAACGTTGAACTATCCGTTTTCTTCAAGTGTAAAACACACATTTCAGGGCAAGTAAAACAGCTTCATGTTCTCAGTCCCAAATAAAGTAAAATAACATTTTCAAGGATAAAAGACAAGCAGGAAAACACCAGCTTATTGCAGGCACACCTTTTGGTTATTCATCAAAAGAATTCACAAAATCAATTAGTCGTGTCTGTCTGGAGGTCTTTCTTAAGCTCAGTTTTCAGCACCAAGGACATAGGGCAGCACCCTGAGTTTCAGCACCACTAAGTCCACAGACTGGGGAGCTGACTCAGAGGTTTCTCACACAGGAAACAGCCTCCAGCAGCAGCACAAACAGCAACACACACGGCTACTCACAAGCTTTAAAACAAAGTTAAAACCCTCTAAGATTTCTTCATAACCAAATTGAACTCAGTTATTATTAACGATGATGTTCCACTCTCCTGCTGCTCAACCTGCTGTACCTAAGGGCTAAAACAGACAAACAAGAAGGGAAGAGGTATGGACAAGCCTGCACAGACTCTGGTAAATCACAAGACTTGGGGTGCGTTTTTCTGGGGGTGGACATAGTAAGCAATGATCCAAACATCTTGATCTCAGGGTGGGAATTGTGTTGGATTTACTCACTCACACCTTGGTGGCTGAAATCAGTTTTCAGTTCAGTTTCAGTTTTCAGTTTTATTTGTCATATGCAAGTTGGCACGGGGTCAACATTGCAATGAAATGTGTTTGACGAGCAGCAGTCACTCAGCAGCATGATACAGTAGGAGAAAATATAATAAAATATAATAAAATAAAATAAAATAATAAAAAAAATAGAAAAATAGTAAGGAGCAAAATATTAGAGAGTCATGGTAAAAGAGAAAAGATGACTAAATATATATGTATCTATAAATATAAATATATGTACACTAGTGATTAAATAAGAAAGTCTTGACGAGAAATATGACGGGGGGGCAGATGGGATATTGCACAGGAATGAGCAGCAGAAAATTACAGTATTGCACTTTTAAATATAAATATCAATAACAATAAAGTGAAGTGACCAGTGCAGATTAAACAGAGATCTTGTGAAGCTGCAGGGTAGCTTCTGAGTGCTGTGTTGTGTGTGTTTAAGTGTTGTGGTTGAGGTGTCGTATGGCTTTGTGGTAAAAACTGCAGTTTGGGAAATGAAAAATATGGTATTGTGCCATTTTAATCCTTCGACATTTGTTTGATTTTATTTCTCATTTCTCAGGTCTATGTAACGGATTCAAAAGGGAGAAGATTCCGTTTAATCAGCTGCAACACAAGCTCAGTAATGGAAGTATCGGAAAGTGTGGTATCCACACAAACCTCTGAATCTTAGCTAAAAGCGCATTTAACCCTAACCCAACCACCAAACACAGCGAAAACAACAAATAGTTAAAAGTGCTGTTGTTGTTCCATTAAATGCCCATAAACAAACACAAAGAGCTTTGTTAACACAGAGTCATGGCCAACCAAGGAAGCAATACATTTTCTAAAAGCTGAGACCAAACCAGATTTATTCTCTTGGCTCAAATGATTAAAAAGAGGTATCAGTCATGCAAATCGGCCAATAGAAGCTGAAACAAACATATTAGGCATGTAAATAAAGTAAAATCATTTCTGCTGTTCAATACCTAAGACATTTCAACAGATGGTGCTAAAATGTCCCAAATGGCAAAATGCCTGCCTTCATTAAAAGTGATGTCAATTTCCACTGTTTCACTTCAGCAGCATCAATATTTGCACAGACAATGTTCATATGTTGATTCCTGGATTTCTGGACTTAAATGTGAAGCGAATCATATTTTGAAAGTGGTTATAAACAAAATAAACAAAACCAAAAATAAATTAGATGAGGAAAAAATCAAGATACTCAAATGTCCCAGCCTCAGTAACTTTGACACAATAAAATCTGCTGTAATATTTACACCTCTGATGAACTCTCACCAGTGTTAACTTTATTTTGATACCAAGATTGTTTACACAAAGTTTGTAATTGCAGAGAAATACTCATTTTGGACATGTGACTTTCGAGCAGGAAGCTCAGAAAGCCCCTTCGTGCTTAACATGTTTTAAACTCAGCCTGAGCAGTCAGACGGCATATTTGTAAATCAGTATGAAGGTGTGGCACTCTCACAGTGTTCAGGTGTTATGTTACGCCTCCTTACAGGGAGCAACTCACCTGTGTGTCCGTGTCCGTGTCCAGGTGTGGAGTGGAGCTTGTTGTTCGTGTGTGTTTGAAGAAACTGTAAGTTTGCTTTGGTTCCTTCTTTAATACTTTGACTGTTTTTCTGCTCTGTGATGTTTGGACCTGATGTTCAGCTATTATATCAAGACAAACTTTAGATCACTCTTGTGTTTGAAGACAAATCCACATGAGTATAGATTATTGATTGGCTGGAATCAAACAGTTTGATGAACATTCATTCATGTGACAGTTTCAGCTGCTGCTTACAAATCTAATAACATGGATAATTTGGTCCCACACTGACGGGCACTGACGAGGAAGATGCTTGCCTTCTAAATCATATGACCACTACTATTTACAGTAAAACTGATGCGATCAGTTTAGCTGCAGGGCAGGTGTGACACAACTATGCTGCTAAGCCTCATTGTTCAGGAGTGAGTCAGTGTGAGAGATAAAATGATACGTTTGTTCATTAGGGCAGAGTTTTGAGAAGCTGCAGTTAAAATAAAGAAGATTTGTTTTCATTAAACTGACATTTTTTGTGCTTCAGCTGGAGACACTTTTGTTTTGAAAGTGTTTGGAGTATTTGCTGTTTCTGAAACATGAGCTGGAGTAAATATGATCAGGAATAGTTCTATCCTCCTTTGTCTCTTATTTACATCCTCTGTTTATGAAAATCTCCCTCCTCTCCTTCCCGCCCCTTTTTCCTTCAGAAGTAAGGCGCTGATTTGTTCAAGATAGCAGCTCATTTCTTTTTAAATACAACATACAGCAAATTTGGTCATCAACCAAGCACAATGTGTAAGTTCTACCTCGTGGTACTTTATGTAGCAGTGATATCTGCAGTAAGCAGGACTGAGCCTAAAGGGGGCATGGGGTGTTCTTGACTATATTTATTTCAAGTATTTAGTTACATTATTTTTAGGGCTGTCAAACTTCATGCATTAACACAGATTAATCCTTCATTATGATTAATGCAATTGAAATTTAAAATGCAATTAACCCATCTGGAGCCAGAATGGACAACCTTTGGACAAACTGCAGAAATGTGGTGACATTTCAGGGATTTTGAGTCATTCTGTGCTCCAAATGGACTAATTGCATTTACATTTTCAGTTCAGTTTGGTTTCTCACAAGCGGCAAGAGCTTTCCTTATAAAACGCTGCTGTTGGGTCTGCGTTTCCACAGGCCCCGCTAGTTTAGAAACTTATTCTCGTTAACGACAGAAACAAGGTGAACATCTTTTACTTGCTAGCAAGGCAAGGCTGGTCGGAACCCAAGCTCTTGGAGCTGAACGCTCCTCACTTGTCTCTTAACCAACTTCATCTAAGTAGCCTTCCTCACAGCCTTTTATTTCCATGACACAGTTTACACAACAGTTACTGTACAGCACCACCCACTGTAAACCCCCCCCCCATGCTTACAAAAGACGAGGCACTGTGTGTGCACTTGTAAGCACGTGCGTGTATGTGTATGCATGTGTGAGAACGTGTGTGTGTGTGTGTGTGTGTCTGTGTGAGTATGAGAATGTGTTTGGGTGTGCGTTTGTGTGACCTCCTGCTCACCAAAAGTGTAATAAAAGCAGGAAGCTTACCACACAAGAAACAGAACTTTCAGATAGGATGTGCCTATAAAACACTTCAGCCTCCCCACCAACAGAGTGGCTGGAGAGGTGGTCAGAGACAAAGGAATGTCTTTGATCCTATAGTTTGAACTATGACTTACAAATTTAAGTAACACAACGACAACATTTAACAATTTGACTCCAACAGGTGCTTTTACCGTTTCTTCCAGCAGTAAATATAAACAACGATAGTATTCAGGAAGAAAAATTATTACATATATGTTTTTATTATAACTCTGGTTTTACATGGCCACATTTTACACAACTTAAAAACTGGTATATAGTTTACAGTCCACACTTTTTCCCTCAAATTTTCCGTCTGTCCTGCTCACATCTCCAATGGTTGTCATTAGCATGTCTTTGCAAGCTTTGCTAGCTACAACAACAGTGTCGGCACATGAGGATGCTGTAATAGCTTGTCAATGGTGTTGATTAGCTGCGGATATACAAATGTGAATTACAGTCACCGGTCACTTACTGACTCAAACTACAAAATAGCACAAAATGAATTGTTATGTATTTATTTTAATTTCAATTCAGGTTGGATTTTTTGTTGTTGTTGTGTGCAACGCAGATTTTCTGTGCACGCGCACAGCTTACAGGGAACATTGCTGCTAGGCATTCCCAGCACACCCTCACTACACTACACTGATCAACATATTCACCTTATATTCGCTATGCCTTACAAAAACTTGGATACAGCATACGAAAAGCTTGAATCTTTGCCTCTTGCACCCTAAATGTGAAAGTCAAAAAAACGATTTTATTTGTTATGTATCATGCACCCAGCTAATGCTCAGTTTTTAATCTGATTTAGTGGTGAGTTCAGATAGAGTAATCATACTAGGTGATGTTAACATCCATGTAGATGCCAGAAATGACAGCCTAAACACTGCAATTAATTTATTATTCTGCCAAAATGAGCGGGCCCACCACTTTAATTTAACTATGAGTTTTACACCTGATGCCTTCCTTACACTAAATCCTAAGGTGAGTTTCCAAACATATCAAATGAGTACTACACAGTGGAGTCACCTGATCTTGACAGTTGATGTGCACATGAATGATTTGTGTTTCCTCTGCAGGTGAAGGTAGAAAGTGTGTGTGAACTGATGTGGATGTGAATTCAGCAGCATGGATCAGTGTGAGGACAGAGAGGAGAGAGTACCTCCCTCTGAAACTACTCTGTGTGGGGAACATGAGAGCCAGACCAAAGCTCAGAGGTGAGATGACCATCTTTAACTATCCATGACTTTTCTCCATGTCACAGCTCAGCACTCACATCGCTGCTCCATCATTATCCACAGGAACCAACCTGGACCTCCACCCAGCTGTGTGTCCTTAAAGAGTGACCGGTCTAATGAACATTTCATTAATTTTAAAGACCAGCAGGTGTCTGCTGCAGAGAGGTGAGCTATTAGCGACATAAACTCCTTGATGTCAGTTTGGTGTCTGATTTGATGTTGTTTCCTGGTCTCTAAACTGCATCTCAAAGCAGGTCACTGAGTGAGGAATTGCTTTATTCTATAAAAATGTCCAGCATGTACTCTTGCTGCTCATAGGATCATCAATAGTCCTGCACAGTGTAAATTGCTGTGTTTACCTCTGGGTGGCACTCTGTTTTTACCCTACCATCACTAGTTTAGAGTTTCCTTCTGCTCATGCTCAGCCTGAAAATCAGTTTCTCTTTGGCATGATGAAGGTATTCTAAGTCTTCATCATCTTCTGTGGCTGCAAATGAAAAACAGTTTTTCTCCACTCACAGGCTCAATGGGAGACCATCTGGACCTGGACCTGAACCTGAATCTGGACCGGCACCCAGCTGTATGAACACCACGTTGAATCATGTCATTCATAAATTTCAACAAAAACAGTCATCAAGAAAGATGTAACTTAAAGTCACTATTATAATGTCTAAAATTCTGTCAGCATTTTATTTTGTGTGATGAGTCCTTGATTAAAGATTTGTGCTTCAATTGTCAGGATCCTTCAGAAACTGAAAATTGAACCTGGACCCAGTTGTGTGTCCTTAAGGAGTGACCTGTCTAAAAGTCAACCCATTAATTTTAAACTGCAGGAGGAATCTGCTGCAGAGAGGTGAGTTGTTGGTAACATTAACTCTTTGAGAACAGATTTAACTGCTTGATGTTGTTATAAACTGCAGTGCAACCATGTCATCCCCTCAATCCCGTTTAAACTGTCTCTTAAAAACAAGCATTTGGTTTCTAAACTCCTGAAAATCCACTTCAGCAAACAGGAAATAAAGCTCGTGCTTATGTTTTCTTCCATCAGTCATGTTGTGCTGTATGTTGTAGGACGTTAGAGGAGTTAACACTAACTTTGCTGCACAGATTTCACTTTTACTCATAAAACTCAGAGCATCATAATGACTCAAACACTGGTTATTATTTTAACTTTCAAAAACTAAAGTCAATCTCCCTTTTTTTCACATTTCTGAAAATCCATCAAATAAAAATCAAACTGTAATCTGCTAAAAAAAGGAAAAGATAAAAATAAAGTTTCCTTGTCTTTGTTTGTGCCTCTTGAAGATCAGTTCTACTTCTGCTCACTGAACTGTTGACAGAAAGAGAAATTTGAAGCTTTTTGTTGTAAATGTTTGGAGACTATCATCATCCATGTGTCCACACAGGCTGTGCTGTCTGACTTGCTGAGTTACGTTAGCTGGTGGCTGCTGCAGAGTCCACTGCAGATAAACAGCTTAAAGTTAGACAAACTTTTAAGGTGGGCAGGAAACTGAGAAAGCTCTAGAGTAAGATGGCCGACGTGTCAAACAGCTAAGGCAGCATGTGGTAGTAATGACAACCTCTGTAAAGCTGCTTTGTGTATGTGAGCTTTAGTTAAAAGCATTTGGGAATTTTAATGTTGTGCATTCAGATCAGAGTCATGTTCAGTTGCTGACCCTTGTAGCTCTAAATGAGGCTAGCCAGAAGCTAATGTAGCTCTTGCTCAGTGTAATTGTTTGAGTCTGTAACTGTGCAGCTCTGCTTTTGTAGCCTGTGGGGTTTGTGGTACTTGAAGGGTTCAGTTGTACTGATTGTGTTTTGGTTTGCGTGCCAGTTTTGATTTCTAGTTGGAGTTGTTAGCTGTAGTCATTTTGAGGCCTACTCCTGCTACAACTGCAGCTCCACATTATTCAGTGTGACACAGTTTCATACTGACCTTGGATGCAACACTGCTGCATCATTTAGGCTCATTTACAATCAGCTGCAAATGTCTGATCAGGAGGAAATGACGGTGTGCATAAGGCATTTACAAGCACTGGTCTGACACTGGCAATTTTTATAATCTTTATGAAGAAAGACTGAACTAGAGTTGGTTGAAATTCAGATGTTAGATATTGTTCAGATTTCTATCAGACTGCTCTAGGTTGGCTGGGAGTTCTCCAACATGTAAGATGATACAGCTTAAAATGTGATCAGTGTTATCCAAAACAAACTTGAAGTTAAGGAATAAAGATTTTGGAGTTTTTTCAATACTAAACAGAACATACTGTCATTAATCATGACATGAATGGTAGGACACTTGAATATGATTTGTATATTTGATTTTTTGTTCATAATTTTATTATCTGAAAGGGAAACTCATACAAGTACAAATGCAAATAAGGCCCTGTGCAGAAATGACTATGCCCACACCTTTCACCTAAAAATTCCAACAACCAACAGATGATCTAATTCATGTCAAGATGTGTGTGTTTTTTGTTTGTTTGTTTGTTTGTTTGTTTTATGGTGAAGGCTTTTTATGTGGATCAAATCTTAATGGCTCCTCCACAGAGTGGACCAGGAGAGCTCAGAGGTTCCCAGTGGTCAGTCTGCCCAGCAGCATCAAACAAACCTGGACTCCATATTTATGGTCTGTACATGTACACCAAATACCTTTACATCTACTCTGTTCACAGTCATCTCCATTCTGCTCTTTGTAGACCAGTGAATTTTTCAGTGTGTCCAACACAGATTTGATGTGTGGCTCCATGATTTCAGTCTGATTGGGTCATTCATAAAGTTTTCTGTTGCAGCTGCTGGAGGACAACATCATCACTTTTGTGAGGAATGAGCTGCAGAAGATCCAGAAGGTTCTGAGTCCAGATTACGCAGAATGCTTAGAGAGTCAGAGGGAGGAGGATGAACAGAGGAGGAGCAGCAGCGAGGCATTTGTGAAGATCACAGTGGACTTCCTGAGGAGAATGAAGCAGGAGGAGCTGGCTGACCATCTGCAGAGAAGTAAAAGGATTTCTCTAAAGATTTAAGCTGCTGGTTATAACATTAACATTAACTAAAATTTCAAGAGATAACCCACATGTATTTGAAAAGACCAAGTTCTGATATGGACTATGTAAAAGATGAATTGATATTCTTTCTTTATTCAGAAAGCCTTGCTGAAGTTTGTCATCTTAAACTTAAATCTGAGCTGAAGAAGAAGTTCCAGTGTGTGTTTGAGGGGATCGCTAAAGCAGGAAACCAAACCCCTCTGAATCAGATCTACACAGAGCTCTACATCACAGATGGAGGGACTGCAGAGGTCAATGATGAACATGAGATCAGACAGATTGAAACAGCATCCAGGAAACCAGACAGACCAGAAACAACAATCAGACAAGAAGACATCTTTAAAGCCTCACCTGGAAGAGATGAACCAACCAGAACAGTGCTGACAAAGGGAGTGGCTGGCATTGGGAAAACAGTCCTAACACAGAAATACACCTTGGACTGGGCTGAAGACAAAGTAAACCAGGACATCCAGTTCATATTTCCATTCACTTTCAGAGAGCTGAATGTGCTGAAAGAGGAAACGTTCAGCTTGGTGGAACTTGTTCATCACTTCTTTACTGAAACCAAAGAAGCAGGAATCTGCAGCTTGGAAGACTTCCATGTTCTGTTCATTTTTGATGGTCTGGATGAGTGTCGACTTCCTCTGGACTTCCATAAAACTACAATCCTAACTGACCCTAGGAAGTCCACCTCAGTGGATGTGCTGCTGACAAACCTTATCAGGGGGAAACTGCTTCCCTCTGCTCACCTCTGGATAACCACACGACCTGCAGCAGCCAGTCAGATCCCTCCTAAATGTGTTGGCATGGTGACAGAGGTCAGAGGGTTCACTGACACACAGAAGGAGGAGTACTTCAGGAAGAGATTCAGAGATGAGGAGCAGGCCAGCAGGATCATCTCCCACATCAAGACATCACGAAGCCTCCACATCATGTGCCACATCCCAGTCTTCTGCTGGATCACTGCTACAGTTCTGGAGGATGTGCTGAAAACCAGAGAGGGAGGACAGCTGCCCAAGACCATGACTGATATGTACATCCACTTTCTAGTGGTTCAGGCCAAAGTGAAGAAGGGCAAGTATGATGGAGGAGCTGAAACAGATCCACACTGGAGTCCAGAGAACAGGAAGATGATTGAGTGTCTGGGAAAACTGGCTTTTGATCAGCTGCATAAAGGAAACCTGATCTTCTATGAATCAGACCTGACAGAGTGTGGCATCGATATCAAAGCCGCCTCAGTGTACTCAGGAGTGTTCACCCAGATCTTTAAAGAGGAGAGAGGACTGTACCAGGACAACGTGTTCTGCTTCATCCATCTGAGTGTTCAAGAGTTTCTGGCTGCTCTTCATGTCCATCTGACCTTCATCAACTTTGGCATCAATCTGCTGGAAGAACAACAAACAACCTCCAAGAAGTCTAATTTATTTGGAAAAAAAAGAAATTTTAAATCTTTCTACCAGAGTGCTGTGGACAAGGCCTTACAGAGCCCATGTGGACAGCTGGACTTGTTCCTCCGCTTCCTCCTGGGTCTTTGTCTTCAGACCAATCAGACTCTACTATGGGGCCTGCTGACAAAGACAAGCAGTAACTCACAGACCAATCAGGAAAAAGTCCAGTACATCAAGAAGAAGCTCAGTGAGAATCTGTCTGCAGAGAAAAGCATCAATTTGTTCCACTGTCTGAATGAACTGAATGATCGTTCTCTAGTGGAGGAGATCCAACAGTCCCTGAGTTCAGGAAGTCTCTCCACAGATAAACTGTCTCCTGCTCAGTGGTCAGCTCTGGTCTTCATCTTACTGTCATCAGAAAAAGATCTGGATGTGTTTGACCTGAAGAAATACTCTGCTTCAGAGGAGGCTCTTCTGAGGCTGCTGCCAGTGGTCAAAGCCTCCAACAAAGCTCTGTGAGTCATGTGTTTTGCTTTTTTCCCTTCATCCCTTAAATTCTACTTGACAAGAAAAAAACAACATGTGCAATCTTATCCTTAAAAAATAGATTTTAATGATTGTCAACAGCTGCAGACAGATTTCTTTCTTTTTTGGTTTATTTTTTTTATATTTTTCACACTTAAATATTTTGCGTCATTAAACAAATTGCAATATTAGACAAAAATAACTTAAGTGAATACAAAATGCATTTTTTTAAAGTATGATGGCTTTTATTTCCTAATAAAATATTTTAAAACCGTTTTGGCCCAATATGCAAAAAGTAATCCAAGAAGCACTCTTGAAAACTGGCAATGGCGCTTTCACATTACTGTGGAGGAATTTTGAATCAATCTTCTTTGCAGCCATTAATTGTTTAAGGACACATCCAAAGAAAAAGTGAGGTATGTGACAGAAGTGATAGAAAATAAAATGCTGTAGGTTACGTCAGACCCCAGAGAGTTCGCGGGAAACAAAACAGAATTTTAGCTCAGAATTAAACACTCTCCAAGATTACAGCGACCGATGCTTCACAGAGATAGTTATGAAGAAGGGTGAATGATGAAGAACTCCTTCAAGTCTCTAACCTAGAATGAAGAAAATGAAAAAAATAAAAAAAATAAAAGAGACTGTCATAGATATCCAGCCCATAGTGTGAGAGAAAACCTTGTGTTTTCATATAAATGCACACAGTAATTATTTTACGTGTAGTTGTTTTTTCCTTGTGCAGGTGAAAACCAAAGGGAAGATATGCTTCACCATATTTTCTAGTCTTTGGCTTGGAAGGAAGTTGGTTTGGAAACATATTTGGCGATGCTTCATCTCCTGCTTTGTGTTTGTGTGGAAGCGCTGTCAAAAAACTGTCCATTATGCTAGCAGTGTCCAAGTGTCCTTTTTTTCTTTCTTTCTTTTTTTAAAAAAAATCATACCACGCTCCCCCCTGCGATGACTCTGACAAACACACACAAGCCACTCTTTTATCAAAATTTAAAATAATTGTTCTCATATGTGGATATCAGACTTTGTAGAGCAAAATCAGGTAAAAAGATAATTCTGTTTTTACATTCATCAGGTCCCAATCAGCCCAAATAGCAAAGAGAAATTAAAAATGCATGCCATGAAAGAGTTTGGGTCTTAGCAGGTTAACCAGCTTGAAAAACTACCACTGATGTAGATTGCCTAATATGAAGAGAAAGATCATTCAAAAGCTTTGGGGCCACAATAGAGAATGTTTGGTATCTTCTAAGATTCAGCCACGATTTAGAAACTGAGAGCAACAGCTGCTCAGCTGACCAGAGTGAACGAGGGGGGACATAGGGCTTCAGCAGATCGAACAAATATACAGGCGCCAGACCAATTAAGGACTTAAAAACCAGTAAAGGGATCTTAAAATAGATTCTAAATTCAATTGGAAGCCAGTCTAAGGAGGCCAGAACCAGAATAATATGCTCAAATTTTCTTTTACCAGTTAAAATCCATGCCACAGAATTCAGCTCCAGTTGCAGGCATGACAGAGTGCCCTGGCCAGCCCATATAAAAAGGTGTGTAAAGGTTCAAGGGGCATAAATATTTTTTTCAAGGCACTGTATAACATAAACATGTTGTTAAGTTGATCATGTTTATATTCTAACAGAAAATAAAGAATATTTTAATAAAAATGAACCTCATTATGTAGGACTAAAAAGGAACATTTAAGTTAGACAGAAATGGTGATTTTATTTGCACAGATCAAATACATAAAAATCATGTGAAACTTTGTAAGCCTAGAAGTTCTGACAGTCCCTCAGACAGAGAATGATCTGGGTTTTGCACCAGAGTCCAGTATATTAAATAAATGGCATCAAACTGTATCTGGCGCAATGATCAAGATCAGATGTTATATGAAGGAAAGTAAACAGCAGTGCATTGTGTCTGTGCGAGCAGGTACTTAACTAGCATCACAAAATATACCAGCTACTTGCTGGTTTCCATTGAGAGCGTTACATTGGCTTCATCTGAGCAATTTTTATATTTGTTCCCAACTTAACTATGAATTGTACTGCATAATAGATTTTGTTTTTTTTTATTTAGGTTAGACATTAAAATAGTTTGAAGTTATTTTTTTTATTTGTTTGTTTTCCAGGCTCAGTGAATGTTTCCTCTCAGAGAGAAGCTGTGAAGCTCTGTCCTCAGTCCTCAGCTCCCAGTCGTCTAGTTTGAGAGAGCTGGATGCAAGCAACAACAACCTGCAGGATTCAGGGGTGAAGCTTCTGTCTGTTGGACTGCAGAGTCCACATTGTACACTGGAAACTCTGAGGTCAGATTAAAGGATAGTAGTTTTTCATCAAATTATAATGAAACAATTAAAACTCAGCTAATAAAGGTCAAATTAATGTATTTGGTTTTGTAATTCAGTAATTTGTATTATTTCTCTTTCAAGTAAATTGCCAAATTTCTAATGTTTAAAATTAGATGATCGCAATTCTAGCTGCCTCTGAAACGTGAATGAATATGGCTAATTGTACTAATTTTTTCACTGAACTATTGGTACATTTTGCATCCAGTCTTTTTCATTTCTTTATTTTTCAAGACTGGGTGGCTGTTTCCTCTCAGAGAGAAGCTGTGAATATCTGTCCTCAGTTCTTAGCACTCCGTTCTCTAGTATGAGAGTGCTGGACCTGAATTACAACAAACTCCAGGATTCTGGAGTGAAGCTTCTGTCAGCTGCACTGACAAATCCAAGTTGTATCCTGCAAACTCTGAGGACAGATCAAAGAATGTTTTATTTTTCATCAAATTAAATAATTTGCAGTTTTACAAAAAGCACAGCAAATAATGGTCACCAACAGCAATCCATTAGTGTAGTTTACTATTTTTCACAAGTTTTGAATAATACTATATTAACACATTTCTGATGTGTTTAAAATAAAGCAGTAATAATTCAAGCCTTTCTTGAAATAATAGTAACTGTTATCAAATCTAGTAAGTTGTCATTGCACCATCAATACATTTTAATTTCAGTGTTTTTGTTTTTGTGTTCATTTTTCAGACTGAGTGTTTGTAACCTCTCAGAGAGAAGCTGTGAAGCTCTGTCCTCAGTCCTCAGCTCCCAGTCGTCTAGTTTGAGAGACCTGGATGCCAACAACAACAACCTGCAGGATTCAGGAGTGAAGCTTCTTTCTGTTGGACTGCAGAGTCCACATTGTACACTGGAAACTTTGAGGTCAAATCAAGGACTGTTTATTTTTTTTATCAAATGAAATTATTTACAGTAAAAAAAAATCATAGCTACTAATGATCAGTTTCCTCATTGTATTATAAAACTCCCAACTCTTCAGTACTCTATCAATTCACTTTAAACCCATTTTTTGGTCATTTGCTTTATTTCTAGACTGTTTGGCTGTAACCTCACAAAGAAAAGCTGTGAAAGTCTGTCTTCAATTCTTAGCTCCCAGCCCTGCAGTCTAAGAGTGCTGGATCTGAGTTATAACAACCTGCAAGACTCAGGAGTGGATATTCTGTCTGCTGGAGTGAGAAGTCCATACTGTAAACTAGAAACTCTCAGGTCAGGATTAAATCGCTCCCACTCAGTATCATTTAGAATGTGTATGACATTACTGAATGAGTTACTAATGCTTATAGAATTGTCAGATATTTTAGTTTCCTTTGGTTGGATTATTAGACACTGAACTGTCTGTAAAGCTTTACCAAGGCAAGTAAAAACAGAAGTGTGCTCCGGCAGATGTGATATGGTTTTGGTGCAAGCTGCCACGTGACAGGACATTGTATGAGCATTATGGATCCTTTAGTTTTAGTCTTCATCTTTCACATCCTTCCCTCCTATGAAGTGTTCAAAGATAGATTGTTTTGTGTGTCTGCAGTCTGTCAGGCTGCCTGATCACAGAAGAAGGCTGTACTTCTCTGGCCACAGCTCTGAGATCCAACCCCTCCTATCTGAGAGAGCTGGACCTGAGCTACAATCATCCAGGAAAAATTAGTATGAAGCTGTTGTCGGCTGGACTGAAGGATCCACGCTGGAGACTGGACATTCTCAGGTATGGAGAGAATGTCTGATAGAGGCGGAAGAGCTGGAAACATTTCCTGTGTCCTTCACTCTTTGTTTGTTTTTATATGGATGTGACATGAATAATAACACTAAAGAAATCTTTTCAGGAACAGAAACACTAATCTATCACAATGATTAAGATATTAATGTAGGGGAGTTTCCAAAGAGACATTTTTCACAGGATAACTGTCTTTTGTTCTTCACACATTCACAATTTGCATCAATATCTGCATGTTTAATAGTTCAGTCATTTTAAAGAAAAATCATCTTCTGTTTGACCGGATTCAAATTAGATTAATTAATTAATTAATTAGATTAATCTCTCTATAGAAACATGCCTCTGACAAGATAAGCCTAACTTCATAAAAAGACTGGAAGCAGGGCAAATTGTTTCCCTAGCTTGACCAAAAGTTGAAAAACTAATCATTAGTAAATTGTTAATAAAGCTAACTCTAGTAGAACCTAACAAGAACAGCATAACGCTAAGTGTTATTGTAAATTTAATTAACATAAGGAAGACAGGATAAAGACATGCTGTGGAAGAGAGACAGAGATAAATAACAGATATGATTCAATGCAGAGAGGCCTATTAGCATATAGTGAGTGAGAAAGGTGACTGGAAAGGGAAAAACTCAATGCATCATGGGAATCCCCCAGCAGCCCACAGAAGAGGGACCTGATAACTGAAGGCTGTCCCTCCCATTCTACTTTTAACAACAAGTAACAACAAGTAGGCCTGCAGTGCGAGAGTGAAGTGCTCTAATAGGGTGATATGGTACTACAAGGTCATTAAGATAAGATGGGGCCTGATTATTTAAGACCTTGTATGTGAGGAGCAGGATTTTGAATTCAATTCTGGATTTAACAGGAAGCCAATGAAGGGAAGCCAAAACAGGAGAAATCTGCTCTCTCTTTCTAGTCCCTGTCAGTACTCTTGCTGCAGCATTTTGGATTAACAGAAGGCTTTTGAGAGTTAAAGAGAGAGAGAGTGAGATTTTGTACATCCCGATAATAATGAATTGCAGTAGTCCAGCCTGGAAGTAATAAATGCATGAACTAGTTTTTCAGTGTCACTCTGAGACAGGATATTTCTAATTTAAGAGATATTATGCAAATGGAAGAAAGCAGGCTTACATATGTGTTTTACTTGGCGGGGCAAACTTTTTGTGTCAGCCTCGGTGACTATGTGTCGTCCTCCGCTCCCCTCTTGTGTGTCCCACAGGGCTCAGTTCTAGGCCCCCTCCTCTTCTCTTTATATCTGCTTCCTCTTGGTTCTGTACTGAGAAAGCACGGCATTGGTTTCCACTTTTATGCTGATGACTGTCAGATCTATGTCCCTCTAAAGAAAAAAGGCAGATACCTTACACAGCCATTACTTCAGTGTCTCGATGACACTAAGGCTTGGATGTCTGTTAACTTTTTAAAATTCTATGATAAAAAGACAGAGGTGATGGTTTTTGGTAGCCCCACTGAGACCCCCAATGTGTATGTAGATTCCCTGGCCCAGTATGTTACGCCAACTGTCACAAACCTGGGGGTCAAAGTGGACTGTGATCTGAAGTTTAATAATCAAATTAAGGCAGTGGTAAAATCTAGCTTCTTTCACCTAAGGCAGCTGGCAAAAATAAAGCCAATTCTTTCACGGCAGCACTTTGAGACAGTGATCCACGCCTTTGTTAGCACTCGGCTGGATTACTGTAATGCACTTTATTTTGGGGTCAGCGCATCATATATTAGTCATCTACAGAGGGTGCAAAATGCCGCAGCTCGTCTTTTAACTGGCACTCGAAAGTTTGAGCACATTTCCCCTATTTTAGCTTCACTTCACTGGTTGCCCATTTCTTTTAGGATTCATTTTAAAATTCTTTTACTTTTAAAGCTTTCCATGGCCTCGCCCCATCGTATCTCTCTGAGCTGCTACAGCCTTATACACCCACCTGCTCTCTCAGGAGCAGCTGATCATCTGCTCCTGAAGATATCCAGGACTTGGCGTAAACTTAGAGGAGATCGTACTTTTGCAGTAAAAGCTCCAAAACTGTGGAACGAGCTTCCTTTAGAGATTAGACAGGCCAGTTCTTTATCTGATTTTAAGTCACTCTTGAAAACCCACCTCTTTACCCTGGCTTTTGACACCACATGAGATGTTGGTTTTATTTTTATTTTTATTTCAGTTGATTTTAGGTGATTCGATGCTGTTTTATCTTCTTTTTGTTTTAATATAGGGCTGTTTTAATTTTATGTTTTATGTGTTTTATTTATTTATTTTGCTGTTTTCTGTTATTCTATTGTTTTAACTTATTTTCTGTACAGCGCTTTGTTCCTGTGCTGGGTATTTTAAAGTGCTTCATAAATAAAATTGGATTAGATTTGATTGGGATATGTGCATTGTTTTTGGGGAGGTAGCAGGAGGAGAGAAGCTGCAGAGAGGCGTGTAAGACTGCAACTCTGCTTCCTGGTCCCAACTCTGGATAGTCATATTTTGGGGGGGTTAATAAATTTGTCCATATTTCTAGAAATGAGAGCTGCTCCATCCAAAGTGGGATGGATGCCATCTCTCATAACAAGACCAGGTTTCCTCTAGAAGGTTTGCCAATCTATGAAGCCCACATCGTTTCTGGGACACCACTCAGACAGCCAGCAATTTAAGGAGAACATGCGGCTAAGCATGTCACTCCTGGTCTGATTGGGGAGGGGACCAGAGAAAACTACAGTGTCCGACATTTTTTTTGGCAAAGTTACACATGATTCAATATTGATTTTAGTGACCTCCGATTGACTTAACCGGGTGTCATTACTGCCGGCATGAATTACGATTTTACTGAATTTACGTTTACCCTTAGCCAGCAGTTTTAAATTTCCCTCAGTGTTACCTGCTCTGGCCCCTGGGAGACAATTGACTATGGTTGCTGGCAGGGCTGGACTGGGACAAAAAATCGGCACGGGCATTTTGACTAGAGACTGGCCCACCAAAAATGTGATGTCATTCAGGGGTAAAACCGCAAAGGATTCTGGGAACTTGTGGCAAGCAGTACTAGCGCATGCAGGCTTTCAATTGAACTCAGTTACACAGCGATAAAAAGAAACACAAAAATTGGCAAGAAACTGTTGTATTATTAACTGCAATAGCCGGTGTTGTGCCAAAAAGTGATTGTCTGGCAAAAACTGATTGCTCGTATTTAAATTGCTATAAGTCACTTGTTGGGCTATAATATGTGAAACATATGTCAAATGCATCCGTCATGGATGACATAAAGTCATATTGAGCTACAAACAACATTAGTGTAACAAGGTAGAAGCCGCAATCAGTCTTTGGCAGTGACTTTTATATAACCTTTATTTATGCCGTTAAAAAAAAGTCTAATTAACATTAAAAATGTCTTTTGTAAGAAGTAGTTGGACAGCAGAAATGGCTCAAATATTACAATAGTTCTGTAAAAATATTTAATGTGGGGATAAAGGACCGGATTGGTTATAATGTAAGTACAATAACACAGAGTTGTAAAGATACTTGAAAAAACAGATAATTTTTTAATTCCATATATAGCCCCTTTGTAAATGCTGTTCACCGAAGTCTATTTACCAACATAGATATTACACATAAAAAATACACGCAAACATTGGAAATCAGCTTTTGGCAGGCAATCACTTTTTGCCACTACACCTGTTGCATGACAGCCACGGGAAGCCGACGGGTAAAGAGATCGGTTGTTATCGGATTATGTCGTGGAAATTGTTTAAGCCATGTTTCCGAAGTAACAAAGCCGATGGATGGCCTATAAAATTGCTAAACAAGGGGGAGGGTGCATCCGACCTCCTCGGCTGTAATTGGTCCAGCCCAGAGTCGATCATGACCAATTGGCCAATCCAACACCTTTCATTCATACCCTTCCAAAAAAAAAAAAAAAAAAATCGATCGGCCCATAAAAACAAAAAATCGCCAGCGGCCCACCGGGCAAATGCCTGGTATGCCCGATGGCCAGTCCAGCTATGGTTGCTGGTGTCTCTGGCTCAGACATTGCCAAAGTGTGGGGCCCGCCCCCTAGGTGTGTGTGTGTGGGGGGGGTGCAGAGCCATTGCGGGGGGGTGCGGAAAAGGGGGAGAAAAAAACAAAACGCTTGGACACTGCTAGCACGGGGCGGCCACAGAAACGCAAAGCAGGAGATGAAGCATAGCTGAATATGTTTCCAAACCAACTTGATTTTAAGCCAAAGACTAGAAAATATGGTGAAGCAGATTTTTAGTTCACAAACACTTGTTGTAATGACTAACTACTCCTGACAATTTGGAGATGTTAGCTCTTTATACAGTAAAGTTACAGTGGGATACAAACAATATCAGGCTGACTCTGCCACGATTTGTTCCCCCTGTCTAAATCACGGATTAACAGTATCTCACAGTTGTTTATGTTTTTCAACCCATTTTGCACAGAGAGGCATTTTTTGAAAAATGTATTGATAGCAATGTTGAATATTATTACACAGGAAAAAAAAACTACACGTAAAATAATCACATCGTGACGCCTCTGCCTTTGTAAATAGAGGGACAGTAACTGCGTGTGTGTATAAGCCTGTAAAAACCAAAGACAGTCAGATTAACAGTATTTTGTCTCTATCTGCCATTCTGCAATTCATCTCATGTAAACAATAAGGTGCGCACAGCGTGGTGTGAAAAAAGGCACATACCTTTGACGTTGTGTGACGAACTCTGTATTCCTCGTCCACAGGTAAATGCAAAAAAGGAGTTTTAAAAAATCTCAGTTTTCGGTGATTCGAAACACCGTTTACGTGTGGACGAAACAGCTGCGTTGTCAAAAATACTCGTGTAGGTGTGGATGTAACATAAAAGAGTTAGTCGTTTATTTTATTACTACCTGTAATTTATTGCAGATTACTTGCATTTGCTTAATTGTTTATTAAATGTTTGAGGTGTGAAATAAACCGAAATGGAGCAAAATAAGGGTATGTATGGTTGGAGGATGTGTTTGTGCATGTGCGCGTGAACATGCGGGAGGGGGGGGGGGGGGGGGTGCAACAGTTTTCTTGTAAAACAAAGGGGGCCCAGCAAAAAAAGTTTGGGAACCACTGCTCTAGCTTCACATGTGTCAGAACAGAATTGGCAGTTACCAGAGTTTGATCCCCGGAGGGTGTGTCACCAAGTAGGGAAAAAGACTATGCTTCCTGCTCACCGTCACCCAGCCGTCCTCTTTCCCCAGCTAGCGGGGCCTACGCTACCTTCAGCTGCACCAGCTACAGAGACCTGGTTAGCTAAGGGTGTATCAAGGGTGTGAAGCCGAGTCTCCAATTGAGTAATCCTGGCCTCCAGAGCTGCAAATAGGCTACATTTATTACAAGTATCATTACCGCTAAAGGAGGCCAAGGAGTAACTAAAAATGTGACACAATGAGCAGGAAAGTGCAGGAGGGACAGGTGAAGAGGCCATGCTGCAAGGCTACAAGCTAAGCTAGTGAAACAGTAAAGACAATTAATAAATTGAGTAAATTAGTGAGTGAGTGCACAGAGAGTGTGCTTCGGATGAAGCATGTGAAGATTACACTATGAAATAAGTTATCTAAAAGTTTTTAATTAAATTGCTTTGCAGATAAGCTACACAAAAACACCACTGTGTGTTGGAACAGGAAGTGATACTCTACCGCAGAGAGAGTGAACACCAAGTGACAGAACACAGGACAATATATACACTGCAAGATAACTATGAAAAAAAAAATAGTGCAATTAAATTACACAGATACAAAACGGATAAACTGACTCTGACTGTTTGGAGGGTGGAAGTCTGTTTGTAGTTGAAATCAAATCCACAAACATTGATTTACACAGTCTTGAACTCACAGGAATCTGCCTGATTATCACTGTACGCTACAACACACAAAATGAAAGCTGTTGAACTCCACAGCTAGTTCCACAATGAAGAAGTGCAACTGCTCACTATGTGTGCAATTCCAGTCTATTAAAGAAACAGTACATAGAAATTGAATGAATGGGAAAATACTACTTAACAATAAATGTTACACACGTCTGCCACACCAGATGTGACAGACAAATTTTAAAGGAAAATGAAATTCCCCATTATCTTTTGCTTATCCATACCCATAATAAATAACAAAACAATTCTTAACCAGTGTTGGGAAGGTTACTTTTAAAATTTCCACTACAGATTACAGGATACATGCCTCCAAGTGTATTTTGTAACATATTCCATTACGTTACTCAATGGGAGTAATGTATTCTGAATACTTTGGATTACTTAATATATTATCATGCTTTTTACAACTACATGAATGTACTATTATTGTGTGATTTATTACTATTACTGAAGCTTACTCGCCATACCAATACCAATTAGATTTTTAAATCTTAATAAAAAATGAGTAACAGCAGGTGGACATTAGGTAAGGCTGCACTTTTAGCAGCGATCTTGTATAGAAAGCTATTCCGCGCGTATATCAAACAGGTCCGCGGTTCCGAACTGTAGTAAAGGGACCTCTGGCTAATATGTCGGGTTTCATGTCGGGCTCGTAGCTGAAAACTAGCTTTACTTTGTTGTCTGGGTCAACTTTGCTAACGAGAGACAGAGAGAGGCGTTGAAAGGCTGCTCCAATGGAGCTTATTGTTTCGGAGGAAAACACAACACACAGTGTAAAATTAAATCAAATCAATTTATTTATATAGCACTTTTCACAGGATAAAAACCACAAAGTGCTTCACAGTAATATAAAACAGAAATACATAAAATACATTAATAATAATACACACAGCACAAATCCAATTAAAAGCCAATCTAAATAAATGAGTCTTAAGTTGCTTTTTAAAAGAATAAATACAATCAAGGCAACGTAATGATGGAGCGAGAGCATTCCACAACCTGGGAGCCACCGCTCTAAAAGATCTATCACCTCTTGTTTTGAAATATGTTCGAGGGACTACCAACAGCCTTTGATTAGAAGATCTCAGGCTGCGAGAGGGAGCGTGGGGTTCTAAAAGATCAGAAATGTAAGCAGGGGCATCACAATTCAAAGCTTTAAAAGTCAGTACCAAGATTTTAAAATTAATTCTGAAATGTACTGGAAGCCAGTGTAATGAACGTAACACTGGTGTAATGTGCTCTCTTTTTCGTGTCTTAGTTAAAAGCCTTGCAGCAGCATTCTGGACTACCTGGAGACGGTCAAGATTCCTTTTGCTCAAACAAAGAAAAAGGCTGTTACAATAATCTAAGCTAGAAGAAATAAAAGCATGAATAACCATTTCTAACTCAGATTTAGACAGCAAAGTTCGCAGTTTGGAGATGTTTCTTAGATGAAAGAGGCAATTCCTAATTAACTGGCGAGAGTGTTGTTCTAGGGACGTGGCAGAATCAAACATCACGCCAAGGTACCTGAGGCTTAGGTGAACAGATGAGCCAAGAGAACCAAGATGCTGTTTGATTAGAGATATTTGGTTGTCGGGGGCAATAATTAATCTTTCTGACTTCTCAGAGTTCAACTATAAGTAGTTTTCACCAAGCCACTGCTCAATGGAAGCTAAACATTTAATTAAAGAAGACAGTTTATGGACTTCCATCGGCTTAAAAGAGCAATAGAGCTGAATATCATCAGCATAGAAGTGATAAGACACCTCAGGGAACTGCCTAATTATAAGTCCTAGAGGTAATATGTACAAAAGAAAAAGAATAGGACCCAGAACTGAACCCTGCGGTACCCCACAAGTCAGATCCTTAGAATGTGACATAAACCGATTCGCAAAAACACTAAAAGATCTGTTGGAGAGGTATGACTGAAACCACTTCAAAGCCAGACCGGACACACCGACTACGTCCCAGAGCCTGTTAATCAGAATGGTATGGTCAATGGTGTCAAAGGCAGATGTCAAGTCCAACAAAACCATGACCAAGGATGCTGTGGAGTCAGCTGACATCATAATGTCACTAGAGACTTTAAGTAATGCAGTTTCTGTTGAGTGACTTTTACGGAAACCTGACTGAAATTTGTCATAAATTTCAGTTTTTCTAAAAAAGTGGTAAGTGGATCTGCAACTACTTTTTCCAGAATTTTCGATGATAAGGGAAACTTAGAGATAGGCCTATAATTCTTAAGCTGAGTTGGATCCAAACTGCTCTTTTTTAATATTGTCTCAACAACAGCATGCTTACAGAACATAGGGACCACACCTGTTAAAAGAGAGGCATTGCATATCTCTACAATAGAGGGGCCAATGACAGAGAGAACATTTTTAAACAGCCCAGCAGGTAGAATGTCATTTGCACAAGTGGTAATTTTCATTTTATCCAGCAGGAGTGAAAGGTCATGTATGGTCATTGGGTTAAACACTGACAGTAAATGAGGGGGAGATGGCCCAGAGACACAAACAGATGGTATTGAAGAACCAATGCTCATACGGACATGATCAACTTTATTCACAAAGAAATTCAGAAACTCATCACTCTCAGATATAAATGTCACAGGTACTCGGTGGACCACGGGGGAAACAATAGAGTTTATGGAGTCAAACAGTACCTTGGAATTTCTCTTGCTTGATGATATTAACTGAGAAAAATATCCTGATCTGGCTGTTTTTATGGTTTCATGTAAGGAAACCCAAAGTTCCCTAAGGTGGAGCCTGTGAACTTCGAGTTTGGTTGATTTCCAAAGGCGTTCTACTTTTCTACAGATTCTTTTGACCCTCCTTACATCATCATTTATCCACGGATGAGCTCTTTTTGGGGCAGCAATGACAGATTTCAAAATCTGAATTTAAAATCTCCAAGCAGTGATTATTAAAACACTGTGTAGCAACATCAGCATCAGTGCAGCCACTGATCACATGAGGGTCCAACATATTAGAAAACTTCAAAGCAACATCCTGATTTATGAACCGCTTATGGAACATGAGATTAGAAGGTGGTGCGTACAGTGGGAAGCTAAGACTAAAAGTAACACAGGAATGGTCACTCACTTGTACGTCTTTAACACAGACATTAGTCATGTCTAAGCCAAGAGAAAATACAAGGTCCAAGGTGTGGCCTTTAACATGGGTGGGTCCAGAGACATGCTGAATAAAACTAAAAGAGTCTGTAATGGATAAAAAGTCAGAGGCCATGATACAGCTAAGATCATCCACGTGGAGGTTGAAATCCCCAATCATTAAGACTTTCTCCAGTTTAATAATGGAAGATAAAAAGTCTGTAAAATCTTTAATAAAAACACCAGCGTGGCCGGGAGGGTGGTAAATTAAAACACAATAAAATATATCTGAAGAACCAACCTTAAGAAGTTGTGACTCAAAGGAAGGGAAAAACTCAGAGTCCATAGTCCTGCAAGCGACTGTCTCGGTGAACAGTGACTAGACCACCACCACGACGGTCCAAACGCGGAGTCCCAATGAAGCGACAGCCGACCGGGCAGAGCTCATTAAGGTGGATAAATTCATTCTCCCGCTGCCAAGATTCCGTGAGAAACATGAAGTCCAGACTATTACTGCTAAAAAAAGTCATTCAGTACAAATGATTTGTTGGCTATGGAGCGAGCATTCAGGAGAGCGATCTGAAGCAGAGGTGACAGGCTGACGTCATCAACAGCTGATTGACAGGGAATTGACAGCAGACGGGGAATTGACTTTCAAAGGAAAGAGGACGTAGTCTCCCGGTACCTCTAGCTGTGGAACTGTGGTCTTGTAGAATGATAGGCCAAAGTGAAAACATCCCGCATCTCCAGACAAGACGCCGATCCAGGTAATCGTTCTGTTCGCCCGTGATGAAAAGCCGGGTAGGTGGTAACCGATCGGCCTTATCCGCGTCCTGGAGGGGAACCGGTACCAAATACCGGAGACGTTCTCTACCATGGAGCGGAAGAAATCCCCTCTGTCGGGCGGGTTTCCTTTTAGCCTGGACACCAGACCTACAGCCCCTTCTAGACGATCTCCTTAACCTTGTTTTTGCTCCTGGGTTATTGTTTGGAGCTAAGAACAGGTACCGGTAGTCAGGAGAGGGAGGAGGGCAGACAAACGGCGGAGGAAAAGCCTGGTGGTAGCTCTGCCAGCTGTCAAAAGTATATGCCATACATATTTTGATACTCAACAATGTATGTGAACTGTAGATCCGAGTAGCAATTAGACCTTCATGATATATCACAGATGAGATGACAAGATAAAAAACAATATACTGAAGCAGTCGACAAAAACACGGAGCAGCAACAGCGGCCAAGCCGAACACAGGCGCCATGTTGCAAGCCTCTTCTCAGTCGAGTCTTAATAGCTTACTTACAACTGGGTTCGTCAGGCACTCTTCTTGGCTGCAGTGGTTATTATTATATTTACATGCTTCATATGCCTGTAACACTCTGCCTAGTGCCTTCATATTAAATAATAATTTTTGAAAATATTTCTTCACATCATTATGAGATGCGAGATTGAGACACACATTAGAGCCTCTTAATGTGTGTTTTGTTTGGGTTTCCACCGGCGTGGAATTACCAAAAATAGAGAGGGCATAGCCTAACATATGAAACAGGAAAAGACCGCCGTGTAATCCATTTATTTCAACAAAGTAACTGTATTCTGAATACCAGCTTTTTTAATGGTAACTGTAACGGAATATAGTTACTCATATTTTGTATTTTAAATACGTAATGCAGGTACATGTATTCCGTTACTCCCCAACACTGTTCTTAACTAATATACATCCTACTGTCGGGATGAGAAAATTATTTTACTGTTATTATTCATAACCATTATTATTACGGTTGCATCACTTATGATTTATCATTATCACTTCATTAGAGCATTTCTGGAAACTGTTAATGTTACATTAAAGTCTGTATTTCAGGTGTTAGCTGAATTACATAATAATCTTTCATTGCAGGGGCAGCTGTAATCATGTCATACACATATTGCATTTTTGTGCTAATTAAAGAGTTGAAGCTCGGTCAAGTTAATTAATGGTCTGAAGCTTCGGCTGACGCGATGTTCGACCGATCTATTGAGTAAAGTGACCCACAGCTAATGAAGGATTGCCTACATGCTTACAATTCACCACATATTATATAGAAATAGAATAAAGGCCTGTGTGCCCTCATGTTGCACTGGAGTCTGCCTGGTAACACATGACTCAAACGGAGTCAGGCAGTATGCTTCTGAAATGTCTTTGTTTGTCAAGTAAGGTCATGCACTGAGGTCAGGACACACACAGAGTGCCTGCGCACATACATATGTACTATGTTTTGCTCAAAACTGCAAGTTGTACCTGCATACGTGACAGTTTAATTCCACAGATAAGTGAAGTGAAATAACAGGAAGCATCTGGCGATAGTGAAGGAACAAAGGAAGGAACTGATCTTTTTTAGAATATGTCCTAGGATCTCTGGAAACTTACTGGAACTTATGCTTGTTGATTATCTGCTTGTGACGCACTATTTTAGTATATATATGACACCCCATTTATTGTTCGAAGAAGATCGATGCTGTGTGAGTGATCGTGCTCGGCTTCCCATATGTGTTTTAATAAAATCATTGTTTGACGCACTATGGACCTCCAGTCGTCAAAATCTGAGTAAATTAAGATAAATTTACAGATCCAGAATCAGTCCAGATAATCACGTAAAGATTGAAGTATATTTGTGACAATGTTGGACTGCTCCTTTATCAGTGTCTAACAGTATGTGTATGACAGCCATGTAATGTCCATGTGTTCATGCGTTAAGAGACTGTGCTGGTCTGATCCCCCTCCTCCTTTCAGGGTGGAGCCTGCTGGAGTCCGATGGTTGAAGCCAGGTCTGAGGAAGTGTAAGTGTGTTTTTAATGTGATTCATGAAAACAAAGCAGCACACATATAAGCATCTTCAAACTGTCACATCACTCATTCACATCTCTGATGTCAGGAGTCATCATCAAAGTGTCAATCAATTACTGGATCAGTAACTGCAGCTGGATTGTGTTTGTTCTCTCCATCAGATTCCTGTCAACTCACAATCAACACAAACACAGTACACACAAACCTTAAACTGTCTGACAACAACAGGAAGGTGACACATGCTGAGGAGGTTCAGTCATATCCTGATCATCCAGACAGATTTGATGTTTATGAACAGCTGCTGTGTAGAGATGGTCTGACTGGTCGCTGTTACTGGGAGGTCGAGTGGAGAGGAGACGTTGAGATATCAGTGAGTTCCAGGAAAATCAGAAGGAAAGGAGACAGTACTGACTGTTTGTTTGGATGGAATGATCAGTCCTGGTGTCTCATCTGCTCTGATGATCGTCCTTGTTCTGTCAGGCAAAATAAGACAGAAAAATCCATCTCCTCTTCCTCCTCCTCCTCTTCCTCTGTCTCTAACAGAGTAGCGGTGTATGTGGACTGTCCTGCTGGCACTCTGTCCTTCTACAGAGTCTCCTCTGACACTCTGATCCACCTCCACACCTTCAACACCACATTCACTGAAACTCTCTATCCTGGGTTTTGGTTCAGGTCTCCTGGTTCGTCAGTGTGTCTGTGCTGAGTTGAGTGTAAAGAAAGTCCTCCTGTTGGAGAAACACTCTGACTGTTGAGTAGAAAAGAGCGTGTGCAAACAGGGTGTAACTATTGCAGTGTTTACAGTGTGTTAGATGGAGGAGTTGTACAGGGAGATGGCGACAGGCAGGAATGATTTCCTGTGTCGTTCAGTGATGCTTTTTGGTAATCTCAGTCACTGAACATGCTCCTGTGAGTAGCCAGCATGTCATGCAGCAGGTGGGAGGTGTTATCCAACATTGTCTTTATCTTGGACAACATCCGCCCCTCAGACACCACCCTAACGGAGTCCAGCGCCATCCCCACAACATTACTGGCCTCAACCTGCTGCTCCAGCATGCAACAGCATAGAGGATAGTACTGGCCACAACAGAGATACAACAAGATAAGTGTTTGAGCAGTTATGATATCAGGGACAATCTAGACATGTGTGACAATACTGAACATGTCACATGACACACCTTAGATGTCATGTGATCCACTCTCAGTGCAGAGTGAGATTGGATCACATCCACTCTCACTCTGCACTTTCATCCATGACTTCAACATGTTGAAATGAGCTTTGAAGAAACATTCAGTGAAGTAAAGTTTCCTTCACAGGACTCATGTGAGCACCAGATGAACTTTACAAAGAATCAGTGGGTTTATCTTCTGTTTGAGATCAACTTTTGTCACTTAGAGCCATCTTAAGTCCATTTTTTTCACTTCTCACTCACTAACATCTCATATGATTTCAGATCCCTGCTGTCCCCCACCTGCCCTGTAGTTGGCCTCAATTTGTTTCCACTGTAAAAACAAACAAACAAACAAACAAAAAACAACAACAACAACAAACAGAATGAAATGACCTGAAATCACTTCAATCTGACGTTTAATGAAAACAGTTCAAAGTCAGCAAATCAAATGTTCAAACCGGAAATTTCTCTAATTGTTGAAAAGTTATTTTTTGATTTTTGATGCCAGCAACATGTTTCAAATATTTGGCTCAGGGCTAACAAAAGGCTGCATCCTCATTGGCCGACCTGCCCATGAACCCTTAATATAACCCAGACACTACCATATGCATGTTTGGATATTAACCCACATAGCAGACAGGTCTGGCCTGGATCTGGTGTCAAGCCAGCACTGCTGGCTGACTTCTGGCATGATAAGTGATATGTCATCTAGATATGGGCCAGACCTGGTGTAGATGGACCGTTTATGTGATGGCATGTCACATCTGGCTCGATATTGGTTTGGTTTATGTGGCCCAGGCTCATAGAAAACAGGTCTGGCCCAAATCCAAGCTGGCACTTATGACTGACTGGTGTCATGGCAGGGTGCCACATCAGGCAATGAGGCACTATTCATGTTCCTATTTTCCTATTTTAGTTAGAAGACCCAAATGCCATGTTGCAATACTATATTACTTTTTTGAGAAGAGATTTATTACCAGATATAAACCAGAGTGAATCCCCTCACAGCTCGTGGTGTATCGTTGGTGTTTTGTGTATTTGATAGTGACAGAGATTTGAAATTTAATGAACTGCTTCTTCATCCATGCAGTCTGGCATAAAAGGTAGATTTCCATCTCTACAGGAACATTTTGACATAATCACGCCCAACAAAACTGTCAGTGATGTTACTACTAATGTTTTATGTTTGCAATGCGATGTACTGTAATAATAAGGGATGATGAATAAGGAAAATGTGTTCGGTGATAATCTATGACAGATGTATTAAATTTTACCTGGAGTACAGCTTGTTACCTGCAGTGAAATGGCAGCACTTACAGCCTCTAGTATTTTTGAGTGTGATGCTTTAAACTTGGTACACCAATTTTTTTTTTGGCTCCCTCTCCCATCATTCCTTGCTGAACCTCTTAAGGTCCATCAGGTTAATTGGGAGCATTAGTGCACAGCCACGGAATCTCAGTGAGGTTTTTACCTGGATAAGTAAACGATTAATATAAATAAATAAAAAAAAAAAAAAAAAAAAAAAAAAAAAATATATATATATATATATATATATATATATATATATATATATATATATATATGTGATAAGTGGTGCCTGGTTTCCTCCTGATGTGACTCTTGGTATTGAGGCTAAGAGTCGCATTGAGGTCATCCAGTCAGTGAATGTTTTTGACATCTTTTGCAAGTCATTCAGTTCCCTTTTGACAAACTGTAGACAGGCTATCATGTGTCTTTTACTGAGGTGTGGCTTCCATCTGACCACTCTACCATACAGGCCTTGTTGGTGGAGAGCTTCAGAAATAGTTGTCCTTCTGGAAATCTCTTTTCTCTCCACAGAGCAAGGCAGGAGCTCTGTCAGAGTGACCATTGGATTCTTGGTCACCTACACTCAGCTCAGCTTCTGCCATTGGTCACATTGGTTTGGCAGCCAGCTCTAGGAAGAATCCTTCCAGACTTCTTCTATTCACAGATGATGGCAACCGCTGTGCTCTCTGGGTCTTTCAGTGCTGCAGAAATTTTTCTTTACTCTTCCCCAGATTTTTTCCTAGATACAGTTCTGTCTCAGAAGTCTACATATACTGTAATTCTCTGGACTTCATGGCTTGGTTTGTGCTCTGGCATGCACAGTCAACTATGGGACATTATCAAATCATAACTTATGCAAAATCATCACCAATCAAATGAATTTTCCACAAGTGGACTTTTATCAAGTTGAGAAAGATCTGCGAGATAATCAATAGATGCACCAGGATACATGTGAGCTTTGAGTTTTTAGTGGCACAGCAAAGGCTTTACATACTCGCCTGTGAACAATTACATGAATCTATTTTGTAATAAGGCTGTAACATGACAATATGTGGAACAAGTGAAGTGCTTTGAATACTTTCTGGTTGCTCTGTGTTTTTTGTTTATTGTTTTATCATGTTTAAAATGTTTAAAATTATGTTTTTATATATATGTCAGGTTAAAGTATAAGAATGTACAGAATACATTTGTCAGCAAAATTCAGTCTGTGACCAACAAATATTTAAGTATTGTGTGACTAAAAAGACAAGTACATGTACAGCAAACATATTAAATATGTGTTTATCATTTCCTCAACCTGCGTTTTATAGTTATCTCTGTGTTACAGTGGCACTCTGTAGAATGATGATGAACTTCAGTTAAAGCTTACTTCAAATCTGAAAGGTTGATGTTGGACAGCAACAGACAATTAAATAATCAAAAAAATATATTCATGTGTTTAAACTCAGACTTTCCTATTGTCTAATCATATTTGACTCAGAGGTTGTTTTGTAACGGTCACCATCAGCTCACAGTGAAGCAGATCAAAAGTAGATACAAGCACCAACATGTGTGTTTGTCCCACAAAATAAAAAAGCAAAACACACACACAAAAATCATGCTTTATTAATATTAATTAAGTGGATCAAAGCACATCAAAAATATAACTCACCAAAGGGCATAGTTATCAATGACCATTTTTAAATGTCACAAAAGAACAAAATGAGGCTGCCAAATCTCTCCTTTGCTGTTTATTGTCCATGTTGAATGATTAATTTCACATATCCCACATAACAATTTTATCAAAAGTGCAGTGTTCTACTAAAAGTTACAAAACAAACTTATTTAGAGATTACAAGCAATTCTAGGATCAAACTTTTTCAGGGACGCAGCCATAAGGTCATGTATTAACTGTCTTACCATTAATGGTAAGACAGTGAATAATTCAATATGGAACTGCAGCAAGAGTACTGACAGGGATTAGAAAGAGAGAGCATATTTCTCCTGTTTTGGCTTCCCTTCATTGGCTTCCTGTTAAATCCAGAATTGAATTCAAAATCCTGCTCCTCACATACAAGGTCTTAAATAATCAGGCCCCATCTTATCTTAATGACCTTGTAGTACCATATCACCCTATTAGAGCACTTCGCTCCCACTCTGCAGGCCTACTTGTTGTTCCTAGAGTATTTAAAAGTAGAATGGGAGGCAGAGCCTTCAGTTTTCAGGCCCCTCTTCTGTGGAACCAGCTTCCAGTTTGGATTCAGGAGACAGACACTATCTCTACTTTTAAGATTAGGCTTAAAACGTTCCTTTTTGCTAAAGCATATAGTTAGGGCTGGACCAGGTGACCCTGAATCCTCCCTTAGTTATGCTGCAATAGACGTAGGCTGCCGGGGGATACCCATGATGCATTAAGTTTGTCCATTCCAATCACCTTTCTCACTCACTATGTGTTAATAGACCTCTCTGCATTGAATCATATCTGTTATTAACCTCTGTCTCTCTTCCACAGCATGTCTTTCATCCTGTCTTCCTTCTCTCACCCCAATCGGTCGCAGCAGATGGCCGCCCCTCCCTGAGCCTAGTTCTGCCAGAGGTTTCTTCCTGTTAAAAGGGAGTTTTTCCTTCCCAGTGTCGCCAAAGTGCTTGCTCATAGGGGGTCATATGATTGTTGGGTTTTCCTCTGTATCTTTTATTGTACGATCTACTGTACAATATAAAGCACCTTGAGGCGACTGTTTGTTGTGATTTTGTGCTATATAAATAAAATTGAATTGAATTGAATTTATGTGTCAGTGTATCAATTTATTAGCAGAGGTCAAACTGGCAAAAAGGAGGCAGAGAGGCAGGAACATAATTGGTCAACATGCCATTGTGGAAGTCCCTGGCCATCATGGTGGCAATGTCACCTTTTGTGCAGCCACAGGTAACTGGGGGGTTCTCCACCATCATGGAAACATAACAGAGTAAATACAGATTTTGATCATCAGCATTGTGTCACTGCAACACACACAATTTGTTTGTTTTCCTCAACATGTCAGAGTTTAAGAGTGTCAAACATCAGAATAAAATTATTCTGAGTTGATCCACAACCAGCTTTGTTCTTTTATCAGCGGTACACTGTATAAGCTGTGTTTGATGGAAATGTAATGATACAAGTTACAAATGACAGCATGTGCATCAGCTGAAAAACCAACACTTACCGTTCTCTTACATCCCCTGTGTGTTCTTAAAGGAAATCACTTTAAGGTTTTAATTTCTTTTTCAGCTTTCCATTGTTCCTAATATAATATTTGTTTTTCTTTTCTAATGTATTTATGAGAATATTTAAATTAATGATTCAGTACAATGTTTCAATTTGACCTCATGGTTGGTTGTCACACTGGTAAGGTTACGACTGGAACACAGACGAATCTAATAGTGAGCATTGAAGTAAATTTAGAGATTACAGTCTTCAAACCAGAAGTAGTTATCTCTATTTTCATATGTCATGATCCTTAAAAATATAACCAATCATGAGAATAATGACAAAAATAATGTAAGAATATAAATAAATAAATGTGTAAATAAAATATATACATAAAAATAAATAAATAAAATATAGATGACAAACTGTTAATAATAAGAGCATCCACAACAGTTATATTCAAAGGCAAAGGAAGGAAATAATTATTATTTATGTTTTTATTATTATCATTGTTGGCAGAATGCTTTTGCCTCAAATCAAGAAGATCCTGTGTTTGAATCCACCATCTTTCAGTGCCTGCATGTTCTCTGTGGGCACTTCAGATTCCTCCACTGTCCAAGACGTCCACTTATTCCATCTAAAGTGTTTGTTTGATGACCACAGTTTCTTTTTCTTTTTTTTAAATTTATGTTGACTCACTGCCAGCACAGAGAAAGGAAGTGAAAATTTAGTGGTTCCTCTTGGTTCCACCTCCTCTCTCTTTGGCTGTTCCATCACATGTTGTACCATCTTTAAATATCTTTTTGTTTTTGTCTGTTATTGACCCAATGAAATATAACTGTCAAACATTCACATTAGGCTGTTTGGTATATAGAACACTTTAACCTCAGACACTTTTTGAAGAAATCTTTGTGTGGATTTTTTTCCATCCTGATCGTCAGAAGAGTGTTTGAGAGTGTCAGAGATCCTTCAGAACAACAGTAAGTGTTTAAAATTACGTCTTTCAGTCTTTTAGGTAATCTGACAGGTTGACTGAAGTCTGTAAGCTTCAGTCGATTAACACAAACATAAAAAAAAAAATCACCTCAACCAAGTGTAAATGTACTCAGTTACTCTCCTCTACTCTGATTACAGTCATGTCTGTTTTCTCTGTGTCTGTTTCTGCTTTCTTTGTCTCTCACTATAAATATGTCTGTTTTGTTCTGTGGAGATCATTCAAGAACTGAACCTGTTCTGCTCTTTAATGATGACGCACTTTCTGATCTTCCTGCTGTCCAGCCTATCCTTAAATTTAATCTCATGTAGTCAGATTTTAAAGTCACGTTCTATTATTCTGTCACAGGAGATACCAAAGGTTCAGATTTTATGAAAATCAACGTGTCGGATCAGCAGACCTGGACAACACGGAAATGTCTGCTGTAACTGCATCGGCTTTGCTGTTTGTTGGTGTCTTCATGTTTGTCTCTGCAGGTGAGATTTATAAGGATGTTTTTATTAAGAGAAATAAACAGTGTCTGTGTTGTTTAAATGTTACTTCTCAAATGTTTATTTTCATATTTCATATTCAGTTTGTTTATGTCTTTGAGGGCATCACGATGTTGTTTGTGTGAACATAAGTGCTTGGTCTGCAATTTGAACCACAGAGACAAAGAACTGTAATGTGTGTGTCAGTGTGATGTGTTGTAGTTCCAATTGTCAGTATACAGCTACAAATCTTTTTGGTTACAGTATAAATTTAAGCTATGATACAGCAGCTGCCTGCATAATAACAATCCTATTTTTTGTAGATATTGTCATAATATTCAGATGTGCTGATGGGTGGAGGTGGGGTTACAGTTGCACTGTAATGCATTGGCAGCATTTGCCCTCGTGGTGACAATCACAATGAACACTTCATATTTTCTCCCTCTTTTATTTCCACCTACCTCCACCTCTGGAGGCCCGGCAACTCCACCTTATTGCCTCTGGATAACTCAGTATCATAGGCACACTCAATGCCATTAACTGATCCCATGTGTAAAAGACAAAGCCTCCCAATAAAGTCATTAATAATTAGGATTCTTGATTAGTGAAAGTCACTCAGCATAGCAATAAGGTAACCACAAAAGATCAATAATACAATACATTAAAATAATACAAATAATTCAATAACCTCTCTGCTCTGAATTGTTTCCTCTTTCAGAGCTAAAAACTATGACAGCTGAGTCTGGACAGGACGTCACACTGACATGTAGAGCTCCGAATGACAACATCATAGTTACAGAGTGGAGCAGAGCCGATCTGGAGATGGAACATGTCCTCTTGTACCGAGATGAACAGTTTGATCCAGAAGAGCAGCATCCATCTTTTAAGAACCGGGTGGATCTGCAGGACAGACAGATGAAGGATGGAGACGTGTCTCTGATTCTGAAGAATGTGACGATTAATGACACTGGAACATACGAATGTCGCGTCATCAATGGAAGACCAAACCGTGGACGGGTTGCCCTTTTGAAGAACGAACCCATTTGCATCCTTTACCTGAGTGTTGTTGATCCTCCAGGTGAGTGAGTAGAGTTGAGTGTGTGTGTGATCAGAGGTGAAGCTGCTTCCTGGTTGTTGATGTTTGTTTCTAAAGATGTTGTTGATGAGACTTTGTAGAAAGCAGCTGGTCTGAGTGATGTGATCAGAGTGCAGTAGATAATGTCTGACAGCAGTTTGAAGAGGAAATGGATTCTGTTCTGTTCTTCACTCATCACCTACCTGACAGCTGACACCTCACACCTGTTTCTCACCTGCAGGTCAGACAGGAGGACACACAGAGGATGGATCTTTTGGACTGATAGTTAGTCTGTCTGCTTGTATCTGTCTTGCTGCTCTGGTTCTAGGTTTCTATAGCTACAGGAAACATAAACAACAAAAAGTGGGTATGGTAAAATGATATCAGCAGGAGATATTCTCGGAAAATGTAAAAAACAAAAAAGAAAAGAAAATTCCTGTCAAAGTAAATACTGTGTTGTTTGTTTACTTTTAACCAACATCATTTGGCATAAAACTAAAAGCTTTACAAATCAAGAAATTATTAAAATTCAGTAATCAAAATAGTCAGTATTCTAAATTCAATCGAAGAAAAGAAAAATCCAAAAGAGTGATGGTGATTTTCCAGCAGATGTCTTCACTTTCTCTCATTCTGCTGCATCCAGTTAGATGTGTTCAAAGATGCTGGTATGTTTGAAGAATAAAAAACACAATTTTATCGTTAAACCAAACAACATCAGATTAATTTTTGTTTGTTTTTGAACATAGCAGACAGAGATCTCCCCGTGACTCCTCTCATAACCTTCAGCAGAGCAGCTAGAATCCCTGCATTCTCTGCAGTTTTTGTTGTTGTTGTTTCCGCTTCTGAAAGCGCTTCAGTTGAATTTCAGTTGAATTTCAGTTGAAGAAGATCAAGATGTTGGAGAAGTTCTGATGATCACTGTCATCAACATATCAATATATCAAACCTTCAGCAACAGCCAGTCAGACAAAGTGATTGGTTGTCACTGGCTGGTAGGGCTGGAGGGAAAAGGTGTTTTTTTTTTCAACCCTACTGTCTCCAAAAGAAAACTCACTAGGCTATTAGACCCTGGAGCTGGACCATAAACAGTCACTATGAGACCTCAATAACAGAGTCAACAACAATTGTTTCTAAAATATGTGGCCCATTGCACATGGTCAGTATTGCCCACATGCAAAAGACCCAAAACATTTTCGGACTTAAATTCATGAGACTATAATCAGTGTATTGGTTGATATTGTTTATGTCTGGAGGTGTTTTTACCAGAAGTGACCACAGTATGACAGGTAACAGCTGTGGCGTCACCTGGCATTTAAAAACCGTGTTGTTTTGTTATGTTATGTTATGTTATGTTATGTTATGTTTTGTTATGTTATGTTATGTTATGTTATGTTTTGTTATGTTATGTTATGTTATGTTATGTTATGTTATGTTATGTTATGTTATGTTTTGTTATGTTATGTTATGTTATGTTATGTTATGTTATGTTATGTTATGTTATGTTATGTTTTGTTATGTTATGTTATGTTATGTTATGTTATGTTATGTTATGTTATGTTATGTTATGATATGATATGATATGATATGTTATGTTATGTTATGTTATGTTATGTTATGTTATGTTATGTTTTGTTATGTTATGTTGCTGGCCACTTTATTAGGAACACCTGTTAAAAACGTTGAACTCTCCTTTTTCTTTAAGTGTAAAACACACATTTCAGTGCAAGTAAAACATCTTCATGTTCTCAGTCCCAAATAAAGTAAAATAACATTTTCAAGGATAAAAGACAAGCAGGAAAACACCAGCTTATTGCAGGCACACCTTTTGGTTATTCATCAAAAGAATTCACAAAATCAATTAGTCGTGTCTGTCTGGAGGTCTTTTTTAAGCTCAGTTTTCAGCACCAAGGACATAGAGCAGCACCCTGAATTTCAGCACCACTAAGTCCACAGACTGGGGAGATGACTCAGAGGTTTCTACACACAGGAAACAGCCTCCAGCAGCAGCACAGATAGCAACACACACGGCTACTCACAAGCTTTAAAACAAAGTTAAAACCCGCTAAGATTTCTTCATAACCAAATTGAACTCAGTTATTATTAACGATGATGTTCCACTCTCCTGCTGCTCAACCTGTTGTACCTAAAGGCTAAATCAGACAAACAAGAAGGGAAGAGGTATGGACAAGCCTGCACAGACTCTGGTAAGTCACAAGACTTGGGGTGCATTTTTCTGGGGGTGGACATAGTAAGCAACGATCCAACCATCTTGATCTCAGGGTGGGAATTGTGTTGGATTTACTCACTCACACCCTGGTGGCTGAAATCAGTGTTTAAATGCAAGATCATATAAATGACAAGTGCAGTGCATTATTAGTATTATTTTTATCATTATTATCCATACATACATCTTCTTCAGGTTATCTGGGTCCGGGTCGTGGGGGCAGCAGCCTAAGCAGAGAAGCTCAGAACTCTCTCTCCTTGTTTAACTGACAGCACTTTAAAGTCTGAAGGACGTCTTGTTTTGCTGAATCCTGCTCTTGATGGGACAAATTGTGCATGTGCAGTTTGGGAAATAAAAAATATGGTATTGTGCCATTTTAATCCTTCGACATTTGTTTGATTTTATTTCTCATTTCTCACGTCTATGTAACAGATTCAAAAGGGAGAAGATTCGGTATAATCAGCTGCAATAAAAGCTCAGTAATGGAAGTATCGGAAAGTGGGGTATCCACACAAACCTCTGAATCTCAGCTAAAAGTGCATTTAAACCATTTGTACAACCACCAAACACAGCGAAAACAACAAACAGTTAAAAGTGCTGTTGTTGTTCCATTAAATGCCCATAGACAAACACAAAGAGCTTTGTTAACACAGAGTCATGGCCAACCAAGGAAGTAATACATTTTCTAAAAGCTGAGACCAAACCAAGTTTATTCTCTTGGCTCAAATGATTAAAAAGAGGTATCAGTCATGCAAATCGGCAAGTAGAAGCTGAAACAAACATATTAGGCATGTAAATAAAGTAAAATTATTTCTGCTGTTCAATACCTAAGACATTTCAACAGATGGTGCTAAAATGTCCCAAATGGCAAAATGCCTGCCTTCATTAAAAGTGATGTCAATTTCCACTGTTTCACTTCAGCAGCATCAATATTTGCACAGACAATGTTCATATGTTGATTCCTGGATTTCTGGACTTAAATGTGAAGCGAATCATATTTTCAAAGTCGTTATAAACAAAATAAACAAAACCAAAAATAAATTAGATGAGGAAAAAATCAAGATACTCAAATGTCCCAGCCTCAGTAACTTTGACACAATAAAATCTGCTGTAATATTTACACCTCTGATGAACTCTCACCAGTGTTAACTTTATTTTGATACCAAGATTGTTTACACAAAGTTTGTAATTGCAGAGAAATACTCATTTTGGACATGTGACTTTCAAGCAGGAAGCTCAGAAAGTCCCTTCGTGCTTAACATGTTTTAAAGTCAGCCTGAGCAGTCAGACGGCATATTTGTAAATCAGTACATGAAGGTGTGGCACTCTCACAGTGTTCAGGTGTTATGTTATGCCTCCTTCCAGGGAGCAACTCAACTGTGTGTCCGTGTCCGTGTCCAGGTGTGGAGTGGAGCTTGTTGTTCGTGTGTGTTTGAAGAAATTGTAAGTTTGCTTTGGTTCCTTCTTTAACACTTTGACTGTTTTTCTGCTCTGTGATGTTTGGACCTGATGTTCCGCTATTATATCAAGACAAACTTTAGATCACTCTTGTGTTTGAAGACAAATGCACATGAGTATAGATTATTGATTGGCTGGAATCAAACAGTTTGATGAACATTCATTCATGTGACAGTTTCAGCTGCTGCTTACAAATCTAATAACATGGAGAATTTGGTCCCACACTGATGGGCACTGACGAGGAAGATGCTTGCCTTCTAAATCATATGACCACTACTATTTACAGTAAAACTGATGCGATCAGTTTAGCTGCAGGGCAGGTGTGACACAACTAAGCCTCATTGTTCAGGAGTGAGTCAGTGTGAGAGAGTAAATGATGCATGTTAAGAGATATATTCTAAAACACTTCCTCAGCAGAGGATCAGAGAGGAGAAACACACAGATTTTCTTGCTAGCAAGGGCAGCCTCCTGAGCTCACACACCAAGAGTGAGGCTCCAAGATTCGCAAATGAGAAACTGCCCTGGTCTTTATTTATACTTCAGTGGGTGCTTGTGGTGTGTGTGTGTGTGTGTGTGTCAGAGTGTGACCCCATAAACGACTTCCCTTGACCTGCTGGTCTGGAAAGTCCAACAGTTCATTTATATGTAAAAAAAGGCACTTAGACTAAAACAGATATAACTACGTTAATCCTACCGTAAAACAATAAAACAAGGTACAACCTTTCCCATGCTCCTAGGATGTGGGGGTGAACGCCAGAACACCCTGGAATGTTACAGACCTCCTAGGATGAGACATTCTTTCAACATGCCACCAACTATATACTTCTAAACACAAGTGATTACATGCAGTATTCTACCATATGCAAACTTATATCATTAAAAGATTATACTGACTACTAAGTACAATTTTCCATTAACAATGCATTTGTTCATTAGGGCAGAGTTTTGAGAAGCTGCAGTTAAAATAAAGAAGATTTGTTTTCATTAAACTGACATTTTTTGTGCTTCAGCTGGAGACACTTTTGTTTTGAAAGTGTTTGGAGTATTTGCTGTTTCTGAAACATGAGCTGGAGTAAATATGATCAGGAATGCTTCTATCCTCCCTTGTCTCTTATTTACATCCTCTGTTTATGAAAATCTCCCTCCTCTCCTTCCTGCCCCTTTTTCCTTCAGAAGTAAGGCGCTGATTTGTTCAAGATAGCAGCTCATTTCTTTTTAAATACAACATACAGCAAATTTGGTCATCAACCAAGCACAATGTGTAACTTCTACCTCGTGGTACTTTATGTAGCAGTGATATCTGCAGTAAGCAGGACTGAGCCTAACGGGGGCATGGGGTGTTCTTGACTATATTTATTTCAAGTGTTTAGTTACATTATTTTTAGGGCTGCCAAAGTTAATGCATTAACACAGATTAATCCTTCATCATGATTAATGCAATTAAAATTTAAAATGCAATTAACCCATCTGGAGCACAAAATGGACAACCTTTGGACAAACTGCAGAAATGTGGTGACATTTCAGGGATTTTGAGTCATTCTGTGCTCCAAATGGACTAATTGCATTTAAATTTTCGGTTCAGTTTGGTTGCTCACAGGCGGAAAGAGCTTTCCTTATAAAACGCTGCTGTTGGGTCTGCGTTTCCACAGGCCCCGCTAGCTTAGAAACTTATTCTCGTTAACGACAGAAACAAGATGAACATCCTTTACTTGCTAGCAAGGCAAGGCTGGTGGGAACCCAAGCTCTTTGAGCTGAACGCTCCTCACTTGTCTCCTAACCAACTTAATCTAAGTAGCCTTCCTCACAGCCTTTTATTTCCATGACACAGTTTACACAACAGTTACAGTACACACAAGCACCTCCCACTGTAACCCCCCCCTATGCTTACAAAAGACGAGGCACTGTGTGTGCACTTGTAAGAACGTGCGTGTATGTGTATGCATGTTTGAGAACGTGTGTGTGTGTGTGTCTGTGTGAGTATGAGAATGTGTTTGGGTGTGCGTTTGTGTGACCTCCTGCTCACCAAAAGTGTAATAAAAGCAGGAAGCTTACCACACAAGAAACAGAACTTTCAGATAGGATGTGCCTATAAAACACTTCAGCCTCCCCACCAACAGAGTGGCTGGAGAGGTGGTCAGAGACAAAGGAATGTCTTTGATCCTATAGTTTGAACTATGACTTACAAATTTAAGTAACGCAATGACAATATTTAACAATTTGACTCCAACAGGTACTTTTAACATTTCTTCCAGCAGTAAATATAAACAACGATAGTATTCAGGAAGAAAAATTATTACATATATGTTTTTATTATAACTCTGGTTTTACATGGCCACATTTTACACAACTACAAAACTGGTATATAGTTTACAGTCCACACTTTTTCCGTCAAATTTTCCGTCTGTCGCTCACATCTCCAATGGTTGTCATTAGCGTGTCTTTGCTAGCTTCGCTAGCTACAACACCAGTGTCGGCACATGAGGACGCTGTAATAGCTTGTCAATGGTGTTGATTAGCTGTGGATATACAAATGTGAATTACAGTCACCAGTCACTTACTAACTCACACTACAAAATAGCATAAAATGAATTGTTATGTATTTATTTTAATTTCAATTCAGGTTGGATTTTTTGTTGTTGTGGTGTGCAACGCAGATTTTCTGTGCGCGTACACCGTGTCAGCAGTGCGCAATTGTGCAGGTGCACAGCTTAGAGGGAACATCGCTGCTTGGCGTTCCCAGCACACCCTCACTACACTACACTGATCAACATATTCACTTTATATTCACTATGCCTTACAAAAACTTGGATACAGCATACGAAAAGCTTGAATCTTTGCCTTTTGCACCCTAACTGTGAAACTCAAAAAAATTATTTTATTTGTTATGTATCATGCACCCAGCTCATGCTCAGTTTTTAATCTGATTTAGTGGTGAGTTCAGATAGAATAAGCATACTAGGTGATGTTAACATCCATGCAGATGCTAGAAATGACAGCCTAAACACTGCAATTAATTTATTATTCTGCTAAAATGAGCAAGCCCACCACTTTAATTTAACTATGAGTTTTACACCTGATGCCTTCCTTACACTAAATCCTAAGGTGAGTTTCCAAACATATTAAATGAGTACTACACAGTGGAGTCACCTGATCTTGACAGTTGATGTGCACATGAATGATGTATGTTTCCTCTGCAGGTGAAGATAGAAAGTGTGTGTGAGCTGATGTGGATGTGAATTCAGCAGCATGGATCAGTGTGAGGACAGAGAGGAGAGAGTACCTCCCTCTGAAACTGCTCTGTGTGGGGAACATGAGAGCCAGACCAAAGCTCAGAGGTGAGATGACCACCTTTAACTGTCCATGACTTTTCTCCATGTCACAGCTCAGCACTCACATCGCTGCTCCATCATTATCCACAGGAACCAACCTGGACCTCCACCCAGCTGTGTGTCCTTAAAGAGTGACCAGTCTAATGAACGTTTCATTACTTTTAAAGACCAGCAGGCGTCTGCTGCAGAGAGGTGAGTTATTAGTGACATGAACTCCTTGATGTCAGTTTGGTGTCTGATTTGATGTTGTTTCCTGGTCTCTAAACTGCATCTCAAAGCAGGTCACTGAGTGAGGAATTGCTTTATTCTATAAAAATGTCCAGCATGTACTCTTGCTGCTCATTGGACCATCAATAGTCCTGCACAGTGTAAATTGCTGTGTTTACCTCTGGGTGGCCCTCTGTTATTACACTACCATCACTAGTTTAGAGTTTCCGTCTGCTCATGCTCAGCCTGCAAATCAGTTTCTCTTTGGCATGATGAAGGTATTCTAAGTCTTCATCAGCTTCTGTGGCTGCAAATGAAAAACAGTTTTTCTTCACTCACAGGCTCAATGGGAGACCATCTGGACCTGGACCTGAACCTGAATCTGGACCGGCACCCAGCTGTATGAACACCACGTTGAATCATGTCATTAACAGATTTCAACAAAAACAGTCATCAAGAAAGATGTAACTTAAAGTCACTATTATAATGTCTAAAATTCTGTCAGCATTTTATTTTATGTGATGAATCCTTGATTAAAGATTTGTGCTTTAATTGTCAGGATCCTTCAGAAACTCAAAACTGAACCTGGACCCAGTTGTGTGTCTTTAGGGAGTGACCGGTCTATAAGTCAACCCATGAATTTTAAACTCCAGCAGGAATCGTCTACAGAGAGGTGAGCTGTTAGTAACATGAACTCTTTGAGAACAGATTTAACTGCTTGATCTTGTTGGATATAAACTTCAGTGCAACCATGTCATTCCCTCAATCCCGTTTAAACTGTCTCTTAAAAACAAGCCTTTGGTTTCTAAGCTCCTGAAAATCCACTTCAGCAAACAGGAAATAAAGCTCGTGCTTATGTTTTCTTCCATCAGTCATGTTGTGCTGTATGTTGTAGGACGTTAGAGGAGGTAACACTAACTTTGCTGCAATGATTTTACTTTACTCATAAAACTAAAAGCATCAAAATGACTCGAACACTGGTTATTATTTTAACTTTTAAAAACTAAAGTCAATCTCCACTTTTTGCCGTGTTTTGGAAAATCCATCAAATAAAAATCAAACTATAATCTGCTAAAAAAAAAGGAAAAGCTAAAGAGAAAGTTTCCTCTCTTTGTTTGTGCCTTTTGAAGATCAGTTCATCTTCTGCTCACTGAACTGTTAACAGAAAGAGAAATTTGAAGTTTTTTGTTGTAAATGTTTGGAGACTTCCAGCATCCATCTGTCCACACAGGCTGTGCTGTTTGACTTGCTGAGTTACGTTAGCTGGTGGCTGCTGCAGAGTCCACTGCAGATAAACAGCTTAAAGTTAGACAAACTTTTAAGGTGGGCAGGAAACTGAGAAAGCTCTAGTGTATGATGGCCCAGCTGTCAAAGGCAGCATGTGGTAGTAATGACAACCTCTGTAAAGCTGCTTGGTGTATGTGAGCTTTAGTTAAAAGCATTTGGAGATTTTAATGTTGTGCATTCAGATCAGAGTCATGTTCAGTTGTTGACCATTGTAACTCTAAATGAGGCTAGCCAGCAGCTAATGTAGCTCATGCTCAGTGTTGTTGTTTGAGTCTCTAACTGTGCAGCTCTGCTTTTGCAGCCTGTGGGGTTTGTGGTACTTGAAGGGTTCAGTTGTACTGATTGTGTTTTGGTTTGTGTGCCAGTTATGATTTGTAGTTGGAGTTGTTAGCTGTAGTCATTTTGAGGCCTATTCCTGCTACAACTGCAGCTCCACATTATTCAGTGTGACACTGCTGCATCCTTTAGGCTCATATACAATCAGCTGCAAATTTATGACCAGGAGGAAATGAGGGTGTGGATAAGGCATTCACAAGCATTGGTCTGACACTGGCAATTTTTTCTAATCTTTACGAAGAAAGACTGAACTAGAGTTGGTTGAAATTCAGATGCTAGATCATGTTCAGATTTCTATCAGACTGCTATAGGTTGGTTGGGAGTTCTCCAACGTGTAAGATGATACAGCTTAAAATATGATTACAATCAAACAAAAGGATTTAAAATTCAGTGTTATCCAAAACAAACTTGAAGACATTTAAGGAACAAAGGAATAAAGTTTTTTCAAGACTAAACAGAACATACTGTCATTAATCGTGATATGAATGGTAGGACACTTGAATCTGATTTGTATATTTGATTCTCTGTTCATCATTTTATTATCTGAAAGAGAAACTCATACAAGTACAAATGCAAATAAGGCCCATTGCAGAAATGACTATGCCCACATCTTTCACCCACAAATTCCAACAACCAACAGATGATCTAATTCATGTCAAGATGTGTGTGGTTTTTGTTTTGTTTTTTTGTTTGTTTGTTTGTTTTTATGGTGAAGGCTTTTTTTTGTGGATTAAATCTTCATGGCTCCTCCACAGAGTGGACCAGGAGAGCTCAGAGGTTCCCAGTGGTCAGTCTGCCCAGCAGCATCAAACACACCTGGACTCCATATTTATGGTGTGTACATGTACACCAACTACCTTTACATCTACTCTGTTCACAGTCATCTCCATGCTGCTCTTTGTAGACCAGTGAATTTTTCAGTGTGTCCAACACAGATTTGATGTGTGGCTCCATGATTTCAGTCCGATTGGGTCATTCATAAAGTATTCTGTTGCAGCTGCTGGAGGAAAACATCATCACTTTTGTGAGGAACGAGCTGCAGAAGATCCAGAAGGTTCTGAGTCCAGATGACCCAGAATGCTTAGAGAGTCAGAGGGAGGAAGATGAACAGAGGAGGAGCAGCAGCGAGGCATTTGTGAAGATCACAGTGGACTTCCTGAGGAGAATGAAGCAGGAGGAGCTGGCTGACCATCTGCAGAGAAGTAAAAGGATTTCTCTAAAGATTTAAGCAGCTGTCTATAACATTAACATTAACTAAAATTTCAAGAGATGAACCAACATGTATTTAAAAACACCACGTTCTGATATGGACTATGTAAAAGATGAACTGATATTTTTTCTTTATTCAGAAAGCCTTGCTGAAGTTTGTCATTGTAAACTCAAATCTACTCTGAAGAAGAAGTTCCAGTGTGTGTTTGAGGGGATCGCTAAAGCAGGAAACCCAACCCTTCTGAATCAGATCTACACAGAGCTCTACATCACAGAGGGAGTGACTGCAGAGGTCAATGATGAACATGAGGTCAGACAGATTGAAACAGTATCCAGGAAACCAGACAGACCAGAAACAACAATCAGACAAGAAGACATCTTTAAAGCTTCACCTGGAAAAGATGAACCAATGAGAACAGTGCTGACAAAGGGAGTGTCTGGCATTGGGAAAACAGTCTTAACACAGAAATACACCTTGGACTGGGCTGAAGAAAAAGACAACCAGGACATCCAGTTCATATTTCCATTCACCTTCAGAGAACTGAATGTGCTGAAAGAGGTAAAGTTCAGCCTGGTGGAACTTGTTCATCACTTCTTTACTGAAACCAAAGAAGCAGGAATTTGCAGCTTTGAAGACTTCCAGGTTGTTTTCATCTTTGATGGTCTGGATGAGTGTCGACTTCCTCTGGACTTCCACAAAACTACAATCCTAACTGACCCTAGGAAGTCCACCTCAGTGGATGTGCTGCTGACAAATCTCATCAGGGGGAAACTGCTTCCCTCTGCTCATCTCTGGATAACCACACGACCTGCAGCAGCCAATCAGATCCCTCCTGAATGTGTTGGCATGGTGACAGAGGTCAGAGGGTTCACTGACACACAGAAGGAGGAGTACTTCAGGAAGAGATTCAGAGATGAGGAGCAGGCCAGCAGGATCATCTCCCACATCAAGACATCACGAAGCCTCCATATCATGTGCCACATCCCAGTCTTCTGCTGGATCACTGCTACAGTTCTGGAGGATGTGCTGAAAACCAGAAAGGAAGGACAGCTGCCCAAGACCCTGACTGACATGTACATCCACTTCCTGGTGGTTCAGGCCAAAGTGAAGAAGGTCAAGTATGATGGAAGAGCTGAGACAGATCCACACTGGAGTCAAGAGAGCAAGAACACAATTGAGTCTCTGGGGAAACTGGCTTTTGATCAGCTGCAGAAAGGAAACCTGATCTTCTATGAATCAGACCTGACAGAGTGTGGCATCGATATCACAGCAGCCTCAGTGTACTCAGGAGTGTTCACACAGACCTTTAAAGAGGAGAGAGGACTGTACCAGGACAAGGTGTTCTGCTTCATCCATCTGAGTGTTCAGGAGTTTCTAGCTGCTCTTCATGTCCATCTGACCTTCATCAACTCTGGACTAAATCTGCTGGAAGAACAAACAACCTCCAAGAAGTCTGATTTATTTGGAAAAAAGAGAAATTTAAGATCTTTCTACCGAAATGCTGTGGACAAGGCCTTACAGAGCCCATATGGACAGCTGGACTTGTTCCTCCGCTTCCTCCTGGGTCTTTGTCTTAAGTCCAATCAGACTCTCCTACGGGGCCTGCTGACAAAGACAAGAAGTAACTCACGGACCAATCGGAAAACACTTCAGTACATCAAGACGAAGCTCAGCGAGAAACTGAGTTTAGATAAGAGCATCAATCTGTTCCACTGTTTGAATGAACTGAATGATCGTTCTATAGTAGAGGAGATCCAACAGTCCCTGAGTTCAGGAAGTCTCTCCACAGATGAACTGTCTCCTGCTCAGTGGTCAGCTCTGGTCTTCATCTTACTGTCATCAGAGAAAGATCTGGATGTGTTTGACCTGAAGAAATACTCTGCTTCAGAGGACGCTCTTCTGAGGCTGCTGCCAGTGATCAAAGCCTCCAACAAAGCTCTGTGAGTCATGTGTTTTGCTTTTTTTCCCTTCATCCCTTAAATTCTGTTTTGCGTCATTAAACGAATTGTAATATTAGACAAACATAACTCAAGTGAATACAAAATGCATTTTTTAAATTATGATGGCTTTTATTTCCTAAAAAAATATATTAAACCTTGTTGGCCCTATATGCAAAAAGTAATCCAACATGCACTCTAGAAAACTGGCAATGGTGCTTTCACATTACTGTGGAGGAATTTTGAATCAATCTTTTTCACAGAGTTTTTTTTTTTTTCATTTAGCCATTAATTGTTTAAGGACACATTCAAAGAAAAAGTGAAGTAAGTGACAGAAGTGAATGAAAGGAAAATGCTGTAGGGGACATCAGACACATGAGAGTTTTCGGAAAACAAAACAGAATTTTACCTCAGAATTAAAAAAAACATTTTTAAGCTTCAGTTTTACGTAAGTATACCAAAAAATGAATGAAATGACAAATAATTGACCATTTCTGCTTAATCACCTCCTACACCCTGGAGGTCAGTGAGGAGAATTTGGACACTCTCCAAGATTATATCAGCCGATGCTTCAAAAAGAAAGTTATGAAGAAGGGTGAATGATGAAGAAATCTGTCGAGTCTTTAACTGAGAATGAAAAAATGAATGAAGAAAATGAAAAAAGAAAATTAAAAGAGACTGTCATAGATATCCAGCCCATAGTATGCGAGAAAACCTTGTGTTTTCATGTATCCGCACACCTTAGGACAACAGTTAAAAACTTTATTAAGACTCATCTGAAGCTTCCAAAAGACACTGTGGAGAACATCAGCTTTGATCGAGCCCATTGTCTAGAACCAGGAAAACTGGTGGCTGGAGACCATGTCCTATTGGAGTGAAATACTGTTAATACCGCGGAAGCACTAGCTGGTAGTCGGGCCGTACGCGTGTCTTAATGCAGTTGAACATAATCCACACAGTCCGCTTGTGGTCGAAAAACAAACAGGCAAACATTTATTTCCACAGTGATCCACAAATACAGTGGTCCGTTTGAATGCTCATGTACACTACAAACACGGTAAGAAACTGTTTTTCTCCACAGCTAGTTAAAGCCCCCGTTGCTCCACACTGTCCGTCGCAAACGCTCCCCCCGTGCACAGTTACCGTGTCTTAAAGGAACAGTATGTAAAAATTAAATAAGGCAAGAAAAAATACAATTTAACTGTAAATCTTGCACTAAACAAATTATAAAGTAAAAACTAAAATTCCCCATTATCTTACACTTATCCTTATCCAAAATGATTCAAATTATTAACAAATATACACTAAGAGATGATTATACCTTTATCCTATACAACTGTAATTTCAAACAGGAACAGATTATAAGTCATGGCAGGGAGCTGAAGGAAATGATTTTAGCATGAGGTGGTGCAGCGGGCTCAAGGGCCAGTACCAGGGAAGCTGGGATCCAGGTGGAGGCAATCAGGCTAATTAACTCCTTTCTGCTTTTAGTGATGCCGGGAATTGGGCTGTTGGGAATTGGGCTGTTGAATATGGATAGTGGGTTCAGTGGAAAACTGATCAGTCATGGAAAATGTCAGTGCTGAACTGGAAATATTGTGTTCAAGTTAAATAAACTGAAACGAAAGAGTCACCTGATCATTAATCATTCACAGACAAACACACACAAGCCACTGTTTTATCGAAATTTAAAATAATTGTTCTCATATGTGGATATCAGGCCCTTGTAGAGCAAAATTAGGTAAAAAGATCATTCATTGTTTTTACATTCATCAGGTCCCAATCAGCCCAAATAGTAAAGAAAACCTAAAAATGCATGCCATGAAGAGTTTGGGTCTTATTAAGTTAACCAGCTTAAAAAAACTACCACTGATGTAGATTGCCTAATATGAAGAGAAAGATTATTCCAAAGCTTTGGGGCCACAATAGAGAATGTTTGGTCTCTTCTAGGGCTACGTTCGAACTGCAGGTCTTAATACTCAATTCCGATTTTTTGATCAAATCCGATTTTTTGTCTGCTTGTTCACACTCCAAATAAAATGTGACAGCAAATGCGCTGCTGTGTGAACCCTCAAAGAAGACGTCATACACATTGTGCTCTGTTTAGATCCAGACCAAACAGTATTATTTGACTGATGGCCGTTAATATAAAGACTTGTTTCAGACTTTACATTTCACAATTTTGCTTTAAGTAAAAGAGTTATTTACATATGGTCTAATAATTATTTTTATTCCTGATTTACAGAGGAGCGATGCTTCAAGGGATAGTTGCAGTTTTCTGTCAGAATCTGCAGATTATACAGTACAAATAAAATGTTCACATTTCTCCAACATTGTCTTCCCAACACTTTTACTAACATCTACACTTGATGGCCAGGAAGCGTTTGCGATGTCTTTGCGCTGATAATTGGCGTCTGTCTTGTGTCAATGACGTAAAAGACGGATTTAATGCTATTCTATTCTAAAACATCAGATATGTATCGGATTCAGTACCACATACGAAAGTGACCCAGATCGGATTTGAAAATATCTGATTTGTGCTGTTCACACTGTCATACCGTGATGGGATATGGGTCGGAGAGGGTCAAAAAAGTTGGATTTGATGTTTGATCGTAGCCTAAAATTCAGCCATGATTTAGTAACTGAAAGCAATAGCTGCTCAGCTGACCGGAGTGAAGATCAGACACAAATACAGGCTCCAGACCAATTAAGGATTTAAAAACCAGTAAAAGGATTTCAAAATAGACTCTAAATTCAACTGGAAGCCAGTTTAAGGTGGTCAGAACCAGAATAATATGCTCAAATTTTCTTTTACCAGTTAAAAACCATGTTGCAGCATTCTGCTCCAGTTGCAGGCATGACAGAGTGTTCTGGCACTCATTTAAATGGGAGTTTCAGTAGTCCAAGTGTGAGGTTATAAAAGCAGGGATGAGAGTTTCCAAGTCACGCCTGGAAAGAAATGGCTTAACCTTTGACATATGTGTCTGTGAAGGTTCTCAGTGATCCAGGTCATCATAGTCTAAGGCTACATCCACACTAATGCATTTTTGTTTGAAAATGCATCGTTTTCTCTCTGTTTTGACCTCCTGTCCACACTGAGATGCAGCGTTTTGAAAACGTTTTCGAAAACGAATACATTTGAAGACAGTGCGTTTGCATCACAGTGTGGACAGTGAAAATGGAGACTTTCAAAAACGACGACGGATTTTAGCAATGTGATGTAGTCTTGTGACCAATTAAACAAAAATAGCGGAGGGCATTATACAGCAGTTATTTTTTTTTTTGCTCTCAATTTTGACAGCTCATTTAAAGATTAATATCAGTCTGTACATTCTCCAGATAGCTTTTCTTCAAATTATTTAACTCTTACTCGCTTTTGCACCTTTGTACTTTTGTGTTACTCGCAGCAACAACTTAACCTCATTGTTAGTCCATTTAAAAAAACATTTTGCCGCGACGTTTCAACGAGCCTCAAAGTAAATGAACCGCTGACAGAAATGAGGCAGACTGAATCTTCTTGCACTTCACGCATGCGCAGTACTGGAATGTAAGCATTTTCAGCCGTTTCAATGTGGGCCCACAACTCTGTGAAAACGACTGAAAATGCTAGTGTGGATGCAGTGCGTTTTCAGACGAAAACACCTTTTTCAAATCTATCCGGGACAGTGTGGACGTAGCCTAAGGAGTCTAAGAAAAGCGTCTTTCCAATGTGTGAAAATTAGTGTAGGTCATCCGTTTTCACACCTTTGCTCGTGTGATTAGTTAGAAGATCATTAGACTTTGACAGATGTCCAAATCTGTCCACAGGACAACTGTTAGTCATGTACTGCACAAATATGGTGTATATGGAAGAATGGCAAGAGGAAAGCCATTGTTGACAGAAAGACATGAAAGGTCATTTTTGCAGTTTGCCAGGAACCATGTGGGGGACACAGCAAACATGTGAAAGAACAAGATGCTCTGCTCAGGCGAGACCAAAGTTGAACTTTGGGCCTAAATGCACACCATCCCCACTGTGAAACTCTGGGACTGTGAAATTTCTCTTTCAAGTAAATTGCTAAATTTCTAATGTGTAAAATTAGATAATCCCAATTCTAGCTGCCTCTGAAACAACAATGAATATGGCTAAATATACTATTTTTTTCACTGAACTATTGGTACATTTTGCATCCAGTCTTTTTGCTTTCTTCATTTTTCAAGACTGGGTTTTCTCTCAGAGAGAAGCTGTGAATATTTACAATTTTATAAAAAAGCACAGCAAATTATGGTCACCATTGGCCATCCATTGGTGTAGTTTAGTATTTTTAGTATTTTTCACAAATTCTAAATTATATTAAATTAACAAATTTCTGTTGTATTTAAAATAAAGCAGCAATAATTCAAGCCGGTCCTGAAATAATAGTAACTATTATCAAATCTAGTAAGTCATCATTGCACCATCAATACACTTTAATTTCAGTGTTTTTGTTTATGCGTTCATTTTTCAGACTGAGTGCCTGTAACCTGTCAGAGACAAGCTGTGAAGCTCTGTCCTCAGTCCTCAGCTCCCAGTCGTCTAGTTTGAGAGAGCTGGATGCAAACAACAACAACCTGCAGGATTCAGGAGTGAAGCTTCTTTCTGTTGGACTACAGAGTCCACAGTCTACACTGGAAACTTTGAGGTCAAATTAAGGACTGTTTATTTTTTTATCAAATGAAATTATTTACAGTAAAAAATAAATCATAGCTACTAATGATCAGTTTCATAATTTGTATTTTAGTATTTGTCTTTATTTATCAATCACATTAAATTTGCACAGTTCTGATGTGTTTGAAATAAGGAAATAACAATTCAAGCTAGATATGAAACTTATTATTATTATAAAATTCCCAACTTCAGTACTCTATCAATTCACTTTAAACCCATTTTTTTTGCTCTTTTGCTCTTTATTTCTAGACTGACTGGCTGTAACCTCACAAAGAAAAGCTGTGAAAGTCTGTCTTCAATTCTTAGCTCCCAGCCCTGCAGTCTAAGAGTGCTGGATCTGAGTGATAACAACCTGCATGACTCAGGAGTAGAGATTCTGTCTGCTGGAGTGAGAAGTCCATACTGTAAACTAGAAACTCTCAGGTCAGGATTAAATCGCTCCTACTCAGTATCATTTAGCATGTGTATTACATTACTGAATGAATTACTAATGCTTATAGAATTGTCAGATATTTTAGTTTCCCTTGGCTGGATTATTAGATTCTGAACTGTCTGTAAAGCTTCACCAAGCCAAGCAAAAACAGCAGTGTGCTCCAGCAGATGTAACATCATTTTGGTGCAAGCTGTCACGTGACAGGACATTCTGGACATTATGATTCCTTCAAAGATGGATTGTTTTGTGTGTCTGCAGTCTGTCAGGCTGCCTGATCACAGAGGAAGGCTGTACTTCTCTGGCCACAGCTCTGAGCTCCAACCCCTCCTATCTGAGAGAGCTGGACCTGAGCTACAATCATCCAGGAAACTCGGGAATGAAGCTATTGTCGGCTGGACGGAAGAATCCAGGCTGGAGACTGGACGTTCTCAGGTATGGAGAGAATGTCTGATAGAGGCAGAAGAGCTGGAAGCATTTCCTGTGTCCTTCACTCTTTTTTGTTTTCAAATGGATGTGACATGAATAATAACACTGAAGAAATATTTTCAGGAACAGAAACACTAATCTATCTGAATGATTAAGATATTAATGTAGGGGAGTTTCCAAGGAGATGTTTTTCACCAGCATGCATGTTTATGTGCATGTGCTTCGAGATTTCTGGTAGTTAGAATGACTCAGGGGTGTTGATTCATTTAAACTAACATAGTCATCCTGCTGCAACCAGGTTTCTGTAAGGCAGTAAATCGATTTGTCGATCAATTAAGTCATGTACTAACAGAGACTTGGAGGAGAGAGACCTAATATTTAATAATCCACATTTCACTGTTTTACTCTTTGGTTCAGATGTGGATACTGTATTGCTCTTTCTTTGTAATTGTTTATGTTTAAGTTGTTTGTTGCTGGTTTTTAGTTTGTTTTTTGTGTTTTGGGAGCTGACTCAGTCTCAATGGAGATGGGTCTTTGGGGGCATAACAGGAGGAGAGAAGCTGCAGAGAGGTGTGTAAGACTGCAACTCTGTTTCCTGGTCCCAACTCTGGATAGTCATATTTTGGGGGGGTTAATAAATTTGTCCATATTTCTAGAAATGAGAGCTGCTCCATCCAAAGTGGGATGGATGCCGTCTCTCCTAACAAGACCAGGTTTCCTCCAGAAGGTTTGCCAATTATCTATGAAGCCCACATCGTTTCTGGGACACCACTCAGACAGCCAGCAATTTAAGGAGAACATGCGGCTAAACATGTCACTCCTGGTCTGATTGGGGAGAGGACCAGAGAAAACTACAGAGTCCGACATTGTTTTGGCAAAATTGCACACCGATTCAATATTGATTTTAGTGACCTCCGATTGGGTGTCATTACTGCCGATGTGAATTATGATTTTACTGAATTTACGTTTACCCTTAGCCAGCAGTTTTAAATTTCCTTCAATGTCGCCTGCTCTGGCCCCTGGAAGACAATTGACTATGGTTGCCGGTGTCTCTAGCTTCACATGTAGGAGAACAGAATCACCAATTACCAGGGTTTGACCCCCGGCGGGTGTGTCGCCGAGTGGGGAAAAACGGTTAGACACATGAACAGGTTGGTGGTGTACCTGGGGCTTCTGTTTAGGACTATGCTTCCTCCTCACCGTCACCCAGCCGCCCTCTTTCCCCAGCTGCTTGGGGTCTGCCGGGAAACAGCTAGCGGGGCCTATGCTATCTTCGGCTGCACCAGCTACAGGGGCCTGGCTAGCTATAGGTGAATGAAGGGTGCAGGGTGAAGGGTAAAACATATTTTAAAGGAAATTGAAATTCCCCATTATTTCATGTTTATCCATACCCATAGTAAATAACAAAACAATTCTTAACCAGTGTTGGGAAGATCAATTTCAATTCAATTTTATTTATATAGTGCCAGGTTACTTTTAAAATGTATTCCACTACAGATTAAGGGATACATGCCCCAAAATGTGTTTTGTAGCGTATATTGTTATGTTACTCAATGAGAGTAATGTATTATAAATACTTTGTATTATTTAATATAATATCATGCTTTTTACTACTACGTGAATGTACTATTACTGTGTGATTTATTAATATTACTGAAGGTTACTCACCATACCACCACCAACTAGATTTTTAAATCTTAATATAAAATGAGTAACAGTAGGGCGGACATTAGGTAAGGCTGCTTTTAGCAGTGATCTCGTATAAGAAAACTATTCCGTGCGTATATAAAACAGGTCTGTGGCTACAAACCATAGTAAAGGGACCTCTGTCTAATATGTCGGGTTTTGTGTTGGACTCGTAGCTTTACTTTGTTGTCTGGGTCAACTTTGCTAGTGAGAGACAGAGAGAGGCGTTGAAAGGCTGCTCCAATGGAACTTATTGTTTCAGAGGAAAACACGAACACAGTGTACAGTCAAGTCTTAATAGCTTACTTACAACTGGGCTCCTCAGGCACTCTTCTTGGCTCCAGTGGTTATTATTATATTCACATGCTTCTTACATGCTATGCCTCTAAAACTCTGCCTATTGCCTTAATAATAATTTTGAATAATAATTAAAAAAATATATTTCTTCACATCATTATGTGGGCCGCAAGTAGAGGTGACATGGGCCGCAAGATTGAGACACAGGCATTAGAGGCTCTTAATGTGTGTTTTGTTTGGGTTTCCACCGGCGGCGCGGATAGCCTAACATATGAAAAAGGAAAAGACTGCTGTGTAATCCATTTATTTCAACAAAGTAACTGTATTCTGAATACCACCTTTTTAAATGGTAACTATAACGGAATATAGATACTCATATTTTGTATTTTAAATACGTCACGCCAGTACATATATTCTGTTATGTTGAACCTTTATCAGTGTCGAACAGTATGTGTATGAGAGCCATGAACACCATGTGTTCATGCTGAAAGAGACTGTGCTGGTCTGATCCCCCTCCACCTTTCAGGGTGGAGCCTGCTGGAGTCCAATGGTTGAAACCAGGTCTGAGGAAGTGTAAGTGTGTTTTTAATGTGATTCATGAAAACAAAGCAGCACACATATAAACATCTTCAAACTGTCGCATCACTCATTCACCAAAGTGTCAATCAATGAACAGTTGATGGATCAATAACTGCAGCTGGATTGTGTTTGTTCTCTCCATCAGATTCCTGTCAACTCACAATCGACACAAACACAGTACACACAAACCTCAAACTGTCTGACAACAACAGGAAGGTGACACATGCTGAGGAGGTTCAGTCATATCCTGATCATCCAGACAGATTTGATGTTTATGAACAGCTGCTGTGTAGAGATGGTCTGACTGGTCGCTGTTACTGGGAGGTTGAGTGGACAGGAGACGTTGAGATATCAGTGAGTTCCAGGAAAATCAGAAGGAAAGGAGACAGTACTGACTGTTTGTTTGGATGGAATGATCAGTCCTGGTGTCTCATCTGCTCTGATGATAGTCCTTGTTCTGTCAGGCACAATAAGACAGAAAAATCCTCCTCTTCCTCCTACTCTGTCTCTAACAGAGTAGCGGTGTTTGTGGACTGTCCTGCTGGCACTCTGTCCTTCTACAGATTCTTCTCTGACACTCTGATCCACCTCCACACCTTCAACACCACATTCACTGAAACTCTCTATCCTGGGTTTTGGTTCAGGTCTCCTGGTTCGTCAGTGTGTCTGTGCTGAGTTGAGTGTAAAGAAAGTCCTCCTGTTGGAGAAACACTCTGACTGTTGAGTAGAAAAGAACGTGCTCCTGTGAGTAGCCAACATGTCGTGGAGTGGGTGGGAGGTATTATCCAACATTGTCTTTATCTTGGACAACATCCGCCTCTCAGACAGCACCCTAAGGGAGTCCAGCTCCATCCCCACAACATTACTGGCCTCAACCTGTTGCCCCAGCATGCAACAGCATAGAGGGTAGTACTGGCCACAACAGAGATACAACAAGATAAGTGTTTGAGCAGTTATGATATCAGGGACAATCTAGACATGTGTGACAATACTGAACATGTCACATGACACACCTTAGACGTCATGTGATCCAATCTCACTTTGCACTTTCATTCATGACTTCAACATGTTGAAATGAGCTTTGAAGAAACATTGAGTGAAGTAAAGTTTTCATCACAGGATTCATGTGAGCACCAGATTAACTTTACAAAGAATCAGTGGATTTATCTTCTGTTTTAGATCAACTTTTGTCACTTAGAGCCATCTTAAGTCAATTTTTTCCACTTCTCACTCACTAAAATCTCATATGATTTCAGATCCCTGCTATCCCCCACCTGCCCTGTAGGTGGCCTCAATGTGTCCCCACTGTAAAAAAATAAACAAAAAACAACAACAACAAACAGAATGAAATGACCTGAAATCACTTCAATCTGATGTTTAATGAAAACAGTTCAAAGTTAGCAGATCAAATGTTCAAATCAGAAATTTCTCTAAGTGTTGAAAAGTTATTTTTTGATGCTAGCAACATGTTTCAAATATTGGACTTAGGGCTAACAAAAGGCTGCATCCTCATTGGCCGACCTGCCCATGAACCCTTAATATAACCCAGACACTACCATATGCATGTTTGGATATTAACCCACATAGCAGACAGGTCTGGCCTGGATCTGGTGTCAAGCCGGCACTGCTGGCTGACCTCTGGCATGGTAAGTGGTATGTCATCCAGATATGGGCAGGCCTGGTGTAGATGGCACCGTTTATGTGATGGCATGTCACATCTGGCCCGATTGTGGTTTGGTGTACGTGGCCCAGGCTCATAGAAAACAGGTCTGGTCCAGATCCGGCATCAAGCTGGCATTTCTGACTGTCTGGTGTCATGGCAGGGTGTATGTCAACCAGATGTGGGCCAGGTCTGCCAATGATGGCACTATTTATGTTCCTATTTTCCTATTTTAGTTAGAAGACCCAAATGCCATGTTGCAATACTACTTCACTTTTTTGAGAAGATATTTATTACCAGATATAAACCAGAGTGGATCCCCTCACAGCTCGAGGTGTATCGTTGGTGTTTTGTGTATTTGATAGTGACAGCCAGCTGTTTGGCAGCCAGCTCTAGGAAGAATCCTTCCAGACTTCTTCTATTCACAGATGATGGCAACCGCTGTGCTCTCTGGGTCCTTCAGGGCTGCAGAAATTTTTCTTTACTCTTCCCCAGATTTTTTCCTAGATACAATTCTGTCTCTATATATACTGGAATTCCTTGGACTTCATGGCTTGGTTTGTGCTCTGGCATGCACAGTCAACTATGGGACATTATCAAATCATAATTTATACAAAATCATCGCCAATCAAATGAATTTTTCACAGGTGGACTCTAATCAATTTGGGAAATATCTGAGAGATGATCGTTAGATGCACCAAAACAGGATACATGTGAGCTCAATATTTTGTGCCACAATAAAGGCTGTACATACTCACCTGTGAACAATTAAATGAATGAATTTTGTAATAAGGCTGTAACATGACAATATGTGAAACAAGTGAAGTGCCATGAATACTTTCTGGATGCTCTGTGTGGTTTTGTTTATTGTTTTATCACTTTTAAAAAGTTTAACCTGACATCTATAATAATTTTAAAGTAAAAGAATGTACAGAATACAATTGTCAGCAAAATTTAGTCTGTGATCAACAAATATTTAAATATTGTGAGACTAACAAGAAAAATACATGTACAGCAAATATATTAAATATCTGTTTATCATTTCCTCAACCTGCATTTTATGGTTATCTCTGTGTTGCAGCGCCACTCTGTGGAATGATGGTGAACTTCAGTTAAAGCTTTCTTTAAATCTCAGAGGTTGATGTTGGACTGCAACAGGAAATTAAATCATCAATAAAATATGTGCATGTGTTTAAACTCAGACTTTTCCGATTGTCTAATCATATTTAACTCAGAGTTTTGTTTTTGTTTTGTTTTTTCAGTCACCATCAGCTCACAGTGAAGCAGATCAAAAGTAGATGCAAGCACCAACATGTGTGTTTGTCCCGCAAAATAAAAAAGCAAAACACACACACACAAACCACACTTTATTTATATTTATTTCATAAGCCAACGAAGGATTTTCAGAAGTTGAAGATTTTGTGTTACAAATCAGTTCTGTTATAGGATGGCAGTCCTAACAAACTCCAAGGTGATGTAGGACAGTGGGCACAGGGCATAGTTAAAGGTCTTAGGAGTCCAGCACATGGAGAGGTGGAGGTTTTGTTTCAGGCACCAACTGAATGAGCAGACACTTCCCTTACTTGTGTAGGCCACCAAAACACTCCCTGTAGAGATTACATGACTGAAACTTGGGTGAAATATAATCCTGGCATTGTGTGTGCAGTGAATTACTTGAGAGTTGACTGTGGAAGGAACATATACACTGTTAGCAAGGTCTCTTGTAGGCTCACAGTCATCTTGCTGGGCTTCACAGACCATTAAATTGGTCTCCCTGTTTACAGAGACCGGAGGTTGGTAGGATGACCTACTGGAAGCACCTATAAGGTGAAAAATTTTAGAGCATCTGGCCTCATTTAGAGGTGCCGAGCTCTTTATTATAAATTAAAATGCTTAAATACATATTAGTACATAAATGTGTGCTTGTGTCCCATACTGTTGTATGCATGTCTAACATCTCATTTTAAACTAGAAGAACTGCTGCTGCTCCCATCCTCAGGCAGTTCTCCCCTCATCAGTCTCCACCTTTGCTGCTGTATTTTGCTGTAATGCTCACATTTAGAGGCGATCAAGTCAGACAAAGCAGAGTGCTGCATTGCCCAATAAGGAGATGCATCACAGCTACTAATTTAAACAGGGTGTTTCACATTGTATTATTATTTATTTCAGTATACTAGCAAAATAGTTTTGGGATAGTCCACATACCATGGAGAGGCCAACTTTGAGTGGGTTTAGAGACTGATGAACTTCTTACAAAGTTCACCAAACAGTGAAAAGTGTATAAGGTTGTTTAGACAAGAAGGATGTCAGTGTCTAACATGTCTTAATAACACCTTTTTCTGAACTCTTTTTTGTTTAAAATGTGTTTTAAAAAAACAAAACCATTTGATCTGTAGTTATGAAAATGTATGTTATTCAAAAACATACACTGCATTATGTTCAAATACTAGCTTGCTAGCCAGTTCTCTTCAGTAGTAAAGACTAAAGTCTCTAAGGACTCAAGTAAGATTTTTAATTTTATTTTATGTTATTTAATTTTTAATACAGTTATGTAATGTTCAATTATGCCCAGAAATAGCCATTTCCATTCCTGCAGTGTGGAAAACTTGTTTTCCGACGATGTTTGCTAACCTACAATCCGTCCTGCTCTGTAGTAAAATCACTGACATTTGACCGTCGTGTTGCTCCCATTGAAATGTATACAGCCTATTTAAAATCTAAAACTTATAACTGTCCGCAGCCTGCTGTTGTTACCACTGTCCTGTTTGAAATGGATACTAACTAGCTAACTGACTGAATGCCCATTAACCTCATAACTCCTGTTGTGTGTGTGTGTGTGTGTGTGTGTGTGCGTTTGTGTACAGAGAGACAGCCAGGTTCATAATGGATATAAGGAAGTTTTTTCAAAAAAGGAGCCACATTCAGGTAAAAGTGTAAAATCAAATGATCTGTCAATCAAGGATAATGTTGGATCAGTGTTTCAATATTTATATCTTTTATTAATGTTCATGTGGTTTGGTTATTTGCCTTTTGGTTGAAAGTACACTGAGAGAGGACTTTTCATTAGTGATCTTAATAATATTTTTTTCATATTAATGTAATTTTTCATCTAATTGTATACAATCTATTTGTGTATGATTGTCAGTCCAAAGAGGGAGAGAGGAAAGAGGGGAGAGGAAGAACCAGGTAAGAAAACAGACAGGGAACAGTGACAGGCAGAAACTGTTAAACTGGCAAAGAAAAAAACCCTGATTTTACTCATACTCATATAACATTATAATTGATTGGGGAGATGAAAATTAATGATATATTTTTATGTGTTTCAGCCACAACTCTACTAAAACCTCAGCCAGTAATAGGTAGGCCAACTTTTGGACAGTCCAGTTGTCTGTATGACTGCCGCAGTACGTACATCACATTTGCACACTATCAGAAAGAGCCAAACAGTCCTGGTGGAGTGAGGAGCTGTAAAGAGAAGCAGAAGCTCTGTTTATATTCTAAAAATGTTTTAAGCTTGTTTCAAAGATTCTGTACTGCAGCTTTAAATGTTTTCCAAAAGCACACATACACTTAACTTATCAGTGTTTCTCAAACGTTTTACAGTGTGAGAAAATGTCAAGCTCTCCCAAGGACCACTATGAAAGCATGAAACTCATAAATCTTACAACACAAAATTAGTCTTATTGAATTAGTAAAATTAGTGTCTGCAGTAAAGATTTTTTCATACATTGTATACATTCTACCACACGCAAAGTTGCCTCCATTTTTATCATTTTTTTTTTAATATTTTGTAATAATTTATTCTGTTTTGGGATCATTTCTTTATGTATCTGTATTATATTATACATTCACATTAAAAGTGAATCTCTGTCCAAAAAAATGCACTCAGTTTACTTTTTACTCACTATGAGCATCATTCATTATTCTCCCCCAGTAATTAAGGTTAGGATATGTATTTTTTAAATTCCAATCCATTCTTCTTTTGCAGCATTTAAATAACCTTGATCAGATTTGATGGTTTTGTTACAGACTTTTCAAAAAAGTGTTTTGCTTTTCTTTCACAAATGTGGGATTAAATTGTGTTAAAATGTACAAAACAGTGATGTCATGTTTTGTGTCGAGGACCCAGGCACAGAGAGACTTTATGAATTTAAGAATCTTATGATTTAATAAAGAAATTTGCAGACTTGCACAGAGATGGCAAAACTTTGATGACTGATAACGGAGATGAGGACAACAGACGACGAGGACAGGGAGGAACAGGGGTTTAAATGCACCAAGGAGACAGTCATAGAGAACTCAGGACAACTGGAGATATTTAAGGATGCAGGGAAGAAGTCTTATCGTGATGTGTAACGTTTATCTTGCCTGACTGGGCATCTCTCTGGGTGCTTAGCACCTCCAAAGCTCTGATCCTAGAATCGTCCCTGGTGCTGTACCAGCATCTTCCACTTCATCAGATGAGGAATTGGCTTCTCTTTTAATTAATTCTTCTGAAAAATGTTCCCATCGTCCACCATCTATCATTTCAGTCAGCAGTCAGCTTTTCTTTTGCTTTTGTCCTTAGAAGCTGTTTCCTCACCATCCCCTACTCTTCCAGAATCACTTTGTAATATGTCCTGTACCTAATTTTTGTTCAGTCACAATCCCATGTGTATCTACAGATTCTCTTAAAGGAAATGTTGGTCCACAGCATTAAGCCAAATATTATTATACATGGCAAAAACATGTAAATGCTGCAGTCAAGCACCTGTGATTTGCAAGTGCATTCTTCCTACTAAAAAAATGTGGTGATAAAAATCACAATAATAGCAATGTAGGCACGTCGTTTTCCAGAAGCAAAACTTTTGATTAAGGTCTTCACTGCTGATCTTATCCATTATATCCTGTTTATACTCTTCTGATGTACAGAACTAACAGAAGATTGTACAGTTCCTGTACTGAATAAGTGGGGGCTGAGAAAGACACGACACGACAAATGCTCCGAACTGGCTTAAAGGTGTGTCTGTGCAGGGATGTCATTCATTAAACCAAAAGTTGCGCAAAAGAAATTTGAAAGTATCCTAAACTCCATGAATCATTTTCACCTATTTAACTTTTTGACTCTAATTTTAATATGTATTATTTCTAATTTAATTTCTAATAAATTCAAATAAAAGAAAATGCACATATTTGACTCAGTTTAAAGAATGAATTTAGGAGCAAAAATGTGATTACCTTATCTTTATTTTCTTGCTTAAGGCATGTAAGAACATGAATGTTCTGGTGTACAGACTTTATCTTTTTAAAGTTAAGTTAAGGTTCTTATTTTAAGTCTGTTATATTTAGTGGGAAAACTTTTGCAAATAAAAAAATCTTATCATTTTCCTTTTCTTTTATTCACACTGAATGAAAGATTAAGATCTGTGTTGGCATATGTTTACAATTCTGTATTAAATTTAGTGCATGAAGAGAGCAGGCTGGCTCGTTAAGGAAGCTTTTGAGATCCGTGACCTGACTGAGTGGGTTATAGTGTTAGTGGATTTAAACATGTCATCTATCAGTGAGCAGCATTACTGTTGTGAAGAAGTTTGTTTTAACCTAAACAATGTTTTTCTAAACCTAACCAAAACCTAGTACCAGAGTTCTTCCAGAATGAATTTAAAATTAATTATAAAGGTATGTGCATGTGAAGCATCGTCTCTTTGCTAAGCCTAAAACACATGGAAAATGAGCTCATGTAGTTATTTTTTTGACATTTTTGTGTCCATCTTCCAACTCACGCCTTTGTTCTTCATCTGTCTCTGAGTTTAAAATTGCACGAAAGGGGAGCTTTCAGCAATAAAAATCCCCACCTGCAGACTTTATTCTCAACAAATATTAGTCATGCAACTCTTTCACTTTCTTTTTTTATCGAACGTATTCTGGAAAACATCTGAGCTTTGTAAGATTCCACGGTCTTTGTTTCGACTTGTTCCCTTATCGTTATATCTATCTCAGATGTGTCGTGTCACATGTCGGCAACTTTCACACACTATGTGAATCCCTGCTTTGAAACTTGTGGTCTTTGTTGCTGTGGCTCCTCCACTTCCACTTTGCAGTTATTCATGGACTTGGGTAAACTATGATAGTACCACACTCAAATTCAGTGGGGAGCCTATACAGTGGCTTGCAAAAGTATTCGGCCCCCTTAAACTTTCCCACATTTTGTCACATTACAGCCACAAACATGAATACATTTTATTGTCTATCTCAGAGTTTTCTGTTGACCAAGAGTCAACAGAAAAACAAATATCAAAACCAAAAGATAAAAAATGCATCACATTCGAAACCAAAACCACTGCAGAAAGGATCCAACATTAAAAGAAAATAAATAAATAAAATTATATATATATAAACAGAACTGTACTGTGGATATACATTTTACTGATACTGTCTTTTACTCAATGCATACAAAAGGTCTACACCATGAAAACAAAGTAGAACGATATTAACAAAAATGAATTATATTCATTTAACAATAATAAAAAAATTCCTCCATCCTCAGATTAACATCAAGACTGCCTGTTTGTGCTCAGGAGCAGAAACATTAAAATGTCTACATTCAACATAAGCAGCATTCATTAACAAAACATAAAAATAATAATAATAATCTGTACCACAAAGGTAGATGTTAGACTACAATGACTGATCTCCAAAACATTGTTATAAAAGTACTTTAATTTAAAGACTTTGTCTGATCTTGAAAATAAATGTGTTTTATGTTGAGTTAATTTCTATCAGTGTTCTGTTTTTAGGTCTGTGGATGTGATTCATGTCTGACTGCAGTCATGACATTTGACAAGTTTCACATTTTGACATGAAGCAAAAATCAGACTTTAGAGGAACATTTTAATCAACACTGACACCACAGAATCTCTTCTCTTTATTGGACACAACAGTACAGAAGAAAATATGACTTATCACTTGATTGATTGATGAAGAATTGATGTGTTTGTGAAAACTCAAACCAACCTTTTCTCTTTAGTTCTGATCTCACTGCTGAGCTGCACAACAAACCAAGGTCAGTAACCTTCTTCTGTCACAGTTTAAACCTGATAAATGCTCACTGATATGACCTGATTGGGTTTATGTTTCACAATGTAAAGTACAACAGATCATCAGTTTTTCATTTTAACCCTCACAGCTCGTCTGACTGTGAGTCCCAGCAGCTCTCAGTTCTTTAGAGGAGATTTTGTGACTCTGAGCTGTGAGGAGGACGACAGCTCTGCTGGATGGACTCTGAGGAGAAACACAAGCATAGAAACAAGGACTCAGTGTGGAGATGGGTGGGGAGAAGGAGCTGGTTCTTCATGTAACATCAGATACATCCTCCCATGGGAGAGTGGAGTTTACTGGTGTGAGTCCAGAGAGGGTCCCATCAGTAACATGGTTAACCTGACAGTCACTGGTAAGCTGAGTGTGTGGAGTTAGTGTTGATGAAGCTGTGTGTAAATGGATGAAATGCTGTAGTTTGTCTCTGTGTTGAGGTGGATCAGTGATCCTGCAGAGTCCTGTCCTCCCTGTGATGGAGGGAGATGACGTCACTCTGCTCTGTAAAACAAAGACCACTCCCTCCAACCTCCCAGCTGCTTTCTATAAAGATGGCTCCCTCATCAGGAAGCAGCCTACAGGTCACATGACCATCCAGCATGTTTCCAGGTCTGATGAAGGCCTCTACAAGTGTGACATCAGCGGTCATGGAGAGTCTCCATCCAGCTGGTTCACTGTCACAGGTGACACACTCACCTGTCTGTGTTTCTGCAGCTTTCAACATTCACAATGTGACGACAACTTAATGACTGTGTTTGCATTATTTTAGGGGAACACACCACCACACCTCCACCTACATCCACACCTCCTCCTGGTTCCACCTGTGTCTCTCAATCACTCTTTTCTCTTGTTCTCACTGTGTCAGTTATTAGTTCAGTCTGTGTTTTGGTTCTACTGGTGTTACTGGTTCTGCTAGTGAGACTACAAGTTCAAAGGAAATCTGAACGTGAGCCTGAGCCATTTCTCTTTCAGGTTTTGTTTCTCAGAGTGATATTATGTGAATTATTTTAATGTGATATTCATAAATCATTTAAACACATTCCCACAGTATGATTATGAAACAGTGAATTATTTTGTTGTTTATTTTGGTTCTTTTTATCTGACAGGGGAGAAGTTGGAGATGATGACATCACGTACAGTGACAGAAAAAGTTGAAGTCAACAACAGCCAATGAGAAGAAGCAGAGATAATTTTTAATGCGCTGTGTGTTGAGAGGTCATGTTGATATTCAGAGGAAATATAAAACAGAACTCACTGAGCTTAAACTAATGTGTTAAACATGATTAAACTTTGTGAAACATTCCTTGTAAAATATGTATTGTCCACTTTCATCTTTGTTAAAGATTGAGGAATAACTCCTTGAGTCTGCTTAGCTTGAACCCAAAACACTTTCCCTTATACATGGCTTTTCAACTTAGAAAAAAAAAAAATCTAAATACATCACTTTTATTCTGACCCTCCCAAAACTGTGGAGAATCTAAGTTTGATTCATTCATTTATATTTAAACAGTTTATGATCCAGAGTAACATGAATGGGATGCCAAGCTTCCACTTTAACAGCTTTTTAATCACAAAAACCACACACATACTGAGCATCTTACTTCCTGTCGTCTATGATGGTTTATTTTGTATCCTTTCCACTGTTTTTTTTTTTTAGTTTTTCCTTCCTTGCCTCCTTTCCTTGTGTCTTGGTTCCTCTCACCAGAGATACAACCAGAGAAAGTAACGAAGAAACACAAGGAGAGAGAAGCTGAGATGTTAGACTTTAACACAATCAGACAAACTCACTTCAGAGCCTGATTTTAATTTGACATCAGTTATTTACTTTGAATTCTAACCACTCAGCCTGAAAAGCTTAGGATATAGTTGTCAGCCCACCAGGTGGTCAGGTTTTGGGCAAGATGCCCAACTTTATGAGCACGATAACTCAAGGAGGTCATGTAAGATTTCTTAATCCTATACCATAGGTTTAGTTAGTGAGAAAGAATATCACATAGGCTTCTCATTAGCTGCATCTACTGATAATCTCTGACAATCTGGAATTTGGCAACTTTGACACAATGCATACATGATTTATTTTGCAGGTTTTTCAGTTGTGCAGTATAATATGTAGCTATACTAGCAGCACTGTTTCAATCTTTGACAAAATAACATTCAGAACTTTTTACCAGTTTACATTCAGTGAATTTCCAAAATGATAATAATCCTCTTGCTGGAACTGGATGATGTCATGCCAGTGTGAAGGCGGGCTGGAAAGGTGGACCCAAGAGCGGGACTCACGGAGGCACAGGTGAACTCAAAACCCTTTATTCTTCATTAGCTTTATTCTGGGATTGCAGACTGAACAACGAACTAGTGATGTGTCCTGTGTGTCAAAGCTTTAAAGCCTGTGTCGGGTAATCTCGGGATCTTTTTCCCACAGCTAGAACAAAACATTCCGCCATTCTTCTTCAAACGAAATGCGCTACAGGCAGAGTAACTTCCGGTTCCAAAGACGAACAGCGCGGACATCCAATCAGTGATGTTTCCTGTTGCCGACTGGTACCTACCCTTTCCGGTTTTCTTAGTGTAATTGTGCTTCTCAATTTGTTTTTGTGGTTCTCAATTTTGTTTTTGTGCTTCTTAATTTGATTTTGTGATTCTCAGTTTTGTTTTTGTGCTTCTCAATTTTGTTTTTGTGTTTCTCAATTTTGTTGTTGTGTTTAGCAATTTGTTGGTGTGATTTGCACTTCAGGGCCACCGTAGTACACTGTATAAGCTGTGTTTGATGGAAATGTAAAGATACAGGTTACAAATGACAGCATGTGCATCAGCTGAAAAACCAACACTTACGGTTCTCTTACATCCCCTGTGTGGTCTTAAAGGAAATCACTTTAAGCTTTTAATTTTTTTTTCAGCTTTCCACTGTTCCTAATATAACATATAATTTGTTTTTCTTTTCTAATGTATTTATGAGAATATTTAAGTCAATGATTCAGTACAATGTTTCAAATTGACCTCATGGTGGCAGTGTTGTCACACTGGTAAGGTTACGACTGGAACACAGACGAATCTAATAGTGACCATTGAAGTAAATTTAGAGATTACAGTCTTCAAACCAGAAGTAGTTATCTCTATTTTCATATGTCATGATCCTTAAAAATATAACCAATCATGAGAATAATGACAAAAAATAATGTAAGAATATAAATAAATAAATGTATAAATAAAATATATACATAAATAAATAAATAAAATATAGATGATACACCTTTATTGTTTGGGCATTCACTCAGATAACAAAGCACGATACAACAGCAGTGAATGATATTGTTGCAGACTGATACTGATACAGTCAGAGGCTGCTCATGTGATAAAAAACTCACATGGACACTTTTAATAGGAACACCTGATCTGGTCACAAACAGAAAGCACTCAACAGCAGCTCTGCACTGGATGTTTGGAAACATTTACAAACTGTTAATAATAAGAGCATCCACAACAGTTATATTCAAAGGCAAATGAAGGAAATAATAATTATTTATGTTTTTATTATTATCATTGTTGGGAGAAAGCTTTTGCCTCAAATCAAGAAGATCCTGTGTTTGAATCCACCATCTTTCAGTGCCTGCATGTTCCTGTGGGTACTTCAGATTCCTATCTGTCCAAGACATCCAACTTATTCCATCTAAAGTGTTTGTTTGATGACCACAGTTTCTTCTTCTTTTTTAAAATTTATGTTGATTCACTGCCAGCACAGAGAAAGGAAGTGAAAATTTAGTGGTTCCTCTTGGTTCCACCTCCTCTTTGGCTGTTTCATCACATCTTTAAATATCTTTATGTTTTTGTCTGTTATTGACCCAATGAAATATAACTGTCAAACATTCACATTAGGCTGTTTGGTATATAGAACACTTTAACCTCAGACACTTTTTGAAGAAATCTTTGTGTGGATTTTTTTCCATCCTGATCGTCAGAAGAGTGTTTGAGGGTGTCAGAGATCCTTCAGAACAACAGTAAGTGTTTAAAATTACGTCTTTCAGTCTTTTAGGTAATCTGACAGGTTGACTGAAGTCTGTGAGCTTCAGTCGATTAACACAAACATAAAAAAAAAAAAATCACCTCAACCAAGTGTAAATGTACTCAGTTACTCTCCTCTACTCTGATTACAGTCATGTCTGTTTTCTGTGTGTCTGTTTCTGCTTTCTTTGTCTCTCACTATAAATATGTTTGTTTTGTTCTGTGGTGATCATTCAAGAACTGAACCTGTTCTGCTCTTTAATGATGACGCACTTTCTGATCTTCCTGCTGTCCAGCCTATCCTTAAATTTAATCTCATGTAGTCAGATTTTAAAGTCACGTTCTATTATTCTGTCACAGGAGATACCAAAGGTTCAGATTTTATGAAAATCAACGTGTCGGATCAGCAGACCTGGACAACACGGAAATGTCTGCTGTAACTGCATCGGCTTTGCTGTTTATTGGTGTCTTCATGTTTGTCTCTGCAGGTGAGATTTATAAGGATGTTTTTATTAAGAGAAATAAATACTGCTAAAATAAACATCTCAGATGTTTATTTTATAAACATCTCAGAATAAACATCTCAGATGTTTATTTTCATATTTCATATTCAGTTTGTTTATGTCTTTGAGGGCATCACGAGTTGTTGTTTGTGTGAACATAAGTGCTTGGTCTGCAATTTGAACCACAGAGACAAAGAACTGTAATGTGTGTGTCAGTGTGATGTGTTGTAGTTTCAGGAGTCAGTATACAGCTACAAATCTTTTTGGTTACAGTATAAATTTAAGCTATGATACAGCAGCTGCCTGCATAATAACAATCTTATTTTTTGTAGATATTGTCATAATATTCAGATGTGCTGATGGGTGGAGGTGGGGTTGCAGTTGCACTGTAATGCATTGGCAGCATTTGCCCTCATGGTGACAATCACAATGAACACTTCATATTTTCTCCCTCTTTTATTTTCACCTACCTCCACCTCTGGAGGCCTGGCAACTCCACCTTATTGCCTCTGGATAACTCAGTACCATAGGCACACTCATTAACTGATCCCATGTGTAAAAGACAAAGCCTCCCAATAAAGTCATTAATAATTAGGGTTCTTGATTAGTGAAAAATACACAGTCACTCAGCATAGCAATAAGGTAACCACAAAAGATCAATAATACAATACATTAAAATAATACAAATAATTCAATAACCTCTCTGCTCTGAATTGTTTCCTCTTTCAGAGCAGAAAACTATGACAGCTGAGTCTGGACAGGACGTCACACTGACATGTAGAGCTCCGAATGACAACATCATAGTTACAGAGTGGAGCAGAGCCGATCTGGAGATGGAACATGTCCTCTTGTACCGAGATGAACAGTTTGATCCAGAAGAGCAGCATCCATCTTTTAAGAACCGGGTGGATCTGCAGGACAGACAGATGAAGGATGGAGACGTGTCTCTGATTCTGAAGAATGTAACGATTAATGACACTGGAACATACGAATGTCGCGTCATCAATGGAAGACCAAACCGTGGACGGGTTGCCCTTTTGAAGAACGAACCCATTTGCATCCTTTACCTGAGTGTTGTTGATCCTCCAGGTGAGTGAGTAGAGTTGAGTGTGTGTGTGATCAGAGGTGAAGCTGCTTCCTGGTTGTTGATGTTTGTTTCTAAAGATGTTGTTGATGAGACTTTGTAGAAAGCAGCTGGTCTGAGTGATGTGATCAGAGTGCAGTAGATAATGTCTGACAGCAGTTTGAAGAGGAAATGGATTCTGTTCTGTTCTTCACTCATCACCTACCTGACAGCTGACACCTCACACCTGTTTCTCACCTGCAGGTCACACAGGAGGAGACACAGAGGATGGATCTTTTGGACTGATAGTTAGTCTGTCTGCTTGTATCTGTCTTGCTGCTCTGGTTCTAGGTTTCTATAGCTACAGGAAACATAAACAACAAAAAGCGGGTATGGTAAAATGATATCAGCAGGAGATATTCTCGGAAAATGTAAAAAACAAAAAAGAAAAGAAAATTCCTGTCAAAGTAAATACTGTGTTGTTTGTTTACTTTTAACCAACATCATTTGGCATAAAACTAAAAGCTTTACAAATCAAGAAATCATTAAAATTCAGTAATCAAAATAGTCAGTATTCTAAATTCAATCGAAGAAAAGAAAAATCCAAAAGAGTGATGGTGATTTTCCAGCAGATGTCTTCACTTTCTCTCATTCTGCTGCATCCAGTTAGATGTGTTCAAAGATGCTGGTATGTTTGAAGAATAAAAAACACAATTTTATCGTTAAACCAAACAACATCAGATTAATTTTTGTTTGTTTTTGAACATAGCAGACAGAGATCTCCCCGTGACTCCTCTCATAACCTTCAGCAGAGCAGCTAGAATCCCTGCATTCTCTGCAGTTTTTGTTGTTGTTTCCATTTCTGAAAGCGCTTCAGTTGAATTTCAGTTGAATTTCATACCACATGATAATATTAATCTGCTCTCACAGTTCATTGATTCAAGATCAGTTTATTTTTTTTAAAAAAGATGTTCCTGCAAGTGTTTCACAATAAAAGACTTGTTAAGAAATGAAGCCTTTCTGTACCAGAGTTAGAGGGCTTTTAATTTGTAATCAAGACATACTGAAAAAAATATCATAAATAAAATGAAGTAAAATATTTTCCTTTTCACTATACAGTGGAATAAATAAGTTCTTCCTTAGAGTTTATATTAGACGTATTACAGCCTGATCAGGAAGCAGAGACACTCTTCAGCAATCTCCAGAAGTTGATTCTGTTCATCTGGACGTAGCGTTTTCTGGGAGAAACGTTTCATCACTCATCCAAGTGACTTCTTCAGTCTCAGCTGACTGCAGGTTTCCCCAATCTTATAAACAGTACATTTGCATAATGACTGAAACCAGCCCACTGAAGGAACAATGGGATGTGAGGTCAGTTCCTTAATCATAATTATGCAAGTGAAAAGGGATGTAACGTCGTACGAGACCATGGTTTAATCTGCCTCCATAATGACATCTTGAAATGTTTCTCCCACTTAAAACGCTACGTCCAGATGAACAGAATCAACTTTTGGAGATTTACTTACCTGGATGATTGAGCATGCATCAAGACACTCTTCGGCAATCATAGTTTGATTATTCTCCATCCTGAGCACATGTTCACGTGACTTTTAATCTCTTTTAAGTTAATTAAAATGTATCCAATATTAAATGTAACACTGCCATTTTATTAGGAACAACACATCATGTTTTTCATACACAGTATGCTCACTTATAAAACATTGCTAAAAGTTAAACATCGTATTTAAACGGAAACATCTCCCTCTATTGGCCATATATAAACCATGTGTAAGGATGGTGTTAATGTAAAATGTGAATCATAGTGTTCCAGTCAGTCATCAGTGTGTCTCTGCACAGCTGTAATTAAAATGTGTTCAGAGGGCCTCAGTGTCTGAATGGTTCCAGTTCAGCTCCATAACAGCAGCGTCCCTGGTTTGATTCCTGTGTTTCAGCTCATATCTGCCTCTCTCACTGAGGGGGACGTAACTACATGGACATGGATTTGTTCATTAAACCAAACTACAGATCAGTGAGAGCAGAGGATAATTTTTCCATGCTTCTTTTCATATATGTGACCTAACAAATGTGTTAATTCCGAAAAATGAAGAATTAAGAAAAAAAAAAGTGCTGTGTGACTATAGGTATTGTTTTTTAAGTTATTTGATGACTTGTATCTATACAATGAACAAAGTTCATATTCATCACGATCACAATAACAACTTTCCTAGAATTAATCTCTGTTTTAGATATTTAATTCATATTATTGTTTAATTTGGTTCATTTTAATCAGATCAAGATGTTGGAGAAGATGATGTCATCACTGACATCATGTGCAGTGTCATCAACATATCAAACGGTCAGCTACAGCTAATCAGTGTTTTCATATTTTTTTTATAATGTGAGGATATCTGTAAATATATCCTCACATAATGTATCTTTGAAAAGATTTAAAATATTATAATATTAGTTTCTCCCTCTCCCTTCCCCTGCTTGAGGGGCGTGGGAATAATGAGGAAAATAGGAATGAACCAGCGATTTTAAAATCAAACACTAAAATTGCACCATGGAAACTGGGAGCTCAAAAGGTTTTAACATTAAACGGAAAACCTGAATATCTAGTTTGAATCTTAAGACAGAGTTGTGGTTCAGTGTAAAAATAAAAAATATTATTAACAGTTATTTTATTTATTTTATTATTTTATTTGGGTAATTTTTATCAGATCAAGATGTTGGAGAAGTTCTGATGATCACTGTCATCAACATATCAATATCAACTTTCAGCAACAGCCAATCAGAAAAAGTGATTGGTTGTCACTGGCTGGTAGGGCTGGAAACGCAACCAACCAGTGACCCCTGGGGAGTGGGATGGAGGGAAAAGGTGTGAGTCACTGAAAATGAGGGAAACAGGTGTTTTTTCAACCCTACTGACAAAATTGTCTTCAAAAGAAAACTCCCTGTGGTAGAAGGCTATTAGACCCTGGAGCTGGACCATAAACAGTCACTATGAGACCTCAATAAAAGTTATATATTATATAATATTAAATAATAATAATAACTCAACAACGATTGTTTCTAAAATATGTGGCCCATTGCGGATGGTCAATATTGCCCACATGCAAAAGACCCAAAACATTTTCGGACTTAAATTCATGAGACTATAATCAGTGTATTGATTGATATTGTTTATGTCTGGAGGTGTTTTCACCAGAAGTGACCACAGTATGACAGGTAACAGCTGTGGCGTCACCTGGCATTTAAAAACCGTGTTGTTATTTTATGTTATGTTATGTTATGTTATGTTATGTTGCTGGCCACTTTATTAGGAACACCTGTTAAAAACGTTGAACTATCCTTTTTCTTTAAGTGTAAAACACACATTTCAGTGCAAGTAAAACATCTTCATGTTCTCAGTCCCAAATAAAGTAAAATAACATTTTAACAAAGACAAGCAGGAAAACACCAACTTATTGCAGGCACACCTTTTGGTTATTCATCAAAAGAATTCACAAAATCAATTAGTCGTGTCTGTCTGGAGGTCTTTTTTAAGCTCAGTTTTCAGCACCAAGGACATAGAGCAGCACCCTGAGTTTCAGCACCACTAAGTCCACAGACTGGGGAGCTGACTCAGAGGTTTCTCACACAGGAAACAGCCTCCAGCAGCAGCACAGACAGCAACACACACGGCTACTCACAAGCTTTAAAACAAAGTTAAAACCCTCTAAGATTTCTTCATAACCAAATTGAACTCATTTATTATTAAAAATTCCACTCTCCTGCTGCTCAACCTGTTGTACCTAAGGGCTAAAACAGACAAACAAGAAGGGAAGAGGTATGGACAAGCCTGCACAGACTCTGGTAAATCACAAGACTTGGGGTGCGTTTTTCTGGGGGTGGACATAGTAAGCAACGATCCAAACATCTTGATCTCAGGGTGGGAATTGTGTTGGATTTACTCACACCTTGGTGGCTGAAATCAGTTTTCAGTTCAGTTTCAGTTTTCAGTTTTATTTGTCATATGCAAGTTGGCACGGGGTCAACATTGCAATGAAATGTGTTTGACGAGCAGCAGTCACTCAGCAGCATGATACAGTAGGAGAAAATATAATAAAATATAATAAAATAAAATAAAATAATAAAAAAAATAGAAAAATAGTAAGGAGCTAAATATTAGAGCGACATGGTAAAAGAGAAAAGATGACTAAATATATATGTATCTATAAATATAAATATATGTACACTAGTGATTAAATAAGAAAATCTTGAAAAGAAATATGACGGGAGGGCAGATGGGATATTGCACAGGAATGAGCAGCAGAAAATTACAGTATTGCACTTTTAAATATAAATATCAATAACAATAAAGTGAAGTGACCAGTGCAGATTAAACAGAGATCTTGTGAAGCTGCAGGGTAGCTTCTGAGTGCTGTGTTGTGTGTGTTTAAGTGTTGTGGTTGAGGTGTCGTATGGCTTTGTGGTAAAAACTGCAGTTTGGGAAATGAAAAATATGGTATTGTGCCATTTTAATCCTTCGACATTTGTTTGATTTTATTTCTCATTTCTCACGTCTATGTAACGGATTCAAAAGGGAGAAGATTCTGTTTAATCAGCTGCAACACAAGCTCAGTAATGGAAGTATCGGAAAGTGTGGTATCCACACAAACCTCTGAATCTTAGCTAAAAGCGCATTTAACCCTAACCCAACCACCAAACACAGCGAAAACAACAAATAGTTAAAAGTGCTGTTGTTGTTCCATTAAATGCCCATAAACAAACACAAAGAGCTTTGTTAACACAGAGTCATGGCCAACCAAGGAAGCAATACATTTTCTAAAAGCTGAGACCAAACCAGATTTATTCTCTTGGCTCAAATGATTAAAAAGAGGTATCAGTCATGCAAATCGGCCAATAGAAGCTGAAACAAACATATTAGGCATGTAAATAAAGTAAAATCATTTCTGCTGTTCAATACCTAAGACATTTCAACAGATGGTGCTAAAATGTCCCAAATGGCAAAATGCCTGCCTTCATTAAAAGTGATGTCAATTTCCACTGTTTCACTTCAGCAGCATCAATATTTGCACAGACAATGTTCATATGTTGATTCCTGGATTTCTGGACTTAAATGTGAAGCGAATCATATTTTGAAAGTGGTTATAAACAAAATAAACAAAACCAAAAATAAATTAGATGAGGAAAAAATCAAGATACTCAAATGTCCCAGCCTCAGTAACTTTGACACAATAAAATCTGCTGTAATATTTACACCTCTGATGAACTCTCACCAGTGTTAACTTTATTTTGATACCAAGATTGTTTACACAAAGTTTGTAATTGCAGAGAAATACTCATTTTGGACATGTGACTTTCGAGCAGGAAGCTCAGAAAGCCCCTTCGTGCTTAACATGTTTTAAACTCAGCCTGAGCAGTCAGACGGCATATTTGTAAATCAGTATGAAGGTGTGGCACTCTCACAGTGTTCAGGTGTTATGTTACGCCTCCTTACAGGGAGCAACTCACCTGTGTGTCCGTGTCCGTGTCCAGGTGTGGAGTGGAGCTTGTTGTTCGTGTGTGTTTGAAGAAACTGTAAGTTTGCTTTGGTTCCTTCTTTAATACTTTGACTGTTTTTCTGCTCTGTGATGTTTGGACCTGATGTTCAGCTATTATATCAAGACAAACTTTAGATCACTCTTGTGTTTGAATACAAATGCACATGAGTATAGATTATTGATTGGCTGGAATCAAACAGTTTGATGAACATTCATTCATGTGACAGTTTCAGCTGCTGCTTACAAATCTAATAACATGGATAATTTGGTCCCACACTGACGGGCACTGACGAGGAAGATGCTTGCCTTCTAAATCATATGACCACTACTATTTACAGTAAAACTGATGCGATCAGTTTAGCTGCAGGGCAGGTGTGACACAACTATGCTGCTAAGCCTCATTGTTCAGGAGTGAGTCAGTGTGAGAGAGTAAATGATGCATGTTAAGAGATATATTCTAAAACACTTCCTCAGCAGAGGATCAGAGAGGAGAAACACACAGATTTTCTTGCTAGCAAGGGCAGCCTCCTGAGCTCACACACCAAGAGTGAGGCTCCAAGATTCGCAAATGAGAAACTGCCCCGGTCTTTATTTATACTTCAGTGGGTGCTTGTGGTGTGTGTGTGTGTGTGTGTGTGTGTGTGTGTGTGTCAGAGTGTGACCCCATAAACGACTTCCCTTGACCTGCTGGTCTGGAAAGTCCAACAGTTCATTTATATGTAAAAAAAGGCACTTAGACTAAAACAGATATAACTACGTTAATCCTACCGTAAAACAATAAAACAAGGTACAACCTTTCCCATGCTCCTAGGATGTGGGGGTGAACGCCAGAACACCCTGGAATGTTACAGACCTCCTAGGATGAGACATTCTTTCAATATGCCACCAACTATATACTTCTAAACACAAGTGATTACATGCAGTATTCTACCATATGCAAACTTATATCATCAAAAGATTATACTGACTACTAAGTACAATTTTCCATTAACAATGCATTTGTTCATTAGGGCAGAGTTTTGAGAAGCTGCAGTTAAAATAAAGAAGATTTGTTTTCATTAAACTGACATGTTTTGTGCTTCAGCTGGAGACACTTTTGTTTTGAAAGTGTTTGGAGTATTTGCTGTTTCTGAAACATGAGCTGGAGTAAATATGATCAGGAATGCTTCTATCCTCCCTTGTCTCTTATTTACATCCTCTTTTTATGAAAATCTCCCTCCTCTCCTTCCCGCCCCTTTTTCCTTCAGAACTAAGGCGCTGATTTGTTCAAGATAGCAGCTCATTTCTCTTTAAATACAACATACAGCAAATTTGGTCATCAACCAAGCACAATGTGTAAGTTCTACCTCGTGGTTCTTTATGTAGCAGTGATATCTGCAGTAAGCAGGACTGAGCCTAAAGGGGGCATGGGGTGTTCTTGACTATATTTATTTCAAGTGTTTAGTTACATTATTTTTAGGGGTGTCAAAGTTCATTCATTAACACAGATTAATCCTTCATCATGATTAATGCAATTAAAATTTAAAATGCAATTAACCCATCTGGAGCCAGAATGGACAACCTTTGGACAAACTGCAGAAATGTGATGACATTTCAGGGATTTTGAGTCATTCTGTCCTCCAAATGGACTAATTGCATTTACATTTTCAGTTCAGTTTGGTTTCTCACAGGCGGCAAGAGCTTTCCTTATAAAACGCTGCTGTTGGGTCTGCGTTTCCACAGGCCCCGCTAGTTTAGAAACTTATTCTCGTTAACGACAGAAACAAGGTGAACATCTTTTACTTGCTAGCAAGGCAAGGCTGGTGGGAACCCAAGCTCTTGGAGCTGAATGCTCCTCACTTGTCTCTTAACCAACTTCATCTAAGTAGCCTTCCTCACAGCCTTTTATTTCCATGACACAGTTTACACAACAGTTACAGTACACACAAGCACCACCCACTGTAACCCCCCCATGCTTACAAAAGACGAGGCACTGTGTGTGCACTTGTAAGCACGTGCGTGTATGTGTATGCATGTGTGAGAACATGTGTGTGTGTGTCTGTGTGAGTATGAGAATGTGTTTGGGTGTGCGTATGTGTGACCTCCTGCTCACCAAAAGTGTAATAAAAGCAGGAAGCTTACCACACAAGAAACAGAACTTTCAGATAGGATATAGTAAAACACTTCAGCCTCCCTACCAACAGAGTGGATGGAGAGGTGGTCAGAGACAAAGGAATGTCTTTGATCCTATAGTTTGAACTATGACTTACAAATTTAAGTAACACAATGACAATATTTAACAATTTGACTCCAACAGGTACTTTTAACATTTCTTCCGGCAGTAAATATAAACAACGATAGTATTCAGGAAGAAAAAATATTACATATATTTTTTTATTATAACTCTGGTTTTACATGGCCACATTTTACACAACTACAAAACTGGTATATAGTTTACAGTCCACACTTTTTCCGTCAAATTTTCCATCTGTCGCTCACATCTCCAATGGTTGTCATTAGCGTGTCTTTGCTAACTTTGCTAGCTACTACACCAGTGTCGGCACATGAGGACGCTGTAATAGCTTGTCAATGGTGTTGATTAGCTGCGGATATACAAATGTGAATTGCATCATTGGCTGGAGCAGTAAGTCACCGGTCACTTACTGACTCACACTACAAAATAGCATAAAATGAATTGTTATGTATTTATTTTAATTTCAATTCAGGTTGGATTTTTTGTTGTTGTGGTGTGCAACGCAGATTTTCTGTGCACGTGTCAGCAGTGCGCGATTGTGCACGCGCACAGCTTAGAGGGAACATTGCTGCTTGGCGTTCCCAGCACACCCTCACTACACTACACTGATCAACATATTCACTTTATATTCACTATGCCTTACAAAAACTTGGATACAGCATACGAAAAGCTTGAATCTTTGCCTTTTGTACCCTAACTGTGAAACTCAAAAAAATTATTTTTTTTGTTATGTATCATGCACCCAGCTCATGCTCAGTTTTTAATCTGATTTAGTGGTGAGTTCAGATAGAATAATCATACTAGGTGATGTTAACATCCATGTAGATGCTAGAAATGACAGCCTAAACACTGCAATTAATTTATTATTGAAATCAATTGACTTCTGCCAAAATGAGCGCGCCCACCACTTGAATTTAACTATGAGATTTACACCCGATGCCTTTCCTTACACTAAATCCTAAGGTGAGTTTCCAAACATATCAAATGTGCACTCCACAGTGGAGTCACCTAATCTTGACAGTTGATGTGCACATGAATGATTTGTGTTTCCTCTGCAGGTGAAGGTAGAAAGTGTGTGTGAGCTGATGTGGATGTGAATTCAGCAGCATGGATCAGTGTGAGGACAGAGAGGAGAGAGTCCCTCCCTCTGAAACTGCTCTGTGTGGGGAACATGAGAGCCAGACCAAAGCTCAGAGGTGAGATGACCACCTCTAACTGTCCACGACTTTTCTTCATGTCACAGCTCAGCACTCACATCACTGCTCCATCATTATTCACAGGAACCAACCTGGACCTCCACCCAGCTCTGTGTCTTTAAAGAGTGACTGGTCACATGAACGTTTCTTTGATTTTAAAGACCAGCAGGCGTCTGCTGCAGAGAGGTGAGTTATTAGCGACATAAACTCCTTGATGTCAGTTTGGTGTCTGATTTGATGTTGTTTCCTGGTCTCTAAACTGCATCTCAAAGCAGGTCACTGAGTGAGGAATTCCTTTATTCTATAAAAAATGTCCAACATGTACTCCTGCTGCTCATTGGACCATCAATAGTCCTGCATAGTGTAAATGACTGTGTTTACCTCTGGGTGGCCCTCTGTTTTTACCCTACCATCACTAGTTTAGAGTTTCCTTCTGCTCATGCTCAGCCTGAAAATCAGTTTCTCTTTGGCATGATGAGGGTATTCTAAGTCTTCATCAGCTTCTGTGGCTGCAAATGAAAAACAGTTTTTCTTCACTCACAGGCTCAATGGGAGACCATCTGGACCTGGACCTGAACCTGAATCTGGACCGGCACCCAGCTGTATGAACACCACGTTGAATCATGTCATTAACAGATTTCAACAAAAACAGTCATCAAGAAAGATGTAACTTAAAGTCACTATTATAATGTCTAAAATTCTGTCAGCATTTAATATTATGTGATGCGTCCTTGATTAAAGATTTGTGCTTCAATTGTCAGGATCCTTCAGAAACTCAAAACTGAACCTGGACCCAGCTGTGTGTCCTTAAGGAGTGACCTGTCTAAAAGTCTACCCATGAATTTTAAACTCCAGCAGGAATCGTCTACAGAGAGGTGAGCTGTTAGTAACATGAACTCTTTGAGAACAGATTTAACTGTTTGATCTTGTTGGATATAAACTGCAGTGCAAACATGTCATTCCCTCAATCCCATTTAAACTGTCTCTTAAAAACAAGCCTTTGGTTTCTAAGCTCCTGAAAATCCACTTCAACAAACAGGAAATAAAACTCGTGCTTATGTTTTCTTCCATCAGTCATGTTGTGCTGTATGTTGTAGGACGTTAGAGGAGGTAACACTAACTTTGCTGCAATGATTTTACTTTTACTCATAAAACTCAGAGCATTAAAATGACTCAAACACTGGTTATTATTTTAACTTTTAAAAACTAAAGTCAATCTCCCTTTTTTCCACATTTCTGAAAATCCATCAAATAAAAATCAAACTGTAGTCTGCTAAAAAAAAAAAAAGGAAAAGCTAAAATGAAAGTTTCCTGTCTTCCTTTGTGCCTTTTGAAGATCAGTTCATCTTCTGCTCACTGAACTGTTGACAGAATGAGAAATTTGAAGCTTTTCGTTGTAAATGTTTGGAGACTATCAGCATCCATCTGTCCACACAGGCTGTGCTGTTTGACTTGCTGAGTTATGTTAGCTGGTGGCTGCTGCAGATAAACAGCTTAAAGTTAGACAAACTTTTAAGGTGGGCAGGAAACTGAGAAAGCTCTAGAGTAAGATGGCCCAGCTGTCAAAGGCAGCATGTGGTAGTAATGACAACCTCTGTAAAGCTGCTTTGTGTATGTGAGCTTTAGTTAAAGTCATTTGGGGTTTTTAATGTTGTGCATTCAGATCAGAGTCATGTTCAGTTGTTGACCCTTGTAGCTCTAAATAAGGCTAGCCAGCAGCTAATGTAGCTCTTGCTCAGTGTTGTTGTTTGAGTCTGTAACTGTGCAGCTCTGCTTTTGCAGCCTGTGGGGTTTGTGGTACTTGAAGGGTTCAGTTGTACTGATTGTGTTTTGGTTTGTGTGCCAGTTTTGATTTCTATTTGGTGTTGTTAGCTGTAGTCATTTTGAGGCCTACTCCTGCTACAACTGCAGCTCCACATTATTCAGTATGACACAGTTTCATACTGAACTTAGATGCGACACTGCTGCATCATTTAGGCTCATATACAACCAGCTGCAAATTTATGACCAGGAGGAAATGAGGGTGTGCATAAGGCATTCACAAGCATTGGTCTGACACTGGCAATTTTTTCTAATCTTTATGAAGAAAGACTGAACTAGAGTTGGCTGAATTTCAGATGCTGATCATGTTCAGATTTCTATCAGACTGCTCTAGGTTGGTTGGGAGTTCTCCAACATGTAAGATGATACAGCTTAAAATATAATTACAATCAAACACAAGGATTTAAAATTCAGTGTTATCTAAAACAAACTTGAAGACATTTAAAAAGAACATGCTGTCATTAATCATGATATGAATGGTAGGACACTTGAATCTGATTTGTATATTTGATTTTCCGTTCATCATTTTATTATCTGAAAGGGAAACTCATACAAGTACAAATGCAAATAAGGCTCATTGCAGAAATGACTATGCCCACACCTTCCATCCACAAATTCCAACAACCAACAGATGATCTAATTCATGTCAAGATGTGTTTTGTTTTTGTTTGTTTGTTTGTTTTCATGGTGAAGGATTTTTTTGTGGATTAAATCTTCATGGCTCCTCCACAGAGTGGACCAGGAGAGCTCGGAGGTTCCCAGTAATCAGTCTGCCCAGCAGCATCAAACAAACCTGGACTCTATATTTAAGGTCTGTAAATGTACAACAACTACTTTTACATCTATTCTGTTCACAGTCATCTCCATGCTGCTCTTTGTAGATCAGTGGGTTGTCAGTGTGTCCAACACAGATTTGATGTGTGGCTCCATGATTTCAGTCCGATTGGGTCATTCATAAAGTATTCTGTTGCAGATGCTGGAGGACAACATCATCACTTTTGTGAGAAACGAGCTGCAGAAGATCCAGAAGGTTCTGAGTCCAGATGACCCAGAATGCTTAGAGAGTCAGAGGGAGGAAGATGAACAGAGGAGGAGCAGCAGAGAGGCATTTGTGAAGATCACAGTGGACTTCCTGAGGAGAATGAAGCAGGAGGAGCTGGCTGACCATCTGCAGAGAAGTAAAAGGATTTCTCTAAAGATTTAGGCTGCTGGTTATAACATTAACATTAACTAAAATTTCAAGAGATGAACCAACATGTATTTAAAAAGACCACGTTCTGATATGGACTATGTAAAAGATGAACTGATATTTTTTCTTTATTCAGAAAGCCTTACTGAAGTTTGTCATTGTAAACTCAAATCTACTCTGAAGAAAAAGTTCCAGTGTGTGTTTGAGGGGATTGCTAAAGCAGGAAACCCAACCCTTCTGAATCAGATCTACACAGATCTCTACATCACAGAGGGAGGGACTGCAGAGGTCAATGATGAACATGAGGTCAGACAGATTGAAACAGCATCCAGGAAACCAGACAAACCAGAAACAACAATCAGACAAGAAGACATCTTTAAAGCTTCACCTGGAAAAGATGAACCAATCAGAACAGTGCTGACAAAGGGAGTGTCTGGCATTGGGAAAACAGTCTTAACACAGAAATACACCCTGGACTGGGCTGAAGACAAAGACAACCAGGACATCCAGTTCATATTTCCATTCACTTTCAGAGAGCTGAATGTGCTGAAAGAGGTAAAGTTCAGCTTGGTGGAACTTGTTCATCACTTCTTTACTGAAACCAAAGAAGCAGGAATTTGCAGCTTTGAAGACTTCCAGGTTGTTTTCATCTTTGATGGTCTGGATGAGTGTCGACTTCCTCTGGACTTCCATAAAACTACAATCCTAACTGACCCTAGAAAGTCCACCTCAGTGGATGTGCTGCTGACAAATCTCATCAGGGGGAAACTGCTTCCCTCTGCTCATCTCTGGATAACCACACGACCTGCAGCAGCCAATCAGATCCCTCCTGAATGTGTTGGCATGGTGACAGAGGTCAGAGGGTTCACTGACACACAGAAGGAGGAGTACTTCAGGAAGAGGTTCAGAGATGAGGAGCAGGCCAGCAGGATCATCTCCCACATCAAGACATCACGAAGCCTCCACATCATGTGCCACATCCCAGTCTTCTGCTGGATCACTGCTACAGTTCTGGAGGATGTGCTGAAAACCAGAAAGGAAGGACAGCTGCCCAAGACCCTGACTGAGATGTACATCCACTTCCTGGTGGTTCAGGCCAAAGTGAAGAAGGTCAAGTATGATGGAAGAGCTGAGACAGATCCACACTGGAGTCCAGAGAGCAAGAAGACAATTGAGTCTCTGGGGAAACTGGCTTTTGATCAGCTGCAGAAAGGAAACCTGATCTTCTATGAATCAGACCTGACAGAGTGTGGCATCGATATCAGAGCAGCCTCAGTGTACTCAGGAGTGTTCACACAGACCTTTAAAGAGGAGAGAGGACTGTACCAGGACAAGGTGTTCTGCTTCATCCATCTGAGTGTTCAGGAGTTTCTAGCTGCTCTTCATGTCCATCTGACCTTCATCAACTCTGGACTAAATCTGCTGGAAGAACAAACAACCTCCAAGAAGTCTGATTTATTTGGAAAAAAAAGAAATTTTAAATATTTCTACCGGAGTGCTGTGGACAAGGCCTTACAGAGCCCATATGGACAGCTGGATTTGTTCCTCCGCTTCCTCCTGGGTCTTTGTCTTAAGTCCAATCAGACTCTCCTACGGGGCCTGCTGACAAAGACAAGAAGTAACTCACGGACCAATCGGAAAACACTTCAGTACATCAAGACGAAGCTCAGCGAGAAACTGAGTTTAGATAAGAGCATCAATCTGTTCCACTGTCTGAATGAACTGAATGATCGTTCTATAGTAGAGGAGATCCAACAGTCCCTGAGTTCAGGAAGTCTCTCCACAGATGAACTGTCTCCTGCTCAGTGGTCAGCTCTGGTCTTCATCTTACTGTCATCAGAGAAAGATCTGGATGTGTTTGACCTGAAGAAATACTCTGCTTCAGAGGAGGCTCTTCTGAGGCTGCTGCCAGTGATCAAAGCCTCCAACAAAGCTCTGTGAGTCATGTGTTTTGCTTTTTTTCCCTTCATTAGTGATGTGCGGATCGATCCTGAAATATCGATTCCTCCGATACCAGTCATTTATGTTCTAGAATCGATTCTCACATTAAAATATCGATATTTTAGTAATTTAGGGTTAATTTGTAGTTTATCATTAACAGGAACACATTGGAAAGAAACTATAACATTCGGATTGTCTACATTCAAAGGAACTACTTCCTCTTCCGCCTTTCATAGTCATGTGCGAAATACGGCTGTATAAATGTCTCGCAGCCCTTTGGCGCGCGCACTCACAACAATGGCTGAGCGTAATTGTGCGGACGTATTTTACCTCTGCAAACAGCTGAGTCATGGTTTGCGATACATGTGGCAAAAAAGTGCTCCAAGAGTGAGGTGTTGTGGCCATACTTCCCCAACCTTGAGACCTCAGAATTAGGGAGACATTCAAAAGGGCTGTGGGGGGGGGGGGGGGGGGGGGGGGGGGGGGTGATAAATATATTTTACAGTGTTTATTTATCGGATAAAATACGTTAAATGTCACCGTTAGTATTGGGTGGCCCGGAAACAGCGGGGGTGTCCAAATTCAGAGGCTGCTTCCACCTGAGGACCCAGCCTTCGTGGTCTAAAGAAAGCCGGGTAGTACGTCACAAGCTCCCTCGGTGGAGTGAAACTGCCGTCTGCTCCTTGCTATCTAAAATATAACCGGGCGCTGGCGTAAACCCTCGACCGTCCCACACTTTCTTTAATTAGTTTTCTGTTTGATGTTTATTCAGCTGTGTGAAAACCCCGGAGGAACCCACCCGATGGATTAATAAAGTTAAATTTAATTTAATCTAATCTAATAAATTTAATCTCAGCCAAACCGATTTACTCACGAACAAATAAAACACTGAAAAAGCCAAACAATAACATTTTTACCTTATCAAAGTGACTTATATATCATGTTTAACCCGAGTAGCGAATTGGCTGGGCCGCGCTATGAATTCTGCAATATGGTTTTTCAATTTTGTTGTCCAGGTGGAAATTCGGGAGAATGGTGGCTCCGGGATTCTCCCGGAAAAATCGGGAGGGTTGGCATGTATGGTTGTGGCAACATCACTAACCTTGTCAAACACCTCAGAGTAAATCATATCACAGAATATGAGGCGCGTATGTTGAGGTGAACTGAAGAGGAGGAGAGGGACAGATGCTGCTAGGCCGAGACAGACGTCTCTCACAGAGTCCTTTAGTGCTGCAGGCAGGCAACGTGTTCAAATAGCGCACAACTTCAGTTTTTTATTTCTGTACGATGAACTCTGCATTATTAAGTGATAAGAACAAGTAATCTGATGTCCTGTAATCATTATGATGCTATAATTTGAGATACAATAAATAAAATAAGTTTTTGTACAAAGTATCGGTATCGGATCAGTATCGTCGATACCACCCTGAATATTACTTGGTATCGGATCGGAAAGGAAATCAGTGGTATCGCACATCACTACCCTTCATCCCTTAAATTCTGTTTTGCGTCATTAAACGAATTGTAATATTAGACAAACATAACTCAAGTGAATACAAAATGCATTTTTTAAATTATGATGGCTTTTATTTCCTAAAAAAATATATTAAACCTTGTTGGCCCTATATGCAAAAAGTAATCCAACATGCGCTCTAGAAAACTGGCAATGGTGCTTTCACATTACTGTGGAGGAATTTTGAATCAATCTTTTTCACAGAGTTTTTTTTTTTTTTTTTTCATTTAGCCATTAATTGTTTAAGGACACATTCAAAGAAAAAGTGAAGTAAGTGACAGAAGTGATGGAAAGGAAAATGCTGTAGGTGACATCAGACACATGAGAGTTAGCGGAAAACAAACAGAATTTTAGCTCAGAATTAAACAAACATTTTTTTAAGCTTCAGTTTTACGTAAGTATACCAAAAAATGAATGAAATGACAAATAATTGACCATTTCCTCCTACACCCTGGAGGTCAGTGAGGAGAATTTGGACACTCTCCAAGATTATATCAGCCGATGCTTCAAAAAGAAAGTTATGAAGAAGGGTGAATGATGAAGAAATTTGTCGAGTCTTTAACTGAGAATAAAGAAATGAATGAAGAAAATGAAAAAAGAAAATTAAAAGAGACTGTCATAGATATCCAGCCCATAGTATGAGAGAAAACCTTGTGTTTTCATGTATCCGCACACCATAGGACAACAGTTAAAAACTTTATTAAGACCCATCTGAAGCTTCCAAAGGACACTGTGGAGAACATCAGCTTTGATCGAGCCCATTGTCTAGAACCAGGAAAACTGGTGGCTGGAGACCATGTCCTATTGGAGTGAAATACTGTTAATACCGCGGAAGCACTAGCTGGTAGTCGGGCCGTACGCGTGTCTTAGTGCAGTTGAACATAATCCACACAGTCCGCTTGTGGTCGAAAAACAAACAGGCAAACATTTATTTCCACAGTGATCCACAAATACAGTGATCCGTTTGAATGCTCATGTACACTACAAAAACGGTAAGAAACTGTTTTTCTCCACAGCTAGTTAAAGCCCCCGTTGCTCCACACTGTCCGTTGCAAACGCTCCCCCCGTGCACAGTTACCGTGTCTTAAAGGAACAGTATGTAAAAATTAAATAAGGCAAGAGAAAATACAATTTAACTGTAAATCTTGCACTAAACAAATTATAAAGTAAAAACTGAAATTCCCCATTATCTTACACTTATCCTTATCCAAAATGATTCAAATTATTAACAAATATACACTCTGTGCAATCTGAGTAAACTAAGAGATGATTATACCTTTATCCTATACAACTGTAATTTCAAACAGGAACAGATTATAAGTCATGGCAGGGAGCTGAAGGAAATGATTTTAGCATGAGGTGGTGCAGCGGGCTCAAGGGCCAGTACCAGGGAAGCTGGGATCCAGGTGGAGGCAATCAGGCTAATTAACTCCTTTCTGCTTTTAGTGATGCCGGGAATTGGGCTGTTGGGAATTGGGCTGTTGAATATGGATAGTGGGTTCAGTGGAAAACTGATCAGTCATGGAAAATGTCAGTGCTGAACTGGAAATATTGTGTTCAAGTTAAATAAACTGAAACGAAAGAGTCACCTGATCATCAATCATTCACAGACAAACACACACAAGCCACTGTTTTATCGAAATTTAAAATAATTGTTCTCATATGTGGATATCAGGCCCTTGTAGAGCAAAATTAGGTAAAAAGAACATTCATTGTTTTTACATTCATCAGGTCTCAATCAGCCCAAATAGTAAAGAAAACCTAAAAATGCATGCCATGAAAAGTTTGGGTCTTATTAAGTTAACCAGCTTAAAAAAACTACCACTGATGTAGATTGCCTAATATGAAGAGAAAGATTATTCCAAAGCTTTGGGGCCACAATAGAGAATGTTTGGTCTCTTCTAGGGCTACGTTCGAACTGCAGGTCTTAATACTCAATTCCGATTTTTTGATCAAATCCGATTTTTTGTCTGCTTGTTCACACTCCAAATAAAATGTGACAGCAAATGCGCTGCTGTGTGAACCCTCAAAGAAGACGTCATACACATTGTGCTCTGTTTAGATCCAGACCAAACAGTATTATTTGACTGATGGCCGTTAATATAAAGACTTGTTTCAGACTTTACATTTCACAATTTTGCTTTAAGTAAAAGAGTTATTTACATATGGTCTAATAATTATTTTTATTCCTGATTTACAGAGGAGCGATGCTTCAAGGGATAGTTGCAGTTTTCTGTCAGAATCTGCAGATTATACAGTACAAATAAAATGTTCACATTTCTCCAACATTGTCTTCCCAACACTTTTACTAACATCTACACTTGATGGCCAGGAAGCGTTTGCGATGTCTTTGCGCTGATAATTGGCGTCTGTCTTGTGTCAATGACGTAAAAGACGGATTTAATGCTATTCTATTCTAAAACATCAGATATGTATCGGATTCAGTACCACATATGAAAGTGACCAAGATCGGATTTGAAAATATCTGATTTGTGCTGTTCACACTGTCATACCGTGATGGGATATGGGTCGGAGAGGGTCAAAAAAGTTGGATTTGATGTTTGAACGTAGCCTAAAATTCAGCCATGATTTAGTAACTGAGAGCAATAGCTGCTCAGCTGACCGGAGTGAAGATCAGACACATATACAGGCTCCAGACCAATTAAGGATTTAAAAACCAGTAAAAGGATTTCAAAATAGATTCTAAATTCAACTGGAAGCCAGTTTAAGGACGCCAGAAACAGAATAATATGCTCAAATTTTCCTTTACCAGTTTAAAACCATGTTGCAGCATTCTGCTCCAGTTGCAGGAATGACAGAGTGCTCTGGCACTCTATTAAATGGGAGTTGCAGTAGTCCAAGCATGAGGTTATAAAAGCAGGGATGAGCGTTTCCAAGTCACGCCTGGAAAGAAATGGCTTAACCTTTGACATATGTGTCTGTGAAGGTTCTCAGTGATCCAGGTCATCATAGTCTAAGGCTACATCCACACTAATGCATTTTTGTTTGAAAATGCATCGTTTTCTCTCTGTTTTGACCTCCTGTCCACACTGAGATGCAGCGTTTTGAAAACGTTCTCGAAAACGAATACATTTGAAGACAGTGCATTTGCGTCACAGTGTGGACAGTGAAAATGGAGACTTTCGAAAACGACAACGGATTTTAGCCATGTGATGTAGTCTTGTGACCAATTAAACAAAGATAGTGGAGGGCATTATACAGCAGTTGTTTTTTTTTTTTGCTCTCAATTTTGACAGCTCATTTAAAGATTAATATCAGTCTGTACATTCTCCAGATAGCTTTTCTTCAAATTAATTAACTCTTACTCGCTTTTGCACCTTTGTACTTTTGTGTTACTCGCAGCAACAACTTAACCTCATTGTTAGTCCATTTAAAAAAACATTTTGCCGCGACATTTCAACGAGCCTCAAAGTAAATGAACCGCTGACAGAAATGGGGCAGACTGAATCTTCTTGCACTTCACGTATGCGCAGTACTGGAATGTAAGCATTTTCAGCCGTTTCAATGTGGGCCCACAACTCTGTGAAAACGACTGAAAATGCTAGTGTGGATGCAGTGCGTTTTCAGATGAAAACCCCTTTTTCAAATCTATCCGGGACAGTGTGGACGTAGCCTAAGGAGCCTAAGAAAAGCGTCTTTCCAATGTGTGAAAATTAGTGTAGGTCATCCGTTTTCACACCTTTGCTCATGTGATTAGTTAGAGGATCATTAGGGGGTTCTTTTGTCCCTCTTGGAGGGAACTCCCACAGGGTTTAAATCTGGGACTCTCCACCATTTGACCCCAGAACTGAAGAAGCTTCTTGGATGAGAGGTGAAACGTCTTCAAGCAAATTTCAAGAAGTCCAGACGCTTTTCTTTCCAAGCACCTTAGACTTTGACAGATGTCCAAATCTGTCCACAGGACAACTGTTAGTCATGTACTGCGCAAATATGGTGTATATGGAAGAATGGCAAGAGGAAAGCCATTGTTGACAGAAAGACATGAAAGGTCATTTTTGCAGTTTGCCAGGAACCATGTGGGGGAGACAGCAAAAATGTGAAAGAAGAAGATGCTCTGCTCAGGCGAGACCAAAGTTGAACTTTGGGCCTAAATTCACACCATCCCCACTGTGAAACTCTGGGACTGTGAAATTTCTCTTTCAAGTAAATTGCTAAATTTCTAATGTGTAAAATTAGATAATCCCAATTCTAGCTGCCTCTGAAACAACAATGAATATGGCTAAATATACTATTTTTTTCACTGAACTATTGGTACATTTTGCATCCAGTCTTTTTGCTTTCTTTATTTTTCAAGACTGGGTTTTCTCTCAGAGAGAAGCTGTGAATATTTACAATTTTATAAAAAAGCACAGCAAATTATGGTCACCATTGGCCATCCATTGGTGTAGTTTAGTATTTTTAGTATTTTTCACAAGTTCTAAATTATATTAAATTAACAAATTTCTGTTGTATTTAAAATAAAGCAGCAATAATTCAAGCCGGTCCTGAAATAATAGTAACTATTATCAAATCTAATAAGTCATCATTGCACCATCAATACACTTTAATTTCAGTGTTTTTGTTTATGCGTTCATTTTTCAGACTGAGTGCCTGTAACCTGTCAGAGACAAGCTGTGAAGCTCTGTCCTCAGTCCTCAGCTCCCAGTTGTCTAGTTTGAGAGAGCTGGATGCAAACAACAACAACCTGCAGGATTCAGGAGTGAAGCTTCTTTCTGTTGGACTACAGAGTCCACATTCTACACTGGAAACTTTGAGGTCAAATCAAGGACTGTTTATTTTTTTATCAAATGAAATTATTTACAGTAAAAAATAAATCATAACTACTAATGATCAGTTTCATCATTTGTATTTTAGTATTTGTCTTTATTTATCAATCACATTAAATTGGCACAGTTCTGATGTGTTTGAAATAAGGAAATAACAATTCCAGCTAGATATGAAACTTATTATTATTATAAAATTTCCAACTCTTCAGTACTCTATCAATTTACTTTAAACCCATTTTTTTTTGCTCTTTTGCTCTTTATTTCTAGACTGACTGGCTGTAACCTCACAAAGAAAAGCTGTGAAAGTCTGTCTTCAATTCTTAGCTCCCAGCCCTGCAGTCTAAGAGTGCTGGATCTGAGTGATAACAACCTGCATGACTCAGGAGTAGAGATTCTGTCTGCTGGAGTGAGAAGTCCATACTGCAAACTAGAAACTCTCAGGTCAGGATTAAATCGCTCCTACTCAGTATCATTTAGCATGTGTATTACATTACTGAATGAATTACTAATGCTTATAGAATTGTCAGATATTTTAGTTTCCCTTGGCTGGATTATTAGACTCTGAACTGTCTGTAAAGCTTCACCAAGCCAAGCAAAAACAGCAGTGTGCTCCAGCAGATGTAACATCATTTTGGTGCAAGTTGTCACGTGACAGGACATTCTGGACATTATGATTCCTTCAAAGATGGATTGTTTTGTGTGTCTGCAGTCTGTCAGGCTGCCTGATCACAGAGGAAGGCTGTACTTCTCTGGCCACAGCTCTGAGCTCCAACCCTTCCTATCTGAGAGAGCTGGACCTGAGCTACAATCATCCAGGAAACTCGGGAATGAAGCTATTGTCGGCTGGACGGAAGAATCCACGCTGGAGACTGGACGTTCTCAGGTATGGAGAGAATGTCTGATAGAGGCAGAAGAGCTGGAAGCATTTCCTGTGTCCTTCACTCTTTTTTGTTTTCAAATGGATGTGACATGAATAATAACACTGAAGAAATATTTTCAGGAACAGAAACACTAATCTATCTGAATGATTAAGATATTAATGTAGGGGAGTTTCCAAGGAGATGTTTTTCACCAGCATGCATGTTTATGTGCATGTGCTTCGAGATTTCTGGTAGTTAGAATGACTCAGGGGTGTTGATTCATTTAAACTAACATAGTCATCCTGCTGCAACCAGGTTTCTGTAAGGCAGAGTAAATCGATTTGTCGATCAATTATTAAGTCATGTACTAACAGAGACTTGGAGGAGAGAGACCTAATATTTAATAATCCACATTTCACTGTTTTACTCTTTGGTTCAGATGTGGATACTGTATTGTTCTTTCTTTGTAATTGTTTATGTTTAAGTTGTTTGTTGCTGGTTTTTAGTTTGTTTTTTGTCTTTTTGGGAGCTGACTCAGTCTCAATGGAGATGGGTCTTTGGGGGCATAACAGGAGGAGAGAAGCTGCAGAGAGGTGTGTAAGACTGCCACTCTGTTTCCTGGTCCCAACTCTGGATAGTCATATTTTGGGGGGGTTAATAAATTTGTCCATATTTCTAGAAATGAGAGCTGCTCCATCCAAAGTGGGATGGATGCCGTCTCTCCTAACAAGACCAGGTTTCCTCCAGAAGGTTTGCCAATTATCTATGAAGCCCACATCGTTTCTGGGACACCACTCAGACAGCCAGCAATTTAAGGAGAACATGCGGCTAAACATGTCACTCCTGGTCTGATTGGGGAGGGGACCAGAGAAAACTACAGAGTCCGACATTGTTTTGGCAAAATTGCACACCGATTCAATATTGATTTTAGTGACCTCCGATTGGGTGTCATTACTGCCGATGTGAATTATGATTTTACTGAATTTACGTTTACCCTTAGCCAGCAGTTTTAAATTTCCTTCAATGTTGCCTGCTCTGGCCCCTGGAAGACAATTGACTATGGTTGCCGGTGTCTCTAGCTTCACATGTAGGAGAACAGAATCACCAATTACCAGGGTTTGACCCCCGGCGGGTGTGTCGCCGAGTGGGGAAAAACGGTTAGACACATGAACAGGTTGGTGGTGTACCTGGGGCTTCTGTTTAGGACTATGCTTCCTCCTCACCGTCACCCAGCCGCCCTCTTTCCCCAGCTGCTTGGGGTCTGCCGGGAAACAGCTAGCGGGGCCTATGCTATCTTCGGCTGCACCAGCTACAGGGGCCTGGCTAGCTATAGGTGAATGAAGGGTGCGAAGACGAGTCTCCAGTTTAGTACTTAACAATAAATATTACAAAAAAAACATATTTTAAAGGAAAATGAAATTCCCCATTATTTCATGTTTATCCATACCCATAGTAAATAACAAAACAATTCTTAACCAGTGTTGGGAAGATCAATTTCAATTCAATTTTATTTATATAGCGCCAGGTTACTTTTAAAATGTATTCCACTACAGATTAAGGGATACATGCCCCAAAATGTGTTTTGTAGCGTATATTGTTATGTTACTTAATGAGAGTAATGTATTATAAATACTTTGTATTATTTAATATAATATCATGCTTTTTACTACTACGTGAATGTACTATTACTGTGTGATTTATTAATATTACTGAAGGTTACCCACCATACCACCACCAACTAGATTTTTAAATCTTAATATAAAATGAGTAACAGTAGGGCGGACATTAGGTAAGGCTGCTTTTAGCAGCGATCTCGTATAAGAAAACTATTCCGTGCGTATATAAAACAGGTCTGTGGCTACAAACCATAGTAAAGGGACCTCTGTCTAATATGTCGGGTTTTGTGTTGGACTCGTAGCTTTACTTTGTTGTCTGGGTCAACTTTGCTAGTGAGAGACAGAGAGAGGCGTTGAAAGGCTGCTCCAACGGAACTTATTGTTTCAGAGGAAAACACGAACACAGTGTACAGTCGAGTCTTAATAGCTTACTTACAACTGGGCTCCTCAGGCAGTCTTCTTGGCTCCAGTGGTTATTATTATATTCACATGCTTCTTACATGCTATGCCTGTAACACTCTGCCTATTGCCTTAATAATAATTTTGAATAATAATTAAAAAAATATATTTCTTCACATCATTATGTGGGCCGCAAGTAGAGGTGACATGGGCCGCAAGATTGAGACACAGGCATTAGAGGCTCTTAATGTGTGTTTTGTTTGGGTTTCCACCGGCGGTGCGGATAGCCTAACATATGAAAAAGGAAAAGACCGCTGTGTAATCCATTTATTTCAACAAAGTAACTGTATTCTGAATACCACCTTTTTAAATGGTAACTATAACGGAATATAGATACTCATATTTTGTATTTTAAATACGTCATGCCAGTACATATATTCTGTTATGTTGAACCTTTATCAGTGTCGAACAGTATGTGTATGAGAGCCATGAACACCATGTGTTCATGCTGAAAGAGACTGTGCTGGTCTGATCCCCCTCCACCTTTCAGGGTGGAGCCTGCTGGAGTCCAATGGTTGAAACCAGGTCTGAGGAAGTGTAAGTGTGTTTTTAATGTGATTCATGAAAACAAAGCAGCACACATATAAGCATCTTCAAACTGTCGCATCACTCATTCACTAAAGTGTCAATCAATGAACAGTTGATGGATCAATAACTGCAGCTGGATTGTGTTTGTTCTCTCCATCAGATTCCTGTCAACTCACAATCGACACAAACACAGTACACACAAACCTCAAACTGTCTTACAACAACAGGAAGGTGACACATGCTGAGGAGGTTCAGTCATATCCTGATCATCCAGACAGATTTGATGTTTATAAACAGCTGCTGTGTAGAGATGGTCTGACTGGTCGCTGTTACTGGGAGGTTGAGTGGACAGGAGACGTTGAGATATCAGTGAGTTCCAGGAAAATCAGAAGGAAAGGAGACAGTACTGACTGTTTGTTTGGATGGAATGATCAGTCCTGGTGTCTCATCTGCTCTGATGATCGTCCTTGTTCTGTCAGGCACAATAAGACAGAAAGATCCTCCTCTTCCTCCTACTCTGTCTCTAACAGAGTAGCGGTGTTTGTGGACTGTCCTGCTGGCACTCTGTCCTTCTACAGAGTCTCCTCTGACACTCTGATCCACCTCCACACCTTCAACACCACATTCACTGAAACTCTCTATCCTGGGTTTTGGTTCAGGTCTCCTGGTTCGTCAGTGTGTCTGTGCTGAGTTGAGTGTAAAGAAAGTCCTCCTGTTGGAGAAACACTCTGACTGTTGAGCAGAAAAGAACGTGCTCCTGTGAGTAGCCAACATGTCGTGGAGTGGGTGGGAGGTATTAACCAACATTGTCTTTATCTTGGACAACATCCGCCTCTCAGACAGCACCCTAAGGGAGTCCAGCTCCATCCCCACAACATTACTGGCCTCAACCTGTTGCCCCAGCATGCAACAGCATAGAGGATAGTACTGGCCACAACAGAGATACAACAAGATAAGTGTTTGAGCAGTTATGATATCAGGGACAATCTAGACATGTGTGACAATACTGAACATGTCACATGACACACCTTAGACGTCATGTGATCCAATCTCACTTTGCACTTTCATTCATGACTTCAACATGTTGAAATGAGCTTTGAAGAAACATTGAGTGAAGTAAAGTTTTCATCACAGGATTCATGTGAGCACCAGATGAACTTTACAAAGAATCAGTGGATTTATCTTCTGTTTTAGATCAACTTTTATCATTTAGAGACATCTTAAGTCAATTTTTTCCACTTCTCACTCACTAAAATCTCATATGATTTCAGATCCCTGCTATCCCCCACCTGCCCTGTAGGTGGCCTCAATGTGTCCCCACTGTAAAAAAAAATAAACAAAAAACAACAACAACAACAAACAGAATGAAATGACATGAAATCACTTCAATCTGATGTTTAATGAAAACAGTTCAAAGTTAGCAGATCAAATGTTCAAATCAGAAATTTCTCTAAGTGTTGAAAAGTTATTTTTTGATGCCAGCAACATGTTTCAAATATTGGACTTAGGGCTAACAAAAGGCTGCATCCTCATTGGCCGACCTGCCCATGAACCTTTAATGTAACCCAGACACTACCATATGCATGTTTGGATATTAACCCACATAGCAGACAGGTCTGGCCTGGATCTGGTGTCAAGCCGGCACTGCTGGCTGACTTCTGGCATGGTAAGTGGTATGTCGGATGGTATGCCTTCCGGATGGACCGTTTATGTGATGGCATGTCACATCTGGCCCGATTGTGGTTTGGTGTATGTGGCCCAGGCTCATAGAAAACAGGTCTGGTCCAGATCCGGCATCAAGCTGGCACGTCTGACTGTCTGGTGTCATGGCAGGGTGTTTGTCAACCAGATGTGGGCCAGGTCTGCCAATGATGGCACTATTTATGTTCCTATTTTCCTATTTTAGTTAGAAGACCCAAATGCCATGTTGCAATACTACTTCACTTTTTTGAGAAGATATTTATTACCAGATATAAACCAGAGTGGATCCCCTCACAGCTCGTGGCGTATCGTTGGTGTTTTGTGTATTTGATAGTGACAGCCAGCTGTTTGGCAGCCAGCTCTAGGAAGAATCCTTCCAGACTTCTTCTATTCACAGATGATGGCAACCACTGTGCTCTCTGGGTCCTTCAGGGCTGCAGACATTTTTCTTTACTCTCCCCCAGATTTTTTCCTAGATACAATTCTGTCTCTATATATACTGTAATTCCTTGGACTTCATGGCTTGGTTTGTGCTCTGGCATGCACAGTCAACTATGAGACATTATCAAATCATAATTTATACAAAATCATCACCAATCAAATGAATTTTTCACAGGTGGACTCTAATCAATTTGGGAAATATCTGAGAGATGATTGTTAGATGCACCAAAACAGGATACATGTGAGCTCAATATTTTGTGCCACAATAAAGGCTGTACATACTCACCTGTGAACAATTAAATGAATCCATTTTGTAATAAGGCTGTAACATGACAATATGTGAAACAAGTGAAGTGCCATTAATACTTTCTGGATGCTCTGTGTGGTTTTGTTTATTGTTTTATCACTTTTAAAAAGTTTAAAATTATTATAGATGTCAGGTTAAAGTATAAGAATGTACAGAATACAATTGTCAGCAAAATTTAGTCTGTGATCAACAAATATTTAAATATTGTGAGACTAACAAGAAAAATACATGTACAGCAAATATATTAAATATCTGTTTATCATTTCCTCAACCTGCATTTTATGGTTATCTCTGTGTTGCAGCGCCACTCCGTGGAATGATGGTGAACTTCAGTTAAAGCTTTCTTTAAATCTCAGAGGTTGATGTTTGACTGCAACAGGAAATTAAATCATCAATAAAATATGTTCATGTGTTTAAACTCAGACTTTTCCGATTGTCTAATCATATTTAACTCAGAGTTTTGTTTTTGTTTTGTTTTTTCGGTCACCATCAGCTCACAGTGAAGCAGATCAAAAGTAGACACAACCACCAACATGTGTGTTTGTCCCGCAAAATAAAAAAGCAAAACACACACACACACACAAACCACACTTTATTTATATTTATTTCATAAGCCAACGAAGGATTTTCAGAAGTTGAAGATTTTGTGTTACAAATCAGTTCTGTTATAGGATGGCAGTCCTAACAAACTCCAAGGTGATGTAGGACAGTGGGCACAGGGCATAGTTAAAGGTCTTAGGAGTCCAGCACATGGAGAGGTGGAGGTTTTGTTTCAGGCACCAACTGAACGAGCAGACACTTCCCTTACTTGTGTAGACCACCAAAACACTCCCTGTAGAAATTATATAACTGAGACTTGGGTGAAATATGATCCTGGCATTGTGTGTGCAGTGAATTACTTGAGAGTTGACTGTGGAAGGAACATATATACTGTTAGCAAGGTCACTTGTAGGCTCACAGTCATCTTGTTGGGCTTCACAGACCATTGAATTGGTCTCCCTGTTTACAGAGACCGGAGGTTGGTAGGATGACCTACTGGAAGCACCTATAAGGTGAAAAATTTTAGAGCATCTGGCCTCATTTAGAGGTGCCGGGTTCTTTATTATAAATTAAAATGCATAAATACATATTAGTACATAGATGTGTCCCATACTGTTGTATGCATGTCTAACATCTCATTTTAAACTAGAAGAACTGCTGCTGCTCCCATCCTCAGGCAGTTCTCCCCTCATCAGTCTCCACCTTTGCTGCTGTATTTTGCTGTAATGCTCACATTTAGAGGCGATCAAGTCAGACAAAGCAGAGTGTTTTTTTCAAGTCCACTCAGCCTTAAAAGCTTGGGATATAGTTGTCAGCCCACCAGGTGGTCAGGTGTTGGGCAAGATGCCCAACTTTATGAGCACGATAACTCAAGGAGGTCATGTAAGATTTCTTAATCCTATACCATAGGTTTAGTTAGTGAGAAAGAATATCACATAGGCTTCTCATTAGCTGCATCTACTGATAATCTCTGACAATCTGGAATTTGGCAACTTTGACACAATTCATTCATGATTTATTTTGCAGGTTTTTCAGTTGTGCAGTATAATATGTAGCTATACTAGCAGCACTGTTTCAATCTTTGACAAAATAACGTTCAGAACTTTTTACCAGTTTACATTCAGTGAATTTCCAAAATGATAATAATCCTCTTGCTGGAACTGGATGATGTCATGCCAGTGTGAAGGCGGGCTGGAAAGGAGGACCCAAGAGCGGGACTCACGGAGGCACAGGTGAACTCAAAACCCTGGGCTTTATTCTGGGATTGCAGACTGAACAACGAACTAGTGATGTGTCCTGTGTGTCGAAGCTTTAAAGCCTGTGTCGGGTAATCTCGGGGGCGTTTTTGTGAAGCACATATCGAGGCTCGCTTTGATTACGCAGTGACATTCGAGGCCTCGCGGGCAGTCCGTACCACGTGACTGATTCAGGAACTGGTTTGCCGGTTTGCGCCAGATTCGAAATAAAATGGGCAGCAAAACACAGCTGATTCCTCCATCACATTGTGTTGTGGAATTGGATTACGTACGTGCTACATAGTTACTTGAGCATTTCCTCCCTCGATGGAACCAGCAAGGAAAAGAAAATTTTCCCCGGTCTGGCAACATTTCGATCTCATCTCTCCTAATAAGGTATACACACAGTAATAAATATCACAAATGATAAGTACCATAATATAAATAAATGACACCACAGATCCTATAATCGTATTTCTGTCTTTTGGTTTATTAAAAGGTGAAGTGTTTGCTGTGCTCTAAAGAACTTGGATACAGCAACAACACCTCATCTATGCTGAGGCATTACAGAGCCCTGCATGAGAACAAGGAGACTAACCAAGGTGGACCAAGCTCAGGTGAGTTTTTGTAGGTTTTAAGGATACAGTCATTTGATACATTTATATTCCCCATGTCATTTGTTTATATTTGGGTTGTAATTACTGATATCTGTAATTTTTTTTTTTTATCAGGGGAGAGGAATGATGTGGATGAGGCCTTGCTCAACATGGTAATAGAGGATTTCCAGCCCTTCACTATTGTGGAGAACAGTGGGTTTAGGAAGCTTGTTTAAGCTTTGAACCCTAACTATGTTCTCCCCACAAGGCAGGTGTGTATCTTAAAATATGAAGCATGTTTCCATTTTGCCTTTATTTCCATATTAAGTACTGTACTTTCTTTTGTTTAGGCTTTGAAAGCTATGGTGGATCAAAGATACAAAGAGTCCAAACAAAAAGAAAAACTGACTGTGGCCAAGGTGTCTGCAGTTAGTTTGACATCTGATATGTGGACCTCCATTAACACAGAGGCTTACCTAGCCGTCACCTGCCATTTCATTGACTCTAACACTGCATTGCATTATGTAGTGTTAGGTGTTCAGCACTTCCCTCAAGCACATACTGCTATCAATTTGTCACAAGTAACAGAAGCGCTCATGTCAGAGTGGGGCATTACAGACAAAGTTACATGATGGGGCAGCAAACATGGGTGCTTGTGCTAAGGAGCTTAGTTTGCGTCACAGTAATTGTGTGGCGCATACATTGAATCTAATGGTCAAAAAGCTCTTGATCAAGTAGTAGTACAACTGCTAATGTTTGTTCCATTATTGCATTGCTGCTTTAAGGTGCTGCTGTAGTAACACAGCTTGAATTAATCAGTTTGTGTTGGCTGTTTTCTTAGGAGAGGCTGACAGAGGTGCAGGAGGAAATGGGCCGACCTGCACTGAAGTTAATTCAAGAGTTGGATACATGTTGGAACAGCACAGTCCAAATGCTTCAATGTGTTCATGAGCTCAGGGAACCTATTGGAGCATCGTTAGCTGGCCTGCACACTGATATTTGCCCACTATCCTCTGAACAGTATGAGCTTATGGTAAATGGCCTGTATTTGTATAGTGCTTTACTCGTCCCTAAGGACCCCAAAGCGCTTTACACATTCAGTCATCCACCCATTCACACACACATTTACACACTGGTGATGCCAAGCTACATTGTAGCCACAGTCACCCTGGGGCGCACTGACAGAGGCGAGGCTGCCGGACACTGGCGCAACTGGGCCCTCTGACCACTCTGACCAGTAGGCAACGGGTGAAGTGTTGAAGTGAAGCTTATGGCAGAATGTCTCAAAATACTCTGTAGAGGAAATGGGAGTTGTCCTAACTCCAGAGAGCTCCACCATGGTTGAGTGTCTAAGGAGACAATTAAAGGAGAAGCTCTACACATTGCAGTCAATGAGCATCATGTCACTGGCAACATTGCTGGAGGTTAAGAAAAACAGGCTTCTTAAGCGCCAATAAAGCAATGGATGCCGAGAAGAGACTCATTTTTAAATGTGCTGCTATTTTCCGGCACTTGGCTCCCTCATCAGCAGCCTCATCATCAAAAGCTTCTCAGCCTGTGACTCAATGTATATGAGCACATTTTGATTGTTATATTGTATTTAGTTACTTACATTCTGTTTGTTTTAGGTAGCAAACTGTGACATCGTTTGGATACCACTGTTATGGAGACAAAGACCCCAAATGCTACTGGTGTTGCAACAGCTGAAGTGCAGAAATACCTCCATGAACCAAACATCGACTGGAGAATCCGCTGGAGTACTGGGGTGGACACAAATTTCTTTATTCAAACTTGTATAAACTTGCTGTGGTTTTTCTTGCAACCCCTGCTTCATCTGTGCCCTGTGAAAGGCAGTAGAAATCCTCTCAAAAAAGAGGAACCGACTTAATCCCAGCACTGTGGAAAAGCTGCTATTTTTGAATAAAAAACAAATGAGAACTTCTCCCTAGTGTCATAAGCACTGTTATAAAGTCACAAGCACATTCACATCACAACCCCCCCCCCCCTTGTTTCCATGTACATTCCTGTGTTAAGCTGCCAATGCATTATACACAAACATTAATATAATATTAAATATAACTAATATTTAGAGTTTAGTTATTTGTGTCATGAACATCAGTAATTTCTCTATTTATTCAACTTGAGGCACCACACACTAGTTTGTGTCATTATCCAGATGTACATAAGCATGATTACACAGTTACACAATCATACCAAAACTCTGTCCGGATAGTTTCCAGTTTCTCTTTTGTATCAGACATCTTGAGACAATATCCATAAAAAATAAATAACCATAAAAACAACATATTTATTCAGTTTATAGGTTTACACATCACATCATTATAATCACTGAGCCTGTTTCAGTTGAATCATCCACTTCATGGCGCAGTAGAGCAAATGAATCATCACAATGCTTTGAACCATGAGGCGACTACTTGGATGGAAAGCCTCAGTTCATCATGAGGCTTCATCTCACCATCACTACAAAGAACTAACTAAACTGGAAAGCAAATAAACGAGCCAGCAGGCAAACAGAACACACAGGGTGGTATGAGGATGCACAGACATTAACAACACAATAGAGAGCAAAGTTAACACAGGGCTTATATACACAGGGGAGTAATCAGGGAATGGGAAACAGGAGGGAGACACAGCTGGGAGGGATTAGGGCTAACGAGACAGAAGGCAAGTAAAACTGAACACACTGACATGAGACATGAACCTTCAAAGTAAAACAGGAAACAAGAAACAATTTACAAAGACACAGCCTTGACACTGAACTAAATCTAGAATAAGATAAGATAACCTTTATTAGTCCCACACGTGGGAAATTTGTTTTGTCACAGCAGGAAGTGGACAGTGCAAAAGTTAGAATACAATAAGAATAAATACAGTACACAACTGTACAGAATAGAATAAAAATAAATAAAATACTATATGCAGTAGAATAAAATAGAATAAAATATACAATAGGATAAAAATAGAATACAAATGCTGTATACAACTGAGTAAAAATACAACAATGCCTTTGTTGTGGAGTCTGACAGCAGTGGGGAGGAAAGACCTGCGAAATCTCTCCGTCCCACACCGTGGGTGCCGTAGCCTGCCACTAAAGGAGCTGCTCTGAATAATAATCAAAATAGATCCAGAACATTAATCATAATACAGAAATATACCAAAATGATGATCGAAACGATGGGGAGGGCTCAGACTGTGCTTATTGAACACAATATGGATAAGATCTTGGAGAAGCTCACAGCTCTTCAATGGGAAATTGATAGACCTGGTGACCAGTGACAGACACTCACTCTAAACAAAAACAACCATCATCCTCATGCGTCCTTCTGTGCGTCCTTCTGTGTGTGTTTTACTGTCCAGACGGTCATCCAGTTGTTGTCCACTCAACCCTGAGAACTGAAGACATCATTGATGGATAAACAGCTGTCTGACCGAACAGGCCCAGAGGTACAGCTGCTCTTTATTCACTAAAGAGTTTCACCTGTAATACAAATCAGGTGGAGGGTGGCGGAAGGGAGGGACGTCTCTTTTCACACCTCTGAATATGTGAAAATTACATATTTGCATAACTTAAAAATTACAAATACAGATATCAGTGTCACAGCAAACATCACCCTAACCTGATCTGGAAATGAATTGAATTGCAATATCAAGGCAGGAGAAAAAGCTCTTCACTTCTTCCACCTCCTCACCAAAGGTGGAAGCTGCTCTGTTTTGGTTCTCACCTCTCCACCTAATCTAAAATCAGACTCAATGTAATGTATGTGAATCAGCACCTGAAATCTAAAGCTTACCTTTGATTTGAGATCATGTTCCTGTGGAAAGTTGAATGAGAAACTTAAACAAGTAAAGTAAGTTTTGTCTCTCATCCCTGTTGAATTGATGATGTTTTTGAGCTTCTCCACCTCATAGCTGCAGATCACCCAAAAGTATGTGCAAAGATTCACTGAACCTCATCAATCTCTTTACATGCTGTTCTTACATAAGAAACTTTACTCACGGTTATATATCTGTAAAAGACAAATTCACTGGGATGCAGCACTCAAAACTAGAGTACCTAATCCTTCCTTTTTTCTGGTTGAGGGGCTTCAGTCACTCTAGATTTTGCAAAGATGCAGATGAGGCTGAGACACAGGAGCTGATGTGCATTCAAAGCTGTCCCCAAGCAGCTTCCAGTGTGTTTTTGTATGAGTGTAGCTTACTAGTAAAGTGAGATACAAATGCACAGGGATAAAGAGCATAGCATTGTTGAGAAACAAAGAAAAATCAAAAAAGAGAAAATCCATATTTCCATGTTTCGTCGACATCTCCCAAAGAAAGTGGATTATTATTATTATTGGAACACCCTTTCGTGCATAAAAGCTCGAGGGTGGATAATTTTAAAAGGTGGTTATTTTTTATGAAAAGGTGCTTGCTCTAGGGACATTTTTTAAAGGAAAGTTTCATTGTATTGCTTATTTTTTTCTTTCTTTAACAAGAAAGGTGGATTTAAAAATAATCCACCAAACAGTTTCAGAATCGATGTAGAAAAAAAAGATCCAGACATAAAGAAAGAAAGCGGGGATTCACTTTCTGCAAATGAAAAAACAAAACAAAAAACATTACTTCTCTGAGAGGAGCGATGAAGGGAGTGAAGAGGAAGTTTGAGCTTTCTACCACAAAAAACAGGATCTGAAAAAGTGAATCTAGCAATTTCGTGATTTTAAAAAACAGAACTATATAGCGAAGAAGACAAAGTAGAAAGATGTTAACAAAAATGAAAAATCTTGGCTGTTTAACAACAATCCAAAAATTCCTCCCTCCCCAAATTAAGATAACAGTGTTTAAGTTCTGCTTGATTCTGCTCAGAAGCAGAACAAATTAAATGTCTACAGATAACATCAGCAGCATTCATTAATAATACAGAAATATCAAAATAATAATCTGTACCAAACTGTATGTTGCACTATTCTTTCTACACAAAGGTAAATGTAAGACTGGAATCATTGATTTCAGACACATTGTTCTAAAAACGATTGAAGTTAAAGTTTAATATTAGTAGCAGACCTGCCCGGTGTCTCCATTTGTAAGTGTGCAGTACTGTGTCAGCTGCAGATGGTTTTTCTTTCAGCTGCTCGTTAATGCTTTCATCATTACTCAGACTTTGTTGATGGTGTTGATTTAGCTCAACAACTTTGATGAACAAAGATCAACTAGGGTTTGTTTAGGTATCTTTTAGAAATCCTCTGGTTCTGATAGTCCTAAACTCTCTGGTGAGCTACAAAGGTGCTGAGGCAGGTGCAACCCAGTACCAGCAAGGTATTCCTAATGCAGTGGCCAGCTGGTGTTTGCATGGCGTATAAAGACATCAGTCACAGATATATAAGGTAACCTAAGATTAGCATGTTAAGAATGAGATATAAATGAGAAATATATCAAGTGGAAGTCTGCTGCCATCTACTGGTAATGCAGGAGCGGAGCTGCTGATTTGAATGACAACAAGAAATTTGGAAATGATTTAAAAGTGTCCAAAATATAATATAAAAGGGTAATAATTAAATGAAGTTAAAGTTACTAATAGTGTTAGGTATTATTGATCTTTATTATTATATTCTTATTTATTATCTGCTATTATTATTTTACACCAAAACATATAGCATACTTAAGGTAATAGGGAAATACGGAACCGTAGGAAAATATTATTGTTCTAATGACCATGACATTAGATTGTACTTAAAACTACTTATTATATTACTTATGGTGCATCTCCTTTCAAGTAATATACTTGTAATGTCAAGCGAATTGCCTTGGAATGACATTTAATTGCAGTGTAATTGCAACTTGTTTTTTTTTTTGTTTTTTTTTAAGTATAAAATGTACATGAATCACTCTCAGTCAGGAGCTTGATGCAAGATCTTGACTCATGGGTATGTTTGCATTTGATCTGAAGGCAATTAGGACCACAGTCAAACAAACACAACCAAAAACATAATGACGGTAAAGTAATGGTTAAGCAGAAACACTTTAAGGTCATGGAGTAGCCAGTCCCCAGACGTCACTGCTGTAAAAAATCTGTTGATGGAGCTGAACCATTGAGACGCCAAACGGCAGCCAAGAAACCTAAAGAAGTAAAACAGTTTTTATAAAGAGAAGTGGGCCTAAGAAATGCCTCACCATCTGCTTGAAGAACAAACAAAAATGACTCAATTGTTTTTCTTCTTTTTTCTTGGATTTCTCACCACACGTAAGCAAAAATAAAATAAGAGGATCAAATAATTATTCCCCCCACTGTATACAGTATAAGGGCACATTTGTATAAACACATGAATGAGAGAGTAGGAAGGAGAATGAAAATTTCATTTTTATTCCCTTCTTTAGTTTTTTTTAATTAATTTTGTAAATTTACTGATTATTTATTCAGAAATAGTACTACAAGCATTAAACATAATGCATAACCTTATATTTAATGCTTGTAGTATTATAACCGGTACCTATAATTATAAAAAAAATAATAATTGCCATAAGTATAATAACTTTTATACCAATATTGTTATTACGATATAAATTGCATGAAATCAATAAATCTATACACTAACATCAGAATTAAACAGGTGCTGGGGTGAGTACAGAATATTAAGATGCAGTTAGTGGAAAGAATCCAGTGTTTACATCTGCATGCATGTGTTTGTAAGTTTATACAGTTTGAAGTCAAATGACAGCTGAACATGAAAAAAAAATTAAAAGAGTGCAAAGCTATACACAGTCATGTGGCAGTTAATGGCTTTACTTCCCAGGAAGAAAGATCTTCTTTTAAATCCAATGGCTGGCTGAGGTCTTTCTGTGTGGGGTCTGCATAGTTCTCTCTAGGCTAATGGCATCAGTGGTTGATTGTAGGTATGAATTTTTGTCTGGCTGTGGCTCTGAAACAGACTGATAACCTGTCCATGGTGTACCCTGCCTATTGCACTACAGCATTTGGGTCATGCTCCAGTAATAATATCTTCATGGTACATTTCTAAACATGAACAGGGGAAAAAAGAAAAAGAGAAAACAATAACTTCTTTGTGAATCTATCTTGTCAGGCTTAAAATTCCTCCAGTAAGTGTTGGTGCTCAGAGTTGGACGATCCTATGTCCTGCAAAGAAAAAAAAAAGAAATATGAATACAGTTGCACAATTAAATTAAACAAGATGATTTTGCATTTATGTAATCTAGATTTTGGTTTAGTTTATACTTTCTGTTGTAGATTCAGTTTACACTATATATGCTTCCCCTGGGAAGTATCATTAAATGGGATTTCATACATTTTCAGTACTATGCAGGTGATACCCAGCTTTATCCATCACAATGCTTCATATTGTAAGATAAAGAGTCGATAATAGTGACTGCAAACACAGATTACAAGTTTGTCAAGCTTATAAACAAACTGATTGTAGAGTCTAAGCCTACGCTTGAAACCACTGAGGTGTTCATTGGTAGGGGTGAGGAGATGCCACTGGTATGCATGAACTTGTTAAACTTGTTACAGTCCAGTAACTTCACCCGCACTTATCTTGTCTGTTTAGAATCTTTATTCCATTAGTATGCTTTTTCAATACTAATAATTCCAGCAGTCACAAACTGTTTGCTTCCTCCCAAACAACACCTGCCGCTAATTACTTGTGTGTATCTTAAATAGCTTCCCATAGACGCCCCATATCGTAAAACACAAAAAGTGACCCATAGCGGCATACATAAGGTACCAACCCCCAAACCATGGCTCCTACACTGATGAACAGAGAGAATATAAGAGACAAACATTTAATTCAGTTTGCTTCATAAACACCAGGTCCAACAGCAGTCACCTCCAGTTGTTTATGTAATAAAGACTCTACTGTTTTAGCGTGTTTACCTGTAATTGTGCTGCACCAGCATCTTCCACTTCATCAGATGGTGAATTGGCTTCTCTTTTAATTAGTTCTTCTGCAGCATTGAAAAACTGTTCCCATTGTTCACCATCTATCATTTCAGTCATTAAAACAGTCAGCTTTTCTTTTGCTTTTGTCCTTAGAAGCTCTCTGCGCACCATCCCCTCCTCTTCCAGAATCACTTTGTAATACGTTGTTTTACTGTCCAAGCAATTTGATGTTCTTTTACAGCATTTTCCACATCTAAAATAAGACATGAAAGATGCTAAAACAACGACAAGCAAGAGCAAAGTGTAGCCAATCGTCTGAAAAAGAAACACAATTTTTTGATAACATATTAATATCACAGTTTTAAGCACAGGATGTGTTAAAAGACAGGAAAAACACTGACCTTGGACTTGTTGTTCAGTTCAGTGATGTGTAATCGCTCCTCAAAAGTCAGCTTCCACTTGTCTTTGCAAGGTAACAGTGCCTCTTCGGTTCTGTTAGAGAGATTGCTCAGACAGCAGACATACCAGTCTCCACTGAAAAACAGATATGCAGCCCAGAGCAAACTAACTAAAACTGCCTTTAAAAAGTGACGGATGAAAGAACAGCAAAATTTGCGCCATTTGCCGAATGTCTGGCATTTACCAAATTTTTGACTAACACCATCACTCGTGTATTTACAGATTCTCTTGAAGGAACTGTTGGTCCACAGCATTAAGCCAAATATTATAATAAAAGGCAGAACCAAGTAAATGCTGCAGTCAAGCACCTGTGATTTACAAGTGCATTCAAAGTTTCTGCTAATCAAAATTGTGGTAATAAAAATCACAATAATAGCGATGTAGGGTCGTTTTCCAGAAGCAAAATTTGTGATTAAGGTCTCCATTGCGGAGCTTATCTGCTGTATCCTGCTTAAGATCTCTGAAAATGTACAGAACAGGAGATTGCACAGTTCCTGTTTTCCTGTTAACTTCTGCCAGGTTCAGCCCCACTGAATATTTATGACGCTAAGAAAGCTGAACATGACAGGACATGACATTTCACAATAAGAAGCTCTTTCAAACACTCAGGACTGGCATAAGGTTGTGTCTGAGCAGGGATGTCATTAATTAAAGCAAAGTTGAGCAAAAGAGATATCAAAGTATCCTAAAATAAATTAATCATTTTCACCTATTTAACTTTTCTACTCTAATTTGAATATATATTATTTTTAATGAAAAAAGATGCACATTCTTGACACAGTTTAAAGCATTAATTTAGGAACACAAATGTGATTTTCTTAACTTTATTTTCTTGCTTAAGGCATGTTACAGCAGGAGTGCTCTGGTGTACAGATTTTATCTTTATAAAGTTATGTGTTTTTTTAGATTCTTAAATCTAATCTATTTACTCTGAAAACTTTTGCAAATAAAAAAATCTTGGTTTTTTTTGTTTTTTTCATTCACACTGAAAAAAAGCTTAAGATTTGTGTTGGCATATGTTTACAATTCTGTATTAGATGGTCTAAGCCTGCTCTTGTCCTTTAGTGCATGAACAGAGCAGGTTATGAGCCATGCAGCCAGAACTGCTGGCATGGCTCATTAAGGAAGCCTTAAACATAATCCTTTGACATGACCTGTAACAATGGGTTATACTGTTAGTGAGTGGGATTTAAATTCAATTCAATTCAATTTTATTTATATAGCGCCAAATCACAACAAAAGTTGCCTCAAGGCGTTTTATATTGTACAGTAGATACAGAGAAAAACCCAACAATCATATGACCCCCTATGAGCAAGCACTTTGGCGACAGTTGGGAGGAAAAACTCCCTTTTAACAGGAAGAACCCTCCGGCAGAACCAGGCTCAGGGAGGGGCGGCCATCTGCTGCGACCGGTTGGGGTGAGAGAAGGAAGACAGGATAAAAGACATGCTGTGGAAGAGAGACAGAGGTTAATAACAGATATGATTCAATGCAGAGAAGTCTGTTAACACATAGTGAGTGAGAAAGGTGACTGGAAAGGGAAAACTTAATGCATCATGGGAATCCCCGGCAGCCTACGTCTATTGCTCCATAACTAAGGGAGGATTCACGGTGACCTGGTCCAGCCCTAACTATATGCTTTAGCAAAAAGGAACGTTTGAAGCCTAATCTTAAAAGTAGAGATAGTGTCTGTCTCCTGAATCCAAACTGGAAGCTGGTTCCACAGAAGAGGGGCCTGAAAACTGAAGGCTCTCCCTCCCATTCTACTTTTAAATACTCTAGGAACAACAAGTAGGCCTGCAGAGCGAGAGCGAAGTGCTCTAATAGGGTGATATGGTACTACAAGGTCATTAAGATAAGATGGGGCCTGATTATTTAAGACCTTGTATGTGAGGAGCAGGATTTTGAATTCAATTCTGGATTTAACAGGAAGCCAATGAAGGGAAGCCAATACAGGAGAAATCTGCTCTCTCTTTCTAGTCCCTGTCAGTACTCTTGCTGCAGCATTTTGGATTAACTGAAGGCTTTTCAGGGAGTTTTTGGACATCCTGATAATAATGAATTGCAGTAGTCCAGCCTGGAAGTAATAAATGCATGAACTAGTTTTTCAGCGTCACTCTGAGACAGGATATTTCTAACTTTAGAGATGTTGAGCAAATGGAAGAACGCAGTCTTACATATTTGTTTAATATGTGCGTTGAAGGACATATCCTGGTCAAAAATGACTCCAAGGTTCCTCACAGTGTTACTGGAGGCCAAGGTAATGCCATCCAGAGTAAGAATCTGCTTACCATACCATATTTCTAAGATTTTCAGGGCTGAGTACAATAACCTCAGTTTGATCTGAATTAAGAAGCAGAAAGTTAGCGACCATCCAGGTCTTTATGTCTTTAAGACATTGCTGCAGTTTAACTAATTGGTGTGTGATATCTGGCTTCATGGACAGATAGAGCTGGGTGTCATCTGCATAGCAGTGAAAATGTATGCTGTGTCTTCTAATGATGCTGCCTAAGGGAAGCATGTATAATGTAAACAGAATTGGTCCTAGCACTGAACCCTGTGGAACTCCATAATTAACCTCAGTGTGTGAAGAGGACTCTCCATTTACATGCACAAATTGGAGTCTATTAGATAGATATGATACAAACCACTGCAGTGCAATACCTGTAATACCTACAGCATGTTCTAATCACTCTAATAGGATATTATGGTCAACAGTATCGAATGCAGCACTAAGGTCTAGCAGGACAAGCACAGAGATGAGTCCACTGTCAGAGGCCATAAGAAGATCATTTGTAACCTTCACTAAAGCTGTTTCTGTGCTGTGATGAACTCTGAAACCTGACTGAAACTCTTCAAATAAACCATTCCTCTGCAGATGATCTGTTAGCTGTTTGACAACTACTCTTTCAAGGATTTTTGATATGAAAGGAAGGTTTTGAGATTGGCCTATAATTAGCTAAGACTGCTGGGTCTAGAGATGGCTTTTTGAGTAAAGGTTTAACTACAGCCAGCTTGAAGGCCTGTGATACATAGCCGATTATTAGAGATAGGTTGATCATATTTAAAATTGAAGAATTAATCAATGGCAGGACTTTGAGCAGTTTTGTAGGAATGGGGTCTAAAAGACACGTTGATGGTTTGGAGGAAGTAATTATTGTCGCGCTGACCTAGTAGGTGTGGCTGTTGCTCTTCTCTTCCTCCTCCTGCCCACTACCTGCTCTGTGCTGCTGCTTGTGCATGGCTGCTGATTTAGACCTTGTGCAATCTACAGCTAAGCTGTGTGCACCGCTCCGCCAGGTGAGCTGAATTAGAGCAATCAAGGGCTGGCGTGCCTAGTAGGCCTTAAAATGCATGCAGCAGTCATTTGACCTGAGTGCGACATACTGAGAGGACAGCAAACAAGCAATCCACTTTCCACTGTGAGGAAGACTTTGAACTAGATGGGCTATCGGTAAGCTCTTGGACTCGTATTTGCTGCTTATATGTTTGGGAACTATGGAAGCTCAATTGTGGAGATGTATTTATGTTTGGGAAGTAGTTACTGCATTTAAGTTTAAAAAATTGACATTTAATTTAATTAATACTACTCTCTATTAGAATATTTGCAAACTCTAAAATGTATACTTTGTAAAATTTAATTGTTTATAAAAAGTGTAAATGCATGGTAGACACATTTTGTGTATTTAAGAACCAGTTTATTCCATCTTCCTTGTTTGAAATTACTCAGCTCTGTAATTAAAAAACCAATGAATGTAAAACTAACTTAAACTGGGTTAAATGATAGTCTAGACTAAAGTATTTTGCATTAGCTATGTTAAATGGCTTTACTGAAGTGTATATATTTTTGTTATTTCATTTGTATTCTGTATAATGCATTTAATTTACCTGAATGATTAATGAAATGTTCTTTGTTTTGTGTTGAAAGGTTTTTCACCTACCTACCTACCTACCTACCAGCTATCAAAATAAATTTGAGTGAAATTCAAAGTCTGGTCTTTTTCAAGTGTGGGCACCTCACAGACAGAGAACACTTGACATTATTGAAGTTAACTCAGAAAGATCGATTGGAGAAAAAGAGTCTAACTTAACATCAATGGAACTAAGAGTAGCTGTAGATAATATTACATCTGTGGGATGATTATTGGTAATTTTATCTCTAATGATAAAAATTTTATTTGTGAAGAAGTTCATGAAGTCATTACTAGTTAACGTTAAAGGGATGGTTGGCTCAAAACAGCTCTGACTTTTTGTCAGCCTGGCTACAGTGCTGAAGAGAAACCTGGGGTTGTTCTTATTTTCTTCAATCAGTGATGAGTAGTAAGCTGTTCTGGCTTTGCGGAGGGCTTTCTTATAAAGCAACAAACTATTTCTCCAGGCTAAATGATGATCCTCTAAATTTGTAACACGCCATTTCCTCTCCAGATTACGAGTCATCTGCTTTAGGGTACGTGTTTGAGAATTATACCACGGGGTCAGGTACTTCTGATTAGAGACCTTAGTTTTCACTGGAGCTACAGTATCCAGAGTCGTACGTAGTGAGGAGGTAATTATTAACAAGATAATCGACCTCTGTTGGGGTAGCGTTCAGATAGCTGCTCTGCTCTGTGTTGGTAAAGGGCATTGACGATGATAACAGTGGCTGGATTATATTCTTAAACTTAGTTACAGCGCTTTCAGAAAGACATCTACTTTGATAAAGTCCACTCTCCACTGCTGTGTAATCAATTATTGTAAATGTTATCAAGAAATGATCAGACACGAGAGGGTTTTCAGGAAACACTGTTAAATGTTCAGTTTCTATGCCATATGTTAAAACAAGATCTAGAGTGTGATTAAAGTGGTGGGTGGGTTCTTTTACATTTTGAGAGAAACCAATTGAGTCTAATAACAGATTAAATGCCATGTTGAGGCTGTCATTTTTAGCATCTACATGGATGTTAAAATCACCCACAATTATTTTATCTGAGCTCAGAACTAAATTAGATATAAAGTCTGAGAAATCAGACAAACTCTGTGTAAGGCCCAGGTGGACGATAGATGATAACAAGTAAGACTGGTTTCTGAGTTTTACAGCTGGGGTGGACAATGCTAAGCATCAGGCTTTCAAATGAATTAAAAGTCTGTCTTGGTCTTTCATTGATTAATGGGCTGGTGTGAAAAATTGCTGCCACACCGCCCCCTCGACCTGTGCTTCGAGATTTCTGGTAGTTAGAATGACTCGGGGGTGTTGATTCATTTAAACTAACATAATCATCCTGCTGCAACCAGGTTTCTGTAAGGCAGAGTAAATCAATTTGTGGATCAATTATTAAGTCATGTACTAACAGAGACTTGGAGGAGAGAGACCTAATATTTAATAATCCACATTTCACTGTTTTACTCTTTGGTTCAGATGTGGATACTGTATTGTTCTGTCTTTGTAATTGTTTATGTTTAAGTTGTTTGATGCTAGTTTTTAGTTTGTTTTTTGTCTTTTTGGAAGCAGACACAGTCTCTATGGAGATGGGTTTTTGGGGGGGTAGCAGGAGGAGAGAAGCTGCAGAGAGGCGTGTAAGACTGCAATTGTTCTTTCTAACTGACAGATGTGTGATCTGTCAGTGAACAGCATTACTGTTGTGAAGAAGTTTGTTTTAAATTAAACTATTTTCTAAATCTAAATAAAATCTAGTGCCAGAGTTCTTCCAGAATGGAAGTAAAAAGAAAAAATAAATATAAAACAAAAAGGTTGCATGTGAACAATGATTTCTTTGTTGATAAGCCTAACACAAGGAAAATGAGTACATGTAGTTATTTTTTTTGACAGTATGCCCATCATTCCAACTCACGCCTTTGTTCTTCATCTGTCTCTGAGTTTAACGTTGCATTAAATGGGAGCTTTCAACGATAGAGAGCCACACCTGCAGGCTTCAAAAAATATTAATGATGCAACTCTTTCACTTTCTTTTTTTAATCAAACGGTTTCTGGAAAACATCCAAGCTTTGAAAGATTCCACTGTCTTTGTTTCGACTTGTTCACTTGTTCTCTTATCGTTATATCTCTCTCAGAGTTTTCTGTTGACCGAGAGTCAACATAAAAACAAATAAAAAAACCCAAACCAAAACATAATAAATGCAACACATTTGAACACTGCAGGAAAGATCCAACATTAATGTATGGGTTCATCTGACCAAAAAAATACTGATAAACAAGCAAAACAAACATCTTCTTAGTCTTCATGATCTTTATGTCATGGCTCCCATTTTCCCTAACCATGCTTAATGCTAGAGGAAGTTTGGAACCGTTCTTGAGTGTTGGCAACTTTCACACAATATGTGCGTCAGCGTTTGGCATCCCTGCTGTGAAACTTGTGGTCTTTGTTGCTGTGGCTCCTCTACTTCCACTTTGCAGTTAATCGTGGGTAAACTATGAAAGTACCACACTCAAATTCAGTGAGGAGCCTCTAGATATGGTCACTTAGAATTGCTGCTTCCAGCTTGCTGGTGGTTTCCAGCTGCTGGGAGTCTCCCCTCCAATTGTAGAGTGTTACCAAGAGATTTTCTTTGAAGTGTCCCGAAGAAAGCTGAGCATGTTGTTTCACGTTGCTCTTGCTCTTGATGAGATGAGATGAGATGAGATAGCCTTTATTTGTCAGTTGCAGGTCTTTTGCCCACAACCGAGATGACAGACCTTGCCGACCGTACATACAATACACAAACATCACATTGGGGAGACGGGTCAGGCTAGGTAGCGAGGAAAAAAAACATCGAAATGTGTAACACAAAAGGATAATACAGGAATGCACAGATATCAACACACCATAGCACAATAAACACAGACAAGCAACATGGGAAAGAGTTCCAGTGTTTACATCTGATCTGGGACCGCTGCAATCTTTCGACTGCGCCTCCAACTGACCCAATGTCCACATCAGAGGGGAGGTAAGCGTTGGAGGTGGCGTTGGATCTGGGGTAGGGAGGGTGATGCGTCGGTGAGTGCTTATCAGTATCAGTATATGTATGTGTGTGCGTTTCCATAGTTCAGCTGAGACAGTGTCCTTCGCCCTGCCAGGCTAAGTAAACATTCTTCCAGCCAACCCAGGTGGCTTTGCATGGAATGGGAAGGAACAGACTAAACACAGTCGTTATCAGGGTGTTTTGTTCAGCTCCGGCCTTGCAGCTGGCGCCGAGAGGGTATCCACATGAAGTGATGTTATTTTTTTACTTTAGTGCGAACAGCTCATATGAATTTCAAAGAGGTTCTACAGTCCAACACTGGTCTCTTAATCTCCCGTTGGAGAGCCGCGAGCTTCGCCATACTTGCGTTCTGTGATGTTGTCATTTCTTGTGCTCAAGGAGCCGATTTCAGAGAACTCACGGCAGTGTGCCTCCCCGAGATGTCATCCAATTTTGCGCCCAGAGATGTTATTCCGGGCTAGCCCTTCCGAGATGTATCCAGTCTGCAGTCAGAGATCTTATTCTGAGTATTCACAGCAGCCGTAGCCTCTCCAAGATCTTATCCGTGCTGACTCAATGAGCCCATTTTGAGAAACTCACGCCTCTCCCATCGTTCCAATCCCAGCGGGAAGCCTTGTGGGGGTTTGAACAGCCGGTTCCGCTTTCTTAATTCTTCGATAAGTCAGGGCCAAGCCAGCTCTTGGCGAAGGCGGTCGGACTTTTCTACTCTCCCTTCCATTATCTTTCCTGCTTAGGGTCTTGTGTCCTTGTCTAGTCTTGTCTATTTTGTTTACTTTTTTTTTACTCTTTCCCTGGAACACTCTCTCACAGTCTGTTCTCAAAAACAAACTGATAACAGACTGTGCATAGACTGTTTCTCCCCCCCTCCCCTTCCAAACATCTTTGATGTTTATTCCCTCCCGATGCAGACGGTGGATCAAAGGGGGCCAGCGCATTGCTGCAGGCCCAGATGTACTGTCTACACTGACTGTCTCTCACCTTTTACCCATCCCTATTGCTTGTAATGTGTTTCTATGGTGTATTAAGAGGTTTTTCATGTGCTATGTGCAGAGGTGTTTTTTTCTGTTCTCAAACTGATCTCCTTGTTTGAGCTCAGTCTGGGGGGAGTTATTTTTTTCTCCTTATCTTTCCTCATGTGGTGCATTTTCCATTGTTATACCTCTCTGACCTGTCTTCCCCATGTGATGTTTTTGTGTAATGTATGTATGGTCGGAGGGTAAGACGGCGCCGCCATTGCGTGCAATAGGTCGGCAGCCTTAACATGAAATTTCCCCTTGTGGGACTAATATAGGTATCTTATCTTATCTTATACCTGGTGGACCGGTCTCTAGTCAAAATGCCTGGGCCAATTTTTTGTCCCAGGCCAGCCCTCATACGGACCCAGTACTGGTAATTTTTCTTAAGAGGATGAGGCATTATTTCTGTACCATTCTTTAATTCCAGAGGTTTTTAGGGGTTTTTTTTGCACTTGTTGACTTGTAAAAGCCTATATGACATATTTTATTTCATAATTCATTAACCGAACTGAGAAGGCATCGTTTAAATATGTTAAATATGTTTCTTTAAGCAAGTTCTTCATAACTGAGCTAAGTGTCCTCTTTTTTGGAAATCAAAATATGGTCACCCTAGTCATACCCTCAACAAGCTGTGTGTTTTGCCTCTGTGTTCCCAGTCTCTCGTCTTCAGGTTCCAAATGTTTGTTATTGGCTTTGTGTTTTCAGTTTAGGGTTGTTATTGTGAGATATGTTTGGAGTTTCTGCCACACCACAACAAAGCTGCCTCTTTCCACCCAGTGTTTGGGTCCTCTTCTCCTGCCTGCACACAGCACACCATGACACTTAACACACCATAATAACTTTAATGTTGGCCATATTACATTTACATTACAAAAGTGAGATGACTTTAGTCTCATAAACAACATTAGCTAATTGTTATTTACTAGCTAATCTTAAAATGACTCTTCAGTACAGAAATGAAGCCCAACAATCATGTTTTACAGTCCTGTGGTCTCAGCCTCAGATACTCAACTAATCAAAGTGATGATTAGTAATTAATGACTTTTTTAAAGTAACTTACCCAACACTGAGTGGCACAAACAAATAAACAAAAAACAAAAAGAGAGGTTAGTACGCCCTTAACAATATTTGTCTCTTATGTATAATACATCTGTATATACACTGTCAAAGATACTCGTCTTTGAGTGAAGATTTAAGGTGATAGGAAATATAAATAACTGCAACTTGAATCTTTGACCCAGAGTTCAAGCTCACTGCTGTAATATAGAATAGAGTAGAATAGAATTCAACTTTATTATCATTGCACATGCACAGGTACAGGGCAACGAAATGCAGTTTGCATCCATCCAGAAGTGCTTTAGCCATGATATAGATATATTACAATATATATTAGCAATAATATAGATATGTAAGTATATTACAGAAATGGGTCTATTATGGTATGTTAAAATGTACACAAACAACATATTTCCTTCACTGTCCTTTTGCCCCATCATCAAGTATGTAGCTGAAACCTCCATGGTTGGGTTCATCTTTGATGAAGATGAGAAAGTGTACAGGGCGGAGATAGGGAATTTGACCTGCTGGTGCTCACAAAATAACCTGAAGCTGGACGTCCTTAAAACAAAAGAACTCATAATGGACTTCAGGAGACACAGACAAGTCCACTCCTCTCCTATAATAAATGGTGAACACATCTCCCACAGCTTCTTCTCTTCTTCTCCTGAGCCATTTGGAGTGTTAACAAACACTATCCCCCCACACCCTACAACTATTTCGTTCTGTGCCTCTCGCTTAGTTTTGTGTATATCCCTCCTGATTGTATACATTTCTCCTGTTTGTTATTTATTCCTGCTGTCTAAAATGTTATTTTATTCCACAGTTGGTGTGGAACACCTACTATTTTGTTGGACATGTGCACTGACAATAAATAAAATAATATATTCTTATATTCTAGTCACTTATTCAGTTATTAATGCTGGGGAGCAGACCTGCTCTCTCTCATCTATGAGGTTGGCAAGGGCGTAGATTTGGCATGGACGGAGGGGACATGTCCCCACCAATATCCAGCGATTATTGAATTGTCCCCACCAATAATTTGATCTCTTCGAGTAAAGAAAAACAAAACCTATAGAAAGAAAAAAACGATCTGTTAGCGTCTCATTCAGCGAGCGGTGCAGAAAGAGTTAAATTAGTTCATGTGACAAATATGGCCAATGTGATTGGCTGTGCCTTTCAGGGAGCTCTGTTTAGTTTCAGCAGTGGCAAAGGAGGAGGAGGATGGCAGCAAAAAGGAAGAACCTGGATATAAGAAATTGTTTTTCAAAGAAACCTGTAAGTCACTTAAAGTCAAATTCACTCATATAATGTGTCCGTCACAATAACGTTACAGGCTATGCTAGGACATACATGCCAACACTCCCGATTTTTCCGGGGAATCCCGAATTTCAGTGCCCCTCCCGAAAATCTCCCGGGGCGACCATTCTCCCCAATTTCTCCCGATTTTCCACCCGGACAACAAAACTGAAAACCATATCCCAGACTGGCCCAGCCAATTCCTGTTTCCAACAATGGCTACTATTACTGCAGCTACTTAGTTTTAATATTACTCTTATTACTCTTTCTAGGTCGCAAAATAAACTTTTAACACATTTTCAGGCGAGAATGTAGCTGTGTAAACGTCAAATAACTTAAGCATGTTATTGTTTGGCCTTTTTCAGTGCTTTAGTTGTGTTTTATTTGTTGGTGAGTAAATCGTTTTGGCTGAGATTAAAGTTATTAGATTAAATAAAACTTTATTAATCCCTCGGGAGGATTCCTCTGGGGTTCTCAAACAGCTGAATAGACTGCTGTGTGAAAACAGCACTTTATTCGACCATCTACGCCAGCGTCCGGTTATGTTTTAGACAGCAAGGAGCAGACGGCAGGTGACGTAATTCTGAAGGCTAGACCGTCCAATTTCACAGTCGCTCATTTCCGGTCTACCGGGCTTTCGGAGGACCCGGCCCACTTAGACCACAAAGGTGCTCAGGTGGACGCAGCCTCTGAATTTGGACACCCCCGGCCTGTTTCCGGTTGGACAATAATAACGGTGACATTTAACTTATTTTATCCGATAAATAAACACTGTAAGATTCAAGTTTTTTGTATATATATGTACACGTATACCTCCCCCCAGCGCCTTTGAATGTCTCCCTAATTCTGAGGTCTCAAGGTTGGCAAGTATGTGCTAGGCTTGGTCTACATCAGTCTAAAATTGTATGTAACCATGAATAATGTGATGCCATGTCCACCAGGAGAGACTGGACAATATAGATGTAAAACAAATATGCCAGCAGTTCATTTCAGCTAACGAGAGGAGCAGGCATGTGTTTGTTGTGTGGGGCATGTAGTCCATGTCTGTTGCTGTAACAGTAGTTCATGTTTAGAATAAAACATCCCAGCTCATTGATCTGATAGAGGGCAGTAGTGCCTAAAATGTTGCATAATGTTGCTGAGAGATCTTAGATGAATAGTTTTATGGACAAAACCCACCAGGTCATTCAGTGTTCCCTTAGTGCTAATGTATAAGAGATGTTGGTGTACTTTAACTGAAGTAATGTTGTTAAGTCCTTAAAGTCATATTCTTTTATTGTCATGACTGTATTTGAAGCTATTTTTATTTTTGTATAATTCCTGATTTATATGGAATATGACTGAAGTTAACTAAATTCAAAAATACTTAGTCAGTCATTTGTTTAATAGTAATTTAACATTATATAATTTACATATAAAACTATGAATTGTAATTTCAAATGGTTTAAAAGCACGTAGAATAGCATATGTAGACAAGTATATTTCTCATTTTTTTTAAATCAAGAAGCAAAGACGAAAAGGAAAAATAAAGAAACAGGGTGGAGTTCGGTGGTTGAATCATCCGTCCCCACCAATGCCAAAACCAAATCTACGCCCTTGATCTAGTTCCAGACAAACCTGTCGATCCAGTTCCAGACAAAGCAGCAGTAACCACAGGAATTTAGCTCCAGGCAACAGCAGATGAAAAACACACAGATACAAACTGCAGCACTGAGGTATGAAAAACACTTGATCACTTTTATTCAAGGGCGTAGATTTGGCATGGACGGAAGGGACATGTCCCCACCAATATTCAGCGATCTATCTACAGTGCTGGGGCCAGTATAGAAAGTATACAGCTCATTAATTTCACACAGTTACACTCAAAAGACACACAACAGCTTTTCCACTCTATATTATGTTGACTGAAATTAAATCGTGTATACTAAATGAATATATAAGATGAGATAACCTTTATTAGTCCCACACGTGGGAAATTTGTTTTGTCACAGCAGGAAGTGGACAGTGCAAAAGTTATGAAGCAAAAATTAGAATACAATAAGAATAAATACAGTACACAACTGTACATAATAGAATAAAATAAAATACTATATACAGTAGAATAAAATAGAATAAAATATACAATAAGATAAAAATAGAATACAAATGCTGTATACAACTGAGTAAAAATACAACGATGCCAGAAAAGATTATTGCACATTTGTGGATGTGTGTGTTTGATCAGTTAAAGTCTTTGTTGTGGAGTCTGACAGCAATGGGGAGGAAAGACCTGCGAAATCTCTCCGTCCCACACCGTGGGTGCCGCAGCCACTGAAGGAGCTGCTCAGTGCTGTCAGAGTCTCCTGCATGGGGTGGGAGATGTTGTCCAACAGGGATGACAGCTTAGCCACCATTCTCCTGTCACTCACCACCTCCACTGGGTCCAGAGGGCATCCTAGAACAGAGCTGGCCCTTCGGATCAGCCTGTTCAGTCTCTTCCTGTCCCCAGCAGAGATGCTGCCGCCCCAGCAGACCACACCATAAAAGATAGCAGAGGCCACCACAGAGTCATAGAAGGTCTTCAGGAGTGGGCCCTTCACTCCAAAAGACCTGAGTCTCCGCAGCAGGTACAGCCTGCTCTGCCCTTTCCTGTAGAGGGCGTCTGAGTTATGAGTCCAGTCCAGTCTGTTGTTCAAATGAACACCAAGGTACCTGTAGCTGTCCACAGCCTCAATGTCCATACCTTGGATGTTCAGTGGTTGCAGTGGAGGATGTTTGTGCCTGCAGAAGTCTACCACCAGCTCCTTGGTTTTACTGGCGTTGATCTGGAGGTAGTTCAGCTGGCACCAGTCCACAAAGTCTTGAGTCAGTCCTCTGTACTCCTTGTCGTCCCCATCAGTGATGAGGCCGACTATTACAGAGTCATCAGAGAACTTCTGCAGGAAGCACTGGGTGGAGTTGTGGGAGAAGTCTGCAGTGTAGATGGTGAAGAGGAACGGAGCCAGAACCGTTCCCTGTGGGGCCCCGTACTGCAGACGACCATATAAGGTAACCTAAGATTAGTAGGTTAAGAATGAGATGAAATATATCGAGTTAATTATATCAATCTCTTAACACTTATTCAAACTCTTAACTGAAAATAATTTTATTCAGATCTATAGCTCATATTTATTCCAATCACAGAGCCCTCCGTCACTCCCCTGGTTTAAATGAACACAACATGAGTCATTACAGCTGAAATTATTAGTGGCAGCGTGCATGTGTGCTACTCTGTTTATTTCTTTTATGAAACACAGAGTGAGCTGATACAAACGTCTCCTGACACTCTGCAGGTATTTTACTGACTTGCTGGTCAGACGACTTCTCTGGAGCTCTTTGTCCAGCTCGGGTGTTTCAGCACCAAGGGCAGCGTGCAGCTCTCTGAGCTTCAGCAGCAGAACTGAATCCACAGACTTTAGCAGCAGCACAGGAAGTGACACACACAACTGCTCACATGCTTTTTAAAGGTTCATTTATTATTGTTTGTGTTACATTCATTCATAACCAAATTTGAATTAATCAGATAATCAGTGTTTGACTGCTTCAGTGTGTCACTCAATACTTTATCATTAAAACAGAGATTTGAGGTGTTTTGCTGTTTGAAAAACTACAAACTCATAAACATGTGAGTCAGACTGGACTTGAATCAGCCAAAACCCACAGAGTCTGAAAACTCTCAGTGAACCTTTACATGACTTTGATTCACAGTGGAAGTCTGCTGTCGTCTACTGGTAATGCAGGTGTACTACGGCAGAGCTGCAGATTTGTATCACAATAAGAAACTTGGAAATGGTAAATGGCCTGTATTTGTATAGTGCTTTACTACTCCCTAAGGACCCCAAAGCGCTTTACACATTCAGTCATCCACCCATTCACACACACATTCACACACTGGTGATGGCAGCTACATTGTAGCCACAGCCACCCTGGGGCACACTGACAGAGGCGAGGCTGCCGGACACTGGCGCCACCTCTGACCACCACCAGTAGGCAACGGGTGAAGTGTCTTGCCCACGGACACAACGACCGAGACTGTCGGAGCCGGGGCTCGAACAGGCAACCTTCTGATTGCAAGACGAACTGTCAACTCGTACTGCCACGATCGCCCGAAGTGTCCAAACTATAATATAAAAACAAGTAATATTTAAATGACATTAAAGTTACTAATAATTTTAGTAATCATTGAACTTATTATTATATTCTTTATTTATTTTGTGCTATTATTATTTTAGCACAAAAAAGTATAGCATACTTAAGATCAGTGTTGCTCAAGTTACTTGAAAAAACTCATTAGTAATTAATTACTGATTACTTCTCCATAAAATTAATCCCGTTAATTTACTGATTACTTATTTTCAAAAGTAATTAGTTACTTTGTTACTTTTTAAAAACATGATACACAACCTGAATAAGTAATAAAGCAATAGACCTTTAGCCCATTTCTATTTTTTATGCATAATCCATCATATAAAATGTAATCAAATGAAAGAGTCTCTTTTTAAAATGTGTTTTATTAGTTTGAATCTTTTAACTTCATGCACATTTATTATTATTTATGCACCCCGCTTTTCAGTTATTTATTTGTAAAAAATGTTTGGAATCATGTATGATTTTCGTTCCACTTCTCACGTGTACACCACTTTGTGTTGGTCTTTCATGTGGAATTCCAATAAAATTGATTCATGTTTGTGGCTGTAATGTGACAAAATGTGTCACCCTTGAACAAAAAGTTCAAGGGGGCCAAATACTTTTGCAAGCCACTGTAGATACAGTCACTTAGAATTGCTGCTTCCTGCTTTCTGGTGGTTTCCAGCTGCTGGGAGTCCCCCCTCCAATCGTAGAGTGTCACCAAGATATTTTCTTTAAAAAGTCCTGAAGAAAGCTGCACATGTTGTTTCATGTTTCATTTGACACAGTGACAAAAACAGAGCTGAGAAAATCCACATGTCCATACGTCCTGAACAACGTGAAAACATGTTTGCACAGGTAGTTTCAAGAAAGAAATAGCAGGAGTGCACAGAGCAAGAGGGCGGGGATTCATTTTTTGTAAATGTAAAAAACGTCACATCACTGAGAGGAACGATGGAGGAAACATCTCTGCAATGTCTGCTCAGTAAGTAAAAACCTCTTAAGGTTACCTAAAGTTTATTTTTACAGATTTTTTGAATGTTGATTGATGACAGATGAAAGAAAATGACATAAACAAGAAGTGAAACGGAATTTAAAGAAAGTTTAAAACACAAAGAAGACACATTTAAGCTGTGAAGAGGAAGTTTGAGCGTCTTACACAAAAATAGGATGTGAAAAACTGAATTTAGCAGTTTAGTGATTTTAAAAACAGAACTGTACTGTGGATATACATTTTACTGATACTGTCTTTTACTCAATGCAGACAAAAGGTCTACAGCTCAAAAAAGTAGAACTATATTAACAAAAATGAAAAATCTTGTCTATTTAACAATAATACAGAAATTCCTCCATCCTCAGATGAAGATCAAGATTGCTTGTTTGTGCTCAGGAGCAGAAGAATTAAAATGTCTACATACAACATAAGCAGCATTCATTAACAGAACATAAAAATCTAAATAATAATCTGTACCACAAAGGTAGATGTTAGACTACAATGACTGATCTCTGACACATTGTTATAAAAGTACTTTAATTTAAAGACTTTGTCTCATCTTGAAAATAAATATTTTATGTTGAGTTAATTTTTATCAGTGTTCTGTTTTTAGGTCTGTGGATGTGATTCATGTCTGACTGCAGTCATGACATTTGACAAGTTTCACATTTTGACATGAAGCAAAAATCAGACTTTAGAGGAACATTTTAATCAACACCACAGAATCTCTTCTCTTTATCGGACACAGCAGTACAGAAGAAAATATGACTTATCACTTGATTGATTGATGAAGAATTGATGTGTTTGTGAAAACTCAAACCAACCTTTCCTCTTTAGTTCTGATCTCACTGCTGAGCTGCACAACAAACCAAGGTCAGTAACCTTCTTCTGTCACAGTTTAAACCTGATAACTTCTGTCACAGTTTAAACCTGATAAATGCTCACTGATATGACCTGATTGGGTTCATGTTGCACAATGGAAAGTACAACAGATCATCAGTTTTTCATTTTAACCCTCACAGCTCGTCTGACTGTGAGTCCCAGCAGCTCTCAGTTCTTTAGAGGAGAGTTTGTGTCTCTAAGCTGTGAGGAGGACGACAGCTCTGCTGGATGGACTCTGAGGAGAAACACAAGCAGACGGCAGAGGACTCAGTGTGGAGATGGGTGGGGAAAACCAGTTGGTTCTTCCTGTAACATCAGCGGTCTCCTCTCATGGGACAGTGGAGTTTACTGGTGTGAGTCCAGAGAGGGCCCCATCAGTAACATGGTTAACCTGACAGTCACTGGTAAGCTGAGTGTGTGGAGTTAGTGTTGATGAAGCTGTGTGTAAATGGATGAAATGCTGTAGTTTGTCTCTGTGTTGAGGTGGATCAGTGATCCTGCAGAGTCCTGTCCTCCCTGTGATGGAGGGAGATGACGTCACTCTGCTCTGTAAAACAAAGACCACTCCCTCCAACCTCCCAGCTGCTTTCTATAAAGATGGCTCCCTCATCAGGAAGCAGCCTACAGGTCACATGACCCTCCAGCATGTTTCCAGGTCTGATGAAGGCCTCTACAAGTGTGACATCAGCGGTCATGGAGAGTCTCCATCCAGCTGGATCACTGTCACAGGTGACACACTCACCTGTCTGTGTTTCTGCAGCTTTCAACATTCACAATGTGACGACAACTTAATGACTGTGTTTGCTTTATTTTAGGGGAACACACCACCACACCTCCACCTACATCAACACCTCCACCTGGTTCCACCTGTGTCTCTCAATCACTCTTTTCTCTTGTCCTCACTGTGTCAGTTATTAGTTCAGTCTGTGTTCTTGTTCTTGTGGTGTTACTGGTTCTGCTGGTGAGACTACAAGTTCAAAGGAAAACTGAAAGTGAGTCTGAGCCGTTTCTCTTTCAGGTTTAGTTTCTCAGAGTAAAGTTCTGTAAATTATTTTAACGTCATATTCACAAATTATTTAAACAGTTTCCTGCTGTGATTATGAAACAGTGAAATTACTTTGCTGTTCATTCGGGTTTTTTTATCTGACAGGGGAAGAGTTGGAGATGATGACATCACGTACAGCAAAGCCTCAATTATCAACAACAGCCAATCAGAGGAAGCAGAGGTAGTTTTTAATGTGCTGTGTGTTGAGTGTTCATGTTGATATTCAAAGGAAATATAAAAAAATGGTTAAATGAACTCACTAATTAATTCATTTTGACAGTTTATGATCCAGAGCAACATAAATCAGATGCCGAATTTCCACTTTAAGAGCTTTTTACCATGAAAATACACGCACACACAGATCATCTTACTTCCTGTTGCCTACACTGGTTTATTTTTTATTCTTTACACGGTGAAGATTGTTTGATTTTGTCCACCCTCAGTTTCTTCCTTTAAATCTAACCTCTCTTCCTCTCCTGTTCTGGTTTTTCTGAGTGAAGAAACAGTCCAGTGTTTTCTGTTTGTATTGTTATTCCTTGATTTCATGTGGCATCGTGAGTCTCTTGATGATCGATCCCACTACTAGGCCCAAATTATAAACCTCTGGCACCATTGTTTCTGTTCAGGAGTGCAGGTAAATAACTTTGAGGTGGCATCTTAATCAAAAAGAATAATTTACTGGTCTGTCTTAAGTATTCTGTCTTAAGTCTGTCTTAAGTATTCCTACCTCCTTAGCTCTTTAGATTTTACTGACTTCTAGTTCTTAGGTTTTGGTTCCATGTGTGTACATTGTTGTGTGAGTTCTTGTGCTGTGTTTACCCTCGTGCCGTTATATTTATCTGCCCCCAGCTTCTCTGTGCACTAGTCTTAATAGTCAGTGTGCTCAGTTTTGCATTCTCCTTTTTCATCATGTGTAATTATCCTCAGCTGTGTCTCCCTGCTTCTCCCTCTTTGCCCTGTTGACCTTCTGTATTTATTGTCTGTGCTTGCCTCTGTGCTTTGCTGCATCGTTAACATTCATGCCCTCAGACCTGCCTGTGTGTTTTGGTTCTTGTTCAGTTTCTAGCCCTCCTAGTTTTGTTCTGTTTTTGACTGATGCCTGCAGTAAACCAGTGGTCCTTGAGTTTAAGTTCTGCCTCCAAGAGTCTGCATGTTGGGTCCTTTTCCTGCCTCCCTGCACACGGTCATAACACTTTCATTTCTCTCCCTGTCAAATACAGCAGCTGAACCTTTAGCTACAACACACTGTGAGACAAACTGGTTGTGTGTTTGATGATCTTTGAGTGTTGAACGTTTGTTGAAATGTTACATTTGAAAGAACTTGTCATTTAAAAAAATCCTACTCACTTTATGCTCACACCTCTTCAGTCACTTCAGCCAGATGCTGAAATATCAACCACAATTTATGGGCAGTTTGGTACAGATTATTATTTTGATTTTGGATTTTATGTATTAATAATGAATGGTGCTGATGTTGTCTGTAAACATTTAATTTATCTGCATCCTCACCAACATCAGCTACTTCCTCCTGTTGTTTTCTATGAGCTGACATATGAAGCTAAACTCTCATCACAGTGCTGATGATAGTGTGTTACAAAGTGTGGGGCTGTTTTGTACCTTGTGGTAAAATTAGTGTGTTTTTTCTTCTCCTACTGTTAATAACCAGTGACCAAATATAACCAGAGGGTGATTTTCCAAAGTAGAAAAAATATGATCACATCATCTTTGTGCTACATGAGGAACAATAACTCTGTTCTTTTAACACACATCCTGAACACTAACAGTACATTTAGAAGTTGTGGTATTTGCAGTGATGTCCTCTGTGTGTGTTTTAATGAAACTGAGTTTGTGTCTGGAAGATGTCAGATACATAAACTTCTCTTTGACATAAAGTTTTTATTTTATTCTTCTTCAGACTTTAACCCTTTAAAACTGATCGGAGCGGGCACGCTCTGTTTTGCATAACTATTTTTAAATCCCGGTAGCTCTGCAACCACGTGAGCTAGCGCAATAATTTTTTTTGCATATGAAACCGGAAGAGTTGTACTTACATCTTATGCCATCAGCTTGTCCTCAGTCACAGTTTCCTTCCACATATAGCTTTGCAAAAACTGCATAAAAAGCACTTGCAGCAACAAAAACATAATATTCCAGAAACATGCTTTGCCTATCTGATCAGCTGTTTGTAACACTTCCTACGTTGGAATAGACGTCAGAGCGAACTTTCGCATGTCCGCCATGACCTGCCCGAAACCGAAAGTGACGTCATTTTCGCGGAAATGTAGTTTTTTACCATCAGGGCCTCATGAGCCTATACTGTTGTTTTTAAAAGTTATGTTTGACTTTATGACTTTCTGTGTCGTTTCTGGGATGCTTAGGACTCATATTGCACTGCTGGAAATAGTTTATTTTGATGCACATGCTGCTTTTTTGCAGTATAATATTTATTTTTGTTTTTCCTGCAATATATATAAAATTGGTGTATTTCAAAAATAAAACTATGAAGACACTCAAAATAAATTTCCTGTGGTAGGAAACTATTTTGTGCAACTTTTTTGTATTTACAGTTTTGAGGGATAAGCCTCTTAAATTTCTTTAACTAGAAATATATGTTAAAAAAACAAAAACGATTTTCAATTTTTTTTGTAGTTTATTGCATTTTTTTGCAATTTATGTAATAACTATGCACTTAATGCATACATATTATTAAAATTTGGGCTATAATGGTTGTATTGATGTATATCAACTTGAAATGCTCCCAAAAATGGCACTACAACATGTAAAAATATAATATAAGCTCTGGCGGACTTGGTTCTATGGTAGGTCTTAAAGGGTTAACTGTGATGCTCTGATACTTTCACTAACATTCTCCTGTTGTGTTCATTTACTTTACATAAATATAACAGATTCGTTTGCAGAGCTGCTTATTCTTCTTATGTTGAACTGTGTGTGTTTGTGTTCAGACTTTAAACCAGAGCCAGACGTCGTCTACTCCTCACTGAAGTAGTCCAGCAGTCCAACCACTGACGTCCAGCTGCTGGTCTCTAACTGGTCCACACAGCTGAACAATGTTGATTTGCATATATTCTGTAGTGTCTTCTCATTAAAATATATTCTCAGTGTTTGTATGAGTGTATATAGTATAACTAAAATATGAATGTCATCTGTGCAGCGTTGTCCTGCCTTCTCTGCAACATCAATAAACTTTGCTGTCACATGTTGTTCCTGTCGTGTGGTTCTGTGGGTTTCAGAAGTATTGCTGACGGAAAATGTGAGTTGTGTTTCTAACTGATACACACTTTTATTCAGAGCAGATAAGAAAGAACAGACAAACAATTAAACCTCAACCACCGAGTAAAAACAGCAGGAACATCTTTCAGTGGCTGAAATAACTCCAAACAAATTGTTTGTCTGAAGAGTTGTGTAACAATTTGTGTAAAGTCAGTCAGATTGGTAAGATTTTACTTCACCAAGACTAATATTGAATTAGTTTTAACCCTAAACAGGCACTTTTTCTGTTCACAGCTTTTCTATTTGGGGTTTCTAATGAATGTTAATTAAATCAAAACCTCAACACTAGATTAAATTCAAATCAGTGAGCTGCCTTCATGTACAGTCTGAGGGATTTTCTCATGTGTAAAATTGCTGAAACTATCTCCTCACTCTGTGAGTCACACCTGTTTGTGCTAAAGTGCCCACTAGTGGAAAGTTTCTTTGCATGACATTGTTCTTTAAACATGGCTGCGTGCTGACAGTGCCATCATGCTGGACGAGACGCTTGTGTCGTGGATGTCGCAAGCCAATTTTGACGTCACATCCTACATCAAGTAACACAATCTTTGTGGCGCATTAGCTGGTTGTCACTTCTGGATTTTTATAACTTGGCATGTTGAGCGGCGGGCGCCACAGCTGTGTTTAACTCAAAAGTGTGCAATCATGTCAGTGTTTACCATAATTTTGATGGTATTCCACTACAGGGGGTCAGAGACATGCAGACATACAAAAGTTTGAAAATGGGAAGAAGACATCTTCTCCTAAAGCAGTGCTAAAGTGGCGATATTGTGTTAATGGCAACACCCATTGTTTTGCTACAGTGAGCGACCATTACAGCGAGTATACTGAGGCCTTAGAAGTGTGAGGTGGAGGCAGGTGATGAGATCCTGGTGAGTTTCACAAGTTTTTATTTCAGGTGTGCGATATATGTCACAGATTTGTATTTCACTGGTATGGTTTGAATCATTTTATAGTTTCCATCCTTGCATCATGTGAGGACTGTTAATGGGCTGTTCTTTGTTCCACGCATTATATTTGTATTTATGAGTAAACCTGTTTTATGCTTGTGATAGAACAGCTAAAGAAGATTATAAGAGTTTATGATCGGCCACAGCATCTCACATAGAGTTGTTATGCCTGTGATCAGGATGTCTTTATGCAGGACAGACGTCACAACGTGGTTAAAACAGCAGCTGCACCGTGAACCAACCTCAATGCAGTAAATTTGTAAATCACTGGATGATGAACATTTGTATAAAACATAAAATCAGAACTCTTTATTCTTAACTGCACCTCACCACCTCAAACTGTCCTTTAAAAACACTCTGCATATAAAACCACAGCAGCTCCCCCTGCTTTATCCACTGAGCTGTTAATCGAAGACAAACAGCAAACTCTCATCAAGGTGCTGACAATAATATACAGTATATACAGTGTGAGTCTGTACCTTATGATAAAATATGTTTTTCCTTCTCATATTGTTGAAAATCCACGAGTTCAGACTTTAAACCAGAGCCAGACATTGTCTATTCTTCACTGAAGTAGTCCACCAGTCCAACCACTGACGTCCAGCTGCTGGTCTCAGACTGGTCCACACAGCCCATCAGACCTGAGGAATTTGACTTGTAATATTTATTTGTTTATGAGATGAGATGAGATAGCCTTTATTTGTCAGTTGCAGGTCTTTTGCCCACAACCGAGATGACAGACCTTGCCGACCGTACATACAATACACAAACATCACATTGGGGAGACAGGTCAGGCTAGGTAGCGAGGAAAAAAAAAACATTGAAATGTGTAACACAAAAGGATAATACAGGAATGCACAGATATCAACACACCATAGCACAATAAACACAGACAAGCAATATGGGAAAGAGTTCCAGTGTGTACATCTGATCTGGGACCGCTGCAATCTTTCGACTGCGCCTCCAACTGACCCGATGTCCACATCAGAGGGGAGGTAAGCGTTGGAGGTGGCGTTGGATCCGGGGTAGGGAGGGTGATGCGTCAGTGAGTGCTTATCAGTATCAGTATATGTATGTGTGTGCGTGTCCATAGTTCAGCTGAGACAGTGTCCTTCGCCCTGCCAGGCTAAGTAAACAGTCTTCCAGCCAACCCAGGTGGCTTTGCATGGAATGGGAAGGAACAGACTAAACACAGTCGTTATCAGGGTGTTTTGTTCAGCTCCGGCCTTGTAGCTGGCGCAGAGAGGGTATCCGCATGAAGTGATGTTAATTTTTTACTTTAGTGCAAACAGCTCATATGAATTTCAAAGCAGTTCTACAGTCCAACACTGGTCCCATTGGAGAGCCGCGAGCTTCGCCATACTTGCTTTCTGTGATGTTGTCATTTCTTGTGCTCAAGGAGCCGATTTCTGAGAACTCACGGCAGTGTGCCTCCCCGAGATGTCATCCAATTTTGCGCCCAGAGATGTTATTCCGGGCTAGCCCTTCTGAGATGTATCCAGTCTGCAGTCAGAGATCTTATTCTGAGTATTCACAGCAGCCGTAGCCTCTCCAAGATCTTATCCGTGCTGACTCAATGAGCCCATTTTGAGAAACTCACGCCTCTCCCATCGTTCCAATCCCAGCGGGCAGCCTTGTGGGGGTTTGAACAGCCGGTTCCGCTTTCTTAATTCTTCGATAAATCAGGGCCAAGCCAGCTCCGATCCGCCAGAACCCTGTTACCATGGTTCCGAATAGGTAGATATCTTCAGCACTCAGGCTCACCCAAGCCCAAACTTCTCGTTGAGAAAGGGGTGTCAATTGCATTTAGGGACCAGTTGATCCAATCCATAATTCCTCTTTTAGGTTTTAGAGAACAGACTGTGAGAGAATGTTCCAGGGAAAATACAAAAAAACCCCACGAGACTAGACAAGGACATAAGCAGGGAAGATAAGGGAGAGGAGAAAAAGTGCGTCCGCCTCCTCCGAGAGCCAAAGAATGACAAGTTATATTGGGTAGTGTCCTGTCATTATAATATACACTCTTATAATCACTCTCGGTGTTTGTATAAGTCTGTCTGTATATAGTATAACTACATTAATTAGAATATAAATGTAATGCATTACTTTAAATGTCCTCTGTAACTGTGTTTTGTTCATTTCATTTATAAGCGTGGCACCATGCTGTCACTTCTGCAGCATCAGTAATCTTTGCTCACTTAAGTCGTTCCTGTTGTGTGGTTCTGAGGGTTTTAGAAAAAGCGCTGATTGAAAATTTGTCTCTAACTGATTCACACCTCTACTCAGGAGATAACAAAGAACAGACAAACAGCTTAACCTCGATCACAGACTAAAAACAGCACAAACATCATTCATGGCTAAAAAAAACAAAGTGTGTGTTTTTCTTTTTTGAAGAGTTTAATTCAAGGAAATCAAACTGTAAGAATTTTCTCTCTGGTTAACTTGGTGTAAGTGTCCTCTTTTTGTAGATTTTTACACAGAGTTGATGTGACGATGGCGATTTGTTTTCTGTCCTTGATGCAGTTTACACTTTACCAACACACACTCTGCCTCTCAGTATTATCTCCACTCATTCACTCATCAAGTTGTAGACATCACCATTTTACGTCTCCTTGTACACAAATTGACATCAGTTGATTGTAGCAGGAAAAAAAACACATCTGATATATATTTAATCCATCAATTGTGCAAATGCAAGCAGCAACAACATTTTTATATTATTACTGAATTCAGTACAGTAGTGTGTTGTATTACTACATTTTTTCTAATTTAAACACATTATTTTGGAAGGCATGACACATCAGTAAACCACTTACATCACTGGTCACAGTCAGTGCTGCAGTGGATTTTATTTGTTGTAACACCAACAGTGACCATTAGTACCTAAAATAACATAGACTGGTATCTGGTAACAGAAGTGACCTAAACACAGATGATAGTTTAGGTGTTAACTTGAAATATTCATTATACATTTGGCACCACACAGTGTGTGTGTGTGTGTGTGTGTGTGTGTGTGTGTGTGTGTGTGTGTGTGTGTGCTTCAAGCTTGGTTTAACTGCCATCCCAAGATGAAACCATGATCTGGTGCTGCCACCTACTGACACTGAAGTGCTCTAACAAACTCTCCAGCACTGTCAAGGTTAAGCACAGCATCTGATTTGGGATGCATGCTCATTTTGCTGTGGCAATCTTAAGATTTTTTTTATCAGTCTGTGTCCCCCATAGCTTCATAGAATGCTTGCTGTATTTTTTTTTAATGGGTTCTATTTGCAGTGTTTTAATGATTCAGACAACATATTTCCTTCACTGTTCTTTTGCACCATCACTAATTCCAAGCAGTTTGCAATTTGCTATTTTGTTCTGTGCCTTTCTCTTATTTTTATGTATATTTTTGTATATATCCCTCCTGATTGTATAAATTTATCCTGTTTGTCATTTATTCCTGCTGTCTAATATTTTATTTTATTCCACAGTTGGTGGGGAACACCTACTATTTTGTTGTAAATTGCACTGACTATAAAGGTCTTCTATTGTTCTATTCAAGTCAGTTATTCAGTTAATAACACTGGGGAGCAGACCTGCCCGGTCTCTGTCATTTATCAAGTTGCAGTACTGTGCCAACCGCAGATGTTTTGGGTTTTTTTTTTCAAGGGGGGATTGTGGCTCAAGAATTGGCTGTTCGTCTTGTAATCCAAAGTTTGCTGGTTCGAGCCCCAGCTCGGACAGTCTCGGTCATTGTGTCCTTGAGCAAGACACTTCACCCGTTGGTGGTGGTCAGAGGGCCCAGTGCAGGAGCCTCGCCTCTGTCAGTGTGCCCCAGGGCAGCTGTGGCTACAATGTAGCTTCCCATCACCGGTCTGTGAATGGGTGAATGACTGGATGTGTAAAGCGCTTTGGGGTCCTTAGGGACTAATAAAGCGCTATACAAATACAGGCCATTTATCATTTCTTCCGGCCGCTCTTCAATGTTTTCATTAAAAGGCTTTGCTGATGGTTTTGATTTAGTTTAGCAACTTTGATGAACAACGTTTAACAAGGTTTTGTTTATGTGTCTTATATAGTTCTGATCTCTCTGCTGAGCTACACAGGTGCTGAGGTAGATGCAACCCAGTACCAGCAAGGTGTTCCTAATACAGCAGCCACTTGGTGTTTGTATGGTGTATAAAGACATCAGTCACAGAAAGATAAGAGCCAGTAGGTGGCAGCAGAGGAGCTTCAGTGTGACCAACACATGATGGTTTTCATCTGACCTTTGACCTTCACAGCATCTCCTCTCAGGGTTGCCTACTTCCTGCTTGATACACCTGCTGCTTGTGTCTTCTTTCCTGACTTTTATGTTGTTTACATATATTCTATCTACAGTGCTGGGGCCAGTATAGAAAGTATACAGCTCTTTCACTTCACACAGTTTCACTCAAAAGACACACAACAGCTTTGCCACTCCAAATTATGTTGACTGAAATTAAATCTTCTATATTAAATGAACATATAAGGTAACCTAAGATTAGCATATTGAGAATGAGATGAAATATATTGAGTTAGTTGTATTAACCTCTTAACACTTATTCAAACTCTTAACTGAAAATCATTTTAGTTAGGTGTATAGCTCATGACTAAATGAACACAACGTAAGTCATTAAAGAAAGACAGAGTGAGCTGATACATACGTCTCCTGACTCTCTGCAGGTATTTTACTGGGCTGCTGGTCAGACGACTTCTCTGGAGCTCTTTGTCCAGCTCTGGTGTTTCAGCACCAAGGACAGCGTGCAGCTCTCTGAGCTTCAGCAGCAGAACTGAATCCACAGACTTTAGCAGCAGCACGAGAAGTGACACTCAACTGCTCACATGCTTTTTAAAGGTTCATTTATTATTATTTTTGTTACATTCATTCATAACCAAATTTGACTTCATCAATATTTATGACCTACCGCTCAACCTGCTGTACTCAGCTTTGAGCAGCTGACATGACTTGACAGGAGTCGATGCAAGGTGATGCCACTGTTTTCACATCAGCCTTTCAATGCTGCGATCAGCACACGTGTATTTAATGTTGAATTCATTCTATTTTGTCAGTTTAACACATCCTCTGTCAAAGTGACAAACATTGGGGGAGGTAAAGCTGAACTTTAAAATACAAAATCATCCATTTTGTTCTGTGTTTACACTCACAGGCTTGTAATGAACTTTGCAGGTTTCAGTTTAATTTCGATGTCTTGTAGCAAACTGTAGTTAACGAGAGTCAATAATTAAAGCAGTTTTTGAACAAACATGTGCTCTTCAGGCAGAGCTGGGACCTGATGCATGTTTACATGTTCTCCCTGTGCCTGTGTGGATTATCTCCGGACACTCCAGCTTCCTCCCACAGTCCAAAGACATGCAATTAGTGGGGTTAGGATAAGTCATCATTCTAAATTGCCCATAAGTGTGAATGTGAGTGCGAGTGGTTGTCTTTCCCCTGAAACAGGCAGAAATATGTGGGCCCCAATCTTGTGAAGAGCAACAAGACTAATATTTTACTTGGAAAATGGAAAACAGGTGATCATCGTAATGTGAAAACATACATGGAAATACAAGATATAAGGGAAGAACAGAGTTTCTGTTTCTTAGACTCATTGTTTTAATAGTTTCTACAGTGTTTTAACATTAAATTGTTTTTCACCATAAAGACGTCTGAATGACTGTCATGATCTGGGTGAGTCTGAGTAATTTTCCACAGCATTGGCTCTCCTCACCCGGGTGGAGCCTTCCTCGCTCCTCCCTGCTCTTCACCTGATGGCAATTACTCCAGCAGTATTTATGACCAGCGCTCACAATGAGCCTTCGCCAGATTGTCTGCCTACCATATCGGCGCCTGGATACATCTTGCCAACTCGCCATAATCATGCCTCAGGATTCTGATCTACTGCTGCTGGTACAGCTCACTATCACAAATCACCACCCATACCTGCCTGCCTCCCTGCACTCCCTCATTGCACTCTGTACTCACCCGGATCTAGTCCATATATATATATATATATATATATATATATATATATATATATATATATATATATATATATATATATATATATATATATTATATATCCATCATCTTTTCCTCTGTCTTGCTCTCCTCCATCTTTGTCTTGATCCTTTCCTTGTCCTCCTGGCTTAACTGCAGGTGAGAAACATGTTAAGTGCCAGTTATCAATGTCATGAGTGTGATGTTGTAAATGGGCTTCCATGTATCATTCACGAAGACACAACACTTGCCTCTTCCATCGTTATCATTCACCACATTAGTCAGATTTAAAGACACAATTCCATCCTTCATCTGCGTGTCCTGTAGATATGCCCAGTCCACAACAAATAGAGACTTGTGTGGATCTAACTGCCAATCATCCTGTAGTGCAAGAGTGTTACACACCGTGCTAGTGATATTCTGTAAAGGGTCTGTAAAGTCTAATGTTCTGTAAATGCACTCCAAGTGTTGGGGACCTGAAAAAATATGAACAAAAAGAGGTCAACGGCACTAATAAGGTCAAAATGGAACTTTACAGCCAGAATTCAGTAACAGTAAACATGGCAATAAATAGGATAAAAATAGGAAAATACAAATAGGCATATATAGACACAAACAAAAAGAGAATAAATATGAAAAGAAAAGAAAATTTACTAAGTAAGTAAGAAATATAAAAGTTACAGTAGTCTTAACTATGCAAACTAAAGTGAACTGAGTAAGACTGGTAGATATAAATAGACTGAGCACAGTGCAAAGTGGATGAGTTAATAGTGCAAAACTGAGTGTTCATATGACCTGCATGAGATAACAGTGGGTTATTTCACAGTTTTCAGAGCGACAATATGAGTCCTGCATGAAGGCAGCACTTCGAACAGTTTAAGTTGGGGATGTTAGGAGTCCGCAGAGATCCTAACCCTGGAAGGAAACAAGACTAACATCGATGATCCTCTGCAGACCTGATGAAGCGTTGTAGTCTGGCCCGGTCCTGCTTCGTGGCTGAGCCGAAGCAAACAATACAAACCGGGTAGTGTCCAAAAAAAAACCCGAGCTCTGCAAGCTCTGTAAGCTTTAGCTTACAAGAACTATGTTTAAGAGGCTCTGAAGCTATAAACAGTCAGTTGTTAGTGTTTTTTTTTTTCTTCTCTTTTCAAAATGTCCAGTAAGAACAAGTACAAGCTGCTAATAATACTTAAACTTAAAATATGAAGGACAAAAATATGAAGAAACTTAAAAGTGTCTTGGAATACATCGATGAACTACAACGATGTAGTTGAGTATTGTATTGTATATTAAATGAATATATAAGGTAACCTAAGATTAGCATATTGAGAAAGAGATGAAATATATCAAGTTAATTGTATTAACCTCTTAACTTACTGTCAGCAATTCCGAAATGCAGGATAATGTAACAAAATACAAGTAACATAAAGGTGTTAGTCAAGCTCAGGGGTGACTGTGTATTTATAGTCGCCTGCGGATTGATACAGAAACATCCGATCGATATGTTTCACCTTATTGATCAGGATATTAGAAGATCAGTGTGTAACCCCACAGATTAGAAGTAAATCTGTCTTCCATTACCAAGAAAGAAAAAAAGAAGAAAGTAACGCAAACAAAAAGACCAAGTCTAATTAGTATTTGATATAGGAACTATTTCTCCTTCCGCTGAGGTGTGTGTCCTAGGGATCACTCCACACAGCCGAGGCTTTCACTCAAAATATTAAAACAAAATAAATAAATAAAAAATAAAAATCAATATTTAATTACTTTAGCTGCTGATGGTTTATATAAAAATGCCATTACAGCAGGATTTTAAACATTAAAAGATGAATATTATTCAGCTTTTTTTTAATACACTGCCATGTCTCAGTGACACTCTGTGTCTCAGTGAAATGCAGATTCATTCATGAATTTTCTCGTCCATCTTTAAAAATCTTGGACTTTATGGAGAAATACCAACAGTCACTTTGGTCTTGTGATACTTACAAAATAACTGTAAAATTATAAGTTGAAATTCTTATTTATTTCTTGGTCAAGCAGCAATTGTGACTTTAGGCCTGTCTTCTTAAAATGACATTCCCAACTTAAAAAGATTCTGAGATATGTTTTGAGAGAAATTGAAGAAACTACAGGAACACATCAGGGGTCATTTGATTTCACTTCTGATCTAAATATACCCAATGTATGTTTGCGTGTGTGTTCAGAGTTTTCATCAGACCCAGAGGTCATCTACTCTTTATCTACTCCAACAGTCCAACCATGTTACACAATATGACACATCCATCCATTCTCTTCTATTTATCTTTGTCAGGGTTACACCCTGGACAGATCGCCAGTCTGTCACAGACAGAGACAGACAACCATTCACACTCACATTCACACATTCAAATTTAGTTTCCAATTAACATAACCCCACTAACTGCATGTCTGTGGACTGTGGGATTATATAGGTTATATATATATATATATATATATATATATATATATATATATATATATATATTAGGGGTGCAACGATACTCGTATCGATATCGAACCGTTCGATACAGTGCTTTCGGTTCGGTACGCATATGTATCGAACGATACAACATTTTTAATTTATTTTATCAACTTTCCTTCTGATGATGCTGTCTGTGTTGAGCGCTCAGTGGATCTGCGCTCGACAGTGCAGCCTAGGCGGAGTAGTCGAACACAGATTCACTGAGCGCAGGGCAAGCTAGCGAGACAGAAGCTAGGCTAGTTGCAACATGGCAAATTGAACCTCCCCCACCCTCATTCAGATCTGGCGTTTGGAACTATTTTGGTTTTCATGTGATGTATGACCCTGAAGGTAAGCCTGTCATGGACAAAAGTAAAACAGTATGTTGGATGTGCCAGCAATGCTCAATTGGTGGGAACTAGTGTGTTAGCGCAGTTAGCTCGTTAATGTGTTGACGTCTTCCAGCCCCACTCATGAGGTGATCCGCGGTAGCTCGTTAACGGAGATTTGCCGTGTTGTGACGTTAATGTCATTTCAGATTTACGCTGACAGCACTAGTGGGAACACAACCAATATGACTGCACATTTACTCCGACATCATCCTAGTGCAAAGACAAGTGGAAGCAGAGAAAAACAACAAGCAGCATGCTACAAACTTTACCCGAGTCATTTAGACAGCCGTTAGCACACGATTCTCCTTATGGGGACCTGATATGTTTAATATGCTGCTGAGAATATAGCCCAGAAGAAGCGTATAGTATAGCTTTTATTTTGGAAAGAGACATTTCTCCATAATAAACTCTCTTTTCCAAAGATGAGTGATTCCTCAATCAGATACAGGGCTCGCAAAATCGCTAGCCCGACGGGGCTTTTTTCCAGTCGGGCTACCAAAATCTATCTCTGCCCTGCCCGTCGGCCTATCCTAGGAAGGAAAAATATATGTCAATGCTTTTGCATTCTTTTGGAAATGTAGCTGGGTAATTATGTCATTGGCATCGGCCACTGTCAATATGTGACATACTGAAATCGCGTTTGAATTTGCGCTTGTTTTTTGCTTTCACTTTGCAATCGCGTGAACTGTGTATAGAGAGCGACAGTACTGATTGGTGAGTGATGATAATTTGCGCACCAATTCCTCTGACATCGTCTTATCAATCGTTAGCTTACTATGCAAACATGACAAGTGAAATCTCCCGCAGCTTAAACATGTGAGAGGTTGATCGCGCAGAGAATCGCTGAGCGTTATGTTAGTGCGTGTGTAAAAGCAGCAGGATATATATTTTAGTTCTGCTGAGCCAAATAAGACAGGTCAGCGTGAAGAAGTGACAGCCAAAGAAAAGCTTACCACAAAACGGAAAGGTTATGACAAATCAGACTATAAGGAAAAAAGAAAGTGCAGCTTTATGGTTTCATGGACAAAAGAATTTCTGTGGCTGCAATATGACGAGCTAAATAACCAGGGCTGCACATAAGTGGTCCGCAGGTGCGCATTCGCTGTCAAAATAAAAACCCGCACAAGATAAGAAGTTGCAACGCGTGTTTGCGTACATAAGATTTTCAGGAGGACAGACATTTGTTTAGAACTCTTAAAGATGTCGAAGAAGCTCCTTTAAGCAGTTACTGTGATGTTCCTCCACCTCCAAAGAAATGTCAGAAGGAGTCCGAACCACAAAAGAAGCGCGTATTCTCTGAAAAGTGGTTGCAGGAGGTGAGCTGGCTTCAAACAAATGATGAACGCACAGAGATGTGGTGCAGAATGTGCCGTGAAAATTTAATAAATGACAAATTAATAAAAAGGCATGAACATTTTTTTTGTATCGAAAAAATATCGAACCGTGACACCAAAGTATCGAACCGAACCGAACCGTGAATTTTGTGTATCGTTGCACCCCTAATATATATATATTATGTAGGTTATATGCTCTATTCGCGTTACTTTTATGGTTTTACATTTTGGTGGATAATTTATAAGAGTTTCTGTACATCCACATCACATTAGATTTTCCCAACTGAAAACTCTCACCTGTTTCTCACCTGCAGGTCAAACAAGAAGACGCAGAGTTCTGATGGAGTGATAATTGGTCAGGGGGTTTATATTGCAGCTGTTTTTGTTGTTGGCTTGTTTATCTTTTACATATGCTATAGAACATAGTATATGTTAATATGCTAATATATATATTGTTTAGTATTAAGCTTTGCTTGGCCCCGCCCCTCCCTGAGCCTGGTTCTGCCGGAGGTTTCTTCCTGTTAAAAGGGAGTTTTTCCTTCCCACTGTCGCCAAAGTGCTGCTCATAGGAGGTCATATGATTGTTGGGTTTTTCTCTGTATCTATGAAGCGCCTTGAGGCGACTTTTGTTGTGATTTGGCGCTATATAAATAAAATTGAATTGAATAGAATATGTTTCTAAGCACACATGACAATACAAAAAATATCAATTCCAACATATGGTTCCCATGATTCCGGACCAAAACATGACTCCACCACCTCCTTGCTGACGTCACAGCCTTGTTGGGACATGGTGGCTGTCCACCAACCATCCACCACACCATCCATCTGGACCATCCAGGGTTGCACGGCACTCATCAGTGAACAAGACCGTTTGAAAATTAGTTGCTTGTGAGTATTGGTGGCCGAATAGAAGTTTTATGCACAACTGCAAGTCTCTGGAGGATCCTACACCTTGATGTTCGCAGGGCTCCAGAGTGTAATTATTGCACTTACTCAGCTTCTAACATTCACAGGGTGAGGCACACATACACATTAAGACCTGGAGAGTGTGGAGGAAACTTGAGTACAGTGAACTTGAGTACAGTGTCTTGAACTCACGTTGGCCACGGTGGCCCAGATCTGGTTTGCCAAAGGTGGCCCACACATTGGCCAACACAAGGACAGTGCAGACACACTGGTGGTCCTTTGCTGGCCCATGTGTGGATTACCTCTGGTCTAGGCCACCAATCTTTGCGGTATGTGGGCCATGTGTAAGTTGTGTGCAGCCACGGGCCAGTTGCAAACACATTGCTGGCCCTGTGCTGGCCCAGAACAGTTTCAGCTCTGGCCCCACATGTGCCCCACATGTGAGCTTAATTAAGCCGTGTAATAACAACATGTGCATAATTGTGCAAAAGTAAGATGATGAAACACTGTTCAGACAGTGAATGGACTGATTCTTATATTCCATTTTTCAACTCTCCTAGATTACTCACAGTGCTCCAGACAATGCCACATACACCAATCACATACTTTCTCTTAACTGAGTGCTTTCTAAGTACATTCAGACACATTGACACTCACACTCACAACATGCAGACTGGATGAGCCAAGGATCGAACCGCTAACCTTCCGATCAATAGGTGACCTGGTCTACCGCCTGAGCTACAGCCACCCAGTGGCAAACGCGAGTAAACCCTCACTAGGTTTTGGATAAAGTGTACACTCACAAAACCTGTCAAACCTGCATTTGAAATGTTGGCTAACATAGCAGTATAGTATTGCAACATGGCATTTGGCTCTTCTAACTAAAATAGGAAAATAGGAACATAAATAGTACCATCATTGCCAGACCTGGCCCACATCTGGTTGACATACACTCTGCCATGACACCAGTCAGTCAGAAGTGCCAGCTTGATGCCAGATCCCAGGCAGACCTGTTTTCTATGAGCCTGGGCCACATACACCAAACCACAATCGAGCCAGATATGGCATGCCATCACATAAACAGTGCCATCTATGCCAGGCCTGACCCATATCTGGATGACATAGGTCTTATCATGCGAGAAGTCAGCCAGCAGTGCCGACTTGATACCAGATCTGGGCCAGACCTGCTTGCTATGTGGGTACATGATGCAGGGAAATCGTGACAAAGTCAGAAAACACAGGCAAATAGAAAAATACTGTAAAAACACTCTCAGTGCGTTATGGACAGGGTGGTATGATAAGAGTGAGTTTTTTCACAGTTTTTTGGGGGTAGTGTTTTCAGGAAGTCAGTGGTGGTCAACCTGCATGAAGCCTTTCAGCCATGACAGCATATCAGTGGTTAAAGCAGAGACATGCAGTCAAACGGCATTCCTTCGAGCTCACTTCCTCTTAGATGAACTGCGGTCAGCTACAGGAAGATGCAAATTGTTTCCACGAATCTGCAACACGATCAACACAACCAACGTTTTTTAGATAAAAAAAAAAAAAATCATTAATGATCATTGTTGAGATAAGAATAGTTTGCTCTGTAATGACAAAGACATAATTCTGTCAGTGAAGGCACCATGCGGCCATCTATAATATATTTACATGTTTCTTTGAGTGTGTGGTTTCCTGACTGACTTCAGCCGCTCACAATGGGTTTTTTTTAAGTCAGTGTCAACTAAATTTGTTGGGGCACATGTCTACAGTCACTTAACAGTCAGTTTGACCATTTTAAAGCTTTTTTTCTCTCGTATTTGTTGCAGTCAGACAAAGAAACTTTGCTTCCACTAAAAACCACGACACTTACATCCTGTCACAGAGCAGAGGAGTAGGGTTTGACTTTAACTGACTGTGAACTGGTTAAAGTGTTGACCTGATATCACAGAGAGTAGGATGAAGAAAACATCTCTGCTGTGGCTGCTCAGTAAGTACACTGAAATGATTATATATGAAAATCTGTTGTTTCTTCAGGAACATGCATTCAGGTTGGATTAGAATAGGAGAGCAGTAGATGAGTTTTTATCAAGGACACCAACAAGAAGGAAGAGGGTCAACAGGAAATCAGAATATTTCATAATAGATTAATACAGTGCAGAAAATTGACATGGATACACTGATTTACAGTTTTGTGTACATCACTCATAACATTTAATGTAGTTTAATGTGGTTTGTGTTCAACAGCAATTTAAAAAAAATGTAAAAGGAGCTACTTTCATAAATATCAGAAAGTATTAGTACAAAGATTTCACTATCCGAAAATTAAAATTTCTCAGCTTTTTGTGTGTTTGTATCTTGGTTCTGTATTTTGCACTGTTGACATTTATTTCTTATAGTTTATGGGTCTTTATTTCAGTTTACCTGATACAAGTTCCTTTTGCTGTTATTTCATGCCTGCAGTTCTTTCTGTCCTTGAAGCTTGTTTAGGTTCATTTTGTGTGTTGTGAGTTTGTGGCTTCCTTTTGGTTTAAAGATTGAATTTATATTTGTGCTCCAAAGCCTGTTCATGATGTTAGTTATGCTTTTCTGGTGATTCTGTATTTCTTGTTATATTATTTTAGTTCCTTGACTGTGTGATGACGGGTGTTCCTATTCTGTTCCTTCAGTCTTTCCTCCATGTTTGTATTTTATCTCCAGTTCACATTTGTGAGTCTGTCGTCAGATACTTCCATTTTTATTTTGGTGGTCTTTTGTCTTTTATGTTTCCTATGTAGTTTAATTTCTCTTGTCACATTATTTCTGATTTCTTCCCATCTGTATCCTCTCCCCTCTTAACCCTTAAAAAGGAGATGACATCACTCTCCCATTGTGTCTGCAATGCTGTGTGCTCCTGTGTGCCTTGTTCTAGATTCCTATTTTTGTACCCCTGGCTCCAGCACTGCCTTGTTTTGCTTCTTTATATTTCAAACGACTCCAACATTGTTTTGATTTCATTTTTGTCTTGTGAGTCCAGCATCTTCATCCTTATCCTGCCTGCCACACAAATGTTTAAGGAAATATAGACTTACTGCTCAGTAACTTTATCTATAATAATATAACAATATATAGTAAAAACAAAAACAAACCTTAAAACATATTATGTGGAGTACAATGTTTGAATCCAGAATGTGGCAAAGCCAAAGCAGAAAGCTGTAAAACAAAGAAATAGTTGAATATAGTACAAAGTGTGAAGAATTTCAGTTAACTTGAGTAAATGTACTACTTTACATTGTGTCACTGGTGATATTAACAGATTACCACTATAGTCCAGCACACATGCCTCTGTGTAGGACATGAAACAGGAAACTGTTTTATCCTTTCTCCACTCATCAGTGCACAACTCAGAATAAAAACCCCAAAACATCATATCTGTGGTCTCAAAAGTTTTGATTTGCTTTTACTCCTGTTTTGTTAAATGTCAAACTCAATTCAACCTCAATCCAACCTCTCTTTAGTTCTGATCTCACTGCTGAGCTGCACAACAAACCAAGGTCAGTAACCTTCTTCTGTCACAGTTTAAACCTGACATGAACTAAACCTCACTAAGTGCCTCATCCTTTTTTAATCTTTGTTGTAGCATGACATGACAATCATACAGAAACTGATCACTACAGCCTGATGAATATTCAACCCTCATAAAGTATAAAGGGAGTGTAGTCACATCATTTATTTATGCACATAATATTCCATAAGTCTTCTTCACAGCTCGTCTGACTGTGAGTCCCAGCAGCTCTCAGTTCTTTAAAGGAAAGTTTGTGTCTCTGAGCTGTGAGGAGGACGACAGCTCTGCTGGATGGACTCTGAGGAGAAACACAAGCAGACGGCAGAGGACTCTGTGTGGAGATGGGTGGGGAAAACCAGTTGGTTCTTCCTGTATCATCAGTAACATGTATCAAATAGACAGTGGAGTTTACTGGTGTGAGTCCAGAGAGGGTCCCATCAGTAACATGGTTAACCTGACAGTCACTGGTAAGCTGAGTGTGTGGAGTTAGTGTTGATGAAGCTGTGTGTAAATGGATGAAATGCTGTAGTTTGTCTCTGTGTTGAGGTGGATCAGTGATCCTGCAGAGTCCTGTCCTCCCTGTGATGGAGGGAGATGACGTCACTCTGCTCTGTAAAACAGAGACCACTCCCTCCAACCTCCCAGCTGCTTTCTATAAAGATGGCTCCCTCATCAGGAAGCAGCCTACAGGTCACATGACCATCCAGCATGTTTCCAGGTCTGATGAAGGCCTCTACAAGTGTGACATCAGCGGTCATGGAGAGTCTCCATCCAGCTGGATCACTGTCACAGGTGACACACTCACCTGTCTGTGTTTCTGCAGCTTTCAACATTCACAATGTGACGACAACTTAATGACTGTGTTTGCTTTATTTTAGACAAACACACCACCACACCTCCACCTACATCCACACCTCCACCTACATCAACACCTCCATCTTCATCCACTTCTCCTCCATCACTGTCCTCCACTGCTCTCTCTGTGTTGTCATTTCTTAAATCGATCTGTGGGTTCTTACTGGTGTTACTGGTTCTGTTAGGGAGACCATGTGTTCACAGGAAAACTGAAGGTGAGACTCAGACTTTGTTTTACAAAGTCAATTATTTTGATGTGATATTCACTAATATTTTTCTCACAGCATGAAACAGTAAATCCATGTGCTGTTCATTCTGGCTCATTTCAGCTGATGGAGGAGATGACATCACGTACAGTCACAGAAAATCTCAAGTCATCAACAACAGCCAATCAGAGGAAGCAGAGGTAGTTTTTAACGTGTTTAGGCTTCATGTTATAATTTTAATTTTTATAAAACTTTGTTAAAGGAACTCTGTGAACTCACTGAGCTTAAACTAATGTGTCACACAACTTTATGAATTCAACAACTCACTACGTACAAAAAATCTCATAAAAGTTCAAACATTGGTGACCTTGACCTCAGATTCAGATGTAACGTTGTCTGAAAACCTTTTAATGCAAAATGTCAAAGAGGTCATGTAAGACTTCTTAAACCCATGCCATAGCTGTATTTACTCAGGAAGAATATCACACAGGCCTCTCATACTGATAGATTAGCTGCATCTACTGATAATCTCTGACAATCTGGAATTTGGCAACTTTAGTTCAAATTCGTGCACATTTTATTTTAAAAGTTTCTGAGTGTTGCAGTATAATATGTAGCTATAATAGCAGCACTGTTTCAGTCTTTGACAAAATAACATTCAAAACTTTTTCCCAGTTAACATTCAGTGATTGTTCATAATAATCACTCGCCTGCTGTAAATGGACGGATTAAAAAAAAAGATTTTCATTTCAGCATTAAAGTCTTAAATATCTTTTAACCTGGTAAAAGTTGACCTGGTAGTTCTGTCTTCTAGAACTTGTGCTCTCTGGAGTTGTTGTGCCAGGAGAGATGAAGAGACCAACAGAGAGCAGAGAGCCTGAGAAAGCTGAAAGTTGTGAGACAGGAGAGAGAAAAGGAGTTTTATGCTCAGGCCACTTTCGGCCGGCAGAACAAAGTTGTATGTTGTGAGTTTGTAGGTGACCGTTAATGAATGCTGTTCTCTGCATGTTGGGCTGTGTGTTTTTCAGCCTGTGGTTAGTCCGTTAACAGAAACTAGCAGCTCTGTGGTCGTCATGTTTCCTCTGTCAGATAAAAATACTTCAGCTGCTCAGGTTGTCATGCAGGACTGTTACTGCACAAACAGAATCAAACTTAGATCAGTTCTGCTCACATATATGTCACAGATTTATATTTGAATCATTTTATAGTTTACATGACATCCTGGACCAGTCAGTCTGAGGATCCCTTTAGTTAAAATGTCAAATCATTGATATGATGTTATGAATTATAACTGTTACTTACTACATTGATGCTTTACTGTTATTAAGAATTTTGCAATTAGGCTTCATGTTTACTGTGTACAACAACAACAACAACAACAAAAAAAACATTTGCATCACTTACTTCATATTTAATACTGAAACTTTTTCAAATTCCCCAAAAGTTTCATCTTAATTTAAATTGAACTCACATAAATGAAGCTTTAACTTGAGTTTGTTTCTCCTGTAACCAGTTTAATACTTCAGAAACAATGTCTGCCTCACCGTGTTTAAAAGTGTTTTAAATCCTCTCCCCATTTTGTCAGTTTACTTCACATAAACATAACAGAGTTTCAGAGCTGCTTATTCTTCTCATGTTGAACTTTGTGTGTTTGTGTTCAGACTTTAAACCAGAGCCAGACATCGTCTACTCTTCACTGAAGTAGTCCACCAGTCCAAACACCGATGTCCAGTTGCTGGTCTCTAACTGGTCCACACAGCCCATCAGACCTGAGGAATTTGACTTATAATACTTATTTGTTATATTGTGTTGTGTCTTCACATTATAATGTACACTCTCTGGGGTTGTACAAGTCTGTCTGTATATAGTTTGACTAAAAGTAATTAAAAATATAAATGTAATGCATTACTTTAAATGTCCTCTGTAACTTTGCTGTTTGTTCATTTCATTTCTAAGTGTGGCACCGTGCTGTCGCCTGCTTCCTCTGCAACATCAGTAAACTTAGCTCACATGTCGTTCCTGTTGTGTGGTTCTGTGGGTTTGAGAAAAAGCGCTGATGGAAAATTTGTCTCTAACTGATTCACACCAACAGACAAACAGCTTAACCTCGATCACAGACTAAAAACAGCACGAACATCATTCATGGCTAAAAAGAACAAAGTGTGTTTGTTTGAAGAGTTTTAATTCAAGGAAATCAAATTTGTAAGAATTTTCTCTCTGGTTAACTTGGTGTTAGCGTGCTCTTTTTGTAGATTTTTCTGGTTGACATACCCTGCCATGACACCAGCTGCTATTTACTTTAGCAGCTAATGACTTGTATAAAAATGCTATTACAGCAGCAACATTAAAGTATAACATTAAAAGATGAATATTATTAATCTTTTTTTTTATACACCGCCCCCTAGAGCCTTTTGTATCTCAGTGAAATCCAGATTTATCTATTAATTTTCTCATCCTTTACCTTCTTTTTAAAGCTTTTTCTGGCTGACTTTCAACAGACAAATACAGTCACTTTGGTCTTGTGAGACTTATAAAATTATAAGTCAAAATTCTTATGTATTTCTTGTTCAAGCAGCAGACAACAACAGCAACAGATTTTTTTACATTTTGTATTTTTTTTTATTTTAAACCCCTTATTATATCCACACGTGGGAAATTTTTGTAGTCCTCTGCGTTTTTACCCTTTCATTTAGAGAAGCAGTGGGCAGCTACCAATCCAGCACCCAGGGAGCAGTGTGTAGAGACGGTACCATTCACTTCTGATCTAAATATTCCTTGTGTGTGTGTGCTCAGAGTTTTCATCAGAGCCAGAAGTCAACTAGTCTTCACTGAATCACATCATGTTACACAATATGGCACATCCATCCATTCTCTTCCACTTACCTTGTCAGGATCGCAGGGCTAACACAGAGACAGACAACCATTCACCCTCACATTCAAACATTCAAATTTAGAGTTACTATTTAACCTAACCCCAGGTCTTTGGACTGTGGGAGGAAGCTGTGCACTGTGGGGGGTGGCTGTAGCTCAGGTGGTAGAGCAGGTCATCTACTGATTGGAAGGTTGGTGGTTCGATTCCTGGCTTCCCCTAGTCTGCATGCCAAATATCCTTGGGCAAGATACTAACCCCAAATTGCTCTCCGATGCATTCATCGAAGTATGAATGTGTGTGAATGTTAGCTATAAAGCACTTAGAAAGATGTGCTTGTGCGAATGGGTCTGAATGGGTGAATGCACAAGTTGTGTAAAGCGCTTTGAGTGCTCAGATGAGTAGAAAAGCGCTATATAAGAACCAGTCCATTTGTGCAGTCATCCAGGTAAGTCGATATTCAGATTTAGTCTCAGTAGCTTTTGGACATATTTGTGATCTGCCGGCAGAATTTTATTGATCTGGTAACTGGCGTAAAGCCTGATTTATGGTCATTTTTATTTCAGATATAAAGAAACATATCAGAAATCTTTGCTCAGTATTTGATTTTTAATAACTAAAGATCAGCTGCGAGATAAAGCTGATGGACTTTTTTAAGCTTTTAGTGCTGCAGCTTCTATCTGAGATCTGGATCTGAGCTCAGCTGGTTTGTTCATCTCTCTGGAACTGGATGAGCAGGATTCCAGAGAAATTATGCCCATGGGATCATTGGTAATGCTGCAAACCTTCATCACATTCACTGTTAGAGAAAAAAAAAATCAAACAAACAGAGACATGGTTATTTATGAAAATACAGAGAGAGCCGAGGACATACACAGCATATGAAGAAAAAAACAAGATATTAAAATGTTAAAATTAATATGCTGATTTTCCTCATATGAAGCGCTCTTTCCATCACACTAGCCAAAATGTGGCTGGCACTGACAAACCACGTGATCAAATACATGTTTACATTTTATCATAATGACATTTTTATACTTTTTTCTTTGCATTTACTTAGAAACCTGTGAAGTTTCAATCAATAATATCTTTATTCAGATCCATTTAGATTTACTCCGTTTTTTGGAATAAAATACTAAAATATAACTGAAGAACGGCTGCTGTACCTTTGTGTAAGATTGACACAGCAGTAGCTGTTTTTACCTTTAGTGACATCATCTTTTACGCATTTGTCATCACAGCATTGGAAGATGGTGAAAGATGTACCCTTAGGCCCCCTCCTCGAATCAGAGATGGTCTTTCCCTTTTCACGTAAATGGCCTCCTTGACTCTGCGCTCAAACCAGCAAACTGATCAGTACTGTGAATCCAATCATTGGAAGATTTAAAATCAGTGAATGAAGGCTAGAAACTTTCCACCCGACAGACTTGAGTGAATGTTGCTCTCTCTCTACACAAAACCATGCACATAACAATCACAAAACAGAGGGGAAGAAATAAATGGGAACGTAATTCATGCCATACACTGACATTTGAATAAAGGACGTGTGATAAGTGTGGATCTGTGGATGATTCAAGGCAGTGAAAAGAAAATAATTAAAAAACAAAGAAAACTTTTCTGATGTCACTCAGACAGATTCCTGAGGAAACAGCTCACCTAGAGAGGCTGTGGTCCACTAGAATAAGCAAGAATATTTAAATGTGACTGAGTCCGGTTCACCGTTTGGCCTCCACACTTGAAATTTTAAATCTTCTAATTAAATTCATGAGCTAAAATGTATTCTGTAAATATAAGGTCCAGCTTTAGCTTCCTGAAGAAAAAAAAAAGCATAAAATCTGAATGCAGCTTCTCCGTGTCTGGTTCTGACTCTGGGAACTGATAAAAGACCGGATCCAGATGACCTGAGGGATCTGGAAGGTTCACACTGGGTCAGGAGGTCACTGATGTATTTTGGTCCTAAACCATCAGAACTTTAAAGTCTATCCTCTGACGGACAGGCAGCCAGTGTAAAGACCTCAGAGCTGGACTGATGTGGTCAACTTTTTTGGTCTTAGTGAGGACTCGAGCAGCAGAGCTCTGAATGAGCTGTAGTTGTCTGACTGACTTTTTAGGTAGACCTGTAAAGATGCTGTTACAGTAATCGAGCCTACTAAAGATGAATGCATGATTTTCCAGGTCCTGTTGAGACATCAGATCTTTTATCCTTGATATACTCTTGAGGTGATAGTAAGCTGATTTTGTTATTGTCTTAATATGTTTCTAAGTTTAGGTCTGCATCCATCACCCAAATTTCTCACCTGGTTTGTGGTTTTTATGTGTATAGATTGAAAAACAAGCTTATCTACATTTTTAACATTCAGAATCTGCCTTCAGGCAGTGAGACGTTCTTTCAATTCTTAAAGTTTGAATCATGAGTTTGTTTTGAGAAGAAAAAGATTCTGCAGATACTTTCTGTTCTCTCTGGAAAAACACAGGCTCTGATAAGGAGGACGTTTGTGGAGGTGAAAGTGAAAGTAGCAAAGTTTCTTTGCTACAGACTTTAGTCCAAGAAGATCAGCGATGTCGATCTGACACCACTTCTTAATGGATATTAACATCACATGTTCTACAGACAGGATAACTGATGTAAAACCTTATTTGTGGCTGTTTTATATCAGATTTGTTCATGTTTAAAGAGGAAAAAAGTGATCGAGTGTTTTTCACCCTTCAGTGCTGCAGTTTGTCTTTGTGTGTTTTTCATCTGCTGTTGCCTGGAGCTGAATTCAGGTGGTTTCTGACAGTTTGTCTGGAACTGGGTCGCAGGTTTTTCGCTTGCTCAAAGGGGGTCATGTGATTGTTGAGGTTTTCTCTGGTGGATCTTTATTTTACAATATAAAGCAACTGGAGTCAACCGGTGTTGATATTTGATGGCTATATAAGTATAATTAGATTATTTTAAATTATGTCAACAGCCCAACATCAGACCACTAAAATTTCTAGTAACTGTACAAACGGAAATATCAGAGCTCAGTGTGTATTTATAATGACTGGTTGCCAGTGATGCTTAATTTCTAACAGTGTAGACTTTTCAGACTGAAAGCTGCAGCACGCTCTCTGCAGGGTCAGTTGCTACTTTATAAGTGCATTACTGACATGGCACTGACCTTTATATCCTCTTGTTTACACCCTGCAGTAAAACAGACACAGGAACATGTGGCTAGAAAGTTGAATATAACCTTCTTTTTTTTTTATATAACATAAAAAGTCCACGTCCTACTCTTTGGACATACCTGTGTACATTTTATGTGTAAAAACTCATGTGAAGAATTATTCTACTGCTCTGCTCCATGATTATATACATGTATATACTCTCCAATGTAGTTCCTGGGATCAATGAATAAATGTTGTTCCAGGTTCAACATTGCAAGTGACCAATCACATTGTTGTGTCGTCCCCCTTTTGTGCCTTTGAAAAATACCGCCTTAAAAAAAATCTACTTCACTTGCGAGAAGAGAAACCGCTTCTGTCCGCCGATCCAGGAACTTGAATTCCTTGTATTTCAGGATACTATTCTTTAATAAACAGTGAGCATTATACATATTGTCCTTACAGAGGCGGTTTCTCTTCTCACAAGTGAAGTAGATTTTTTGAAGCAGTTTGTTTTTTCCGAGGTCGCGGATGACGTCAGGAGAAGGTGATTGGTCACTTGCAATGTTGAACCTGGAACAACATTATTTATGATGACGAGGGAAAAACACCAACACGAGGATATCAGATCATCCATATATATATATATACACACTAGACCCTATACTAGTTCTTATGTTACTATGTTTACATATTGTATTTATATCCTTGTCAGTAAATGTTTTTGTATGCACCATCTGAGGAAGTATATTGCTTTAATGTTGTTATGGTAGTGTGATGACAATAAAGAGTCTGAAATTTTTAATCCAGAAATAGTGCTGAAAAGAACAACAAACACAAGACTTTTACTTAAAATATCTTTTTTTAATTAAAAACAAAGCTTAACAAGCACAGTAACTGCTTTGTACACATTTCTCTTAAATAAAAAAATAACAACAAATGGAGCATTTACAGTGTAAATACTGATAGATGCTGCAGTGCACATGAATTGCTCTTAGTCTGGCTCATCACCTGGGACCTGTTTGTCATGGGAGACCCTACCAGGAGCTGAACGCTCCAGACAACTCAGCTCCCAGGATCGTCTGAGCTCACAAACCCCTCCACCACGATAAGGTGGCAATTCAAGGAGGGGGGTGATATAGCCTCTAGGGGAATCCCCTACAGGCCTATCTTACTCAATTAGGTTATAAAGGCAGGTCTTTCAAATAACTGGTACATTAGCTTCTTTATTTCTAAGGAAACATAGCCGTGTCTGTTTATGAAATAAATACAAAAATATTTGTTCTCTTTTTTCTGGATTTTTATAGATACAAAAGGCCACAAAAATCATCACAGCTGAAACTGACAGACCAACGATCAGGCCAACAGATCGACCCTCTCCGAGTGCTCCTGGTGGACCTGCAGGTGAGACACAGGTATGAGGTGTGAGCTGATTTCTACAAAGTCTCATCAACAAGATCAAAATTTAGGAAGCAGCTTCACCTCTGATCACGCACACACTCAACTCTACTCACTCACCTGGAGGAACAACAACACTCAGGTTAATGGTGCTGATGGATTTCCACAAGCGTGTTTCCTCCATGAAGACACGACACTCGTATGTTCCAGCGTCATTAACTGTCACATTGTTCAGAATCAAGGACACGTCTCCATCCTTCATCTGTCTGTCCAGCAGATCCACCCGGTTCTTAAAAGATGGATGCTGGTTGTGAGTGTCAAAGTGCCCGTCCCGACTTAACAGGACATATTCTGTCTTCATGTTGGATTTGCTCCACTCTACAGCTACGATGGAGGTGTTTGAAGCTCGACACGTCAGAATGACGTTCTGTTCACATTCAGCTGTGATGTTTTTGTGGTCTGAAAGAATGAAAACAACAAAAAGTCAACAGTTTGAAAAGTTCAGTGTAGCTTCTCACATCTGCACCACTGATCAGTGAGGTAAGCTACAGAGACACTGCTGAGCTCTGCTCTATCTCATCTTTTATTGACTCACTGACATTAAGAAGCAGTTCAAAATTCAAACTGCCCTCAGATTGCACCGCTCTCTGAGCAGTAGTGGGCTGCGGAACTGCCTGCTAAAACCAAAGTACAATACTGCAGAAAAAAGCAGTGACATGTCACTGTCACACATCTGTCAAACATGTCATACATCTCTGTTTTCCCTTTGGTTAGATTAAAAATAATCAATAGATAACAATAACCATAAAAAATAAAGTTTATAAAAGTCCATTTATCATTTCTCAAATGTAACTAATCTTAAAGAGCATTAAAAATTCACTTACAGCGAAGTAAAAACACCAACTGTGTTACAGAGACTCTGCAGCTTCTAGCAGCAGCAGGCTGTTTTCAGTTTGTTCAATGAGAACAAATAGAAGCTGTTTAACTGTGAATAATAGGTGAATAATCTTACCTTGAGATGCTGCGATGAGGCCCAGAAGCACAGCCACAAAGACTGTGCGTTTGGTGTTCAGCATTTTCTGTGTGCACACAGAAGGTTGCCCTTTCATTAAGAAATTAGGTGCAACGGAGGCACTCTCTGAATCACTCCAAATGTTTTAATAGGCAATGTCTCCTGTTTTAATCCCGTAATTCAGCTACAGGTTTTACAGAAACAAAAACTTGTGACAGTGCAGTAGGTATAACTACACCTTTCTGAATGCACACAGAACCACCAACAGCGTTTCCATGGTGTGTCTGTGGATTTATACACAGCTGTGAATTGACTCCACCTACCGCAGGTGGGCCCTGGCACTTTAGGCCCACCCACTTCAGCCAGGGGCCCAACATAGCATTATCTACATTTGTTTTTTTGTTTTTTTCAAGTATTAAAATAATAAATAATGATCCAAAGACTAATCTGTGTCCCTTTTCTTTAAATAATACTTACAAAATAGAAGAAAAAAAAAACACCACCTTTAGCACTGCCCAACACTCATGTTCAGAGGTTGTTCAGTGGAGCATGAAGAAATTTTGCACATTTTTTTTTTTAAATTTATTCTTTTATAAATGTTGAGATGGATTCAGTATTTTGTGACACATGCATGATATAAGGCTCAGTTTGAGTTTGAGTTTTTCCTGCTGCTTACGACTCACACCTGAAGTCAGTCCTGAGAATTATTAGCTGTAATTAATGGATGTGTGCTTTCTAGCATTTTTATTGAGAGTTTCACACATTTTAAGTTTTAGTTTTTATTGTTTTAATAGTAGAAACCCTGCTCCCTGTGCAGTATGAGAGTAAAGGGCTCATGGTGTCAAGTCACTGAATGCAGTAAATGCAGGTTCTATTGTAAGTGGAAAAACGTTTGGAGCAATAAAAGTGACAATAAACAAAAAAAAAATCTTAATTTTTTCATGTTTTGCATTGAAATTAAAGAGACAACATGTTTATTTTACTCATCATTTCTTCTTGTTATGTTTAAACTGTGCAAAATAAAGGCTTAATCAAATCATCTGTTTCCGTAGCTCAAACCATTCTGGTCTGTACAAGATCAGATATCCGTGAATCCATGGTAGATCTCATTAGTTTGAGATAAATGTGAGTTTAACAGTGAACAGAAGACACTCGATGAGGTGAATGTGCTGCTAACAGGATTGTGTTTAAACATAGGAGCCATCTAAACTTGCACTCAGCTGGTGTTCTCTGGATCACCTCAGTCCAGGTGGTGTTTTTATGGCATCTGATTTATTTTAGCTGCTGAAACATTAGATTTTTTTTAAAAAAATGGAAAAAAAACAAAACAACAACAAAAAAAAAAACCCACACACTTCCCCTATATCCATATGTCCATTTTTTTTTTTTTTTTTTTTTTGTTTATCTCAGACACCTACGTGCTTGTTGGGATCTGTGCAAGTTAAAGTTTAATTTTAATTTTAGTTTTCCTGTTATAAACTGTAGATAAAGAAATTAGATCTCCAGAGTGACACTCAGCTTGTTTGTTCTACATGCAGGACTTTGTTCAGCTGATTCCTGATACTGAATGTAGTTTTATTTATGACTGTGTTTGCAGTGAAGCTGCAGCATGTTCTCTGGATATGCAAGGACTTCCTTAATTTTTTTATGAAGTATATGTCCCATCATTTTATCTAAGGGTACACACTCATGTAAGACATTTTCATTCTTTTATTTTAAATGTCTTTTTCTGTTATTAAAAAAAAGTTCAGCAAAACATGTATTTCTGCACAACTCTCAAAAAAAAAAACCTAACAAAAGCACAACCAATGAAGCATTTACTTATGAACGCTGAAGTGCACATTGCTCTTAGTCTGGCTTGTTACCTGGTACCTGTTTTTTATGGAGGACCCTACCATGTTTTCTGTGTGCATTATTAAATTAGGTCAAACATCCTATCTACAGTAAGTTTCTGCCTACCGTGGGTGGGACCTGGTTCCTTAGATCCATCCATCAATATCCATCCAAACCATTTTCTTCGGTTTTATTTCCAGTTATCAAAACCAATGAAATAACATAAACGTTTTGATTGTTGATTTATTTTAAGTGGGAAAAAAAAGTAAAACACGACCTTTCCCACCTTTTAAATCTGAGTAAAAACTCGTGATGCAGAGGTGGTTCACAGAGTTGTTTTCTTATGTTGTTTTTTTTTTTTTTACTTCGTTAGTACAGTTGCCATGGATGTCATATCTCGTGACAATTGCATTTTGCTTTAGACTTTCACAGTTTTATTTTTATTTATAGTTTCTTTTTTTATTAACAGTAAGAAAGCTTTTCTGAGCCAAGCATATCTGTGGCTGTTTGTATTCTTTTTTCTGAGTTTCTCAGTCTGCATTTTCTGTTTTTAAGAACAGAAACAGTTAATGGTGTTTCTGAGTTATTTTTTTCTGAACCACTTTCTTCTGCACCTCTGTAAACCAACCCAAAAACTGTTATCGTGCATGTATGCAGGCCTTCCAAGTGACCGTTGTATTTTACTGCCTGCAGCCCCAGAGACTAGTGATTCAGACGGAGCCTTTCCACAGACTGAGTACCATGCACCAATTCTTGCTCTTAGAGTGGGCCCACCATGCTTCTCCACCTGAATCTTTTTCTGTGGTGAGGCCTGCTGGATCCCAACCACAGCTTCATTCACTCATTCACTCAGCTTTCATGGAGGTCTGGGTGTCCTGCAGCACAGCACAAGCTGCCAGGAGTCAGCTGTGAGCACTGACCAGCCAGTGCTACCCGAGCTGCCTTAGCTTCAAGCATCCCTCAAATCCTCTCCAGAGCCTTCAGTGCTGCTCGAGCCACCTGAGCCTCAAGACTCTATATGACCTGAGCTCTATCCAGTGTCCCCTGCAACATCTGTATATAAACCTAAGTCCAGGAGTTCAGCATCATCTATTTCTGAGTCCCTCTGCTTCTGCATCTTCATCTCCATCTCCTCCAACTTCACTGCCATCCTTTGACCGAGCCACCAGATCTGTCCTGTTGCCTTTGCTGACACTCGCCTGCGGCTAAACCAGAGGCGTTCTTTTATTATTTTCCTTGTTATGTTTTTACTTTTCTGCCTCTACTTTAAAAGTTTGTGTTCATTGTGCTTTGCTTTTAGTTTTGCTTCCTTTGTCTCTTCGCATGTTTGCCATCAGCCTAATACATAATGTGCTTTTTGTGAAACACACTGTCTCTCTGCACATCAACATTTGAGTCCTCAAACACAAACACTTGGCCTGCACGTCACACAGACCGTGACAAGTTAAAGAAGGTCAATGTTCACATTGTCTATCTGCTCGACAAACCTGTGATTTACAGGAAGGGCATTGCTTATCTGATAACTAATATGAAGCCTCATTTACAACTCTGTTTTTACCACTTGCTGTCTAAAGATCTGCTGAGTGAGGGTTTTTAACTCCTCAGTGGTGTAGTTTGTCTCTGTGTCTTTCACCCTGTGCAGTGATTATCACTTCTATAATAAACTGAAAATCTCAAACTAGATAAACTTATCAGGCTTCACACGCAAATAAAGGACAGCATGAGTAAATCTAGCCGTTAGATACTTTAATGGTATTAAAAATTTGAGTCTTGGGTCACAGTTGAATGGTCAGATAAAAAAAATATTTGAGATATAAAATCTCATCATATTTCATGGAGCCTCAAAGGGAAATGTGATGAGCTGAAGGCGAATTCATACAGTTTATAAAGCAAACCAACATGAATTTGCTTAAGAATGTGATGGCAGATTACTTATGCTAAAGTATTTTATTTCTAATGTATTACAACTTAAAAACTACAATAGTATTCTGTTTGTTCATTTGAATAGTTTCCTAGGAGTGTCACGTCCTGGGTGGCTAACTCAGTGTTTTCTGTTTCGTATCATCAATCTTTGATTTCTTGATGTGTCTTTGTTAGTTCTTGGGCTTTTTCTTTTGTGTTAGTATTGTGCCTCTGAGTTCAGTCTGTGGATTTCCTCTTTTACTTTGAAGGTCTTGTCTCGTGTTAGTATATTCTGTTTTAGTTCTTTCTTGCCCAATTAGTTCCAGCTGTATTGCCACCGGTTCCTTGTTCTGTCATGTTCCTGCCTGTGTATTTATAGTGTGTGTCCTCAAAAAGTGATCAGGAAGAGGCAAAATGTGAACTTAAAAACATTGCTTTATTGAAGGGCTCGGAAGTAATACAAAACAATATCAAAACTAAACTGGGAGAATTCTAAGAATACAGGAAGACACTGGGAAACACATAGCAAGAGGGTAGTGATGGCCCGCTTGAAGCTGACTCTTCGGTGCGTGTGTCAAAAAAATCAACACACTGCTTCAGAAGCACTGTGTCAAAGCTTGATTCGCTTGGCCAGAGTCACGTGATCAGTGACATCCGAAGCTTCATTTAGAGCCTAACTACTTCGGTGTCTGATTCAATGTTTTATAAGGAAGTGAATCATTCGCGGGATTTGTGGAGTGTTTTGATGGTGACAGATAGCGAACCACTGATAATTCCACTGAGAGATTTGAAGCCAGTGAGGAATAGAGGAGGTTCTGTTGTGTGGGAGTATTTTGAGTTGGTTTTGGTCAGTTGGGTGGGTTTTCCAGATTTGTGTTCTGGCTGTTTGCTTTTGTTTTGTGCGTGTTTATTTTATCTTATAATGGGAAAAAACTTAAAATGTCAAAAAATCTGCTTTCATAATATAAATATCATTAAATAACTTTAGAAAAACTTCCACTTGACCCTTTACATGTAATGTTATAAAAATATATATTTTATTGTTTAATTAATCTGAAAATGTTAGTCTGCCAAATGTGCAGCAATTTAATCTATTTATTCTCTTTAGCTAATAGTTTGTAGGGCCCAGGTAGACTGTATAACTGCATCTCTACCAGTTTCTCTGCACTCCAGCCTCCTCTGTGCCATGTGAAGGGATTTCCCTTAAGGCAGGAGAAATTATCTCCACGAAAAGGAACAGGTTCGGCCATCGCACACTAGAACAAATTCTCTTCTTAAATAAAAATGAAAAAGGATTATTTTAATGTTTAATGTTTTTAATTGCAAGTTAATAAGCATTTCCCCTTTCCAGTTCACAATCAATTCTACCCCCAGGTCAAAAATATGTATAGGAGAATTTCCCTAATATAATATTTATAAATATACCCGTCTAGCGATTAATTGCATAAGTGCATGGAGGCAGGACCTCACAGCAGAACCTTACTCCATAATGTGTTGTACATTATTATATGTATGTTATATGTAACATGGTATTTTTCAATTTATTTGATGTATTTGATGTATTTATCAACATCAAGAAGTCACAAGCAAAGAAAGACCAAACCATGGTGCATGTTTAAACAAGGAGAGTTTACTGGTCAAAATTATTTATTGAAGAAAAACAACATTTTTGTCACCCCAAAAAATACACGTTTAAAGCAACACAAAGTGGCCCAATATCAGACAGAATTCCACTCTGCAATCATTATGAAGCAGTCGGTTTTATTTTGTGGATTCAAGCTGCTCTTCATATTTTTGGCCACCAGATGTCACCAGAGAGGACTGTGTTGACAAGCTTCGAGTAATGAACCGTTTTTCAATACATCACTACAAGAGGGTGAACGAACGTTAACGACGCAACCACGAGCACTGGAGGACGCACACTATAAATACACAGACAGGGACAACATGAGGGAATGAGGAACAAGTTGAAACACAGCTGGAACTAATTGGACTAGACAAGGAAGTAAGAAACAAACCTAAACAACCAAGAAGCAGCTTCACCTCTGATCACATACACTGAACTCTACTCACTCACCTGGAGGAACAACAACCAGGTATATGATGCTGATGGATATTAACATTCCTGTTTCTGCCATGAAGACACAACACTTGTATGTTCCAGTGGCATTAATTGTCACATTGTTCAGAGTCAAAGACACATGTCCGTCCATCATCTGTCTGTTCTGCACATTTTAGATGTGTCCTTGATCCAACACAGCTGATTTAAATGGCTAAATGACCTCCTCAACATGTCTTGAAGTTCTCCAGAGGCCTGGTAATGAACTAATCATTTGATTCAGGTGTGTTGACCCAGGGTGAGATCTAAAACCTGCAGGACACCAGCCCTTGAGGCCTAGAGTTGCCTACCCCTGTTGTGCACAATATAACAGAGACTATGCTATGTGACTGTCCTAAACTATAGCAGTAACCAATGTGAGGAAATGGTGAATGTTGCGAATGAATGACAGTCATGATCCATTGGGAGGGATAGGGGGGAGGAGGAGTGTTGAAGGATTAAGTGATGGAGAGGTTCAGCGGAGACTGAGTTCAATGGGGTGACAGCTGTGGCGAAGAAGCTGTTCCTAAACCTTTTGGTTTTAGTCTGAAGGGTCCTGTAGTGCCTTCTAGCAGGGAAGAGCTGGAAGAGTTTATTGGCAGGATGAGAAGAGTCTCTGAGAATGATGCATGCTGTAGACATCTCTTCTTCTGGACATTCTCAAGGGCAGGAAGTGAAGTCCCTTTGATGTGTTGGACAGTTTTCACCATTTTATTGTGGGACACACCTAAAACCTTGCGGTCTGCAAGTGTGTCAAGATGCTCTCTGTTGCACAGTGGTAGAAGTTAATTAATCAGCAGACACGTGGTTCTTCCCCAATGTCCTCAGGAAAAAGGGGCCCTAATGGGCCTTTTTGACCAGGCTGGAGATGCTGGTGTACCAGGACAGATTCTCAGATGTCGAGATATTGAGCATTGATACTGCCCAGTGGTTATGGACATCTATGATGGTAAGAGTGAGTTTTGTAACTTTATGGTGGCTGACAGATTTTGGGGGTAGTGTTTTCAGGAAGTCAGTGTGTGTGGTTTCCTGACTGACTTCAGCCACTTGCAATGTTTCTTTTTTTTTTGTTGTTTGTTTGTTTGTTTTTTTACTCAGTGAAGGCATCACAGTGGTACCCATGTTCCCCTTTATGTCAGCTAATTATGTTGGGGCCCATGTCCGTCAGTTATCAGTCAGTTTGACCATTTTAAAGCTTTTTCCTTTTGTATTTGTTGCAGTCAGACAAAGAAACCGTTGCTTTCAAGAAAAAACACAACAGTGGCATCCTTTCACAGAGGAAGAGGAGGAGGGTTTGACTTTAACTGACTGTGAACTGGTCAAAGTATCGATCTGATATCACTGAGAGGAGGATGAAGAATACATCTCTACTGTGGTTGCTCTGTAAGTACACTTATCTATGAAAATCTGTTTTCTTCATCACAAACATTCAGATTGGATTAGAATAGGAGAGCAGTAGATTCGTTTTTTTATAAAGAACACCAAGAAGAAAGAAGAGGGTCAACAGGAAATCAGAATATTTCATAATAAATTAATACAGTGCAGAAAACTGACATGGATACATTGATTTACAGTTTTGTGTTCAGCCCTCATGTTCAGATTTTTACAGCTTTTTGTGTCCATGTATTTTGGTTCTGTATTTTGTGCTGCTTTCTGTTATTTCTTATGGTTTATGGGTCTTTATTTTAATTTACCTGATACTACTTCCTTTTGCTGTTATTGTATGCCTTCAGTTCTTTAGTCCTGATGCTTGTTTAGGTTCATTTTGTGTGTCGTGTCTTTGTAGCTTCCTTTTGGTCTGTTGAGGATGTTAGCTTTGCTTTTCTGGTGCTTATGAATTTCTTGTTTTATGTGCTTTTAGTTCCTTGACTGTTTGACCTTTTGTGCTCCTATTCTGTTGTCTTTTGTCTCTATCTCAAGTTCACATATGTGAGTCTGTCATCTGGTACTTCCTGATTTTTTTTTTTATTATTTTTTTTTTTGGGGGGGGGGGGGGGGTGTTGGTGGTGTTTTGTCTCTTGTGTGTTGTACGTACGTATGTATGTACACACATACATACGTGTGTGTGTTTAATTTCCCTGTCATCATTATTCCTAATTTCTTCTTCTGATTTATTCCTTATACTCTCCCCTTGTCCGTCATGGTGTCTGCAATGCAGCGGGCTCCTGTGTCTTTTCCTATTTTTTTGGCACTGCCTTGTTTTGCTTTTTTTGTATTTTAAACAACTCAAGTTTTTTAAACTGTTTTAAGTTCATTTCTTGTCTTGTGAGTCCAGCATCTTCATCCTGCCTACCATACAAATGTTTCAATGAAACAGACTGCTCAGTAACTTTATCTATAATATTCTACATATAGTTAAAAACATAAGTTTAAATAAATGGTGTGGAGTACAATGTTTGAATCCAGAATGTGTCAGAGCTAAAGTAGAAAGCTGCAAAACACAGAAATACTTGAATATAGTATGAAGAATTTCCACTAACTACTTGAGTAAATGTACTACTTTACATTGTGTCACTAGTAATATTAACAGATTACCAGCACTCTACTCCAGCAGACAAGCCTCTGTGTAGAACATTAAAGACAAAACTGCTTCATTCTTTCTCCGCTTATCAGTGGACCACTCAGGAAAAAACAAAACAAAAACATGACGTCTGGTGGATTTATTTTTATTGGAGATTATGTATCGGAATTTAAGGAGCAGGAACACGCCTCCAAACACACTTCTTCCGGTTCTCATCTATATAGGTTCCCCCATTTCTGCAAGCTGTCATTCTTGTGTGCGTGCCCCACCTTCCCTCCTTTTTACAATTCTTTAACTTCTTCACTCCTATTTAGTATTAGTATTTAGATCTGCCAGGCCTGGGAGCCATCGCCAGTCCCTTTTGAGGCCTTTCCCAAAGCCCAGCTCAAGTCATGTCCAAGCATTCACCTTTACCTGCTAAAACGCTGCCAAACGTCAAATGAGGATGTGTGCCCAGCTGAACTGCTGTTTTAAATGACACATTTAAATCAACCTGTGTTTCATGTCTCTTTAGTTCTGATCTCACCACTGAGCTGCACAACAAACCAAGGTCAGTAACCTTCTTCTGTCACAGTTTAAACCTGACATGATCTAAACCTCACTAAGTGCCTCGTCCTTTTTTAACCTTTCTTGTAGCATGACATGATAATCATACAGAAACTGATCACTTCAGCCTGATGAATATTTGACCCTCATAAGTATAAGGGAAGTACAGTCACATCATTTATTTTATTTAAATTAAATTACTAAATATCCTCTTCACAGCTCGTCTGACTGTGAGTCCCAGCAGCTCTCAGTTCTTTAAAGGAGACTTTGTGTCTCTGAGCTGTGAGGAGGACGACAGCTCTGCTGGATGGACTCTGAGGAGAAACACAAGCAAACGACAGAGGACTCGGTGTGGAGATGGGTGGGGAAAACCAGCTGGTTCTTCCTGTAATGTTGGTCACATCTACACATGGGAGAGTGGAGTTTACTGGTGTGAGTCCAGAGAGGGTCCCATCAGTAACATGGTTAACCTGACAGTCACTGGTAAGCTGAGTGTGTGGAGTTAGTGTTGATGAAGCTGTGTGTAAATGGATGAAATGCTGTAGTTTGTCTCTGTGTTGAGGTGGATCAGTGATCCTGCAGAGTCCTGTCCTCCCTGTGATGGAGGGAGATGACGTCACTCTGCTCTGTAAAACAAAGACCACTCCCTCCAACCTCCCAGCTGCTTTCTTCAAAGATGGCTCCCTCATCAGGAAGCAGCCTACAGGTCACATGACCATCCAGCATGTTTCCAGGTCTGATGAAGGCCTCTACAAGTGTGACATCAGCGGTCATGGAGAGTCTCCATCCAGCTGGATCACTGTCACAGGTGACACACTCACCTGTCTGTGTTTCTGCAGGTTTAACATTCACAATGTGACGACAACTTAATGACTGTGTTTGCTTTATTTCAGACAAACACACCACCACACCTCCACCTACATCCACACCTCCCCCTACATCAACACCTCCATCTTCATCCACTTCTCCTCCATCACTGTCCTCCACTGCTCTCTCTGTGCTGTCATTTCTTAAATCGATTTGTGGGTTCTTACTGGTGTTACTGGTTCTGTTAGGGAGACCATGTGTTCACAGGAAAACTGAAGGTGAGACTCAGACTTTGTTTTACAAAGTCAATTATTTTGATGTGATATTCACTAATATTTTTCTCACAGCATGAAACAGTAAATCCATGTGCTGTTCATTCTGGCTCATTTCAGCTGATGGAGGAGATGACATCACGTACAGTCACAGAAAATCTCAAGTCATCAACAACAGCCAATCAGAGGAAGCTGAGGTAGTTTTTAACGTGTTTAGGCTTCATGTTATAATTTTAATTTTATAAAACTTTGTTAAAGGAACTCTGTGAACTCACTGAACTTAAACTAATGTGACACACAACTTTATGAATTCAACAACTCACTACGTACAAAAAAAATCTCATACAAGTTCAAACATTGGTGACCTTGACCTCAGATTCAGATGTAAAGTTGTCTGAAAATCTTTTAATGCAAAATGTCAAAGAGGTCATGTAAGACTTCTTAAACCCATGCCATAGCTGTATTTACTCAGGAAGAATATCACACAGGCCTCTCATACTGATAGATTAGCTGCATCTACTGATAATCTCTGACAATCTGGAATTTGGCAACTTTAGTTCAAATTCGTGCACATTTTATTTTAAAAGTTTCTGAGTGTTGCAGTATAATATGTAGCTATAGTAGCAGCACTGTTTCAGTCTTTGACAAAATAACATTCAAAACTTTTTCCCAGTTAACATTCAGTGATTGTTCATAATAATCACTCTCCTGCTGTAAATGGACGGATTAAAAAAAAAGATTTTCATTTCAGCATTAAAGTCTTAAATATCTTTTAACCTGGTAAAAGTTGACCTGGTAGTTCTGTCTTCTAGAACTTGTGCTCTCTGGAGTTGTTGTGCCAGGAGAGATGAAGAGACCAACAGAGAGCAGAGAGCCTGAGAAAGCTGGAAGTTGTGAGACAGGAGAGAGAAAAGGAGTTTTATGCTCAGGCCACTTTCGGCCAGCAGAACAAAGTTGTATGTTGTGAGTTTGTAGGTGACCGTTGATAAATGCTGTTCTCTGCATGTTGGGCTGTGTGTTTTTCAGCCTGTGGTTAGTCCGTTAGCAGAAACTAGCAGCTCTGTGGTCGTCATGTTTCCTCTGTCAGATAAAAATACTTCAGCTGCTCAGGTTGTCATGCAGGACTGTTACTGCACAAACAGAATCACACTTAGATCAGTTCTGCTCACATATATGTCACAGATTTATATTTCAATCATTTTATAGTTTACATGACATCCTGGACCAGTCAGTCTGAGGATCCTTTAGTTAAAATGTCAAATCATTCATATGATGTTATGAATTATAACTGTTACTTACTACATTAATGCTTTACTGTTATTAAGAATTTTGCAATTAGGCTTCATGTTTACTGTGTACAACAACAACAACAACAAAAACAACAACATTTGCATCACTTACTTCATATTTAATACTGAAACTTCTTCAAATTCCCCAAAAGTTTCATCTTAATTTAAATTGAACTCACATAAATGAAGCTTTAACTTGAGTTTGTTTCTCCTGTAACCAGTTTAATACTTCAGAAACAATGTCTGCCTCACCGTGTTTAAAAGTGTTTTAAATCCTCTCCCCATTTTGTCAGTTTACTTCACATAAACATAACAGAGTTTCAGAGCTGCTTATTCTTCTCATGTTGAACTTTGTGTGTTTGTGTTCAGACTTTAAACCAGAGCCAGACATCGTCTACTCTTGACTGAAGTAGTCCACCAGTCCAAACACCGATGTCCAGCTGCTGGTCTCTAACTGGTCCACACAGCCCATCAGACCTGAGGAATTTGACTTGTAATATTTGTTTGTTTATACTGTGTTGTGTCTTCTCATTATAATGTACACTCTCTGGGGTTGTATAAGTCTGTCTGTATATAGTTTGACTAAAAGTAATTAAAAATATAAATGTAATGCGTTACTTTAAATGTCCTCAGTAACTTTGCTGTTTGTTACATTTCATTTCTAAGCGTGGCACCGTGCTGTCGCCTGCTTCCTCAGCAGCATCAGTAAACTTTGCTCTCACATGTTGTTTCTGTTGTGTGGTTCTGTGGGTTTGAGAAAAAGCGCTGATGGAAAATTTGTCTCTAACTGATTCAAACCAACAGACAAACAGCTTAACCTCGGTCACAGACTAAAAACAGCACAAACATCATTCATGGCTAAAAATAACAAAGTGTGTTTGTTTGAAGAGTTTTAATTCAAGGAAATCGAATCTGTAAGAATTTTCTCTCTGGTTAGCTTGGTGTTAGCGTGCTCTTTTTGTAGATTTTTACACAGAGTTGAATTCACGATGGCGATTTGTTTTCTGTCCTTGATGCAGTTTACACTTTACCAACACACACTCAGCCTCTCAGTATTATCTCCACTCATTAAAAGTTGTAGACTTCACCACCATTTTCCTTCTCCCTGCAAACAAACTCACGTCGGCTGATTGTAGCAGGATATTGTATATTAAATGAATATATAAGGTAACCTAAGATTAGCATATTGAGAATGAGATGAAATATATCAAGTTAATTGTATTAACCTCTTAACTTACTGTCAGCAATCCCGAAATGCAGTATAACAAAATACAAGTAACTTAAAGGTGTTAGTCAAGCTCAGGGGTGACTGTGTATTTATAGTTGTCTGTGTATTGATACCGAAACATCCGATCGTCGTGTTTCACCTTATGGATCAGGATATTTGAAGATCGTTGTGTTTCCTCAATGATTTGAAGTAAATCTGTCTTTCATTACCAAGAAAGAAAACAGAAGCAAGTAAAACTACCAAAAAGATCAAGTCTAAGCAATATTTGATATGGGAACTATTTCTCCTTCCGCTTATGTGCGTGTCCCAGGGATCACTCCACAAAACTGGGGCTTTCATTTGAAATATTAAAATAAAATTCATAAATAATAACTAAATAAATAAATAAAATAATAAATAAATAAATTTACTTACTTAAGCTGCTGATGGTTTATATAAAAATGCCTATACAGCAGGATTTTAAACATTAAAAGATCAATATTATTCAACTTTTTTTTTAATACACTGCCCCCTAGAGCCTTTCATGTCTCAGTGAAATACAGATTCATTTATGAATTTTCTCGTCCATCTTTAAAAATCTGTTTCTGATGGACTTTATGAAGAAATACCAACAGTCACTTTGGTCTTGTGATACTTACAAAATAACTGTGAAATTATAACTTGAAATTCTTATTTATTTCTTGGTCAAGCAGCAACTGTGACTTTAGGCTTGTCTTTTTAAAATTATAAAAATATTCCGAGTTATGTTTTGAGAGAAATTGAAGAAACTACTGACCAGCATTTATTCAAGCAGGAACACCTCAGAGATCAATTGATTTCACTTCTGAGCCAGAGGTCATCTACTTTTCATCTACTCCAACAGTCCAACTATGTGACGCTTACATCCATTCTCTTCTATTTATCTTTGTCAGGGTTACACCCTGGACAGATTGCCAGTCTGTCACAGACAGAGACAGACAACCATTCACACTCACATTCACACATTCAAATTTAGAGTTTCCAATTAACATAACCCCACTAACTGCATGTCTGCATGTCTGTGGACTATGGGAGGAAGTTAGAGTACCAATGCAGCCGTGCAGTTTCATTTAAATATGTTGTGTAGATGCAGATAGTCTGTATTCACTTTTAATGTCAGCAGTTTTTGGAAAAATGTGTGATCTGCAGAACTTTACTGAACTGGTAACTGGCATAAAGTCTTATTTAAGGACAATTTTATTTCAGATATAAAGAAACACATCAGAAATGTGTGCTCGGTAATTGATTTCAAATAACTAATGATCAGCTATGAGCTGGTTTGTTCTTCTTTCTGGAACTGGATGAGCAGGATTCCAGTGAAATTACTGTGATCATGGGTAATGCTGCAAAGCTCTATCACGTTTCCACAGAAAAGAAACCAAACATATATCCTCATGAGAAAGAAAGAGAAAGAAAGAAACACAGACAGATTTATGATAAGATCTACAGAGCAAGCCAAGCACGAACACAACATAACATTGATGAGCATTGAAAAAGAGTAATAATGAAATAATGAAACATTTAAATGTTAAAATAAAACCCTTTCTTGCAGAGTGACAAAGAAGCTTTTACCTTTAGTGAGACATTTACACAGGATGTAGGACGTAGTGGAGTGTGGACTGTGCCCGCTGTAGTTGATGTTTTTTTCTTTGAGCGTTTCTTTAATGTTTCCTTTTTCTTTTCGTCACCATTGAAGTCTTGTTGATGGTTTTCATTTGGTTTAGCAGTTTTGCCTGAAGTTAACTCTTTTATTGAAATTCAGTTTTAGTTTTTAATCTGCTTTAACTCTTTTTCAAATGAATGTTTAGTTAATTTCATGGATTCCATAACATGTTTACAGGCACTTACAGGGATTTGTAAAATATCCAGATTTGAGGAAATATAGACAAAATTTGGGTATGATTGATTGTTTTATTTATTCATTCATTTAAATATAAGCAGAATACTGGAGGCAATCAAAACTAACACTCGTTCACAGAGGAAGGCGGAGAAGAATTTTACTGGATGTGACTGAACTGGTCAGAAAAGAAATCAAGGGTCAAGGATCAAGATCACAAGAAGCATGATGGAGAAATCATGTCTGCCATGCCTGCTCTCTCTTTTCTGTGCTTACATTTAATTATCACATCATTTTTGTACTTCCTTGTTTGTATGTGATGTTAGTCTAAGGTTCCCTTATTTATTTATGTATTTATTTATTTATTTATTTACATCTATTTAGATTTATTCATTCTGTCGTTGTTTATTAATATTGTATCTGCTGGAATAAAAGCTAAATATAATTTAAGATAGTTAAAGTGGAGTAGCTGCCGCAATCCCAGTTTTCTGAATGTGCTCTTAGGGTGCTATATTATACACGTGTGTACAGAATTAGGGACATGGTGCTGCAGAGACTGCTGTTGGTTAGTGTTTAGCACTGTTGCCTCACAGTCAGCAGGTTTTGTGGTTTGAATCTATCGAGCCTTTCAATGTGGAGTTTCTCCCTGTGTGGATTCTCTCTGGACACTCCAGCTTCCTCCCACAGTCCAAACACACACGTTACGTTTACAAACTCCTAAAGTGGCTGTATAGCTGTGGATGTGTGCTGACCCTGCCAAATGGATCAGATTCAAGGTTCAAGATTCTTTATTCGTCACATGCATAGTTTTACAAGTACAACATTCAGTGAAATGTCACTCAGATGTCACAACATACCCAACATGTGGCCCATGAGGTGGATCTGTGGCTGAGAAAAAGTAGGCAGATTTAAAGTCAGGTTTAAAACCACTCACTGCTGTTTGGTGTTTTTATGATATTTTTATTTTTTAATTTTTACCATATTTCTCATAGATTTAAGATCTGGGCTGGTTTAATGTAGAAAAAGATTATAGAAACAGTTTCACAACAGCAAAAACAGAATCTATTCTACTTTTGTTGGTTGAACATATCCTCTGTCACACTAATAAACAGCAGAGGTGAAGCTGAACTTTAAACTACAACCGTCTTTGCGTGTGAGAAACAAACTCATCCATAAGTTGTTGAACTGCATGCCAGTGAAACAAACACATTTTTACTGCCTTACAGAGAGATGAATGTTTTTGTATTCCTGACAGTCCTCAATTATTTTATTCTGTCAATACTTTTTAAAAGTAGAACTGATAATGCACACAACCGTACAGGTACATAACAATCGCATAACAGAAGAAAACAGAAATCATGCCACACACTGACATTTGAATAAAGGATCACACATGTCACCTGTATAAGTGTGGATCTGTGGCTGATTCAAGGCAGTGAAAAGAAAATGATTTAAAAACAAAGAAAAGTTTTCCAAGGCCACTCAAACAGATTTCTGATGAAACAGTTCACCCACAGAGGCTTTGATCAAATAAAACAAACAAGAACATTTAAATGTGGCTGAATCATCACTTGGCCTCCACACTTGAAATCTTATACACACTTATTAAATTAATGAGCTACAAATAGTCACAGATTTTAGTCAAAAAGATCAGTATCATCAATTTAACATCGCATGTTCTACAGACACACAAATGATCTAAAACTTTATTTGTTCACGTTTAAAGATCAGCTTGAGGATAAAAGTGATCGGGTGTTTCTGAATTCAGGTGGTTTCTGCCAGTTTGGAACTGGATCAGCAGGTTTTCAGTGAGACCTACAGGAACATGATCACATGCTGCAAACACCGATCACATCACATGTGTTTTTCACCTCGCCAAAGCGCTTTTTCATAGGGGGTCATGTGATTGTTGAGATTTTCACTGTACTATTCTTGGATCTTTACCTTACAATATAAAGCGCCTTGAAGCAACTTATGTTGTGATTTGATGGCTTTACTACGGTGGCCCCTAGAGAAACTCCAAAGCATATACAAGCTCTGAAACACGTGCAAACTCCAAAACACAACGGAAGTGCTCCAGGACACTAGGGGCAGTGTTGAGCTTGATTTGCAAAATAAATGGAAAGTTTGTTGGAAACACATAGTTGGATACCAAAAACACCTGCAAAGATAGAACAACCACACTCATATATATTGCATATATATGCATATATACATATATGCATTACAGATTACTTTTCATATAGCATGCACTACAACAATTCTGTGAAAACGTACCCAACTAAAACAAATGTATTTAAATTACTTACCTTCTCAGTATGCCTGACTCAGTGCCAAAGGTTGCATACGGCTGAACAGACTTCCAGAATCTGGCGGTCAATTGCGCTCTCCTTAAATTATGTTGCTGTCTTATTGGATAAGACTCTAGGTCTTATTATCCAATCATATTTAGTTGTTGTCTTTGAATATATTGCATCATTTCCGGTTGTGGTCAAACATGATTACAATGGTTTTAGTATTCTAATTTAGTCACTTTAAATCAATGCAAGAAAAATGAGTAGTCTCAGTATTGTTTATAATCAAGTAAATGGTACTTTATTTAATCATGTAAGTAAGAGAAACATGAAAGGCTTGTGTAGCATTAACTAAATTCATTTGTGCAAATTCAAAAGCCTGCCAATTCCCATTTTTTTCAGTGTAGAGACCAGTGGTCTGTACTGAACCAAAGGAGATTCAGGACACACAAATGTCTGATATCTGGCAGACTGACGTTTGTTATTAGAGACACCCTCCAAGAATCCTCGACTGAAATCTGATAACTCAGTAACAGGTGTTTCCTACTCATATGTCAAATTAGCCAATCAAAAACAAGCACATACATATGAGCCAATCACGTTTCTGCACTGACTCAGTGGAGGTATACACAACAGTTTCAACTATGACAGATGTTTTGGGGCAGACTGCTGATTTAGTGATTACATACATGCTGTTATGGTTTTCTTGTCATTCATAGAAAAGCACTGTTTCCAGTCAATAAAAACAGCATCTGTCTGCAGCCAGCTGTGTGACAGTCTATAAAAAACAAAGAGATACAATCTCTTCACACAGCTGTGACCATCTGGTGGTTGGAACAACAACCTCTCAAGGAATCCAATCACCAGTTTTAAAATGTTAAATTACACTAATATGAATTCCTCCTATAATTTTCTGAAATGTAACCGAACTAAAAGAGAGTTAAAAATAAATAAATACGAGAAAACACCAAAGTATTAAGAGGCTCAGCAGCTACTAACAACCAGCAGACTGTTTGTAGAAAGTTCAGTCAGAGCAAATAAAGCTGGTTTCTACTTACATTTGGAGCCTGAGACAAGACCCTGGAGTAATAGGAGAACCATGAATATGCACAAGATGTTGGGTGCAGAAAGTCGATATAAGTTACGAACTGCAGCATGAAACATGATGATATACAGAACAGATGCAGAATAGTGTCTGCTGATACTATTTTCTCACCTGTTCCTGAATCAGCACAAACCCACAGAGTCAGAAAACTCTCCTTGAACCTTCAAATGCCTTTGATCCAAAGCGGAAGGCTGCTGCCATCTACTGGTAATGCAGGTGTATTACGGCAGGACTACAAAATAAAAAGATCGAGACTTTAAAAGTCTCTAAATTATAACATAAAAAAGTTAGTCATTAAAATCACTTTATTAGCTACTGATAATTTGATTTATTATTATTTATAATAATGCAGTACAAAATATTCTTTTTCTTTGTTGAACAGTAATACACTGAAAACAACTGAAGTAAAACAATTTCATGTGATTCCTTCATAACCAACTTCAGCTTTAGACATTTAACTTGACTTTTCACGCACAAATTTCTGCCCCTGCTGATGTGTGTGCACAAGGAGGTGCCAACATATACATACATATCCATGTACTTGAACTGTGGTAGAAAGTCAGAGTACCTGCAGAGAACCCATGCAGACACAGAGAGAACGTGCATGAAGATATTCACATAGAAAGACCCCAGTCATGATTTTGCGGTGAGGCAACAAAGTTAACATGTCATCGTGCTGCCTTCATTGCACTTTCTGTTTATTCATTTTTACTCAAGTCCCCAATATTGTTGTTTCTTAAATGCTCAGACACTGTACACATATCTTTTGCTTGATGAATATTGCACATGCTACTTTATTTGACCATTAAACACATTGATATCAGTGTTGTAAAGAAATTACAATTATTAGTCCTTTTCCTACTGTTATCTACACCTGAGACAGAGACTGTTATTCATGCTTTTATTTTATTTCTGTGTCGCGTCCAACAAAGAAAACATAATTTTGAAGTTCGCGGACGACACTGCAGTGATCGGTCGCATCACTGTAGGGGACGAAGAGGCTTATAGGAGAGAGGTGGATGGTCTGGTGTCATGGTGTGAGGACAACAACCTCACCCTCAACACTGACAAGACAAAGGAGATGATAGTGGACACAAGAACAGGAGGCCTCACCCACCCCTGTTTATCCGGGGCCTTGAAGTGGAGAGGGTGAGCAGCTTTAGGTACCTGGGCGTCTACATCTCTGAGGACCTCACCTGGACACTGAACACCACACAGCTGGTCAAGAAGGCTCGGCAGCGGCTGTATTTCCTGAGGAGGCTGAGGAAATTTGGTATGTCGACCAAGATCCTCAGCAGCTTCTACAGCTGCACTGTGGAGAGCACACTGACCAGCTGTATCAGTGCATGGTACAGCAGCACTACTGCTATGGACCGCAAACCCCTGCAGAGAGTGATAACAACTGCGGAGAAGATCATCAGAACTCTGCTGCCCTCTCTGCAGAGCATCTACAATCGCAGAGTCCAGAGGAGAGCTGCCGCCATCCTCAAAGACCCCACACACCCCCAACACAGACTGTTCACACTTCTGCCCTCAAGACGAAGGTTTAGAAATCCAGAACATCCAGACTCACTAACTCCTTCTTCCCCACTGCTGTCAGACTCTTGAACAGCTGACACATTTTGAGTGTTATTTTTTTGCACGTCCGGTCATCTTAACATATTAAGCCAGCATTTTAAGCTATAGCTCTTTTGCACACATTTGTTTCAAATCTCCATATTTTGTCTCCTTTTCTGTCTTCAGCTATTTATTTGTACTATTTGTATTTATATGTTTTTCTATTTCTATTGTAAATATTAATCGGCATCTGTGGTTGGACAGCAAATAATACATTTCATTGCACAAAGAAATGCCTTTCTCTTGTGACACATGACAATAAACAATCTTGAATCTTGAATCTATCCTTGACTACTGTTTCCCAGTCTTCTCCTGCCTCAGTAAACCCTCCCTGCTTTGGCTGCTGTCATGGTCCTGAGTCTGTTGACTCAGTGTTTTGTGTTTCCTTATGCTTTTGTTTATTCGGATTATGTATTCCAATATTATCTGTCATTTGTTAGGTTTCTGTTCTATGCCTGCCCTGGTCCCACCTTCCAGGTTCCCCCTGTCTGCCCATGATGTCATTATGTCTGCTTATGAGTCTGCGTCTGTTAAGTTCTGGGTCTCGTCTGGATCTCTGTGTCTGTCATGTGCTTCCTGTTTTATTTTGTAGGTCTCTGTCTTATGTCAGTGTGTTCAGCTTTGTGCTCTCCCTGGCTCGTCAGTGTAATCAGCATCAGCTGTGTTTCCTCTTCGCTCCGTTCACCTCTTGTATTTAATGTCTGCGTCTTCCGTTACTCGTTGTCACGTCGTATCCTCACGTTAACTGTGTTCCGTCTGCTAGCCTGCGTGTCTGCTTAGTTAGTTTTTTATTCTCAGTTTAGTTAAGTTTATGTTCTGTTACTGCCCAGCAATAAAGCTGAGTGTTTTGAGTTTACGTCTGCCACAGAGTCCTGCTTTTTGGGTCCTTCCTCCCTGCCTGCCTGCACACATGACAGCTGCAGCTTGTGCACAGCGGTGCAGCAAAGCTCCCTACCAGAACCTCCAAGCGCTCAAACCCTGCTAAACTCACTGTGCTGGATCCCCATTAAATTTAGATTTAGTTCTGTGGACTCATTCAAAAAACAGTTGAAATGCTTATTTTTGTAATAATAACATTTGAGTACCAATTTACTGTTTTTGTGTTTTTAAATCTCCAGTGTTTTGGTATCCTTTTAATCCTGTTAAGTTTTTATTTCAAGCACCTATATGACTGTCATAAGACACTTTATCAAGAAATGTAATGTAATAAATGTAATATGTAATACCGGAGGCTACCAGTAGATAGAAGCAGACTTTAAATCTGGATCAAGGTCATTTGAAGATTGAAATGTTTTCAGACTGTTGGGTTTATGCTGAATCATGAAGTGGAAAAGAAGAAGTGCTTCAGAAATCCAGTCTGAGTCACATGTTCATGAGTTTGACATTTATCAAACACAAATCACACAACCTTTAAACGTCCACTGTCCAAAGCCCTCCACACACTCAGCTAACCAGTGACTATGACGTTAACCATGTTAGTGTTTAGTTGCCTGGATGACTGAGCATGGATCAAGACATGTTAGTGACTCTCTGGACTCACACCTGTAAACTCCACTGTCAGGAAACATTGCATTAAAAATAGACCTGATTGTGTGTTATTGTGTGATACTCCATGCTAATAAAAACAATTACACACAAAAAAGTTTGCCTTCATAAGGGAGTGATATGGAGAATCAATGCAATTATAACTCACTGAACAACATGAATAGACACATAGACCTTTCTTTGAGGTGTGGGTGTCATTAGTCACCTTTGAAAAACTGAGTGTCTGAAATATTTGAAATATAAATCATGGCTCCACCTTGTTTGTTGTCATGCTTTTGTTTGTGATTCTTTGGTTAAAGAGAAACCACGGGTCAGAACAAGCTGCTGAAAAAACACATTCACACATTCACATTTAGATACTGAGGATTTTTACTCTTGAAAAAACAACCATCTCATGGATATTTCTCACACTTTTAAAGTGGAAATGTCCTCTGTGACATCTGCATCTCTCTGCTGGACTTTACTTTTTGCTTACCTCCTCTGTGTCTTTGCAGGTGAGACTGAACGTGTTTTAAATGCAACAGGATTTTTCTGTTTTATGAAATAATACCTCATCAAGAATTCTGTTTTGTAATCATTATTAAAAAGTGTGTTTAGGTAGGCTGTGTGACAACAGTTTAAGAGTTAAACCTGAATTGGAACTGAGTCCTGATACAGAGAGCAGACTGAGAGAAAACTGATTTTGTTAACCCTGAGATGAAACTTTTTAAAGAGCGCTAATTAGAACTCAGTTGCAACATGACACTCCGATAGCCCGGGTTTGTCCTCTCCTTCAGATTCATTTGCTTCATTTCCCCATAGATCTGTTATCTGCTAAATCTGCAGAAGTTTAAACCTTTACAAACATTACAGTAATAACTTAACAGAAATTTCTGGGCAAGCTGGTTTCATCTTCAGCTCACAATACAATCTCTACTTTAATCTAACTCTGTGGACAGTAAAGCAACTCTCATTGTGTCAGGAAGTTTCTCTGCACTCAGACATTTGTCAATTGCTGATTTCTGCACAGAGATGGGCAGTAATTCGTTACAGATAACTTTTTGCATTAACTTTGCTGGCAACGATTGAAACAACGGAAGCAATAACAAATACACTGGACCTAAAACAATATGCAGCTGGAATATTTATAGATTTGAAAAAAGAATTTCATACTGTTAATTACTCTACTACTAATACTAATACTACTAAGCAAACTACAGTTTTATGACATAATCCTTTATGCATAATCCCATAATCCATTGTTTAGTGTATTGAGTAATCAGAGCACTACATGCAGTGACTCCCAAGCTAGGCAAGTGGCTCCAGCAGATCCCAGGAACAACATCTGAGATCTTGGAAACCAAATATTAGAGATGTACAAAACCAAGTTTCCAAGAGCATCTCAATCATGAACAAAATTAAGCAGGTTCTAGACTAAATGTCACTCTATGTTCTCTATATTCACTCTAAAATCCATTATCATGCAAAATAATATAATTTCAATATTTTAATATCTTATTCAAAATCTTTTTAACCAGAGAGATGGGGAAACAATTTGAGGGGTAAAGAGAATTTCAAGGAACTACTAGGAAAAGTTTTTGTGTCTCTGTGATATGTTTCTTTGTATTAAACACACTCAGGAAGCAGCTGAACAACTACATGACTGAGCTATAAACATGTGAAGGGGGTAGGAGTACATAAGTGTCACTTCTTCCCACTCATTTTCAAGAACCTGTTGCACGAGAGGACAGTTTTATCCTTCCTGTGCACATGCTCTTAGTACATGGGCATACTGGCTTAAATATACATGATCTTATTTTGCTTATTCGTGATCAAAATAAATGATCAATCAATCAATCAATCAATCAATATCTTAGTATTTCTTGAATATTGAGATCTTGCCTGGTGTGATGGACTCCAGCCTCTATGGATCTTATGCTCAGAGCTTGTTCTCGTGCTGCCATGATTAGTGCCTTTGTGCTCTCTTTCAGTGGTAGGATGTCTTTCCATTAGTAGGAATCCTGGATGTCAGTCACTTCCTCTATCTGCCTGTGGTACATGCACGTCAGTGGCCTTTCCTTGCATGATGGTTCCTTATCTTGCTCCTCTTCTTTCTCGGGTTTCTGCTGTCTCAGATATTCACAAGTATTTGATCAGTTGTGCCCATCTTCTTCATATACTCATGAATGTTTTTTGTTTCATCCTGCAAAGGGCTTCTGAGACTCCTCCTTCCTTTGCTTTGAAATCTACTGTGATTTGCTAACTCCTCAGGACTTGCCTTATTCGCTGCAGGTGTTTAGCGTTGTGGCTTTTCTAGCAGCCTCTTCATGGTTCTCATTTATCTGTGGGATTCAGGCCTGAAGTGCAGTCAGATGGTAACAAAGAGAGGGAAGGTAGCCAGAACTGAAGGCAACATTGGAGACATTGAGGTTATACACATGCATATAGAGACACGCAAGCTAACTCGTTAACTGCTTCTGTACACCTCTGGTCCAGTTTCGATGATCTCACTGTGAAGTAAACAGCTGTAATTAGATCCTTGTAACCTCTGTGTTGTACCTTCTCTCAGACCAGCAAAACATCAAAGCAGGGGTTGGACAGACGGTCACTCTGCCATGTCAAGCTCCAAAAAACAACAAGTCCATCATTGCTGCAGAGTGGAGCAGAGCTGATCTGGGGGATAAATATTTACTTTTGTACTGGAAAGAGAAGTTTGATCCAACCAATCAGCATCCGTCTTTTAAGAACCGGGTGGATCTGCAGGACAGACAGATGAAGGATGGAGACGTGTCTTTGATTCTGAAGGAAGTGACGACTACAGACAGTGGAACATACGAGTGTTGTGTTGTACAGAGAGGAACAAATATGGATGATGAAACCATCAGCACCATCTACCTTAGAGTCGTTGCTCCAGGTAAGACAGTAGATTGTGATATCAGAGGACAGGTTGATTCCCTTATGTGGCTACAGAAACAACTATACAGAGGCCAGAGACAGGACAGATCTATTTTTTCTCAAATGGACATACTAGCTTAAATACAGTAGGCAAAGAGCCACATGTCTACCAATATGCATGGTGCTCAGTGATGATTCATTTTTAATAAGACAAACAATTTCTTAGCAAGAAGCCATGTTTCAAAAAACAAACTACACTACCAATTTGCTGTATCATAGAGCTGTTAGATACACAAGAAAACCATGTGCTTTATATGTGTTTTACATTTTGGTGGATAATTTCTAAGAGTTTCTGTACATCCACATCACATTAGATTTTCCCAACTGAAAACGCTCACTTGTTTCTCACCTGCAGGACAAACAAGAAGACGCAGAGAGGCTGTTTTTGATGGAGCGATAATTGGTCAGGGGGTTTATATTGCAGCTGTTTTTGTTGTTGGCTTGTTTATCTTTTACATATGCTATAGAAGAATGAACCACAGGATAAACTGATGTTCTGAGGACAGACAGAAACTGGCAGTGTGGATAATAGTGGGCCTTTGGTGGTGGCAATACAAATATAGTTAAACAGTAAGTCTGTGTTATAGATGAGCAGAAATGGGTACTCTCACCAAAATGCCAGGTATAATTTATAGTTTATACATTTTCTGTAAGCAATTCTTTGTGCGTTTTTTATTTTCAATAAATCATTCACATGTATTAATGTTGAGTGTCTTTTGATAGTTGTCAGCTTTTTTACTGTGGATATACATAAAATTACTTTTTAAATGTATTTTTTAATTGTCACATAGTGTCATTGTTTCTAATAAAATGTTATGTTTTAGATTATATATTTTATTCAAATTTTAGATCAAAATCATGACAACAGTTGATGCAAGATACTTTATGTTGTAGGACTGGGACCCTACAATAATACAAAGAAAATCCTAACAATCATATGACCCCCTGTGAGTAAGCAATTGGTGACAGTGGGAAGGAGAAACCCACTTAACAGGAAGAAATCTCTGTACACTCTGCACATAGTGGTAGGAGAAGCAGCCAGACACTAAAAGGGTGAACAATGATAGTGAACAGACCAAACTGTTAGTGTCGGGTGCATCAGTGAGATGTGTAATTACATTTCCAGGAAGATTCTCAACAAGTGAGGGTGTTAGTGAGTTGCAGTGTACAAATTTACCAGAATTTGCAGTTACAGTGTAGATTTAACACAGAAATATAAATCCACATGTAACCGACCCAGAGTTTGGGCCGGTAAAACAGATTAAATGTTCCTGCAAAACAGGGAAATGATGAGACAGAGACGACTGGTGAAGTTTCTCTTTGCCTCGCTTCTGCCATATTGGAGAGGAGGACCTATGACCTCGCTATTCTGTCTCACTGAGCAATGCGCCACCCGGAGGCCGGGGGATGCAACTACCTCTTACACATAGTTCACTTCGGTGACAAATCTCTCATTTTTAACAAGTACTACTTCTGATGGGATCACACATTAGTGTGTCACACACAGTTAAATGGAAGACGCCAGCTGCTAATAGATTTCTGACTTAATTTAAAGACAAGTCTGCAAACCTGAGAGGTGTACCAAGAAGCAAAGTCAAGGGGGCAACAAGCTAAACTGGTAAATGGACTGATTTCTCTTCCTATCTACAAGATAGTGAAAAACTAACCCATGTCCTGAACAACCTGTTATGAAAATCTAATTATTTTGAGTACAGGCGACTTCAAATAATAGTGAAGTAAAGATGAGCAAGTCAATCTGCTATTAACATGCTAACAAAATAAACTGAATGTGCTGAACAATGTTTTCTGCATTATATCAGGTTTTGGCATCACATAACTCAGCTGTAATCTCTGTGTCTCAGTACAGACTCTGTTCAGACCTGTGAATCTGAAAGTATTTTTAGAATCAAGGTGGAGTCATGTATGACTTAATCAAATTTGCTAAAGATACTCTACAAATAAACCAGCTGATTGTGAGGAGTTGAGCTGGGAGACACTTACTGAGTTTTGATGGTATGATCCATATCTGATTGGCAGTTAACATCTGCAGCATCCGAATTAGGACATATCACACAGTTGTTTTGTTGTTGTGTATTAAATGTTAAGCACTTGGACCTGATATCCCCTCCTCCTCTTTTGTTATACTGTACTTATTTGTTGTTACCCTACAGTGTCGTGTACTAAGTTTCTGTAGCTAAAATGGGAATGGCTCATGTAACTGTGTCACTCTGCATGACTTTGCTGCTTGTCAGTGTCTTTGTTTTTGTTTCTGTAGATGGGGTTCTGTTAAAAACCAGAGTTCCCCTCTGAGATAAAGCTGAATAAACAGTATCAGCCTAGTTTTCATGTTACATAACAAACATTTAGTTTCACATTTATTCAGTTTCTCTTTCGGTGTGAAAGGGTCATGAGATTGGGTGGTTTATCTGTGAACTTAACCACTTGGTCAGCAGTGCAGTTTTCACCACAGAAACAAAGAAGTGTTAAGCTGCCATTGTAGCCTCGGCAGTGGTCACATCACACAGTTGCAGTCACACACAGTGAGCATAAACATGTCTCAGTGTGATGTGTTTCAGGAGTCAGGATACAGCCATGAAGCTTTTTCTTCATTGTTAAGTTTGTTTTTCAGTGATGTTTTGTCAGATTGACCCTTTTCTTTTCCTTTAGTTTGTCTATTTAAAGATCCCAGACAGCTCATTAATCAATCAGTCATGCCTGAATGAGTTCTCTGAATGTTAAAAGTGTGATCAGGTTAGTTTCTTTTTCTGCGACTTGTTATTAGTTTGACACTTTTCTTTTCTTGTAGCTATTTAAAGAAGTCCAGACTTCGCGTACACTTGCCAGCTCTTTCTGCTTATTCAGAGGCACCTCAAGATGTCTGCAAGCCAACTGAAAGATGAACCTCTTCTGGAAGTCTTGGGTTTGCCCCAGGAGAACTCCTCCTAGTAAACACAGCAAGGTACCTGATCATGGGCAGGGCGTAGGTGTTGATAGCCTGGATCTTATTTTGTTTTCAGCTGATTCCCATTCACCTGTGGGATCCCAGATACTCTGTATCTGCAATGTTGCTTTCTGGTAGTTCAATCCCCTCAGTTCTGACTACCTTCCCTCTCTTTGTTACCATCCGACTACACTTCTCCAGCCCGAACGACATTCCAATGTCATTGCTGTATATCCTGGTAGTGTGGATCAGTGAATCGATGTCTTGTTCACTCTTAGCATACAGCTTGATGTCATCCATGTACAGGAGGTGGCTGACAACTGTTCCATCCTGTAGTCGGTATCCGTAGCCAGTGTTGTCAATGATCTCACTGAGGGGGTTCAGCCCTATGCAGAACAGCAGTAGGGTCAGAGCATCTCCTTGGTAAATTCTGCACTTGATGGTGACTTGTTCTATGGGTTGACCTCTAGTGCTGTTCACCACATCAGTAGGGAAAAAGCACACGGATAATATCAGCCATGGTTCGTACTTCCTGTGTTGTTGGTTGTAATGTTAGATTGCATGATGGGAAGGGAATAACCTGGAGAATGGGCTCTCTTTTTATCGTTTCCCCTCCTGAAAGCAATGTCAGGGATCTCATGTATCTGATATTAACAAATGAAGACGTCAGGCCTGGATAGCCTGGGGTTGATTTACTGTTTACTTGATTTTTCTTTTTTTTTCTTTGTATAAAAGCTCAATAAACTGTGTTTCAAAGACCTCTGATTTTATCCAGAGGATCTTTTCTTGTGTGTGATTTTTCTTTTTTAATTTGGTTTTAATAAGTTGAATCTACAAGTGACATGCCTGACCAAGTTTATCATTTTGGCGCTAGATGTTTGATCTGACATCAAAGGGTGCAGACTGCACACACAGTCTTCATGCTGACTGTAATGTACACTTTGATAGGATTTTGTTTAAAATCAACACAGCCCACAGCCCCTCTGTTAATCTGTAATTCTCACAACATTTTTTCTTCCTTTTTTAAAAAATTAAATTGAGACTTTTGCTGTAAATGTCATAAATAACAGGAGATGGCTGTGCAGGTAAATTCATTTTATAATCCACTTGATTATGGTGATATGGTTTATATACAACATATAAACCATAGTCATATTACAACATTAATCATAGATTACATCTATATATAATCTAGATACTGTTACTCAATATAATCAATGAGCAGAGGTACCCAGGGAGTGTCTGCAGCAGAGCCTTGAAAGTAAACGGCATGAAATACTGCCCTCTTCTGTTCACTGAGGAGGACTGCATCGTGTTTAAGATAAGATAAGATAACCTTTATTAGTCCCACACGTGGGAAATTTGTTTTGTCAAGTGGACAGTGCAAAGTTATATAGCAAAAATGAATAATATGCTGTACACCAGCGGTCTCCAACCTTTTTTGCGCCGCGGACCGGTTTATGCCCGACAATATTTTCACGGACCGGCCTTTAAGGTGTCGCGGATAAATACAACAAAATAAAACTAGTACCGGTACCGAAAAAAAGAAGATTTATTCATAACACACGTGAAAAGACCCAGGAAAACCGAGTTAACGATAAAAACGATAACAAAATAACGCTGAAAACCGATAAAAACCCTGAAAACCATACATTTCACACCTGAGCCTCAACTCTCGCGGCCCAGTACCAAACGATTCACAGACCGGTACCGGTCCGAGGCCCGGGGGTTGGGGACTGCTGCTGTACACAACTGTAGAGAATAGAATAGAACAAAATAAAATACTATATACAGTAGAATAAAATAGAATAAAATATACAATAGGATAAAAATAGAATACAAATGCTGTATACATCTGAGTAAAAATACAACTTTGTCAGAAAAGAGTATTGTACTTAGTCTCATTGCACTTAGTCTTATTGTGTGGGTTTGATCAGCTGCAAAAGTCTTTGTTGTGGAGTCTGACAGCAGTGGGAAATCTCTCCGTCCCACACTGTGGGTGCCACTGAAGGAGCTGCTCAGTGCTGTCAGAGTCTCCTGCATGGGGAGCCACCATTCTCCTGTCACTCACCACCTCCAAAGGGCAGCCTAGAACAGAGCTGGGCCTGCGGATCAACCTGTTCAGTCTCTTCCTATCCCCGGCAGAGATGTTGCCACCCCAGCAGACCACACCATAAAAGATAGCTGAGGCCACCACAGAGTCATAGAAGGTCTTCAGGTGTGAGCCCTCCTCTCCAAAAGACCTGAGTCTGTGCAGCAGGTACAGCCTGCTCTGCCCTTTCCTGCAGAGGGCGTCTGAGAGAGAGAGATATTAGGCCCCTTATGTCAAAATACGTGATTTATGATCCCAACTAAACAAAATATGCCCTAGGAAGTAATAAAGGAAGGCTCTTTTAAGAGAACCGGCTCTTTCGGCTCCGCTCAATAAAAAGAGACAAACAAATCAAAAGAATATATAGAATAATATTTGTTTTTTAAACACCTCTTAAAAACACATACAGTTGTGCTCGTCACTGAGCTGTTTGGCATCTTGTAAACGAGCTGCTTTGTGACATTAATGTAGTAAAAGTTTATTCTAGCGGCTCGACCATGCAGCCCTTTTTTTTTTTTTTGAAGCACCTCTTTTTTGTGCATCTTGAAAACCATATTATATACTAAACACCTCTGTCTGGTTTCCTTTTCATTTTATTGTGGACCTGTTTGTTACTGTTGTCCAGTAATCTGGAATTTCGGAAATCTGTTTTTTTCCTATTTCCATTTTTTCTATTTGTTTTCGTTTTTCCTATTTCCATTGTGATTTGTGTGCTTTTGCAGCATTTGACTTATTGCTGGTGTTTTTTTTTTGTTTTTTTTTTTAAAGTTGCAGTCTGTTTGATGTCTCAGGGCCACCATCGATAACTTATTGTCATAATCAAAGTATGAAAGGACAATGTTTACACCTTGAATCAGAAGGGCTACAACAACATCATGAAAGAATGGATCCATCCTTCCTTTTATTAGCAGTTCAGGCTGATGATAGTCATGGTGCAGAGGTGTGGGCCACTTTGTACCCTTCCTTGAACACGAAAATGAGTTCACTGCACTCAGATTGTCTCAGCAGTGACTTTTTGCGTGGCTCACAATTTTTTTTTTTTGTATGTGTAGGGTTGTCAGGAAGACCGTGACAGGTCAACCTGTATGAATAACTTCAGAAACGTGTCTCCCACACTGATGAATAGAACCAATCACAGTGTTGGTCTTTGTCTAAGTAGGAGAAGTTTGATCAGTTTCTGACAGTAAGTCAGTGGTTAAAGCAGCTTGATTACTGATGCAGTCACTCATCAGAAATCAGACCACCTCCAGCTCACTTCATGTCCGCTGAACCACAGTCATGTACAGAAACATGCAAGTTGTTTCCACAAATCTGCAACACGATCAACACAAGATGGCAATGATAAAATTAATGAAACCCATTGATAATTAATATTGAGATTCTCTCATTTTAAGTAAGAAAAGGTTTCCCTCAAATCTTGGACATGGAGAACTGTCAATGAAGGCGTCTGACAGACACTGACATGTTTTCATGTATTCATTTGTGCAGTTTCCTGACTGATTTCAGCCACTTGCCCACAATTTTTGCTTTGTCTCAGACCATCATAGAGGTACCAATTTGTTTCTGTCCATCTTAATAGATATCAGCCAGCTTAACTATTTAAAGGGTTTTTTCTCATGTTTGTTGCAGACTGACAGGGAAAACTTTGCTTTTACTACAAACCACAACACTGGCATCCTGTCACAGAGGAAGAGGAGGAGGGTTCAAGTTTGAACTGGTCAAAGTGTTAATCTGATATCACTGAGAGTTGGATAAAGAACACATGCAATGATTATCTATAAAAATCTATTGTTTCTTTATCACAAACATCCACTTTGGTGTGGGATCAGAGCAATGTTCCGTCTAAACTGTGCGGGTGCGCAATTGCGCACTGCTGGCACGTCTCTGCGCACAGAAAAAATCGAACCTGAATTGAAATTAAAATTAAAACTTTAACAATTCTGTTTTGCAGTGTTAGTCAGTAAGTGACTGGCTGCCCCCCTGTAGGATTAGAACGATGCCACCATCCCATAGTCCAGCCAATGATGCAATTCACATTTTGTAACAGTTGCTGTTGTAATGCAGTGTATCACCACATGGCGGCGCCTCCCGTCTCATGACTGGTGTGTCAACCCCTTTTTGTTCTTCTTCGCACTCTTCCTGTAATGGATGTAATGGATGTAATGGATGCTCCTGTGTGTACGCAATGTACGTAATGTGTGGTAGAGGTAGCACTTTTATTTTTGATATTCAAAATAAATGAGTACTTTTGGAAAGTCAGAAGCTGTTGCTCATTCGCTATCCACCTGCACACCTCCGCGGCTGGGAGTTTGTGTGTTCGCTCAGACACATGAAAAATTAAAGGGAACATTAGATCAGAGGTGTATTAGATCAGTTTTGATAGAGGAGAGCGAGACAAAGAGTTAACAGGAAATCACAACTAATTAAATACAGTATAGTAAATTGATACAGAAATACTGAATTTTACATTGCTATACAGGAACTATACAGATAGCTGCACAGAAGTTTAAACAGCGTGAAATAACTGTTTTACAAGGTGATGTATTACGACTGGTAAAGTCAGAATTCTGCTTGAATACCATATTTTTCAAACCATAAGGCACATTAAGCAAAACAAAACAGTCAGATAAGTCAGAGTTTACTCAACTCACTCTTCTTGCCTCCTCCACTTCCATACCATTGATTCATTCATGTTGAATTCTCTCACAGCTGTTTTATTCCCATGTTGTTGCAGTATATTAATGACTAACCTGGTATTGTGGATCTCAGTTGTTCTCCTGACTGATGTTTGGTCCATTTACAGCATCCTGCCATGCGATTGCATTTGTCTCTAACCACCAGAAACCCTCACTTTAACTTTTATCGAGTGGAAAAGAGTTAGCATTCATCCAATTGAGATGGTTTTTAACTCTCAGTGATGTTGCAGTGTTTGTTTGACTTTGGGACCTGAAGAAGACTGAGTTTTGGACCCAGTTTACTCTGCGAGCCTCCTGACTGCGGTAACCGTAATGCTCCTGCAATCCATCTTCGTAGCTTACCAAAGTCATACTAAAACATTTTTTGATAGGTTTTGAGCGCCGTGTACCACGTAAAATCGGTTTGAGGTCAGTAAGCGCAACCAGGATTATAAGTGCAGAGAATATAGTAATCATACAAAAGTAATATACCCTAAGAAATACTAACAGAAATTACTCTCCAAAATCATATAGATGATACAGGATCATAATTATTGATTTATGTCGGTTTTATTTTAATGTTGCAGCTTTAGATGGCTGGAACAACTTATATACTGCTCAGTCACTTTATGTATAATAATGTAGCATTACATAGTAATTAAATAAATGGCAGGGAGTACAATGTTTGAATTCAAAATACAGTGGAGCAGAAATAGAAAACTAAAAAATAAATAAATACATCAATACGGTTCAAACATACAGTATGAATTATACTCTATAAGGACTCAAGTACATGTACTACTTTACTTTGTGTCACTGGTGGTATTAACAGATCTACAGCACTCTGTGTAAGATATAGAAGAATAAGCTGTTTCCTGCTTTCTCCACTCATCAGTCTGTAACTCAACTAAACCCATAACGTCTGTGTTCTCCACAGTCTGGTGGTTTTCTGTTTTCTCTGCTGTTTTGTTGAATGTCAAACTCAAACTGACCTCAGTGGCATTTCAATTAAGTTGTGATGTCACAGCTGAGCAGTGCAACAAATCAGGGTCAGTCAATTTAAACCTGACATGAGTTCAGAGATTTGATGCTTTTTAGGCTTTGCTGTAGCATGACATGATAATTATTACAGTAATTGATCACTGAAGCCTAATGATGTGTCGTGTGTGTTGAAGCTCTGAAGAGTGTGTCGGGTAATTTCAGGGGAGTTTTTGTGAAGCGCGTATCGAGGCTCGCTTTGATTACGTATTCAGTGACGCTCGAGGCGTCGCGGGCAGTCCGTACCACGTGACTGATTCAGGAACTGGTTTGCCGGTTTACGCCAGATTCGAAATAAAATGGGCAGAAAAACACAGCTGATTTCCCCATCACATTGTGTTGTTGAATTTGATTACGTACGTGCTACATAGTTGAGCTTCTTCTTCGATGGAACCAGCAAGGAAAAGATTTTTTTAATATCTCATCTCTCCTAATAAAGTATGCACAGAGTAATACATATCACAAATGATAAGAACCATAATATAAATAAACAACACCACAGATCCTATAATCTGATTTCTGTCTTTTAGTTTATTAAAAACTGAAGCACCACACACTAGTTTGTGTCATTATCCAGATGTACATAAGCATGCCAAAACGTTGTCCTGATAGTTTCCACTTTCTTTTGTATCAGACATCTGATGGTGTTGACAAAGTACCCTACTTTCTCTCATAACACGTTTTTCTGACAGAAGCCATCTTGTTTTTCATAATTTGCGTATGGCCTCTACAATCTACCTAAATGAGGCTGTTTTTACAAGAAAAAATAATCAAATCTTGGATTACATCGACTTGACGCACGATTTTAATCACTTAAAAAATATGTAAAAATACATTTTCAATTGCATATTTTGATATTATATAAGGTATTGACTTAAATACTTACATTATACTTACACAATACAAATATTTTACATTACTTTTAATTTTTTTTCTGTATTTTAATATTATCACACCTGCTTCTGGACAATGGATTTTTAAGCTACTGGTTGTACCATTTAAAATAAATATATATTTATAAAAAATGCAAAATCATAGTTTTGTTGTATAAACATTGCCTTGGTTTGTCTTTTAGGCAGTTGGGTTAACACTTGTATGCATATTTTTAACCACAAAATTGGGTTTTATCTGCTGGACATGTTTTGTCCCTTATCTCAAGAATCACTGGTTTATTAAAAAGTGAAGCGCCACACAGTTTGTGTGATTATCCAGATGTACATAAGCATGATTACACAATCATACCAAAACTCTGTCCTGATAGTTTCCACTTTCTCTTTTGTATCAGACATGCTGAGACAATATTCGTAATAAATAACCATGAAAACAATTTATTTATTCAGTTTAGAGGTTTACACATCACATCATTACAATCAAAGAGCCTGTTTCACTTGAATCGTCCACTTGATGGCGCAGTAGAGCAAATGAATCATCACAATGCTTCGAACCATGAGTCGACCAGTTGAATGGAAACCTTCAGTTCATCACGAGGCTTCATCTCACCATCACTAGTAGTCATCATCTAATGACGCCTTTCCTACTTCAGTAGAATGCCAGGACCTAGAAAGGAAGAGGGGAGAGCTTAGTGCAGCAAGAGCAAGCTAGGTAAGGAAGCAGTCTGTACAACAGTGTCTACGGCAGCTTGAAATAAGTTGCATTAATAAGGCCACAAACATCACCGCTAAACCACTGTGTGTGCGTCGTGGTACCCCCGTAACACATCTCTTGCTAAACAGTTTTTGGACTAACTTGTGCTCTGCAGGCAGAGCTTCTTTAGACTGCTAACTGACATGTTAACGGTTTTCTTTATATTGACGCAGAGCCAAAGGTAACACTATGAGTATCTTACATTATTATTATTTTGCCAACAGAGAGATTGTCTGGGGACTATGATGATATTACGCAGGTAACCACTGAACATCAGTTCTGAGCCTGTGCTCCATCAGTTTGATGGTGGCTCTCAGATCCCTGTAATTGAATTACGTGTGCCACTATAATATATATAAATATATATACTATAATACCTGGTTGTTTGTGTAAACTTCGTACAGAAATTTTATTTGTTCTGTCAGCTCACATTCTCTACATGTCAGTCTGAGGGAAAGTGCTGATCCTGATGTTGGTGTGTCAAATTTGTATTTCACTAGTTGACATCACATCCATACCTTTAGAATGTGGTAGTAAACCCATACAAGGTCCTCCCTGCTGCCTCGTACTTGAATCAGAGTTTGATCGATGTCAAGTGATCAATCAATATCAATCACAAGATTTGATATATCAAAAATCCTTGTACATCGAATCAGAGTTTGATTGATGACAAGTGATCTATTGATATCAAATCACAAGATTTGATATATCAAGGATCCTTGGATATCGAATCAGAGTTTGATTGATGACAAGTGATCTATTGATGTCAAATCACAAGATTTGATATATCAATAATCCTTGTACATCGAATCAGAGTTTGATCGATGACAAGTGATCTCCATCCATCCATTCGTATCCGCTTATCCTTTTCAGGGTCGCGGGCGCTGGAGCCTATCCCAGCTGTCATAGGGCGAGAGGCAGGGTACACCACTCTGTCGCAGGGCTAACACACAGGGACAGACAACCATTCGCACTCACATTCACTCACACATATACACCTAGTGGCAATTTGGATTATCCCCACAAGCTGCATGTCTTTGGACGGTGGGAGGAAGCCGGAGTACCCGGAGGGAACCCACGCAAACACGGGGAGAACAAGCAAACTCCACACAGAAAGACCCCCGGACCTTCTTGCTCTGCGGCAACAGTGCTAACCACCATGCCACCGTGCTGCCCTATTGATATCAAATCACAAGATTTGATATATCATATATTTGATATATCAAAATATTGATATATCAAAGATCCTTGTATGACGTCGGAGCGCTTTTGAAAATATGTGGTGTCTTGATAAACTGAGCAGATATTTGAGGTTTACACAGCTACATTCTCGCCTGAAAATATGTTAAACGTTTATTTTGTGACCCAGAAAGAATAATAAGAGTAATTTTAAAACTAACTAGCTGCTGCCATTGTTGTAAACTGAGCAGGGCCGCACTATGAATTCTGGGACACAGTTTCTTCTTCTTCGGGGTTTAACGGCAGCTGGCTTGCTTGTACATGCAGTGCTGCCATCTTCTGTTTCAGTTCATTATTACACTCTTAAATCCTACTACTTATTCCTGCGTCTTTTGGGATCTTACGAAGCTTCAAACGACGCGTCGACTATTAAATTAGTCGTCGATGATTTTGATAGTCGACGTAATCGTGGCAGCCCTAATATCAACGCAGAGATTGTTCAGTAAACTTAATTTGCTACTTCATCACTCGGAGGAGTAGGAAGTGGGGGATTATTTTTGTTCTTTTTTTTACAGATCAAAATAACAGCCACGGGAACTGGTACAAGAAACAAAAGAAAATATATCACTTTATATCTAATGACTCCATCCTCTGTGTCTCCTCCTGTGTGTCCTGCAGGTGAGAAACAGGTGTGAGGTGTCAGCTGTCAGGTAGGTGATGAGTGAAGAACAGAACAGAATCCATTTCCTCTTCAAACTGCTGTCAGACATTATCTACTGCACTCTGATCACATCACTCAGACCAGCTGCTTTCTACAAAGTCTCATCAACAACATCTTTACAAACAAACATCAAGTCTAATGAGCGTCTGAACTTCTTTAAGTTGCTTGAAGACATTTCACCTCTCAACCGAGAAGAGTGTCCCCCCAAAAGGGACATGGACCCCCTAATGATCCTCTACCTAATCACAATAGCCAAGGTGTAAAAACAGGTGTAGGTCACAATCAGCCAAGGTTTCAGGTGAGCTCATTGTGAAATCTAGCCCCATAAGACCCTAGTCCTATTATGAGAGGTCAAAAGGCCCAGGATGTGCGTAGGCGTTAAGGTGTCTGGGAAAGGATCTCAACACTGAATTATAGATGGCAGACAGTTGGTGACAGACAGTTTTTCACTATGGCTGAATGTTAAATTACCGTTTGAAGAGTTGAGTGAGAGATCTGATTTTTGTAGTTTTGTCCATTTTGGAAGTATTTTGTTACTTTTCTGAGTGAATGCCAAAACGGCCTATGGGACTTCTGAATTGATTTGAATTCCTTTTAGATTATTGAACGTGTTGCACAACACATACAATTAAATGTGTGTTGGAAATATTTGATTAACCTTGGATAACGTTTATTACTCTTATTGCTAAATTACTTTACTTTGATGGGACCCATGCAAATGGTTTTCTATAACATTATTTTAAATGAAATTCATTATAAGAATTATGACTTTGGTTATTGGTTTATTGGCTGTTGTATAAAATATGACATTAATTATTTGACTTTTCTATTTATGGATTTATTTTTCAATTGTAATGGCAGTAGAATGCTGTTCTGTTAGACCATGTGTTCTTGGGGAGTAGAAAGCTGCAGACTCTCGCTCACGCTTGCCTGGGAAAATTAGACAAGAGGGGACCGTCTCTAGTGGAAAGTTACTGAGACACTGTTGTTTAGACTAGAATAAGAGAGCTTCTGTAATAAAACTGTCAGGGGCACACCACCAATTTGAGATCTGCGGCAACGTGTCATGCAGGACGCAGCTCCCTTCTAGAAGTAATAAAGTGTTAAATGGTCTACTGAGCAGTGTTTTGTCTTCCATTGGATGCCTCAGAGGAATCAAAAGATCTGTCTATAAATTTCATCTCACCATAAGATACATAATATGTTAAAAGTCCGCTTGTTCACTGTAACTGTTTTAGACTACGTTACCCATGATGCACCTCGATATCTGTACTTCCGGTTGGGAACGTGTTCAGCGCAGTTCTGCACAGATGAGAGGTGTGTCGGAGGAGTAACGTATTTACTTGCGTTCCTGTGTGGGCTAATACTGTGTGCGTGCTTACTATGTGAGTATTGTAAGATGAGAGTGATGCTTGTTTGACTTTATCTGTGTAATACTGTGTAATCTGTGTAAGAAGCTAGTCCCGTTGCTATCGCTAAGATGCGTTTTTCTGGCCTACTACAGGCAGCCTTGTGTTCAGCCCATATTTCATTTCATATACGACTTACTGTCAAGCATTGTGGTTGTAGGTAGATGTAACTACTTACTATGTTTATTCTCTGAATCGTTGTAATCTGCATAGGTCTGGTTTGCCAATTTATATACGAGCCAGAAATTCATTTATGGTCCTAGGGTGCCATCTAGTGGCCATGAGGTTATGGCAGATTGTATAACATTACGCTGGAAACCCACAGTACTGTATAAGGGGTACACTGCTATCCATAGCGGTTAATACAAATGTTTGTTCTTTCTGTTTACAGATGACCACACACACCCATATACACACTCACACCCCCTTTACCTGCATGTGAATCCTGTAATGCAATCGCTTCCCTACCAACGCTATACATCCTGTTGATGTCATCTGCCACCTCCTTATTAAAGTTATTGGAACTACATCACTGTGGAGTACCATTCCTTCTGACCGAGGACGACTCAGTTGAAGCGTGATCGGCAATCAGTGCAAACATACCTTACATAATACATGTATATTTGAGCTCTACTGCTGTTGTTTGTATTTTATCCGCACACTCAGGCTCCGTAGTCGAAGCACTTCTGACTAGCTTATTATCAAGCTGCAGTCAGGCACCCTGATCCTTTACTGCGTTACATTGTGCCATGCGTTTATGAAGTGGCTGTTTGGTTTCTCTAATTTAGAGGTCTGAGCATTCCTCGTTACATTGTACAGTATACACAAAGATTTTAAGTTTGTTGAGTTCTGTCTTCGGGAAGAACCAGTTTTTGTCTGGGTGTGTTGCTGGGTCTGAGGTACACTGGGATGTTCTCCCATCGGGCTTAAGTCTGGGACTCTCCGCCATTTGAACCTAGAACCGAAGAAGCTTCTTGGATGAGAGGTGAAACATCTTTAAGCAACGTAAAGATGTCCAGATGCTTTTCTTTCCGAGCTCCTTAGATTACGATGACCTGGATGACTGAAAACCTTCACAGACAAACAAACATCAACAACCAGGAAGCAGCTTCACCTCTGATCACACACACACTCAACTCTACTCACTCACCTGGAGGAACAACTCTCAGGTTGACAACACTGATGAGGTCACTATCCAGTTTTGCTCTCCTTCTGTGTTTTGCTCCCTTCACGAAGACGCAACACATGTATGTTCCAGTGTCATTAATTGTCACGTTGTTCAGAATCAAAGACACGTCTCCATCCTTTATCTTTCTGTCCTGCAGATCCACTCGGTTCTTAAAAGATTGATGCTGGTCATCTGGAATAAACTTCTGGTCCTGGTAAAAAAATACATTTTCTGTCCCCAGATCAGTTCTGCTCCACTCTATAACCACACTGGGATCGCCGTTGAGGTTTGAAACTTGACATGGCAGAATGACTGTCTGTCCAGCTGTCGTGTTTATCTGGACTGAAGGACAGGAAGCACCACAGAGCAGAGAGGTTAAAAACATAATAGAAAACATCAGCAACTAGGAAGCAGCTCGTTTTTTGATCAAAAACAATTGTAGTAACTCACCAAGAGGAAGAATCTTTAGCTCGATGGTACAGGTGTGCTCTGTTGCTCTCTCCCTCTGGTTTGCTCCTCGCATGACGACATGGCATTCATATGTTCCACTATCAGCAGGCGTCACACTGTTCAGAATCAAAGACACGTCTCCATCCTTCATCTGCTTGTCCTGAAGATCCACCCGATTCTTAAAAAACGGATGCTGATGATCTGGAACGATGTGCCCATCCTGGAACAACAAGGCATAACCTGCCCCCAAATCAGATCTGATCCACTCTACAACTATGATGGGCTTCCGATTGTTGTGAGCTCGACATGGCAGAGTGATGTTCTGTCCAGACTCAGCTGTGATGTTTATCTTGTCTGAAAGAGGAAATAACAGAGAGGTAAAAGTGAGAGAGAGAAAATAGAGATAAAGCTAATGGTATCCATTTAAAAAAATCCAATGTTGCCTTGTTCTCGAGTTACCGCAGTCACAAGATTTTTGGAAAACTTGACTTCTGACCAAGGTCTGGTCAAACTCATCTTCATTCTCACATTCACACAGTTGGTTGTCCAGGCCGCTGCCCACCTGCCTAACCAGTTGACAACAATACCCCATCAGCCTTTTAAAGCTGAGGTATCAGTTTGAAAGTCCTCTTTCTCGAGTTATCTTGTTCACAAGGCTGGGTGTCCCCACCAGCTGCCTTTACCAAAGTTAAAACAGATAAACCCACCCACCCTCAGACCCCAAATTGTGAGGTGTAGGGATGGGTACCGGTATCCGGATTATCGGACCCGGAGTTAGCAACATCCCCCAACAACCCGAAGACAGTCCTGGCCCCTAGCCCTGCCAGTGTAGCAGAAATGATGACGGATGATGATGGCAGCAGCAGCCGTTCTTCTCTGCGTGAGTAGCTTAATGTTGTTTGTGTGTAATTTACGTTGAGTAGGCTAACCACGTTATTACATTAATGCATGTAAGGTGAACTAGCAAACATCATCATAGCTACATTCAGCTGTCTTCTTGTTTGATGGCAGATAATCCCTTCAGCCTGGCCAAAAAGGCTAAAATGACCAAAGAAAAAGTGGGAAACAGTTAAACACGAGAGGTTTTTGCAAAGTTTGTGTTTTTTCCATTGTTTAAGCACTGCTTCAAGCCAAGAGTGATGCCATATATGCCCCATAGCTGCAGAAAAGGCTAACATTGTTATCTTTTTACAAAAAAACAGCTGAACATGAGAGGTTTTTGGACCAATTTTGTGTTCTCCATTCTTTAAGTACCGGTTTGGCACCGGTATCGGATAAAACCTAAACGATACCCATCCCTAGTGAGGTGTGCACAAAGGTAAAGTTAATGCAGACTAGAAATAAGGAGCCTGATGCAAGAGTATAGGTAATGATCATTCCAGGGCAGTGTTTGTGTATTATCTCGAAAGTAAGAGTGACAAGGTGCAAGCAACACAAAAGTTTCTGGCTGATACAGCCCCATATGGGCAGATTAAATGTATCAGATCAGAACAGACTTTATGGAAAAAACTTATCAGACTCTTCTTAGCAAAACTGGGATCAGACATGAGACCTAAGAACCACACACACCACATCAAAAGAGTACTGCTAAGCAAAACTGGCATACACTTTTTGACATGGCCAGATGTATGCTTATAGAGAGAGAGTTACTTAAGGAGTTTGTATGCAGTACAAACAGCAGCTGTGGTGAGCAACAGATGTTTTAACAAACTCACAAAACAGACACCGTAATTGATGCTGACAAGAAGAAAGCCAAACCTTTTCAAGATGCAAAAATTTGGAACAGCATATTATGTTTATAAACAGAACAAGAGAAAACTAGACTCAAGGTGTGCAAAGGGAATGTTAGCTGGAAATGACAAAAATATTTCAACCTACTGGGTCTTTTATCCTAACAGTGGGAAAGTGCTCAGCCACAGACTCGTCATGTCTGTGATGAAAACAACTGTGAGAAGACAAACACAAACTGACATGATGCCATGTGATGAAGATGACTTTGAAATATAAAAGAGGACTAAAAAGACAAAGTTAAAACATGGGTGTAGACTTTGAAGAAACTTTCTCTCACACTGCTTATCTGACCACTATCACGGTATCTATGCAAAGAGCAGTACAATTAAACATGGTTTTACATCAGATGGATGTTAAAACTGCCTATCTACGTGCACCACTAAATTGTGAGACATACATGAAACAACCAGAGAGCTAAAAGGTAGCTGAATCTGATACAAATGAAAGGTTGGTGTAATCCCAGGCACTGATTTGTATATGGGACAGTTGCATGTGGAATAAAAGGAGCAAAAGGTACAGAAGTGTATTTTATGTGTTCATTGTTGCGCGTCATCTGTGTCCTCATGTTTAGCCTGCCGCGGCCATAGGTTGGAGGAGCCGCAACAGTGTGTATGTTGAAAAAGTAACTGTATGGGCTAAAACAATCAGGCAGAAGCTGGAATAAGATGTTACATGAACATATGAGTGGGAACAACTTAGTGCTCCTCAATTTTATGGTTACACATGAACACCAAAGAATGAAAAGGTAATCTTGATAAAATGGGTAAATGACCTGATCATTGACGCCAGCAATAACAACACACTGATTGTTGTGAAGGAAATGTAGGCAGGAAAATTCTAAATGAAAGATTTGGGTAAACTGAAACGTTTCATTGGTGTTGATTTTGACCAGAGAGATAACTATGTGAATATGTCACAGAAAAAAAGAAAAATATGTGGGAAAAAAAAATCCTTGAAAGGTTTAATATGCAAGGTTACAAAGCTAGAGCGACACCTTGTGAGCAAAAACTGAACTACACTGATGGTGTAGAAAAGATGAACGATTTCCAAAGGTACAGAGAGGCCGTCTGATCAGTGCTGCAATAAAACCAGAGTTCTGAGCACATAGTGATACAGATTGTGGGGCTGATGTGACAGACATAATGACACAGCAGAACTGGTTACTGTATAGGCCTGACTGTGAATGATCATTTAATGTAATAGAAAACTAAAAAGCAAACCACTGTTGCATTATCCAGCTGTGAAGCTGAGTACATGGCCTTAGCTACAACTGTACAAGAGAGTATGTACTCATACAGCTGTTCGAAGGTATCGATGGACCTATGCACCACCTAAGGTTTATGAAGACAACCAGGGTGTGATAGCATTGGCAATGAATCCTTTAACCAGACAGAGATGCAAGCGTAGTGACATAAACTATCACTTTATAAGGTCAACTGTAAATGAAAGGAAAATTATTTTGGATAGCTGTCCAATGGATGGGATGGTAAAAGATGTGATGACAAAACCTACAAAAGTTAAGTTGTTTAAATTTGAATGGTTTAGGTTCATACCATGCATAAAAAAGTTTTATATGATACTGGGTGAGAAACCTCGTGTTTTTAGGAGAATAACAAAGTGAGAGCAAGTGGAGGTGTTAGATAAAAATATGCTCTAAACTGTAAGAAGGACATCTTTCTTTAGTATTTTCTAGACACAGACAGTGTTTGAGCTGATGTAGAGAGCATATAAAGGAAAATGGAAACAGCCAATAAAATCATTGTTTGGCATCCCAGATAGCGAGGAGACATTGAACAGATGTTGATTTTCCATCTGAACCATCAGAATCGTCAGGCTTGAAATGTCAACACAAAACCAATGTTGAAACAACATTGAAATACTGATGAAACCTGACACTGACATTGAAATAACATTGATTCACTGTTGTTCTGTCATCGTTGATTGTTGATCTATTTAGAGTTGACAAGGTGAGAACAATCACGTTGAAAAACCATTGATTTATGGTTGAGCGGAAATTAAAGCTGCTACCACTTGGACTATTCCATAGCCCCCCCTCTCACAGTGGTACATCCCTTCAGGTAACCATTGTCTTGTACAGTAGAGCGGGACATTAGATTTACTCTCAGCGGAATTGACCGGAGAAGGCATCAGTTCATGCACTGCACTGGCCTGCACCACGATTAATATAAGGTAAGAATGAATGACTTTTGTTCTATTCTTATTTCCACGGTTGCATTTGAATAACAGTAAAAAACAAACAAACTTGTTAATGTAAAGTTTTGGACAAAATGTGGGAGCCCGAAATTGTGTCTACTTTCATCTTACAATCCGGCAACAAATAAATTGCACTGCGAACAAAGTCAACAAAGAAAACATTTTTGTTTCATACTTTTCCGTTATATTCCCTTACAAAGCTAGCTAGCTAGCTTTAACGGTTCGAGGGTTCCTTTGTTCTTGCCGTCGCCTCGGCGCTTGACCCAGACTTTCGCTCTGTAGTTGCTTTTTAGCATAGTACTACAAAAAATTGTAAATCTGTGATATATGATTGATAAACGTAAAGGTAACTGTATAAATGTGTTCAATGACTTTGTTACTTTTAATGATTGGAGAGCACCCGCTTCGATTCGCACTCAATTCAAACTTTACGTTGCACGCTCACCTAACTTTACGTTGCACGCTCACCTACCTTGCGTTTGCACCTTTTGTCCACTAACAGCTAAAACTGCGTTTTATTATTTATTTATTAGTTTTTTGCCTCTCACTGCTTAAGCCATTAATCTTTCTGGAATTGTTTTTTTAAACAGATGCGACCTCACAAAAGATATTAGCTATGCTGTCAGACCTGACGACAGCTGTTAACGAACTCCGTGAGGAGGTCAGAGCCATCCGCCATCCCTGCTGCAATGAATCGGTAGATGCTGGGGTATTGCCTCTGGATTTGCCCTTGCACAACATTGAGGAGCTAAACAATGCAGAGGCAGCTCTTCAATCATAAGAGGCAAATAAGGCAATGGTAAGTATATAAAGGTTATGTACACTTTGTAACTATAAAGTGTAATAGCTGTCAGATGTGATTTAAATACATAACAACGGCCTGTTGATTAAACACACAAGCACTTGCATACACATTTAAGACATGAGACACGCTAATTCCATCTCTTAAAATGTGTCTATAGGTGAGACGCTTTGCCTTGATTGACACTGGAGGTGCGAGTCCGCCGTGTAATGGCTTATGCCATTACAAACGAGCCTCGGTACTCAACTGGGCAGGGAAAAAAACCAAGGACCAGACAAAGCAAAAAATGGCATTTAAAGATACAGCGCTCTGCAAATGCATATATGGTGGTAAGTTTTACAGTTTTTTTGCTATATTACTTTGTCTTTCTTAATAACAAGACTTTCATGTCCAGTTAATCTGGAGATGGAGTCTTTGGTCTTTGGCTTGTTTAGTCCTCGGGTTGTAGTTGTACAGCCTGAGGACCCCATGTTTATTTTGTTTTAAAGGATACACGGCACACCATGCTAAGACTTATCACTTTTTCCGCTCATAGCTCTTTGGGAATCAAATACGGCAGTTTGCAGATTTACGCCTGGTGACTTTCATGTTTATCAGCCTAGGAGTTTACATACTTTCTCCCTGCTGAAGACAGTTAACAAGAGCTTATTCATGTGCTCTAATTCACTTTTTTTGTTTGTGTGTGTGTATTTTTTTCCTAGATGGCCTGACGCAGCAGTTAGGGGCAAACTCTATGTCCGAGTTTGTCTTTGCACAAGCAGTGCAGAAATGGCTCCGATACGCCCCAGATCGTATGGGTATGGGTGGTGCAGGACGCACATCATGCATCCCCATCCCAGAGTAAAAAATTACAAACTTCTGTGAAACATATAAATGTAAATAGCAAACTGTCTTTTAATAAAGTATTTAGCAAACGAAACATGCCTATTGACCTTTTTTTGTTTATTTTTTTTCTCTGTTACATCACATGCAATGCTTTCTTATTTTAGGATATTAATATTGACATGATACATTGTGAGACATTTGTTGTTGTTTTTTTTATAAAGGGTGTCCAATTTGAGGAATAAGTACAATTATGTGTTTAGGTGGTTTAAGTATTGATGGAAACATGCAGTAGTTTAGTATTGGTTAAAATACCTATAAAGAGGTAGATTTCCAGTCATGATTTAACTGTTGTTTTAATAAAAAGCAACTGTGCGAAAGAGGTGGAAAATCAACACCATAGCTCAACAGTGTTTCAATATCAGAATCTGACATTGTTTCAATGTCAGGTTTCAACATTGATTCAACATCAAAACCTGACGTTGTTTCAACATTAAAAAAGGGTGCAAGAGTGACGTTAGGTCAACGTCACACTTCAACGTTGATTCAATGACGTCGCCTGATATTGACTCAACGTTGTTTCAATGTTTCCTTGCTATCTGGGATGTGACGTGCATGTGGCTGTCAATACAGTTAATAAAGTCTCTCTCTCTCTCTCTCTCTCTCTCTCTTGGGAGCGATGTTAAGTCTAAAAATGGCGGAAGGCTGTTGTGTGTTCATTCCTCCGTAATAATCCTTGGTGCAGTCTCGATATTTACACCAGAATTCCCGCGCATTTCTCCTTCGCTAACACTTTCAAATAAGAAAATATGAATGCTGCAGAAAATCGTTAATGTGGTGATTTATCACACAGAGCGGTAAAACAAAGATTTTAATTACAGTTAATTATTTTAGCACTGAGCGCGCTCTCAGTGCTGCTGTGAAGGCGGCGGCAGCACATCAGCGCTCTGAAACTATTTAAACATAAAAGCTGACTGTCCCACCGCCAAACGTGGAAATCATTCGTCTGCAGAACAAAGTCAGTTGAATGTGACTGATTGAACACATATTCTTGGTGTGTGTTCTGCGTTCTTGTAACTGCGACAGCAGTAGAGTAAGGGCGTTTCCACACCTATGGCTCGTTTACTCTGGTCCCAAACCGAGTTTCTAAACTGGTGGTTTGGTTTGTTTTCACACAGAAAAATCAAAGTGAACTCCAAACAAAATGTGTCACTACAAACAACGTGAACATGTCTGCAAAAGGTTCCGTCAGAACAACATTTAAATGAGATTAGATTAAAACAAACTGTCACTTACCATCGGAGCCTGAGGCGAGAGTCACAGAGAGTATGATCCACGGCACAAATCCTGCGCGGAAGATGTTACACATGTTCTCGGTGACATCTCTATAAACACCAAACAAAGTTTTCAAAGTTTATTCCAAATACAACTGCATGTTTCAGCTTCTGTTTTACAGCGTGCCAGAGGATCAATACCAGGCTGCGGATTGATACTGAAACTTTAGACTTGTAAGTTCCTGCTCTGAACTTGAACTTGCTCAAAACTCAATTTTTAACGTCACTGATTTGAGCTAAAGGTGTATTTTATTATCAAAAGAGGACACAGAAGGAGACGAATACAATACGAAGAAACTCCAGTGTAAAAAATACCTGATATAGGAACTATTTATCCTTCCGCTGAGACGCCTCCTCCTGGGATCACCTCACGGCACGCAGCGGAGTCTTACAAATGCTTTTGTTAGAGTTGCGTCATTTTTTTTTCTATTCCCGTGCGTGCAGTTTGTGACTCACAGTTGTTGTTGTTTTGTTTCGTTTCGTGTAGTTTCGTGTTGTGGGGGGGGGGGGGGGGGGGCTGTGTCAGGAAATTATTGATCAGTGATCAGATTAGTGGTCAACATGCACAAAGTTTTTCAGCCTCAGTGGGAAGTCATTAAAGCAGAGAGGTGCAGTCGATTAAGCAGTATTCACACAACGTCTCAGCTCACTTCCTCTCAGCCAAACCGCTTTCAGCTACAGGAAGATGCAAGCTGTTTCCACGAATCTGCAACACGATCAACACAAGTCACGGTAAGAAAAGTTTGCTCTGTAATCTCAAAGGCATCATACTATCAGTGAAGGCATCGCACAAGTACTGACATGTTTTCATTCATGTGGATTTATTCTCTGCGGCTTCCTGAGTTAATTCAGCCACTCACAATTTGTTTTAACAGTCAATGAAGGCATCAAATTATTCCTTTATAGTTAGTTATCATTCTGTTTGAGAATTTGAACGCTTTCTCAAAGCTTTGTCAAACGAACTATTGCTTTCATTATAACCACAACAACGACAGCATGTCATGGAAGAAGAGGAAGAGGGTTTGAGTGACTTTGAACTGGTCAGCGTTGGTTTGATATTACCGAGAGTGGGATGAAGGACACTGTCCTGTCCTCCCTGTGATGGCGGGAGATGACGTCACTCTGCAAAGACCACTCCCTCCAACCTCCCAGCTGCTTTTTATCAGTGATGGCCAAATGAGGCTTTCTGAAGACCACAGAATGAATGACAAAATAATGACAATAAGTTTATGTCTGTGTAGGTTGTCAGGTCATGGTAATCTAAGGAACCTTGGCTCATGTCAGGGGCGATTTTGGCCCATTTTTGGGGGTGTTTCAGCTTTGCTTTGCTCACTTTCTATGTCATTTTGCTGTAAAATGCACTGTTCTGCTCTTCATATGACACAGTTTGATGAACTCTGTTCTAGTATTCTTTTTCCAAAGGATCTTTTTGAGAGATTTGATTTTAATTAGATCTGAAAAGCTGGACCCACACCGCAATGGTGTGATAATGTTATCATGTTGGCTTCAAAATTTGCAACCCAACCGCTGGGGGTGGCGTGGGGGGTGCAGGGTGTCATCTGACTGTTGTTATTTTCCAGGATTAAAATGTTAAGTGCCTTGAGATGACTTTTGTTGTGATTTGCTGCTATATCACTAAAATTTGATTGAACTGAATTTCACATATTTTAACAGCATTGATTTAAAAAAAATACTTTCCCTTGTTTAAAGATAAAAAAATTAAAAGCTTACAGCAGTTTTACCATTCAGACATTTTGCAGTGCAAACACCAATCCTTTCATCATGTACTGTCTTGTCAAAAAACATAATTTTCCATTTTCATTTTTTTCCACCCACCTATATCAGAATAGGCTGGAAAAAAAAAACCCCAACTACAACAACTAAAAACCACGCAGAGCAACAGGGCGGGGATTAATTTCCTCATGTCCTCAGACTGTAAATGAAAAGGTCTCACATCACCGAGAGGAACGATGGAGGGAACATCTCTACAATGTCTGTTGAGTAAGTAAAAAGCCTTGTTAAGTTACCTAAAGTTTGTTTTTTTTAACAGAAGTTTTGGTGGCTGATCGATGACCGATGAAAGAAAATGACATAAAAGACAAGTGAACCAGAATTTAAAGCACCTTTAAAACACAAAGAAGACACATTTTGGCTGTGAAGAGGAAGTGTGAGCATCTTACCACACAAAACAGGTTGTGAAAAACGGAGTTTAGCAATTTAGTTATTTTTAAAAACCGAACAGTACAGTGAAAATACTTTCTGTGTCTTTTAGACAGTACATACAAAAACTCTACAGTATGAAAACAAAGCAGAAAGATATGAACAAAAATGAAAAATCTTGCTTGTTTAAAAATAATCCAAAAATTCCTCCCTTCCCAGATTAAGATAACAATGTTTAAGCTCTGCTTGATTGATTACTCAGAAGCAGACAAATTAATTGTCTACATACAACATAAACAGCCATCATTAATAATACATCTAATCTAAATAATAATCTGTAACACAAAGGTAAATGTAACCCACATAGAAAAATTGGTATGGCCCAGATCTGGCCCACACAATGTGCTTACACATGGCCCACATACCGCAAAGAATGACGGCCCTTTGGTGACCCAGATCTGGTTTTCCGGGAGGTGGCCCTCACATGGGCCAGCACAAGGTCAGTTGCAGACACTCTGGTCATGTGCTGGCCCAGAACAGTTTCAGCTCTGGCCCTAGATGTCAGCCTAATGTGTACCTTAATCAAGCCGTGTAATAACAACATGTGCCAGAACATAATAGTGCAAATGTAACGTGACAAAACTCCGTTCAGAAAGTGAATGGACTGATTCTTATGTGGCACTTTTCTACTCTCCTGGATTTCTCAAAGTACTCTATACAACATGCCACATTCACCCAACCACACACTTTCTCTAAACTGAGTGCTTCCTAACTACATTCATACACATTCACATTCTTGACATGCAGAACGGAGAAGGCAGGGATCGAACCACTAAACTTCCAAGGAGTAGTTGACCTGCTGAGCTGGGTCTTCTAACTAAAATAGGAATATAAATAGTGCCATCATTGCCAGACCTGGCCCACATCTGGTTGACATACCAGATGGTACAGTGGACACATGTGTGACTCCTGTGATTAAAGCATCTTTCTTTAGGCTTAACGAGTGAACCGTCAGCTCGTTCAAACACACGTTAAAGTCTGTTTGGCTCGACACCACCGAACAGAGGCAGCAATATAACTTAGCTAACATTAACAGTGCAGTGAATCCTGCTTGTGCCGTGATATTCAGGACTGCAAACCGAGCAGCATCACTGACTTTCAGCTCGTTGTGTTTGTGGATATATGACTGACTTTAATTATCCATAAAATCATCTCATTCTCTGTAAGATTAATGTCGACTATTGAACGGCGTATATTTTAAAGTAAAGGCTTTAAAACCAAGCTGACACTTAAAGTACAAACATCGCTAATGTCACATAACTTTGCCGACATGTGGCCAACAGTAATGTTTTAATGTTCTTCATTATTACACATTAGCACATAAATAAGTGACATAATATTCAGTACTTAATTTGGAAAGTTTACTCTTTGGCTGCCCCGCTTTAGCCATCCGCCGTTTTTTTTTTTTTTTTTTTTGGAAAAATATCCACACCCACCACCGCGCTATGAATTGTGGGATATGTGGGGACACGAAGTCTACAATGGACCCAGCCATCAAATTTGGGGGAATGAAGGGCGCATTTGTCAACCGTATTTGTAGTACACTTTGAATTGGGACACCCTTTGTCGCGTCGCTGTGACATAATCGGTCTACATATGCGCACTACGTAGCATGTGGTCGCTGGATTAGGACACAGCTGTTGTTTTAGTTTCACTTTCCCCTGTGGTGTCATCCTGCCAATTTGTATCAGCTGTGTCCCCATGTGTTTCCAGTCCCCTTGTCACCTCCTGTGTATTTATTCTGTGTGTCTCCATTTGTTCCTCATCATGTTGCCTGTGTATCTTCCATTAAGTCGTCATAGTTACACATAGTCATCATAGTCGTGTTTGTTGATTCATAGTTTTCAAGCTGAAGTTTCACAGTCTAGTAGTTTCTCTAGTTTGTTTTTTTGCCTTGATATATGTTCCATGTGTATCAGTCAAAATAAAAGCTCGGCTTTTGTTGGAATTAATTCTGTCTACTCGCCTGTGTCCACACCTGGGTCCTCCACACGCACTCCACAGCAAGACTACAATCACTGATCTCTGACACACTGTTATAAAAATAATTTAAGTTAAAGACTTTGTCTAATCTTGAAAATGAAACATGTTTTATGTAGAGTTTATTTCTATCAGTGTTTGTGTTTAGGTCTGTGGATGTGATTCATGTCTGATTGCAGTCATCGTATTTGACAAATCACAATTTTTACATTTTGACATGAATCATAAACCAGACTTTAGAGGAACATTTTTAATCAACACTAACACCAAAGAATCTCCTCTCTTTATCGGGCACAGCAGTACAGAAGAAAATATCATCACTTGACTGACTCATTGATGAAGAATTGATTTTTTTGTGAAAACTCAAACCAACCTTTTCTCTTTAGTTCTGATCTCGCTGCTGAGCTGCACAACACACCAAGGTCAGTAACCTTCTTCTGTCTGTTTAAATGCTTTAAATGTTTAGTGATGTTTCCCATCAGGACTGAAGCTTTAAAGGCAACAACAACAAAAGCAAGCAATTCATTGCATTAATGGTTGACAAAATTACACCAGATAATGTCGCTGAATACATTCAAAATTCAAATTCAAATTTTATTTGTCACATACAAAAAGAAAAAAAAAAGGTCTATGAATAAGATAGGAAATAAATATGAAAATTAAAAAGGGTAGGAAGCATTCATGCTACCATAGGGCAAGACGCAGGTCACGAGGCTAAAACATAGGTGAGAATGGTTGTCTATCTCTATGAGAAATATAGAATCATTACTTAACTGCATGTCTTTCGGTTGAACCCTTATTGGGTTCATGTTCATGTTTCACAATGGATCTCACATATAAAACTACTTTCTCTTCATCCTGGTATCAAATTAAACAGTTTTACATTTTAACCCTCACAGCTCGTCTGACTGTGAGTCGCAGCAGCTCTCAGTTCTTTAAATATGACTCTGTGACTCTGAGCTGTGAGGAGGACGGCAGCTCTGCTGGATGGACTCTGAGGAGAAACACAAGCAGACAACAGAGGACTCAGTGTGGAGATGGGTGGGGAAAACCAGCTGGTTCTTCCTGTAACATCATACTTTTCTCGTCAGAAAGTGGAGTTTACTGGTGTGAGTCCAGAGAGGGTCCCATCAGTAACATGGTTAACCTGACAGTCACTGGTAAGCTGAGTGTGTGGAGTTAGTGTTGATGAAGCTGTGTGTAAATGGATGAAATGCTGTAGTTTGTCTCTGTGTTGAGGTGGATCAGTGATCCTGCAGAGTCCTGTCCTCCCTGTGATGGAGGGAGATGACGTCACTCTGCTCTGTAAAACAACGACCACTCCCTCCAACATCACAGCTGCTTTCTATAAAGATGGCTCCCTCATCAGGAAGCAGCCTACAGGTCACATGACCATCCAGCATGTTTCCAGGTCTGATGAAGGCCTCTACAAGTGTGACATCAGCGGTCATGGAGAGTCTCCATCCAGCTGGATCACTGTCACAGGTGTGGAGCTTCACTCTGATTTCACCTTTTATTTCATCCACATATTAACTGAACAGGTGGGGTTCTCTCTGCAGGTAGACCTACAACCACATCCTCACCCACCACTTCTACAAATATGCCACCTACCCCTGCTTTGTCCCCTTACTCTTCCACCCTCCATCTTGTGATCAGAGTAGTCTGTCACCTGGTGGTGTTCTGTCCATACTTCATCTCCACTTTCATCGCGGTGTCTCTATATCGACTCAGAGCCAAAGGTAACACCCTGAGTCTCCTCGATAATTTATCATTATCATTTATGATTGCTTTTGTATTATTTCTCTGATGACCTCATGTTACAGAAAATGACCCCACTATCCCCATGGCAACAGCAACCCATGCTGAGCAGAGATTGTGTGAGGAATATGACGATATTGGGGCGGTGACCACTGAGCATCAGTTCTAAGCTCATGCTCCATCTGATGTTCACTGTGATTGAATTACATGTGATATCATAACAACAGCTTTGCTCATGTGAACTTTATGAATAAAGGTTTTCCTTGTTGACATCCTGATGTTGCTTTTTCACATTTTTGTAGTTTTTAAGTTTTATGTTAGTGTCAGTGAGAGGGAAGATATGCAGGCTTGATCTAGAACAGCAAAAGTACATGTAAGCAGTTAACATGACATTCGTGTCTTTAGACTGTGGTAGTGAACCCACACAGGCTCCTGTCTGCTGCCTCGTATGTATGTTTTTCTATGTTAGCCGTCTGTTGTGTGGTTACTCTCAGCTGCAGTACTCGACTTTCAGATCTGTGTTTCTGATCTGGTCGCATTTCCCCACACAACCATGTATAGAGTTTACAGAGAATGGTTTGAAAAGAGAAACCCGATGTTGAACTGTGTTCCAGCTCTGAAGGTGATGACAGTCTGCTTCTCCTCTGTTTTATTTACTTCAACTGAATCAATGAAAACAACCTGAATCACAGACACAGTCCTCAGACAAGGATGGAGACCAAAGTTGAACAAATTTATCTTTTGGATCAGAGATGAGCTTGTCTGAGGTAGAAATGATCAAATAATGAAGGAATAAATGTTCTAAGGTTCCTGTTGAACATGCGATTTCATACTCACTGCCCGTTCTTGTTTCCCTGTGTTTATTATATCTTTAAACCGACCTCATGATGTTTTAGCACTCTTTACTTTTCACTGACTCTCAGCTCCCAGGAGTTCCTCGAAATGTTTGTTATTAACAGTTTTCAGGTGTGAAGTCACAAGCTTTCTTTCTCAATTTTTTTTAAAAAGAAAAAAAATGTGTTTAGGTATTTTTCCCCCTTTTTTTAAATCACAGTTTGCTGCATTAGAATCATTTTATGCAATGTTCTGGTTTGATCTCAAGGTGGCAGTGTTGTTTTACTGCTGTGATAACTGTGTTAAAATGTTAAACTACTACAGTGAAGTAATGACATCTGTGGTTTTTATTATGATCACAGTTATCAAACCGTTTTTTAAGAAGCTTTTCCTAAAGAAGATTTTACAACTTATTTCATCCACATATTCACCTGAAGTGGAAGATTATCTCTGCAGATGGATATACCCCTCCTTTGCCCCCTTACCTCCTCCTCCCCCTTGTAATCAGATTGATCTCTCACCTGGTGGTGCTCTATCCATACTTCATCTCCACTCTTCTTATGGTGTCTTTATATTGACGCAGAGCCAAAGGTCTGAGGATCCCCAATTATTGATCAAGCTCAATTACTTTTAAAGACAATTGATGGATGTATTCCCTACTGTGCATTGACAGGACATATTTAGATATATCCAGGACTGAACAAGAAGCTTATCAGTTCAAAGTTTATGAAATATAGAAATAATCTGGTGCTTCTGAGAAACTGACTCATCCAAACTACAAAGGCTGGACTGTCTATGAGTCAATTACAGCCATCCATCCATCCATCCATCCATTCGCTTCCGCTTATCCTTTTCAGGGTCGCGGGGGGCGCTGGAGCCTATCCCAGCTGTCATAGGGCGAGAGGCAGGGTACACCCTGGACAGGTCGCCAGTCTGTCGCAGGGCCAACACACAGAGACAGACAACCATTCGCACTTACATTCATTCGCACATTCACACCTAGTGACAATTTGGGTTATCCAATTAACCTATCCCCACAATTACAGACATATTAGAGTTAATGTGATTGCGAGTTTATGCTGTTTTTAAGTTTCACTTTCAAAGCTCTCTGGGCTTATTAATCACAAAACAGAAATGGCTGTTCTTTTTAGAAGGGCAACCTCACAGTGTTGACCTTTGACCTCCATAGAGCCACAATGCTCCAGCTGTTTCATTTGTTTGAACTTATCCACATTTGTCCTCCTGCAGATTTACCCCACAACAATTCTACAGTAAAGCTTAAGTTAATCCATTTGTGACACACTCGGTGATCTTTGTCTCTGTGGATGCTGATTTCTCCTCAGTTCTTCCTTTATTAGTGGATAGATTAGAGTTATCAGGAAAAGGTGTTAAAAGGAGTTAAACTTTAATGCTCAACTTATAACACTTCATGCCCTCAAATGTGTTACTGTCATTGCACTAGCATTTATATCCATAGTGTTTCCTGACGCTACAATGAAACTTGAAAATACAATTTTAAACTTGATGTTATATTTTCAGCATTTCTGCTGCCAGCTGTAATAAATATACAGTTGTCAAATAAAATCATGATGACATGATTTTAATAATGTTTTTATGGTTTTAATTCCATTTCTGAGAGCTCAAATAAGCAACAAACACTTTTCACTTTAATCTTTTTACCAAATCAAAGATTAACCATAATCAAAACAATTATTTCCTGTAACATGTCTTTCAATTCATTCAAGAGAAAAAGAATAGTAGCAGTGTGTGAATAGTAAATACAGTTCATGTGAACTGCTCTTAGTCTAGTTCACCACCTGAGACCAGTTTGTCTCAGGAGAACCTACCAGGAGCTGAAGCCTCTAGATAACTCGGCTCCCAGGAACATCTGAGTTCACAAATCCCTCCACCACATTAAGGTGGCAGTTGAGAGACAGGGTCACTTTATTGGTGCACACCTTGGTAACAAAGATGAAAAAGAAACAAATATGTTTTAGTTAATCACAGTATTTCATGGCACATCTTACGTTTGCCATATTTGTCCACACTTCCTTGCAAAAACACTCCAAATACATTAGATTCCAAGGATGTCTCTTGTGCACAGCCCTCCTCACGTCACCCCACAGGATTTGGTTTGCCTACTTTGCTACATGCTGTGTTGCTGTTCTGTGTATTGTGATGAACTGTTTGGCTGTTTATATGACTCTGTTTAATAAACTCTGTTTCAAGAATTCTACTCTTTTCCAGAGGATCTTTTTGAGTGATTTGATTTTAAGTGGATCTAAAATGTGTATCTCCACATCACTGGCTGGATAAGGTTATCATGTTGGCTTCAAAATTTGCAACCCGACGCCATATATATGGAGAATTGGGAAACCAACAGATAAAACACTGAGTCCAGCTTCTTCCTGTTTCTTTGAATCAACTCTAAGTGCTCCTGGTTGACCTGCAGATAAGAAACAGGTGTGAGGTGTCAGATAGGTAATGAGTACAGAACAGAACAGGATCTAGAGCGGGGTTCACGTGATTGGTGCAGACATGTTGACCAGACCAAACTACTGGTTTTTATATTATATAGAAACAGGACTGGTCACCAGGAGCACCGGAACCTTTGTAATCTGAGGATGATTTGGATCATTCAATCGGAGTTTGTTAGCAGTTTAAAGACTGTCCACAAGCACAACTCTCTTATTGGCCTCTTGCTAATTAATTTGCAGTGAATTCTCTTCATTGTGATATGTTGAATATTGTGACAGTCCTAAGCAGCAGGAAGGACAAGAACACAGAGGCTTGGGATGTTGAACTGACCTGAATAATTGTCCCAGTTCACCCGAGCAGAATTCATTGCTGCTTACCAGGTGATTACTTCAAGACAAACTGGTTGTCATCTTCTTCACTAGGATGAGCTGGGATGATGTTCCTGTTTTTTAGGCATCAGAAGAGTAATAACAAGAACAATTAATCCGACTGCAGAAAATCCCAGAGATATCAGCAGTCCATTCTGTCCGACACTGTATCCAGCCTCTTCCTCCTTCCCTCCATCCTCTGTGTGTCCTCCTGTCTGACCTGCAGGTGAGAAACAGGTGTGAGGTGTCAGCTGTCAGGTAGGTGATGAGTGAAGAACAGAACAGAATCCATTTCCTCTTCAAACTGCTGTCAGACATTATCTACTGCACTCTGATCACTCACCTAGTAGTCTAACCTTCAGCCTGATTTCATGCTTGATCTCAGAGGTTTCTTGCCTTCTGTCTTCCACGATGATACAACACTCGTAGGTTCCAGTGTCATTAATGGTGGTGTTGCTCAGGATGATGGACATATCCATATTTTTCATCTGTGGATCTCTCAGCTTCACTCGACCCCTAAAAATCGGATCCTGGAAGTTTTTATGTGGGAGATCATCTCGGTAGAAGAAGACGTATCCATCTGATAGCAGATCAGGTCTTTTCCACGCCAGCAGGATGAGTTTGCCATTTTCTGGACCCTGACACTCCAGCTCAACATTCCTGTAAGGCTCCACATCTATCTCTTGTAGACCTAAACAAAAGATCAGATTATGTTAAGTTTTTTGTGATTTACACTTTTTTCTAGTCAAAAGCAAATCAGACCAAGCATGAGCTCATGAGGAAAATCCACAATATTGTATTGTGGTGTGAAAATCTAAGTACACAGTTACTGCCTTCATGGGAATTCTGAGGGTGCATGTAAGTACCAATCATGTGCTGTTAGTTAAATTGACTTCATTAACCAATAGATTCTGTCAGTTTGCTGTTTTTTGGGGTGTCTGCTAACACAATGTCACAATCTTCCTCAGCAAATTCACCCAAAGTTCAGACAATGCAAATAGGAGTGAACCAAACTTTGTCCACAATTATGTGAGAGACTGATGACTTCACCCAGAAAAGGATAACTTAACTTATTGCAGCTAAAGGCAGTTCGCCAAGCTACTGAAACATTTTTACATGACTGCAAAGAGGCCTGTGAAAACTCAGTTTTTACACATTTTTAAACCTGCACAGTTTGAAACTGCACATTTCAACCCTCATTTCTGCAAGACTTTAGTCTGTATTAGATCTTCTTTACAACACAGAGAAACTTTCTACAAGAATGAAGCACATAGGACTGATATCATCCTTGTACCCTGCTGATAACCTGCCATAGCAACTATCAGTAAGTATTTATCTTTCTCTTTTTTGTTTAAGTTAAGAAAGAATATCATTGTTTTATTTGTGATAAAGGGCTATTTAATCAACCTGATACCAGCTACCTCAAAATACCTTGCTTACCTCAGTTAATTCACATAGTAATGTTTATATGTATATTTATATATATATATATGTTTTTAATGTTTATAAACTTTCCTTTGAAACTGCCATCGACTCAAATGACTACTTGGGATGACTTTCAGTTATAACTATATTATGTAACATCATTGGAGAGGGACTTGCTATTGTTTCACTTTCTCTGGCTGTTTCTGAACTGAAGCTGAGTCAGTGTCCTTTTTAAAATTTGATAGATTTAGTGTCACATGTGCCACTGGCTCACTGTCTGTCCAGCTGCTGAACCATGTTAGCTATGCTCTGCTCATCTCTCTTTTAAAATGACTTCGTTTTAGTTGAATTCCTTCAGTTTCTTGTTTACCACAAATCGTTCAGGCAATTCAGTGGCATTAACCACTTTAATCTTTGAACTGCAAAGAAAATCATTCCCAGGCTTGTTATCACCCATCCAGCCATTGGCAGGAATTTGAAGAGGAAAAACAACACAAGCAACATGCTGACTCATCTATGCATGTTGGAGCAGGTTAAAGGTTTGAGTGGTTTGGCTGTCTACTCTCTACTCTATCACATAGTAGAAATGGTACTCAGCTTTTCTTTCTTTTTCTTTTCTTTTTTGTGATTTTTGTGATTTGAACAACACACAAAAAATCAATTGTACGAAATAATATTTACAAACCAAATGTCATTTAAACACATGGAAACAGTTTCAAACATGACCCACTTGTCATACTGATGGTTTTTTTTTTTTTTTTTGGTTAAAAAGAGACCTTTAAAAAAGTCTTTGTTCACTCACCTACAGACTGCAGTGTGTTACAATGTTACAATGCAAAATCAGAAACAAAAACACGACTTTGACAGAATTCCTCTCACACACTCTAAGGAGTGTCTGTAGTCTGAACGAAACAGAGAAGTTTTAGTGAACAGCTCTGAGAATATGGGAGGAGGAAAGTAGGGCGAGAGTAAGTCTTGTAATTCAAGAAAATTCTGCTTAGATAAAGAGGGGAAAAGAGAAAGCTATGAAAGCTACGTGTAATTGCACCGAAACAGAAGAGCAAAAGCAGGAAGGAAGAGGGCTTTGCTATTTAAGTACCACAAAAAATAAGACCAAGAATGGATTATGCGGAGACTCTACAGTATAACGTGGTGTTGTGGTTCCTCTTTTCTTTGCGATGCTAATCGCTGCACAGAAACACCAGCTGGAGTCCTGTGAAAAACTAAATCCACCCTTAATGCTTCCAAACGAAACTAAGTGTCACTGTGCGCCGGTGTGTTTAAGGAACGGATCCAAATGCAGACCATATAATATATATATATATATATATATATATATATATATATATATATATATATATAAAACATATAATATAGTAAACAGGAACAACCTGATAACAATACAAGAACTTAACATCCTTTCAATATACCTAAGAAATCACAAATATAACAATTAACTCAAAATGCTAGGCTAGGTCACAGATCCCAGCCCCTCAGTCTAAGAGTGTGAGAGGCAGCCAAATAAGATCACAGTCTCTGTTTAATATGTTAAATATTAAAGTTCAGGAAATGAATTCAAGTCACTGCTCCTAAAGTTGGATCTGCAAACCAATGTATCATGGGATTCACTTAATTTTCACAGACCTTCAAGGATGCCTGGAAGGTTTTTACACAAATGAAGCATGCAGATGTTAACCTCGCAACCTGCTTCTAGCCTTAAAGTGTTTTCAGCCTGTTTGGTGTTGAAGCACGTCAAAGGTCAAACGAGATCACCAGACCACAATAACTATGATAATAATTATGGTATTTTGGTTGAGAAGGATGAATAGCAGTATGTAGCAACACATTTATAGTGTGTGCAATGAAAGGAAATGTGATAGACATTTTCTGTTGTTCCTTTGATGTTATCATGTAAGTAACAACATCCAGGCTGTTCAGCTTTCAATGCTTTGTCACTGTGGTATTTTAATGTCTTATTTCATCAGTCTGAAACTTCCTCCTGCTCATGTTTAATTCAACCAGCCTGTTCAGACAATATTAGAGCAATAAAATAAAATATTTTACACAGATATATCATTGCTAGAGAAACAGTCAGTGGAATAAAAATGAAACAAATAACATGCTGACCCCTCGACACAAGTTAGACCGACTTAAACATTTAAGTACCAGATAATCAAAACAGTTCAACATTTTTTTACACTGTTTTCTGGCCTTTCAACCCTGGAAGAACTGATTCAAAATACACTGATATTCAACTAAAACTTTAAAAGTTCAGCAATGCAAAATTGAAATACCATAGATGAAATAAGCTGCACTTACACAAACAAACATGAAACACATTCGATGCTCAGTTTCACTCACATGTAGCGTCACAAATCCCAAACAAAAACAAGATGACTTCAATAGAATCCATCCATGACAAATAGAGAGTTCGTGGCATGACTGTAGTCTGAACTGAACAGAGAGGTTTCATCAACAGCTTTGTCTGTGGGTGGAGGAAAGAGGAGGAGGAATTCTGCTGTCATAGAGGAAGAAGCTTTGACTGCAGTTGTATGATATTAATCTAAGTGGACATGTGTTATAAAGAGTATGGGTTGAGACTAGCATTACAAAACAGCAAAAGAGGGAGACTCTGTTACTTTAACTCTGTTTTTGAGTTGGTGGTGGTCAGAGGCCCCGGTGGCGCCAGTGTCTGGCAGCCTCGCTTCTGTCAGTGCGCCTCGGGGCAGCTGTGGCTACAATGTAGCTGCCATCACCAGTGTGTGAATGTGTGGATGACTGAATGTAGTGTAAAGCGCTTTGGGGTCCTTAGGGACTGAGTAATGTGCTATACAAATACAGGCCATTTATCATTTACTATTTAAAGAAGAGACTGATTATAAAAAATATAGCTGATGTTTTTTGTTGATGTTTTGAAGATTTCAGAGTCATTTAGCCTCAACTCTGAAACATCTCTGAGAAAGGATTCTGGGAAACACTGAAGAGACATGACCGAGGAAGCTGGTTCCGTTTTGTATCCAGAGTGCAGGAAGTGCTTCAATCTGCTGCACAGCTTCCAACCACAAAACCATCATGGCGACTCAGTATTTCTCTGCTGTCTGACAGGGACAGGCCTAAACGGTGATTTAGAGTCGAATGCATTTAATTTCCCCTTCTTATTCACACAATGAATTTTTGCAGTTAACTTTTACTAAATACTAACAGAGGGGATTGGTGATTTGAGCCGAAAATCTTGTTCACTCACCTGCAGATTGGAAAAACACAACCAAAAATGTGACTTTACGAGAATTTATCTCTGGAGAGAAGACTGTCTGTGGTCTGAACCAAACAGAGAAGTTTTTTGCGAGGAGCTCTGAGAACATGGGAGGAGGGAAGGAGGGCGTGAGTAAGTCTTGTAATTTAAAGCACTTCTGCTAAGCAAGAGAGGAGAAAGAGAAAGCAACAGAGATATCACAACTTTTGCACATCTTCCAGATTTATGAAATGGAAATATAAATTCTTGATAATGTAAATACTGGAATAAACCTTTGCTTTGTCCTGTAGGCCTACCTGTTGCCTCAAACAGCCTCCACAGAACACAATAACATCATCTTCATTAGCACACAGACGACTCAGGATCTGATGGTGAACAATAACTTTATACATTTTTTACTGGCCAGCTGTTCCACAAAGATCTCAGGTTCATATTCGTGGAATAGTTTTTAATAATGCAGCTCCATCTGCATCTCAGTCCTCAGGATTTCGTTGATTTTCCTTCAGCCTCAGTTCACTGAACCAAGTTGTGATGCTTCTTTTGTAGTTGTGTGTAAAATTACGTTTGCACATTTACCGCTTTAAAGGGTTCATCAACTCACATCACCAACTCTTGCATTAAGTGATGTGAAAATATTTTACCTTTAAGAATTTAAAATAACAGAAACCAAAATTGTTATTTTTATTTAATTCATTAATTTAGTTTTTCATTCAATTAACATAAGTACATAAAAACACGTTTCTGTGATTCTTGAGATAAGGGACAAAACATGTCCGGCAGATAAAACCCAATTTTGTGGTTAAAAATATGCATACAAGTGTTAACCCAACTGCCTAAAAGACAAACCAAGGCAATGTTTATACAACAAAATAAAAAAACAGTGATCTCCTTTACTTTTCTCTACCTCAGTGGGAAATAGTTTGGTTCTAAATTTTTGAATCTCACCTGCAGAGACAAACACGAGGAGCCCCACAGACAGGAAACAGCAGAGAGATGTAGACATTTCCTTGTTAGTGCTGATGATCCGACACTTGTCCAAAGGCGCTGGTAAATGACTGAACCTCAGTGTAAAGCCTGACTAATTAATTAGGTACTGAAAGTTATTTCCTGTGAAAACAAACACTTCTCTCGCTTATGCGATTGTCTTTGAAAAGGAAGTACGAAATCTGAACTATCGAATCACAACACTAGAACAGCCTCTCGTGACTGATATCTACCTCCAATCAAACTTCCATCCATCAGCCTGCACTAGTGCAATGCGCAGTAGTGAACCTGTGGGACTACCATTTTTGCTTGTACCACTACTGTTTGCGTCTGTGTCTGAGCCGTGCGCCGCCTCCTTCCGTGAACGTGTCGCCGCGGTAATAATAATGTGCGTACGCAATGCAGGCACAGCGCTGTACTGTTAATGACATTGTTTCCCGTTCTACGGAGCAAACAAAGCCTGTTTTATTGTTTCATTTTTTTCTGGCCTTCTCACTTACTTCTGCTTGAACTTGGTGAACGTCTCATTTCCGAGGTAAAGGGAACTTGATGCTTTAGATGTAGTGATCCAGTGAGAAATTCAAGCCATTTATAGGAATATAAAAAGTTATTAAATGCAGTACTGTGAAACAATGTAAAGCATCCTTTCAGAAGAGTGAAGATTATCAGTAACATTTACTCAAGTAAAATTCACTGAAGTTCAACTTAAATATACTTTAATTCTGCTTAACATTCATAGTTAACATATGAAGAGATCAATGGATGCAAAACTAAAGAAAACTAAAACTAAAAAAAGTGAGCGCCCATCAGGAACCACAGTGATAAGTATGACAAAAATAAACTGACAGCTAGAAAACTATTTTTCTTCCTTTCCTGTGCACAATTCCACAGAATGACATTAAGTTTACTTTAGTTTACTTCATTTCTCTGCGCTGGCAGTGATAAACACAAGCAGTGTTTGTGTTCCAGTGATTCTTGAGATAAGGGACAAAACATGTCTGGCAGATAAAATCCAATTTTGGGGTTAAAAATATGCATACAAGTGTTAACCCAACTGCCTAAAAGACAAACCAAGGCAATGTTTATACAACAAAACTATGATTTTGCATTTTTATAAATATATATTTATTTTAAATGGTACAATACATTACCAGTACCTTAAAAATCCATTGTCCAGAAGCAGGTGTGATAATATTAAAATACAGAAAAAAAATTAAAAGTAATGTAAAGTTAAACATCATGGCTCTCGTCACTAAGTATTTAAGTCAATACCTTATATAATATCAAAATATGCAATTGAAAATTTATTTTTACATATTTTTTAAGTGGTTAAAATCGTGTCCAGAGTTTTTGTCAACACCGTCAGATTTTTTCAAAAGTACAGAAAAATCATGAATTATTGTGGGTAGCTTACACTCTGAGGACCCCTTTACCACTTCCTGTTTGATACACATGCCATGAGGTCACTGCTGTGATATTTTTTTTAATTTTAATTTCATTTATTGCACACCTTTCTGATAAAACTCTGTGTCACAACCATAGTGCGTCAACGCCAAAGTCGATGTAATCCAAGATTTAATTATTTTTTCTTGTAAAAATAGCTTAATTTAGGTAGATTGTAGAGGCCATAAGCAAATAATGAAAAACAAGATGGCTTCTGTCAGAAAAACATGTGTTATGAGAGAAAGTAGGGTATTTTGTCAACACCATCAGGATTTTTGTCTGATGGTGTTGACCCTTTTTCTAATGGTGTTGACAAATGTCACAAAAGTGTGCTATTCACCATTTATATTAAGTTATTTTTTACTATTATTTCAGTCATATTACTTCTTGTGTATTTCACTGATATTTCTGCTTCACAGATGTGTCAAATATTATCAAATTTGCCTTATCTTGAATCTCATTGTTTATGTATACATTATCAATCCTGTAGGAAAATGCTTAGTCCTCTGCATTTAACCCATTCACTCAGTGATGCAGTGGGCAGCTACCAATCCAGGATAGCCTCTGTTCATTGGATTTGAACGCCCAACCTTTCGATCATGTGGCATCTACTGAGCTAGCTGTGCCTCGAGAGCTGTTCTTTAAGTGATGATGTATGAATCCTGCTTCCGGGCCCAAACTACTCTGTGTTTATTAAGCCTGTTGTGCTGTTAAAATGTTTTAATGCTTTTTATCTTGTTCTATTACATCTGAACAAGCCCTTAAAAACAGCCAGTGATCACTGTCAGCCTAACCAACGGGAACCCTCACGTTAACTTTTATCAAGTGGAAAAAAGTTAGCGTTCATCCTCCAGCTTCACTGTGTTTATGTTATGCTAACATAGCTGTGTCGCTAGCGATCACGTAGCACATCACTATATACCAGCTAGCCCAACTTCAGTAACCTGACAATAGTCACTGCTGTAACCCTAAAAGTCACTGTTGTTTAGTTTTCTGTCTCCATTTATGTTGGAAGTGGTAGCAGAGCTGGTGTATCATGTTCAGGTGGAAACAAGCAATCTAACTTCTAACTCTGTTAAATTTCATATATTCTGTTTTCATGGATGCCTGGATGTTACACCTGGTAGAGCAGCCACACTGATCATTTTATCAAAGATGAAAGAATTTAGACAGTTTGTAACTCTCAGTGATGCCGCAGAGTTTCTTTGACTTTGGGATCTGCAGTGGAGTTTGGACCTGGAAATGGCTAATGACATCAGACTTAATAGCCGGATAGCATTTCTATTGCTTAATGCATAATTGTGTTGTGAATATTCATCCTTAATCTGTGAAAAAGCATAAGGTTCAGAAAAAATTATAGTAATTACAAAATGGTACATTTCAGGCTAGAATAGCAAAGGCGAACCTGTCAGTAGAGGAACGAAAGAGAAGGAACAGGGATGATAAAAAAAGAAAGAGAGAAAAAATTAACAGCCAGCCTGAGTTGAAGAAAGAGTTTCTCATAAAGGAAAGGGAAAGATGGAGAAATAGAGTGAAAAAGAGAAAAATAAAGAACACCAGTGATCTGAAAGAAAGAGAAAAAAGTCAGAAGAGAAGGTTTTGGAAACAAGCACAGAGAGACAAAAGGAGAGAAAGTCCAGCAGGGTCTAAACACACAACCACAGAGAACTTTAGGAATCAAGGAGTAGTAGGCAGCTACTTGCTGGTGAACTATTAAGATGTAGAACTTGACATGTGCAAAAACAGAATTGTTATGATGTGTCTTGTGATATTACAAAGGTTGTTAAGGTTTAATTGTCATTTTGAAAGAAATAATATCTTGTTTTCTACTAGTGTGTCACCACCGTCAGATTTGTGTCACCACCATCAGCACCTTGTCAACTCCATAATATGGAGTTTTGGTTTATTTCTCTCTTTTGGAGAACCATATAGTTTCCTCCCTCATGATCTTCCAATAAAAATACGTAATCTTCTCAATAAATGTGTAATTTGCATGCTGCTTAATATGATTGTTTCTTATAGAGATTAAATACAAGCTTCTGAAAATATGTATGACTGTAACTCTAATAATAAAAAGCTAAAAACAATCTTACTTTTAAATGTGGTATAATTACTTTGAAAACATATGTGCATAAACAATAGAACAGAGAAGCTGCTAATAGTCAAAATAGCTGAAACAACTTAATTTAAAATACATATTTTTGCCTTTCTTTGTGTCTGACGGTGTTGACAAAAACCTTGCACTTCTCCAGCAAAAACATAAATTATTAAAAAATGTTACACCTGGAAGATTGTACCAAGACATTTTGAGACAGCCAAAACTTTGTGTAACAATTATATGTAAATATGTTTTTGAAAAATCAAAAAATATATTTTAGAAAATTAAAACCTGTTTTGTCCTTAATCTCAGGAATCACTGGTTTCTGTTGCATGCAAAGACCAGGCAGACAGCGTGGTACTGTGTATCTTTACTTTGAAAATATTAATGTGCTGATACATTACTCCGTATCAGCACTAATGTAAAGTATACATTATTTTATAAAAAAATGGATCTTGGGGCCTCTTACATCTAACAATGTTTATGATATCTATAAAAAATATATTTAACATGTGTAGACTTGAGTATCACAAAATTAGTTTTGCTCTCACATGACTTTATTCAGCTGAACACAGTAAATCTCATCTCTAGGTAGCTAACCATAACATCATCGCCTCAACTGCTAAAGATATCGTCTCTTATACTATCTGCTTGATGAAATTATTGAACAGAGATTTTCAAGAGCTTGGAAAAAGTAAAAAAAACAAAAACAAAAAAACCCCCAACAACAACAAAAAACAACAACTGTACTTCTTTATGTTAGAGAAGATATAAAGTGGATAACTGGAAAGCACACCTACACAGACATCAGGAGGGATATTATAATTATGCATCTATCTGTTTTCCCCCACTGCACTGTTTAAACGCAGTGAAATGTCTCTCCCGTGATAACATGCCCCACGTTATCATGCGAATTCATCCATCTGACCTCAGGAATTCGCATGATAAGGTGGGGCCAGGTTTCACAATGAGCTCACCCGAAACTCTGGCTGATTGGGACCCACACCCAGTTTCACACCTTGGCTCAGGCGATTAGAGGATCATCAGGGGGTCCTTTTGTCCCTCTTTGGGGGGGAAACTCCCACCAGGTTTAAATCTGGGACTCTCCACCAATTGACCTTAGAACTGAAGAAGCTTCTCGGATGAAAGGTGAAACGTCTTCAAGTAACTTAAAGAAGTCCAGACGCTTTTCTTTGCAAGCTCCGAAAGCACTGTATCGAACGGTTCAATATTGATACAAGTATTGTTGCACCCCTACTATTTATATATAGATATATCTATATAGATATAGATATATATGTATGTATGTGTGTGTATATATAGAGAGAGTGTAGAGTCTGCAAGAAAAGAATATCACATAAATTAAATTTAAATAGTTAAATGTTGAATTGTAAATAGTTGCAATACATTTTATGTGGGGTGAATAAATAAAAGCATATTTATATAATAAACATGTTGCAGTAAGTATAGGGCTGCTCAGCATGGTTTGGAAAAATAAATTATAAGTATTCCAAGACCCAACTGAAGTGTATTTTATTGGTGTTAGTTTTTGCTACATGGACATTTGAACTTCAGCTTTTTAATAAATTTAAAAGAGAATGTGTTCATGACATAAATAAAATTTTATTTTCTCTGTAGCACTTCATGGATTTCATGTGCAACACACTATTGTTGTTTACACAAAGCATAAAGGTAAAACAAAATATATATAGTGTTATCTTCATTTTAGAGGTCAAAAAGTATTTGCGGCTCCCAGTGTTTTCTTTTCAGTAGAAACCCGCTCTTTGAGTGTTAAAGGTTGCTGACCCCTGATCTTGGGCCATGTCCACACTAATACGTTTTTGTTTGAAAATGCATCTTTTTCTTTCCATTTTGGCCTTCTGTCCACACTGAGACTGTGTTTTTGGTCAAGAAAAACTGAACTTTTTGAAAACTCCAAAGTGGATAAATTTGAAAACACCATTTGAAAGTTGGACTGTGAATACGGAGGCTTTGGAAAACAATTGCATTTTAGTCACATGATGCAATCATGTGATCAACTCAACTAAGATGGCAGAAGGCATTGTACAGCAGTTGTTTTGTTTGCTCTCAATTTTGACAGCCCTGTTAAAGATTAATATCAACTCCACGTCATTGTCAGTCCATTTAAAAAACTCTGCGGTTTTCCTTGACATTTTGCGGTGATGTTTCAAAGAGCAGGAAAGTAAGTAAATAAATGGCAGACAGAAATCTTAAGCATTTCATTGTGGATGAACCTCTTCGGAAACAAATCGAAAACGATAGTGTGGACGCGGAGCGTTTTTAGATGAAAACACCATTTTCAAATCTATCTCCCTCTCCTAGGGAGAATAGGGTTCACTGCCTTCATGTTTATTGCCACTTCTTTTTGATCAGCTGCTGTTTAAGTGAAGGAAAAATAGTAAAATGTGTCTGGAGTTGGGATCATTCAGCATTGCCTTATTTTCACAAAATTATTAAGTTAAGTCGTAAGTGGGTTCTTCATGTCTCAGTGTCATCTGCATATTAGTAAACAATTACAAGTGTAATTGTCACGACGAGTGAGAAGAGCCGTGTGGAAAAATAAAGGAGGATCCAATTGCAGGCAGTCATGAAGATGTCAAGGTGGTTTATTGAACACAAAGCACAGGGAAAAAATGGCAAACGAAAATTAAACTAAACTATACTGGGTACAACTAAACTACTGAATATGAACAAGAACACGAACATGAAGGAGGGTGAGCAGACGACAGTTGACAGCAGGGAGAACACACGGATGAAACATGGAAGATACAAAGACAGACCAGCAACTACAACAACAGAAGACACGACTTAAATACACTCAGAGAACACAAGGAGATTACACACAGGTGGGGAACACAACTGGAAGTAATAAGGGCTAACAAGACAGGGGGAGAAGTAAAACTGAACACGCTGACATCACACATGAACATGACCCTTCAAAGTAAAACAGGAAACAAGACACTTCACTAAGACACGGACTAGACAGAAAGACGGACTTGACACTGAACAAAAACCTACCATAATAATAATAATAATAATAATAATAATAATAATAATAATAATCACAGTATCACAAAGTAATCAGAATATAAATCATAATCCCAAGAAATACCAAAAACATAAGAACTAATCCCTAAACAAGAATAACTGAAACATAGATTATCATAATAATCAATAAAGCATCAGAGAAAGAAAACAAGAAAACAATCCATCATTCAAAAGTAAACCAAAACATACGAACTCAAAATACTGGGTCAAAACGACCCAGAACCATGACAGTAATAGAATCGAATGAATTTGTAGTTATTTTAAGCTGATCAGGTGAAGTAAACCTCAGTTGATCAGCTCAGCCTCTCCTTTATCAACAGGATGGTTCATATCATGTGTTTATACTCTGCTTCATGAATAATGTGCATGTTTCAAGTTATATGGGGAAATAAAAGGATGTCATAAATTTTAATGACTGAAAATGTTCTCTTTGCAATGTTCTCCATGTGTTATTTAGTAGCCAAACAGGAATTTGTTGTTTCATTCTACAAATGTAGACAATCCCAGTCTCACTACTTTCACAGATTTTATTCCAAGCAGCTTGGTCATTTGTTTGGATACATGCGGTTCTTCAGTTCTGTCAAACCATGGAGCATGTTGACGGTCCATGTGGGTCTGTCTCTGTTGCCATTCATTCAGAGTGTGATTTGAAGCTGGAATATCTTGTTTCACCCTGATTAATTCTCATCTCTGACTCTTGGAATGACCATAGCTCGCAAACTGGACTTAATGTTTTGCTTAAAATGGCCACAAATCTGCCAATAAAGTCCCCAGAAAAGTGATGAAGTCAGGGCGATTGTGGCTCAAGAGTTGGGCGTTCGTCTTGTAATCGGAAGGTTGCTGGTTCGAGCCCCCGGCTCCGATAGTCTCAGTCGTTGTGTCCTTGGGCAAGACACTTCACCTGTTGCCTACTGGTGGCGCCAGTGTCCGGCAGCCTCACCTCTGTCAGTGCGCCCCAGGGTGGCTGTGGCTACACTGTAGCTTGCCATCACCAGTGTGTGAATGGGTGGATGACTGTGTATAGTGTAAAGCGCTTTGGGGTCCTTAGGACCAAGTAAAGCGCTATACAAATACAGACCATTTACTTGTATAAAACTGCAAGTCTGGCCATAGTAACAGGTGGGTGATGGTTCTTTGGCTGTCATCCACCAGTCACAAATGATTCAATTTTGACAACGTGTTATTGCAGTTAACTTATTCATCAACTCAGAAACACATTTTCACGTTAAAACATTGTAATAATAAAATGTCAGAATTGCAGTGGCATGGTACACACACACACACACAAAAAAAAAAAAAACATTGCTAAGGTAAAATATTCTAAAAATCGCGTGAATTTAACTTGAGGACAAGGAAACATAGAATTTTGAAATTAATGCCATAGCTGTATGTATTAGGAGGTTCAGGGGTAGGCCAACATTATTTTTGTCCCAGTCTTGAAAATCTGACAGATATTCTTTAGAGTAGCCTTTCTTCGCTTATGTCCCCCCCCCCCAAAAAAAAAAAAAAGCTAACTTGTCTGCATTATTTTTCTACCAATCTTTGAGAAAAAGCCTCCCAGAGAAAACAGTGTGTCTAAGGTATAGACATGAGTCAGGCCTAGACTCTTAAGACACTCAAGTTCATTTAGAATATCAAAGGAAGGATGGCTGGTGAGTTGGTGGCACATCAGAGGATCTCTAGAGCGGATAACAGCCACTGAATGCCTTGAATGGAAAATAAAAGGCAAAAAATACACCAGTGGAACCATGAAGTAGACTAGACTCTCTTCCACTTTTACCTTCCCACCTGTATCTCTGGCTTTGTCCACTTTCTTTATGGCCTCTGTAATGTTTACCTTGAATGACACCAACACTGTGAATCTGGCTATTAAGTGTTTGTCATGCCTGGTGAGTGAATCACTATTGTCTTTGTTGGTGTGCTGTGTTAAGAACCTGTGAGTGACTTCGAGTTGGTCACAGTGAAGCTGAACAGACTTGAGTGCATTTTGCAAATCTTCTAGAGCTCGATTGATGCAGTCTGGACTCTGACTCCTGTTTTGCTGCTTCAAAGATGTAAGAGCACGGTTGTAATATGCAATAGCTCCCCAACAGTGATCCTTCTGAATGGCTTTAGTGTACATGTTGATGCTCTCTTCAAACTTCCCCTTTTCACGCAGGTCATTACCAAAGCTAATGTAGTGGTAGAGGTTTGATGATGGTGATTCTCTCTGTCTGAGTTTCTGCCTTGCTGTGTCCAGATCTGTTTTCAGTCTGCTTTTTAACTCTTCAGTGGAATCTTCTGCATTAAAACTCATTAGTAGCCACACACCCCAAAACTCATTCAGAGCAGACAAATCTGATGTTTCTGGCTTGTTATTGCTGCTTGTGTACAGATCATCCAGTACATCCAGATAATCATTGAAGAGTTCTTCCTTCTTCTTCATGTCTGGGATCTGAAACTCCAAGTAGCTTGATAGCTCATCAGCCACTGAGCGGTCTCTGACCTGTTTAATTATCTTTACTTCCTGCTGTGATGCTCCAGTCAAAATATCCTTCAGTGTTGAAGTCATTTCTGCAGATCCTTCATTATGGTTGCTTTGTTGATATGACCTTAACTGCATCACAAACAGAAGTTGTTTAAGTGGAGTCACATCTGTTAGATTTCTGAATAAAGAAAGAAGTTTCACTCTTAAAACCATTAATTGGAGCAACTCTGAAAGATGACTCAAACAGACAATGAGCTGAGCAGACCCTGGAGATCCTTGTCTAGCAGTGCGGCCGAATGCCTGCGTCTCTACACGAGCATTCTTGGGCAGGAAGGTCTGCACAACAAGCAAACCTCCAGCTTCCTTTACTGTGTCAGAAACCTGAAGGTCTGTTCCACGGCCAGCGAGGTTTGTTGCTATGATCACTTCTCCTGCTTCAAGCTCCTTGGAAATGATCACACTGTTGTCCATGTTGTTGTTTATATAAAGATTTTTGTTCTGGACTCTGTCTCCTAGATTGCGATAAATCATTTTTGCTCGTCTGATGGTTTCACAGATGATGAGCACAGCTCTAGGATCCCTGTATGATGTAGGACTCGTTTGTGCAATGACAGCATCACAGATTTTTTCAGTCCAGTCTTCTTCGTCCCTGAGAACCACACCTTCAACCTCAAACAGCTTTCTACGTTTGAATGAAGGTATCTGACAGGTTTTGATACCATCATAGATTTTTTGTAAAGTCTCAATCTCCTCTTTTTGGCCAAGAGTTCCAGACATCCCGTAGATCTGACTTCCAAACTGGTTTTTGTACTTTTGAAGCAAGCCCACATTAGACATGTAGTTTGTGATGGCTGTCATGTCAGTCATCTTTGACTCATGTTTCATTTCAATAAACTGTTGCAGTCCATCAGTCCACTTCATGTAGTTTTCAACAACCCCTGTGCAGCTGTAGTCCACAGGCACAATTCCATGTTTCTCCATCACATATTCATGGTCCTCTGTCATGACTTGAGCTTTAAATGCATTTTCAATCCAGACTTTTAGTTTAGATTTGACCAGCTCTGAGAAGAAGCCTGGGATGTAGCAGCTGCTTTTAGCTTGGTTAAGTTCACATGGTGTAAAATGAATTGAATTCTTTACTTCCTCTTCTACAGCTCTCACCACACTTTTTTGATCAGAGTACATGTACTGACAGAAGCCACCATCAAGTAAAAGCAGTGACACTCTTCTGCTTTCCACATTTTCACTTTGCTGCTCTTTCTTCAGTTCCTCTATTTCATTGTTATTTATGAGGTGGAGAGCAAACTGGAAAGATGGGAATTTCCTTTCCACCGTTTTAAAGAACTCAGACAGCTCGTTAGCAGTAACACTTTTAGTTATTTCATTTAAGAGGCTCGGGTTCTTTCTCAGGTCCTTGACTGATCCCTTTAACAGTATACCTGTGTCCTCTGCTATCTGACGAATAATGAACTCATCACTATCTTTTTCCATCATGTTCTCTAACACGTGATAAAAAGGAAATTTTGGCCCTACAGTCGCATCTGTGCCAGTTTTCTTGTACTGATTGACAGTGGCCCATATACATGCCAAGAGTGGGTTGAGATGTTGTAAAGCAGGCATGTCACTGCCTATATAGACTACATGATGACCCTTGTCTAGCATCAGGGAATCCACTTCATCCACTACTGCACACTGGAATTTCCTCTGCCCTAATATGTCCAACCTCTGGAAGTGGTGCCGAAGCCAGTCACCAGCAAAGTCTTCTGCAGTGCCATAAACAACTTGGCTCTCATAGCACTTTTTTAGTTCTACATCAGGCCTGTTGCAGTTATAATCAGCAGCGATATTCAACTCTTTATAAAATCCTTCCCATTCTTTAAAATCTCTTTCTGCAAGAACTGATGAACTTGACATGATGTCAACGTTTTCTTTTCTCAGAGCTCGAAAAGCTGCAAACATGGCCACTATGCAAGACTTCCCCTCTCCTGTGCCAACCTGAATCAATCGCCCTGTTTCTGAAAGAGCCATCAGACACCAGCTCACCATCTGTGTCAGTCGTGGCCGAAATGGCTTTCTTGTATTTTTAGTTTTTGTTATACTCACTGCCAAACAGAGAATCTTTAAGATGTTTTTCAAATGACTATTTGGTGAGCTGTCATTACAAAAATTAAGCATGATTTTAGGTCCTGAAACAACAGTTGATTTTTTTTTCATTGGCAAAAGCAGATTTTTTAAGATTGATTTCAGTTCACTCTTCTTTAAGCTGTCATTTTTAATATCACAGTCTTGATGAACTGTTGATACAATATCTCTGACATCATCTAAAATCTTTACATCAACCTGGTTTAACTTCTCTTGGCGGATTTCATCAATGATTTCCTCCAAGGTCTTCTCTCTGTCATTGGCTAAATATTCCTTCAAGGTTTCATCTGTTACAGTTTTGTCTCTGAGTAGTTCCAGAAGTGTTTTTCCATCTTCATCCTTCCAGTCAGAAGTAATAAAGTAAATCTCTATGCAGTGCAACATTTTTATCATCCATGTGAGGAAATGGGAGTTGTTATTTGTTGTTGATTCAAATCGCTTCAAAAGAGCATCAAACAAGTCAGTGACATCCTTTGGGCTCCATTTGATATTTGTAACCAGTCCTTTCAGCTTCTTGAGGAGAATTTCTTTATCATCATCCATTTTCTTAATCAGATAAGAACAATCTGTTCAAAGCAGATTTAAACATTATTTAGAGATTGGTTCTTTGAGTAAGACACAATTTATAAAGATTTCCAAGCAAGCTGCATTTTTTCTCTCGACTGTATTGTTACACTGACAAACACCATCTAACGATATTTGAAAATTGCTTTGTTTCAGTTTCTCTTTTACCTTTTACCTTCTACTGGCACCACTACTAGGGGATTCCCTGCCATGCCTTTACTGTATCTTACTTTTCTTACTTTAAATGAATTTCAATATTCTGGTTAAAATAGAGTAAAAATACTTTTATATTCTTTCTTTGAAGTAAGGCACAATTTATACAAATTTTCAAGCACATTGTATTACACAGTGCACACTACACTACTCAGTAGAAGTTCTTCATCACCATCCATTTTTAAAGGTGTTTGAAAAAGACACTGGTCAAAACAGAGGTAAAATATGTTGAGATTGTTACTTTGAAAATAAAAATACATTGTTTACAAATTTCCAAGCAACCTGCATCTATTCTCTCCACTGTATTACACTGAGAATCACGATCCAACACACACACAAAGTCAGTGTAAAAAAATCAAACATGTACAGATAATATGTTGTGGTGACCCTTTATGACAAGGAAGGAGCAGAAAATACGTTCTTTTACTTATATTTAATGCAGTTTTATTTAAATCTAATACTGACCTGTTGAGATGATGAGAAAAATTGCAGATGATGTATGTTTGTCAAGATGCCTCAGGAGATCTGCTGTCTCTATTTTGGTTCTGTGTTTTTATTTCGCGTCTTTAGTTTCTCTTTCACAAACCCTGCCCTGGCACTGTCACAAGGGAATTTCCTGCCAAGCCTACCCTTATGATTTTCATTTATTGTAATTTGAGACACTTTCTTTGAAGAAGTTATAAAGTGTACTTCTAAAGAGCAAAACAGCGACTGTTCCAACAAGGAATAATTTGATTAATAGTTTTATAATCATTTTAATCAGTTGTCAAGCCAGCCTAAAACTTTCCACTTCACCTTTACTGGATTCACTGCTTGATGCTCAGAAGGGCAGGACTTGAAAGTCAAAAGCAAAACATGTGGGTGTGTCCTGTTTCACTGGAGTCATGGCATGTCTTGGCAAACATCTTTGTCATGGAAAGAATTTGATAGGCATCATTGGTTTTAATCTAGTTTTTCTTTCGTTTCTCTGACAGTCATTCAGTTTCTTGGTAACAAAGTATCTGTCACGGTTTGCAAGGCAAGCCATGTGGGAATTATTAAAGGACCCAAGATGCAGGCACTGCTGATGTGAGTGAGTTTTATTGAGGAGGATGACATACAACAAAACACGATGGTGGCGAGAACAGAACTGACAAAAATTCGAAACTCATGTCTAAAGAAACAAAACAGGAGCCCCAAAGGTCCCAAAACAAAACACGAGAGTCCAAAACCAAAAGGTCATGAAAGAAAATGGAGCCAAGGAACAGTTCACAAATAGTTCAGGAGGTCGGCCAGGGGGCCGATACTACAGGAGTCCGAAAAAGTTCAGTTCAGGAGGCCGACCCGGAGGTAAACAGTACAGGTGTTCAGAATGCAGCGGAGGTGATGCAGGCGAAGCAGATCCGGAGGCCAGCGACGCAGTTAAGGAGGCCATCCACAACGGTGATGATGTCCGGCCAGTGGCCCAGAAAGTGGCCAGCGATGTTACTGATCACACTGAGGGGGTTCAGGCCTATGCAGAACAGCAGTGGGGACAGAGCATCTCCTTGGTAGATCCCGCACTTGATGGTGACTTGTGCTATGGGATGAATTTGGCCTCTAGTGTTGTACGCCACATCCCCATTGAGTTCCTGATGAAGGCTCTTAGGGTCCTGTTGATCTTGTACACTTCTAGGCATTCCAGTATCCAGCTGTGGGGCACTGAGTCATAGGCCTTCTTGTAATCAATCCAGGCAGTGCACAGGTTGGTCAGCCTGGTCTTGCAGTCTCGGCTGACTGTTCTGTCTACCAGTAGCTGGTGTTTTGCGCCTCTGGTATTCATGCCAATCCCTTTCTGTGCCCCGCTCATGTATTGACACATGTACCTGTTCATCTTAGCCGATATGATGGGTGACAGGAGTTTCCATGTAGTACTGAGGCAGGTTATTGGTCAGTAGTTAGATGGGACCGGTCCCTTCTTGGGATTCTTGGGGATCAGGACTGTCCGACCTTCGGTTAGCCATTCTGGGTGACTCTTGTCAACTAGCAGCTGGTTCATTTGTGCTGCCAGATGCTTGTTGAGTGCAGTCAGCTTCTTCAGCCAGTAGGTGTGAACCATGTCGGGGCCTGGTGCTGTCCAACTCTTCATACTAGATGGTTACTGGACCCTGTTCAGGGAGGTTGCAAAGGTCTGCCCTCAGATCCACTAGCCACTGAGCATTACCATTATGGGTTGCGTCCTTCTCCCATATGCTCTTCCAGTATTGCTCCGTCTCCAGCCTTGGTGGTGCTGTTGTCTTATTGTTCCCTTGCCACGAAGAGTAAACCTTTACTGGTTCTGTGGAGAACAGCTGGTTTATTCTCCTGCCTTCTATCTCTCTGGTGTACCTCCTCAAGCAGCTGGCCAAGGCTGTGGATCTTTGCTTGGCAGTTTCCAAGGCCTCAAGTATGGACAGCTTGCTGTATTTTTTATGCACCTTCTTTGTCGCACCTTTCTGCAACTCCGTTAGTTGGCTAACTTCCCTCTGTGCTACTTTGATCTTGCCCTCTAGCCTCCTTCTCCATGGAGGGTACTGTTCCTTGTGGCTGTTCAACTTATAGCCAAGCATCTCACTGATCACTGCTGCTGTATTGTAGATCAGCTTGTTAGTCTCGGTAAGCGTGGCTTTAGGTATCATCCGTAGTGCTGCATTAACATCATGAAGCAAACCTTCTGAGGTTACTTCACGTAATCTTGGTAACCGGCAACCGGGGATCCAGGTTTCAAGCTTGGCCATGATCCTTTCAGGTCAGTTCCTCTCGCACTCAACGATCCTTCTCCTTTTGCACTTGGGGCTTTGTACCCAATCTCGGGTGGGGGTGATGATATCTCCCCCCTGACCTGGCGTCCTTGCTCCCCCTTGCCGTAGTATTTATGTTGTACCTCGTTAATTTCTAGCTGTGAGAGCAGTCCCTTCTTTCGAATGTTGGAACACTGAGCTACTAGTTGTTTCGCCGTCATTGTGAATGTTGGGTAACGAAGAATCCATAGATCCCTCATCCTATTCATGTAACCCCTTCCGCCAGGGTTACTTGCGTAGTAGCATTCCAACAACGCCCTGTTTTTGTGTCTTGCCCACCGATGCCTTCTTGTTCCAGTAGCCCACTTCTCGTCAGGGTGCCCTGGTTCCTCAACACCTGACGTGGACCTTGTTGATCCGGGCGATGTCCGAGCCGTCATGCCTTCATATTTATCTGTCTTATTTATATTTCCTATCACCTTAAATCTTCACTCAAAGACAAGTATCTTTGACAGAGTATATATAGATGTATTATATATAAGAGACAAATATTGTTCATTTAAAATGTTGGCATTACTAAATTTGGCTCAATGCTTACATATATGTGTAAAAAGGAAATTTTACAAGCTGTGATAACTGTGTCTGATAGAATGAAGAGTAGACTGATATAGTAAATATTCCTTTATTGGGTGAGAAAATCATACCATGTCATAACTGCTTTAAGTCATACAGAATAGATGTCAGAGCCTTAAACAGGCCGACTTCTGCTAAATGGGCAGAAAGTGTACAAACACATAACATCCTTATAGAATATGATGTAACACTATAGATCAACTTACCTCAGAATATATAAAGCATATAAACAATTACAGCAATATGATGCAACAAACACAGCAGTACTACTAATCCAAAATACTCAAAGCTTCATAGAACTGAAACAAACATTTATTTTAGGTCCATTCTGCTGCTGATACAAACTTTAGGTTTCCGAACATTAAACTTGTTGCTGCCTTTCATAGTGTTTAACTTGAAGGCCTTGAGTACTTTCTCCCACACTGAAAACACTGGAATGATAAAATTATTTGAACATTACCTAATTATACTGATTTAGGACAGATAATTAGTTATGTTAAACTTTTCTAGCAGTCCTTCACAAACAGGGAACAGTCTGTCTATTCTCTCCATCTGTCAGCTGCGGCTGGCTCTTCCTCCTCCTCTTCCTCACACACTGCTGAGTTTGTCCTGGTGGATCATCAGGGGTGCAAAGCCTCACAGATGATGGGCAGCAGTGGGTCCCTCAGTCTGTCCTCACTCTGGACACTTGCAGTTGTCACACATGGAAATCAAATGTGTTATAAGCTGCAGGATTCAAACAGAAGTGTAACTTATAAATACATGTTCATACTTTTATTACACAATCAGAGAGAAAGAAAAAGAGAGAGAGTGCAGGACAGACAGACAGGTGACAGTCTCAGGGGTATACACTGCTACAAAACAGCACAAGAGAAGGAGGATTTAGTGTTTGTGTTATTATGAGTGCTAAACAAGAGGAGATTCCAGATGGTACAGTGGACACATGTGTGACTCCTGTGATTAAAGCATCTGTCTTTCAGCTTAACGAGTGAACCGTCAGCTCGTTCAAACACACGTTAAAGTCCGTTTGGCTCGACACCACCGAACAGAGGCAGCAATATAACAAAGCTAACATTAACAGTGCAGTGAATCTTGCTTGTGCCGTAATATTAAGGACTGCAAACCGAGCAGCATCACTGACTTTAAGCTTGTTGTGTTTCTGGATATATGACTGACTTTAATTATCCATAAAATCATCACATTCTCTGTAAGATTAATGTCGACTATTGAACGGCGTATATTTTAAAGTAAAGGCTTTAAAACCAAGCTGACACTTAAAGTACAAACATCGCTAATGTCACATAACTTTGCCGACATGTGGCCAACAGTAATGTTTTAATGTTCTTCATTATTAAACATTCGCACATAAATAAGTTACATAATATTCAGTACTTACTTTTGAAAGTTTACTCTTTGGCCGCTCCGCTTCCACCATTTTTTTTTTTTCGGCAAAATTATCCACACCCACCGCCGCACTATGAAGTCTGGGCCACGAAGTCTACACCTCCACATCCTTGAAATTCAGGGAAATGAGGGCCGCATTTCATGCAGCCTTTGAATTGGGACAGACTTTGTCACGTCGCTGTGATGTAATTGGCCTTAAAATGCGGCCTTTAAGGCTGCAGACCCTGAATTGGGATACAGCCGTTGAGGAGGTAATACAGCCATTTGAATTAGCTGTGCTGGATCAAGAACGCAATGTAGCTTGCCATCACCAGTGTGTGAATGTGTGTGTGAATGCGTGGATCGCTGGTTGTGTAAAGTGCTTTGGGGTCCTTAGGGACTAGTAAAGCACTATACAAATACAGGCCATTTACCATAACACATCTAAAACCTGCACAACATCCTTGGGGCCTGGAGATCCCCTGGGCCAGCTTAAAATTTACATTTTACATCTTCGGATTATAAGAGGAAACCCACGCAGGCATGCCTCTGCTGCTCTTCATGCACATTTTTCCATGGACTTCAATTACATCACAGCCTGCAACGTTTCAGGTGACAAAAAAGGCGTTACACATGTGACAAGCATTTTGTACCTAATAAAGTGGCCATAAAGTAGAAACTATAATGTTCTGTTTAAAATTTTGACATTTTTGAAATTTTGTGTCAGTCTGAGTGAGTCCAGTTTATCACCATCTGCTGCTTTTCCCTACTTTTTTTCCTCAGTAACATTGTTCATCTTTCAAAACAAACGTTACATTTTTAATTTTCTTTTAAATCTTAGAAACTTTGCTGAAGAAACAAATGTTTTAGTTTGACCTCTAGATGGCAGTGTTGTCTTAGTGTTACCATAGCCACCTACAGAGGTCTGCAGTAACAGCGTCAATGTGTTGGAGCACTAAAAAACGTGTGTGTGACCTTGATCAGTCATCAGCGTTCCAGTCACAGTGTGGGACACAAACACTATTAAAATATGTTTCATTTGGATTTCACACTTAAGCTTTCCATCCATCCATTTGTTTATCATTTTCAGGGTCACAGGGGGTTGGAGCCTGTCCCATCTGTCTCAGGGCCTAAATGGTCACTTTGTGTTTTCTTTGCTAAATACTTCAATCCTCTACACATGCAGGCCGAAACAGATCTACATGAAATATCGGCTAAGATATATCTGTAAGACAAATGGGAGATAATCATCATCACGTGGTATTTGAGATGGCATCCTGCTTTCTGACGAGTAAATTTACTGTAAAAATTATTTTCCCCAATTGTCTATGAGACTGACCAATAGGAGCAGAAAGTACTCAGCTGAGCCAAACTTTAAGCAGCTGTTACTGAACCCAGCCTCAGTGAGAATGAACTGTTCTGTCCAACACAAGCTTCATGTTGGAAACATCAGCAGGTCTCTTCTCTGACTCAGTCCAGCTGATTATTTGTCCAGATGTTTCTACACTGATGTGTAAAACATCAGTTTCTTGGTTTCAGATTATTATTTATTTGTACCACTTTGTTATTTTCCATTTTAAAGGATTCAATAATTCAATTCAATTCAATTCAATTCCATTTTATTTATATAGCACCAAATCACAACAAATGTCGCCTCAAGGCGCTTCATAGATACAGAGAAAAGCCCAACAATCATATGACCCCCTATGAGCAAGCACTTTGGCGACAGTGGGAAGGAAAAACTCCCTTTTAACAGGAAGAAACCTCCGGCAGAACCAGGCTCAGGGAGGGGCGGCCATCTGCTGCGACCGGTTGGGGTGAGAGAAGGAAGACAGGATAAAAGACATGCTGTGGAAGAGAGACAGAGATTAATAACAGATATGATTCAATACAGAGAGGTCTATTAACACATAGTGAGTGAGAAAGGTGACTGGAAAGGAAAAACTCAATGCATCATGGGAATCCCCCGGCAGCCTACATCTATTGCAGCATGACTAAGGGAGGATTCAGGGTCACCTGGTCCAGCCCTAACTATATGCTTTAGCAAAAAGGAAAGTTTTAAGCCTAATCTTAAAAGTAGAGATAGTGTCTGTCTCCCGAATCCAAACTGGAAGCTGGTTCCACAGAAGAGGGGCCTGAAAACTGAAGGCTCTCCCTCCCATTCTACTTTTAAATACTCTAGGAACAACAAGTAGGCCTGCAGAGTGGGAGAGAAGTGCTCTAATAGGGTAATATGGTACTACAAGGTCATTAAGATAAGATGGGGCCTGATTATTTAAGACCTTGTATGTGAGGAGCAGGATTTTGAATTCAATTCTGGATTTAACAGGAAGCCAATGAAGGGAAGCCAAAACAGGAGAAATATGCTCTCTCTTTCTAGTCCCTGTCAGTACTCTTGCTGCAGCATTTTGGATTAACTGAAGGCTTTTCAGTGAGTTTTTTGGACATCCTGATAATAATGAATTGCAGTAGTCCAGCCTGGAAGTAATAAATGCATGAACTAGTTTTTTAGCATCACTCTGAGACAGGATATTTCTAATTTTAGAGACGTTGCGCAAATGGAAGAATGCAGTCTTACATATTTGTTTAATATGTGCGTTGAAGGACATATCCTGGTCAAAAATGACTCCAAGGTTCCTCACAGTGTTACTGGAGGCCAAGGTAATGCCATCCAGAGTAAGAATCTGGTTAGATACCATATTTCTAAGCTTTTCAGCGCCGAGTACAATGACCTCAGTTTTATCTGAGTTAAGAAGCAGAAAGTTAGTGGCCATCCAAGTCTTTATGTCTTTAAGACATTCCTGCAGTTTAACTAATTGGTGTGTGTTATCTGGCTTTATGGACAGATAGAGCTGGGTGTCATCTGCATAGCAGTGAAAATGTATGCTATGTCTTCTAATGATGCTGCCTAGGGGAAGCATGTATAATGTAAACAGAATTGGTCCTAGCACTGAACCCTGTGGAACTCCATAATTAACCTCAGTGTGTGAAGAGGACTCTCCATTTACATGCACAAATTGGAGTCTATTAGATAGATATGATACAAACCACTGCAGTGCAATACCTGTAATACCTACAGCATGTTCTAATCGCTCTAATAGGATATTATGGTCAACAGTATCGAATGCTGCACTAAGGTCAAGAAGGACAAGCACAGAGATGAGTCCACTGTCAGAGGCCATAAGAAGATCATTTGTAACCTTCACTAAAGCTGTTTCTGTGCTGTGATGAACTCTGAAACCTGACTGAAACTCTTCAAATAAACCATTCCTCTGCAGATGATCTGTTAGCTGTTTGACAACTACTCTTTCAAGGATTTTTGATATGAAAGGAAGGTTGGAGATTGGCCTATAATTAGCTAAGACTGCTGGGTCTAGAGATGGCTTTTTGAGTAAAGGTTTAACTGCAGCCACCTTGAAGGCCTGTGGTACATAGCCGATTATTAGAGATAGGTTGATCATATATAAGATCGAAGAATTAATCAATGGCAGGACTTCTTTGAGCAGTTTTGTAGGAATGGGGTCTAAAAGACACGTTGATGGTTTGGAGGAAGTAATTATTGAAGTTAACTCAGAAAGATCGATTGGAGAAAAAGAGTCTAACTTAACATCAATGGAACTAAGAGTAGCTGTAGATAATATTACATCTGTGGGATGATTATTGGTAATTTTTTCTCTAATGATAAAAATTTTATTTGTGAAGAAGTTCATGAAGTCATCACTAGTTAACGTTAAAGGGATGGTTGGCTCAAAAGAGCTCTGACTTTTTGTCAGCCTGGCTACAGTGCTGAAGAGAAACCTGGGGTTGTTCTTATTTTCTTCAATCAGTGATGAGTAGTAAGCTGTTCTGGCTTTGCGGAGGGCTTTCTTATAAAGCAACAAACTATTTCTCCAGGCTAAATGATGATCCTCTAAATTTGTGACACGCCATTTCCTCTCCAGATTACGAGTCATCTGCTTTATGGTACGTGTTTGAGAATTATACCACGGGGTCAGGTACTTCTGATTAGAGACCTTAGTTTTCACCGGAGCTACAGTATCCAGAGTCGTACGTAGTGAGGAGGTGAAATTATTAACAAGATAATCGACCTCTGTTGGGGTAGCGTTCAGATAGCTGCTCTGCTCTGTGTTGGTACAGGGCATTGACGATGATAACAGTGGCTGGATTATATTCTTAAACTTAGTTACAGCGCTTTCAGAAATACATCTACTTTGATAAAGTCCACTCTCCACTGCTGCGTAATCAATTATTGTAAATGTAAATGTTATCAAGAAATGATCAGACAGGAGAGGGTTTTCAGGAAACACTGTTAAATGTTCAGTTTCTATGCCATATGTTAAAACAAGATCTAGAGTGTGATTAAAGTGGTGGGTGGGTTCTTTTACATTTTGAGAGAAACCAATTGAGTCTAACAACAGATTAAATGCCATGTTGAGGCTGTCATTTTTAGCATCAACATGGATGTTAAAATCACCCACAATAATTATTTTATCTGAGCTCAGAACTAAATTAGATATAAAATCTGAGAAATCAGACAGAAACTCTGTGTAAGGCCCAGGTGGACGATAGATGATAACAAGTAAGACTGGTTTCTGAGTTTCACAGCTGGGGTGGACAATGTTAAGCATCAGGCTTTCAAATGAATTAAAAGTCTGTCTTGGTCTTTCATTAATTAATAGACTGGTGTGAAAAATTGCTGCCAAACCGCCCCCTCGACCTGTGCTTCGAGATTTCTGGTAGTTAGAATGACTCGGGGGTGTTGATTCATTTAAACTAACATAATCATCCTGCTGCAACCAGGTTTCTGTAAGGCAGAGTAAATCAATTTGTTGATCAATTATTAAGTCATGTACTAACAGAGACTTGGAGGAGAGAGACCTAATATTTAATAATCCACATTTCACTGTTTTACTCTTTGGTTCAGATGTGGATACTGTATTGTTCTTTCTTTGTAAATGTTTAAGTTGTTTGTTGCTGGTTTTTAGTTTGTTTTTTGTCTTTTTGGAAGCAGACACAGTCTCTATGGAGATGGGTTTTTGGGGGGGTAGCAGGAGGAGAGAAGCTGCAGAGAGGCGTGTAAGACTGCAACTCTGCTTCCTGGTCCCAACTCTGGATAGTCATGTTTTGAGGGGTTTAATAAATTTGTCGATATTTCTAGAAATGAGAGCTGCTCCATCCAAAGTGGGATGGATGCCATCTCTTCTAACAAGACCAGGTTTCCTCCAGAAGGTTTGCCAATTATCTATGAAGCCCACATCATTTCTGGGACACCACTCAGACAGCCAGCAATTTAAGGAGAACATGCGGCTAAACATGTCACTCCTGGTCTGATTGGGGAGGGGACCAGAGAAAACTACAGAGTCCGACATTGTTTTGGCAAAGTTACACACCGATTCAATATTGATTTTAGTGACCTCCGATTGGCGTAACCAGGTGTCATTACTGCCGACGTGAATTATGATTTTACTGAATTTACGTTTACCCTTAGCCAGCAGTTTTAAATTTCCTTCAATGTCGCCTGCTCTGGCCCCTGGAAGACAATTGACTATGGTTGCCGGTGTCTCTAGCTTCACATGTCTGAGAACAGAATCACCAATTACCAGAGTTTGACCCCCAGCGGGTGTGTCACCGAGTGGGGAAAAACGGTTAGACACATGAACGGGTTGGTGGTGTACCTGGGGCTTCTGTTTAGGACTATGCTTCCTCCTCACCGTTACCCAGCCGCCTTCTTTCCGCAGCTGCTTGGGATTTGCCGGGGAACAGCTAGCGGGGCCTACGCTATCTTCGGCTGCACCAGCTACAGGGGCCTGGCTAGCTAAGGGTGAGAGAAAGGTGCAAAGCCGAGTCTCCAGATCAGTAATCCTGGCCTCCAGAGCTGCAAATATGCTACATTTGTTACAGATATCATTACTGCTAAAGGAGGCCGAGGAGTAACTAATCATCTGACACAATGAGCAAGAAAGTGCAGAAGGGACAGGTGAAGTAGCCATGGTGCTAACGGGTCGGCTACGAGCTAAGCTAGCGAAACAGTACAGAGACAGTGAGTGAATACTTTGGCTATAAATTAGGTAGTGAGTACACAGAAAGTGTGCTTCGGATGAAGCACGTGAAGATTATACTGTGGAAAAAAAGAATGTATTTAAAAGTTGTTAATTAAACTGCTAAGCAAATAAGCTACTCAGAAACACCACTGTGTTTGAGCAGGAACAGGAAGCGATACTATACCACAGAGCGAGCGAACACCAAGTGACAGCGCCACCGACAGGACAGACAATAACTGTCAGATAACCCAGGAAATTACATGAACGTGTCAGTGTGCAGCAGTTATTAGTTTCATTGTGTTCTCTGTTGTGAGTTGTAAAAATTGAAAGCAGAAAATATGGCTGTAAATGATTATTTGTGGATTATGGAATTTACCTTCAACTTAAACCCAAATGTAACTAAAGCAAAGAAGAATAAGACTTTCACATCCTGATGTAAAAGTTGTGTTTTTAAATCAAATAAGAATGTGTGCGACAATTATGATGCACTTCTGCTGAGGGATGCAGGTTGAAGCTTTGAGGGGACTCTTTCATTACTTGTTTAAGATTTTGTTCATGTTTTTAATTCAAAATGTAAAAGAATAAAGAGAATAAATGTGACAATCATCACTTGATTGGTCTGCTTCTGCTTCATGTGTTATTTTTTGTTTTCTTTGTTAGCACCTTTCATGCTTGTTGTCAATTTTAAAATTGTTTTCTGATTTTACAGAAAAACTGCATCAAAGCGAGCACTCCTTGAGATATCTTAGTCTAATAATATCATTTGTGTGATGTTCTGAATGATGTAACTGTATCAATATGTAAAAAATGAGAACTCTGGAAATGGGGGAATGCTTTTCCACACCACTTGATCCACCATCAAGCAAAAAGAAAATAGAATTCTTACTTACTGATTGCAGAACATTTGACCTGTTTCGACAAAAACAGCCTAACTGTCATTCTTTTAGTGTTAACGTAATGACTTTTCCTGAAGTGACCCTAAGCTGAAAACTGAGATTGTTCCAGTCCAGATTTATCCTCTTTCATGGGGCATTGGTGACAGAAGTTAAGGGCTACTTTGACACTGTCATGAGAACTGTGCTGCCACCACATTTGCAGAGGTTGCCCCTGCACATTTTTCCTCTGGAACCCCTGGCACAGACAATTTGTACTCACCCTGATATACATGGCTACGACACAGTATATACCTCTAATACTATATCGCTCTATGCTGATGACATTTTACTATACATAACAAAACCCCAAACTTCCATCCCAGCAATCTTCTCCGTTTTTGACAAATTTGGCAGCTTTGCCGGTTACAAGATCAACTGGGGGAAAAGTGAAGTACTGCCCATCAAATTGGACAGCAATGAGTGGCTTGCATCTCTTCCATTTAAAATAACTTATGAAAAAATTACATATCTGGGCATCACAATAACAAGAAAATATAGTTCCTTAGTGAAAGAAAACCTTCTCCCTCTACTGGAGAGGATAAAAAACAACATCCAGTTTTGGAGGACACTCCCTATCTCATTGATAGGAAGACTGAATTCAATAATGGTAATAATGGTATTTCTCCCGCAATATCTGTATTTGGTCCAAAATATCCCAATTTTTCTGTCCAAATCTTTCTTCAAAAAGCTGGATACCATTATTATGCCATTTATATGGAACTACAAAACACATAGAATAAAAAAAAGAACATCTATGTAAACACGGATCCCTTGGTGGACTTGCACTACCTAACTTTATGCATTACTACTGGGCATCAAATTTAAGAATAATATCCCTTCTACTGGATGATACAGCGTTACTCCCCCATGGTCTGCAGATGGAGGACTGCCTTCCTTACTGTGTTGGTGGAATATTACTTTCTCCTACTCCCTTGACAAATGCATACTATAATTATAACCCAGTGATCCATACCACTTTGCGAATTTGGAAACAAATAGTTAAGCACTTTAAACTGAAACCATTATCAATGAGTATGAGTAGGAGTTACAGCTAACCCCTCTTTCCTTCCATCATGTGCAGTCGGAGCCTTCAACGTGTGGCAGGAATTGGGAATTTGTAAATTAAAAGCCTTATATTCAAATGACACCTTCATGTCATTTCAATAATTAATAGATAGACTTGGACTACCGCGCAGCCATTTTTTTTAGATATCTTCAAATACGAAATTATATCCGCACACATCTGCCGCAGTTTGAAAGCATGTCGTCTGACACCTTGGATAGATGCCTTAGTGATAGGCGGGGGTCCGAACAGATAATTTCATTTTTCTATAACTCAGTACAGGAGATGAGTATACCTTCAACTCATTCAATTAAAGTGGAGTGGGAAAAGGAATTTGGGATTTCCCTACCGGAAGACTTTTGGCAGGAAGTGTTACGTAATATACGCTTTTTATAAATTCCCGTCACTGTTTAATTCAGTATAATTGTACATAGGTTACATTATTCAAAAGAAAGACTTCACAAAATGTACCCAGACTTCTCTCCTCTCTGTGAAAAATGTATGATACATTATGGAAATCTGTTACATAGTTTTGCACTCTGTCCAAGGCTTCAGGGTTTTTGGTGTGACATTTTTACTTACCTGTTTAATATTCTTAAAAACAAGATTGAGCCAAATCCAACAGTAATTATCTTTGGGCTCTCCAAAGAAACACAAAGTTTACAACATTCTCAAAAAAGGTTTATATCATATGCATTGATTATCGCAAAGAAATTGATCCTGCAGCTTTGGAAAGGCAAAGAGGTTCCTGTGCTAAAGATGTGGCTTGCAGAACTTACAAATACTCTTCACCTTGAAAAAATAAGATATACCATGAATGGCAATGTGAAAGATTTTGAACTAATTTGGCATCCTTTACTTGCATATCTTGGGAAAATATACATTTTTGGCAGTCGGGGGATGGGGGCCCATTGAGGGTTTTTTTTCTCTCTTTGTTTATTTGTTTGTTTTGTCTTGTTTTGTTTAGAGAAAAAGGAGGCATAAGTTCTACTAATGTGTAACAACTGTGATACTTGCTTCTAATAAAGGATATATTTACACAAATTTAAAAATAAATAAATAAATATAATTTTTGGTTGGGGAACATACGCACAGCCTGAGAGGGGCACATATGGATGTGCAACAGCTGATGCAGCAAATTTCAGTGTGAAATTCCTACAGGTTTTAAGTTGCAAGGCAAGGATATTTGTCAAATGTCATATTTGTAAATATCAAATTACAGAGTTGCATGCTGCTACCACTCCAAATGCTAACGTAAAACTCTAAACTGGATGTGAAAATGTCCCTGTGGTTTCCAGTTCCTCTACAGAAACTTCAGCAAAGAAGTAAAACAAAGGATGTGGTATAGAAGGGACGCTGACACACTAAAACATTGTGTGTTTGTGGTGTCTGCTGCATCTTCTTGGCTTTTTCGGTTCTCAAACGTATGTTGTGGAAGTTTTCTATTACATAAAGCCTGCAGACGAGCGGTGAGCGGTAGCTAACTTTCTTTAATCCAAACACACAAAGAACAGACAACCAAGCTTGTGGAGAGCCTACATGATCGCGGGGCAGACGGTCAGCAGAGTCTCCCTCAGTCTAGCATGGCTCTCAGTTAAATACCTTCTTCAGGAACAAAAGGCAGAACACAGCTGTTTCACACCTTAAGGTTCACACTCCCTTGCTACCTCCCAGAGTCCTCGAAGAGACAAAAGATTCTTCCTGTGGAGTTGTCTGCTTCCACCCAACTTCCTTACTACACCCCCACCATTTGTCTTACTGGATGAGTGTGAGACTTCTTAAAATCCAGTGGCACCAAGGCATTATACAATAAAATAATGTGATTAATACATAAGTAAAAGAAATTCCTATACACGTATCTCCTATCAGGTGCTTAGTCTGAGCAGAGTTCTTTTTTACCCTCCTTTTTCCTCATGTATTGTGCGCTTTCATTATTTTTCTTACCATCATACGTCGCTCTGGCCTGTATGGTCATATTTCACTGCATGTAACATGTAACTGTAATATTGCTAGTGGCAATTTATCGGCTCAATCAATCAATCAGATTCTTCACTTCCCCATCCACATTTATGCAGCCCAAGATATACAGTAAGAAAACTTCAGCCAGTCTGAGCATCCACTTTCCATAATGCTTTTTGTATGTTTTTGGGAGCTGGCGGGTTCAGAGGGAAGAAGAAGTGAATGCAGGTCTGAAGTTCGCGTGAGAGCGGGTAGTGAATTCAGCATCCTGACGATCTGATAGACGAAGCTGTCTGTCAGTCTGCTGGTTCTAGCCCGGGTGCAGTAGATGTCCAGAAGGGAGAGAAGAGAAGTACCTACAATCCTCTCTGCTGCTCCCATTACCTGTTATAACTTTTTCGGGCAGGACCCAGTGCAGGAGTCATACCACACAGTGACGCAGCATGTGAGGATGCTCTCAAGTATACACTGTGCTCATGTTGTCCATGAAACACAGCACCCAGTGTAAACACGGCAGTAGGAGACATTTGAAACTTGGGCAGAACTAAATTTTGATTCAGAGTAGAAACTTTTTTTCTACTTGGGAAATATTCCAGCATTCAGTCTGATGGTGGAACTCAGGGTATAAATGAATGCTGCCACATTTTTGCCACTTCGATGGATTTTCCTGTCTCTCCTGATCCTCTGTTCAGCTGCTTCTGGAGGTTACATCAGAATTTATTACATTCTGTGTCATATTATTATTATTTTTAAGCCTGTTTAACTAAAATAAAAAATAAGAAATAACGTGTGTCAAATTTTTAACCACTTGTCATCAGCTGATTTCCAGTTGGTGTCAACTGATGCCTGTTTTCTTACCCCTCACAATTTAGCGCCAAACATGTTTTAGTCACAAAAAGATAAAACAAAAAAACCTAAAAATGTAAGTTTAAGTGTTTCTTATAAAAGTGGCATCATGCTGGTGTGTTTTAACTATTGTCTTTGTTTAAAAAAATAAATTAAAAAAAGGAAAAAGATAGAAAAAAATGTGCACACTATATTTTAGCGTATTTTGATAATCTAAACACATGACAATAAATCAGGAAATAAAAAAAATTAACAAACAAATGGGTCAATTAACAGGGAATATGAGATGTTGTAGTTGGCCAATTTTAAATTCTCATCCCAGAGTCCCTTCAAAAAACTCTGGGATAAGAACCCTGCATCTTTTTGCTGTTGTGTAGGCTGCAAGTCCACTTTTTACCTAAACTGTCCTTAATTGTGTTTCAGATTAACTGGCTTTTACATCAAATGGTTGACTTATTCACATTTCTTTATCATGCAATGTCTTGATGCATTCTCAATCATCCAGGGAAGTAAATCTCCAAAAAGTTTATTCTGTTCATCTGGATGTAGCGTTTTGTGGGAGAAACGTTTCATCACTCATCCAAGTGACTTCTTCAGTCTCAGCTGACTGCAGGTTTCCCCAGATCTTATAAACAGTACATTTGCATAATGACTGAAACCAGAAGAAGAAGGAAGAAGAATTGAAGGAACTTTTCACGTAAATGGCCTCCTTGACTCCGCGCTCAAACCAGTGTTCCTCCCTATCCAGGATGTGTACATCATCATCATTGAAAGAGTGTCCACTAGCCTGTAGGTGTAAATAGACGGCAGAGTCCTGGCCTGACGAGGTAGCTCTTCTGTGTTGTGCCATCCGCTTCACCAGAGGTTGTTTGGTTTCCCCGATGTATAAATCCTGGCAATCCTCCTGGCACTTAACAGCTACACTATGTTACTGTTTGTGTCGGGGGACCCGATCCTTGGGGTGGACCAGTTTTCGGCGCAACGTGTTTTGGGGTTTAAAAGTCACAGAGACCCGGTGTTTAGAAAAAATGCGTCTCAACTGTTCCGATACTCCTGACAGATACGGGATCACTACAGGTTTTCACGTAGGCAGCGGTTGTCCTTCTCTCCTGGATTGGCTGGAGCTTTCTTTAGGCGCCTTCCCAGCTTTGACAAAAGTCCAGCTGGGATAACCACATTTACTCAGGGCCTTCTTGATGTGCTGTTCTTCTGCCTTCCTGGCCGCTGTGTCAGTGGGGATGGTGTTCGCTCTGTGTTGTAGCGTCCTGATGACACCCAGTTTGTGTTCCAACATTTCTCCGACAAAACGCTACGTCCAGATGAACAGAATCAACTTTTTAGAGATTTATCATGCAATCTTTAATCTGCTATTTCCAGTTCATGTAAATGCATAAGTGTCGACATTATCTTCAGATAACAATGCAAATTATAATTACAAATGTTTTAATAAAGTTATTATGTGTTTTTTTGACATAAATCACAAGCGACTATCTTTCTTCTGATACCACCAAGCAGCTCAACTAGAGTTTACCTGCATGTTGCTGATTTAGGAAATACATTTGGTGAATATTACAGTAGGCTAAATTAACACTGGTGGCCTAATTTTTAAAAGTAATTATACTTTGTTATCCTTGTGTGAAGCATTTTGTGATCTTTTATCTAGAAAGGCGCTATATAAATTTTTTTTTTACTTACTTATAAGTTTTAAAAAACTAATAATTTGCAGAACCCCTTGTGGGAATACATGACTTTATATGATAGAAGTATATCAAACTCAACCAAATGAAAAACCACAGTTAAAATTTTATCATTTTCCAGAAATCACTAAGACACAGTGACACAGCACACTGTTAGGCTGTAAGATTAAATATTTTCAGTAAACGTGAGAGTGGAAACATCAATATGTTGCTGTTTTCATGTTATCTATAAACAAGATGAAAATGAAAGTAAACTGTGACAAAGGGGAAGTCCTAGAAGTCACATGTTCTGCTAAATTGAAAGAAAAAACAGATTTGCAAGACTTTAAAACTGTAGATAGGTTCACATTCTGCCATTGGGTGGGTTTTTTTTCCAGCAAAGGTAGGTTCATTTTAATCCAAAGCAAAAATGAAATTGTTTATGTAAAGTTTGTAAACTTTGAATTAAATAGAGTAAATACTTTGTGTTTTAGTTATGGGTTCTTCGTCTTCAAAAACAGCTGCTCCATCTCTACGTAAGTTTATTCAAAAGCTATAATCATACGAGTTGTCATCCAATAAAAAATGTACTATACATAAATATTATTTTCTCTTTAAATTGTTTCATCAAAAACAGCTGCTCCATCTCTACGTAAGTTTATTCAAAAGCTATAATCATACGAGTTGTCATCCAATAAAAAATGTACTATACATAAATATTATTTTCTCTTTAAATTGTTTCATGTCAGTTCTTGAAAAACCATGGAGGCAAATTAACTATGGGTGAGTGAAGCTCACAGAAAAAAATACATTTGAATTATTTCCTCTGTTTAGTCAGTAAACTCCCCAGTTGTTCCATGTTAATTATTTTTTTTCCATGTAAGGTGTGAGATAATGCAATATTTCCTTTCCTAAGCAGAGAGAACTCAACTGATCAGCATTTTGTGGAGAACTACAAACCTGAGGTTGAAGAACAAAATCTTAGGATCCTCCTTCATGGTCCAGTTGGAGCTGGAAAATCTAGTTTCATCAATTCTGTAAACAGTGTCTTACAAAAGAGAATACGTTGTGATGCTTTGGTGGCTAACTCTCGTGACTGTTTCACCAAAAAGGTATGGACAGAGTACAACTATGCCAATAACAGTTAATATGTGACTCACTAAATAACTTGTAGGCAGAGCAGTGATCTGGCTTTATCCATGAATGTGCAAGTTGGTGAAAGCTTTTATCTATCTTTTGCTGTCATGTATGCCAAGTTAACATGTGGTGGAGAACTAGAATTAGATAAATGAATGAATGCACCATGTTCCTATCCTATCAGTAGCGTCAATGAGCTAACGTGGAAATAGTTAATTAGTACTAGCTATTACTAGATACAATAGCTATTATTGTCTAATTTTATTAGCCTCTCCTGCCTCACCAGCTCGTGGTACAAATGCCACTTTCTAGTAGTAGTGGCACCTTAGTTTCTCTATCAGATTCACCCCTTGCTCACCACCTCTGGTTTCAAAAGGCCAAAATAATAACTTAAAAAGTCTTTGCCTTGAAGTCTCAGTATGGAATTCCACTAACCCAGCGGTGATGCTGTGTTGGCAACAAGTTATAACAATAACAAGAGCTCAATAGATTGTAAATTTCTTCTGAATTTATAATCATTATGGGACCTGTTTCTGAGAGTGTTTGAATGTTACAATAAATAAATGTATTCTCCATATGTGATCCACAGTATAAAACCTACAAGATCGAAAAGGGAAATGCCTTTTACCCTTTTGTCCTAAATGACATGGTGGGCTTGAAAGACAAAACCAGCACAAGAAACAGAAGGATTCATGTGAAAGATGTCAAACAGGCGCTGAAGGGCCGCATAAAAGATGGTTACGTGGTAGAGTTACTGCATTTTTAAAATTCCGACGTTCAGTTAAAAGAAAAGATTTTCATATTATTTTTGGTAATTCATCATTTTACATTATTTGTTTTATGTTTACTCTTTATCTTTTAGTTCAACCCTGAAAATAAACTGTCAAAAGGCGATAGATACTACAACAGAACTCCAACTGAGAACGACAAAGTGCACGTTTTGGTTTGTGTTGTTAATGCCAACACTGTATCTCTGATGAAAGATGCCACTGTGGAAGCAATACAGGACGTCAGAGATGAAGCCACTGAGCTGGGTGAGCAAAAATCACTACTTCTTCTTTTTACAATGGGAACTAACTGCCTTAAAAAAAATCTAATGTAAGCCATCAGTACTTGTTATTGTTTGTTGCCATTTCAGTGTAAACACCAATCAATAAAGAATAACACTTATTCACATTGTTAAGCTATTAGTCAGTCCTTAATTCCTTCTTTATAAAGTGTTACTCTTTCTTAGTATATAATTTATAAATACAGATAGAAATGTATTAATTAGTAAGCTCATACATAACATATTCATGGTATAATTTCTGAAGTCAAAATATGTGATTAACAAAGTAATTAGATGCAAATTTACATATATAATGACTAAGCTACGAGCTCAATGTATGTGAGTGTGTTAATAGAGAGTTTAGAAATATTTTTTCTAAGTATTTTTAAGTATCTTGCGTGAGCTCGTCAAAATAGAGGATTATTTTTGCCTTATTCAGCATTTATAAGTGAAAATGAAAGTACCTGAAGAATTGAACAAATAAGAGCTATCTTCACAAGAGCAAAATGGCACACAGCACAAAGACATAAAGCATATACAAACAGTATACAAACCTAACCCACCTGAAGAATGTAGGTAGGATCAGAGTGTAAACCAGAGTTTGTAAGATGGGTTTAAGAGAGAGCTACACTGAGCAATTGGAGCCACAGCACATCAGTTCCTTTGCTAAAACACCCACAGTTTCCCCCTGTATATCCTGTACATTATCTCAGCTGTCAATACTATTCCACCAACGTCAGACTCGTATGTGCCACGCAGCAGCTCCAAGTACTTGGTCTTTGGATTCACAGTTATAATCACAGTTCACAAATCACAGTCATTTGGAATTTATCAAATTTTCATGAGTCTCCTCATATTAAAATATTAATATTTTAGTAATTTAGAGTAAATTTGTAGTTTATCATTAACAGGAACACAGTGGAAAGAAACAATAACATTCGGATTGTCTACATTCAAAGGAAGTACTTCCTCTTCCGCCTTTCATAGTTATGTACGAAATACGGCTGTATAAAAGTCTAGCAGCCCCTTGCAACAGCATCTGGCTGCAGCAGCTGGGGAGCGCCATATTGCGACCTCCACACTAACCGGAAACACGTGACCACCACAGTAACCGGAAACACATAAATTCAGTTAAATCGACTTTGACAACGAAAACTAAATTGTGTTTTTGTTACTAGTGATACTGCTGATAAATAAATTTGGTTTTAAGTTGTTTTTTTGACACTCTGGGTTTATTAAAAAAACATCACAATTCATTCAGCTTGTTTGTGGCCAAAAGTGTCCATGTGTTCTGTTTTCTTTTTTTTGCTACTTTTTCTGCATAAAGGTTTTTTCATAAATATAAAGTAGTCATTACTTTTTACATTTTTTATCCTTCAAACACACTTTTCTAGTACAATGCTGTTTCTCAGATTTTTTATTTATTTATTTATTTTGCAGCACATTGCTTGTGCGTCAATCAATCTAGTGCCGTTTGGTACCGGGCCGCGAGAGTTTAGGCTCGGGTGTGTGGTTTTCAGGGTTTTTAATTGTTAAGTCGGGTTCCCTGGGTCTTTTCCATTAACTGTGTTGTGGTCGTGTGTCTTATTTTGAAAGAACTATTTACGCGTTACCATAGCGACCAGAGAGCGTCAAGAAACAGAGAGGAGGACGTTACTCGCAATGTTGTTGGCGTATTTCAGGAGGACGCTGCTCATAAAGTTGCACAATTACACAGCCGAATTCGCGTTTATTATTATATTTTCAAAATACCACCGTTTTTGTCTTAGTTTGCATCATTTTATTTTGTCGTAGCTCGTCGAATTTATATAAATCTGCCCACGAAACGTTTTGCACGGTTTCGTTTTATGATACTGGACTTATGTTTCTATGATGGGTTGAACTTTACGAGTGTTTAAACAAAAGAGAAAAGTGTGAAAATGTTCATGCATGTCTGAGGAAAGTGTATAAAGCATGTAGTGAGGGGTTTTACAGTCTTAAAACATTTTTAATAATTGTAAAAAAATAAAGTTGCCTACTTCGCGTAGCGAATGTAACTCCCGCGATAAACGAGGGACTGCTGTATTATTAATAGTAGAGTCTGGGACATCTAATTGATTAACATCCACATTGATTATCATGCACTATTATTTTTGTTCAAGGAGAGCAAAAACTATAAAACTCTCTCTCAGCTTGTTCGTTGCCAAAAATGGCCACTTTTGTGTATGTTCAAAAAATGCTGTAAAATGTGTATTTATTAAAACATTTATCTACTTTTACCGACTTGACTCTTTAAATTAGCTTCAGTCCTTTTCATCAAAACCAAAATTTTATCTACATTCTTTTTTTACTCTTTAAATGCCAGTTAGGTTATATATAGTACCAGTAACGTTTCAGATAAAAAGGTGATGAAGTCCTAATGGTTTCATAAATCTTCCTATTTATTTTTTTTCATATATAAGCATCGGGGACAAGGCTGTCCTGCAGTTGTTGAGGTTCACTAGTGTTCGCTCTATTTCTTCCAGGATGACTCTTCATTTGTAGGTTTTAGTGGACTCTTAGTACTGTGGAGTGATTTTCATGGGACAAAGGCTTGTATTCCAAGATCTGTGAGACTGTAGAAATGAGCAGCAATTCCCTTCTTGCCATCTTTCCAGAAAAATATGTGATCTGGAAGCTGTTACGCTTACTTACAGCAGCAGCACTTTCTGTACCTGCATAAAGTCCAGGACACATTTACTAACAGTATGTGTTGCTGTATGTGCTGCAGCTTTGAATCTTTTATTAATATATATTTTGTTAATATTTTGGCTATGGTGTGTTGTTATGAAATGCACAAGAGTAAAAGTGTTAGCATGCGGTCAAAGCTAAGTTTGACTGGGAAACTCAAAGCTCAATAGTCTGTATCAACAAAAATTCACTGTAGCCTGTGTAATATTTGATGCGTCATAATTTATTCCAGTCTAACTTGCAAATACATGTTTGCGTTGCAATGTCATGCACAAACACACACAATATTAGATCCTTAAGATCAAACCTGCGTCATTCTTTTGATCCACTGCAGTGTAGTAGTCACAAAAAAAAGAAGTGCAGATCAGAGGGTTGATTCGTAAAATGTCTAAAAATATTATTGATTACAGGATAATACATAAATGTTAATAGCAACTGTAAGCTTTTGACTTTGAAGTTAGAAGTATAAACAATGCTGTTACATTTACACTAATTTTTTTTACTATAAGTATGGACATAAAACAAGCTTATTATAAAATGTTGTTCACTTAATTGGAATTCTGTACACTGAAAAAAAAAACCCAACAACACATAAAAAACACAAACAAACAGCCAGTGCCTTCATCTGTCCATTAAGTGTCAGACATCGCATTGGCCTGTAGTCTCTGCTCGTCAGCACATGTAAAAAGAGCTCCATGTCCTCTGCAAACTGAAAAACAAAGAGGAAGAAGTCCCTCTATACAAAAACACTGCAGATGACAGGCCAGGCAAACATCTGTTGACCTGTTTGAATGCCTCCTCATCATGTCAGCCTTGAAGTTTTTTTTGTAAGGAGACTAAGACCACAGTGAGGGCATTTAATTTTCATGGACTTTCCACAAGCCACAGTTTCATTTAGCACAGAGGGTAGAGCACATGAATGTTCTACCGAAGATTCAGAAAATGATTTAGATGCTGGAGACAAGACATGGAGAGGGAGATGGGGCTCCACGGAGAGTTCAGTGGGGAGCAGTCCTGAATGCTGACATGACAATAATTGACTTGCCATATCCCCACGCTGTATGACTGTCATGTTGCAGACAGGGCAGTGAAAGTGCACCGGCATATCATTATGTCTGTAAGAGAGAAAAAAAAAGAAGAAAAACAACAACATGTAATTTAAATGCAGTTGTATAGAATGCAATCAGTTTATCTAACAATCAGATTGTACATATTAACAAAAATATCCAAGCCATCCTTAATAATGAAAGCAAAATGGTGTGGATCACAAGAGCTGTCAGGAAATGTGGTGAACAAGAAAGAAAATATTTAATGAAAACACACTTTTTTTCTCTTGCTGATGAATGCACTGAACTGTACAATATGAAAAGCAACATTTAAGTCAACAAAGAGACTGCAGAGGTGCTGAAAAGAAGGGCATATTTATAACTTTAACTGTGAGGTATACTTAATACCAACAGACCTTTGAAAGGCAAAGCATTTTTAATGTGTCCATTTATTTGCTCCTCAATCTTTGTCCTAAAAGTAGGGCTGAAAGTGGGGCACAGAGGGCAGTGAAACAGCCAACACGTGGTGCATTCCTGCAATTCTGGCTTGGAGGCAGAATTCCAATTTGATATGTGATATTTGATATCTAAAACAGAGAGAAAAACAGATAAACATCATATACACATTTAAGTTCAGGTTTTAGCAGAAATAACACGTTACAGTTAGCATGTAAGAGATTTGGGGAGAAAATTCTTTACAAAAACACAATTTACAAGACACTTTTATTTGTGACATACGTATCTATTGACATATAACAGATAATTTAACAAAGGCTAACTAAAATCTGGGCAATAAAAAAGCAGAACAGAATGGAATAGAGAATATTAGTATTTATAAATGTATAAATCTCTTTGTGACAAACTTTACAATGTTGATGTAGGTGGAATGAGACACATGAATAAAGCGCAATATGCAGTAAATGGAACAATGTGCCTTGATGTCAGACAGTGAAAAGCAGTGAAGTGAATTTGTTCAATAACAAACAAAAATCTAATCCGTTTGAAAGGGACCACTAAATGCTAGTCAGAGGTGTTAAAAGTGCACACATTCCTTACTTAAGTTTAGATACCTCGGGGGTATGACAGTTGTTGTAACGCTAACAAAGTGCCAACATCAGTGTAAGCAAAGTAGATGATTCCTAGAATTATATAATTATTAACAGCAAATTTATACATGGAAGACTATGTACCAACCTTTACGATCGATTTGCAAGGTTAATGATCCATGCAGGAACGAGACAAAAAAAATAAAAAATCCATGCGGGAACGTATTTCCGCCTACTGTGGAGGTCACGTGTTTCCGGTTAGTGTGGAGGTCCCAATATGGCGCTCCCCAGTGGCTGCAGCCAGACCCTTCTCGCCCCTTGGCGTGCGCACTCACAACAATGGCTGAGCGTAATTGGAGTCATGCGCGGACTTATTTTACCTCCACAAACAGCTGAGACATGGTTTGCGATACATGTGGCAAAAAAGTGCTCCAAGAGTGAGGTGTTGTGGACATAATAGGGAGACACCAGAAGGGCATTATTATTGGCCGGCCCGGGAACAGCGGGGGTGTCCAAATTCAGAGGCTGCTTCCACCTGAGGACCCGGCCTTAGCGGTCTAAAGAAAGCCGGGTAGTAGGTCACGAGCTCCCTCGGTGGAGTGAAACGCTCCCGTCTGCTCCTTGCTATCTAAAATATAACCGGGCACTGACGTAAATTCTCGACCGCCTCACTCTTCTGTTTAATCATTTTTCTGTTTGATGTTTATTCAGCTGAGTGAAAACCCCGGAGGAACCCACCCGAGGGATTAATAAAGTTAAATTTAATTTAATCTAATCTAATAACTTTAATCTCAGCCAAACCGATTTACTCACGAACAAATAAAACACTGAAAACAACAATAACATTTTTAAGTTATCTAAGTGACTTATATATCATGTTTAACCCGAGTAGTGAAAGACCGCGGGGGTTTGAAGACGATGTGTCAGTCGGCTCAGATATTTGAAGTTTACACAGCTACATTCTCACCTGAAAATATGTTTAAAAAAATTTGCAACCCAGAAAGAGAAATGAGAGTAATATTAAAAAAAGTCGCTGCCGTCATTGTTGGAAACTGGAATTGGCTGGGCCGCGCTATGAATTCTGCATATGATTTTTCAATTTTGTTGTCCGGGTGGAAAATCGGGAAAAATTCGGGAGAATGGTGGCTCCAGGAGATTTTCGGGAGGGGCACTGAAATTCGGGATTGTCGGAAAAATCGGGAGGGTTGGCATGTATGGTTGTGGCAACATCATTAACCTTGTAAAACACCTCAGAGTAAATCATATCACAGAATATGACGAGCGTATGTTGAGGTGAACTGAAGAGGAGGAGAGGGACAGGTGCTGCTAGGGCGAGACAGAGTCTCTCATGGAGTCCTTTAGTGCTGCAGGCAGGCAAGGTGTTCAAATAGCGCACAACTTCAGTTTTTTATTTCTATATGATGAACTCTGCATTATTAAGTGATAAGAACAAGTAATCTGATGTCCTGTAATCATTATGATGCTATAATTTGAGATACAATAAATAAAATACGTTTTTGTACAAAGTATCGGTATCGGATCAGTATCGTCGATACCACCCTGAATATTACTTGGTATCGGATCGGAAAGGAAATCAGAGGTATCGCACATCACTACAGATAGAATTGGACCACCGTCTTTTATGTACAACTAGAAGTGTTAGGAAACACTTATCTCACATCACAATCCATTCACCCAATATTTGTATTTTATTTTGTCAGAGATTCCACAAGTGGCAATTTTCACCAAAATTGACGAGGCTTTTCCTGAGATAAATCATGATGTGACAAATGTCTACAGGAGCCAATCTCTGCAGCAAAGGGTACATTATTTTAATAGAACTTTATACAGGAATGCATTATAATTAAACTGTCAAAATAATTCTCATATTTTTTCTATTTCTTGTTTGTTTTTTCATTTAGATTGAGCTGTTCAGCAAAGGTGTGGGCATCCCTATTAACTGTATTTTTCCAGTGAAGAACTACCACTCAGAAAGAGAACTGAATCCTGACATTGATGCTATAATAATGAACGCCATGAGACACATCATTGAAATTGGAAATGACTCCCTCAACAGAAAGTTAAGACCCCAGACCTAGACATCCACTGTACTGAAAGTGTGTTTTTGGTTCAAGTGTTAAAACCATCACAATCATTGTATGTGTTACATTGTGTGTGAGTGAAAAGCATGGTTCCATCAAAAGTCTGAAATCAAGAAATGTAAGGTCTATATTTCCCTGAAAATTTACAAGATGTATTTTAAGACTAGTAGAAAAATAATAATCCTCCAAATTTGTTTTGTAAATGTTTATTATTAAAGTTGTTTTAGTTTCCTGTATTACCAGATGCTCTGTCAAAAGTGGCCTGGAGGCCAGTTAAATAAAGAGAGATCATTACAAAGAATGAACATGATTTGTTGATGTACACAATTTTTATAGAGGTATTTGGCAGACTCCGATGGCCCATCTCGGCAGTGATAGGGATTAGAGCCGGAAAGAAAAGGAGGGCAATCTTACTGTGACTCCTGACCTACAAAGAATGGGACATAAGTGCATTCACAATAATGCACAGCACAAGAAAGCTGGGAAAGGTCTGGTTAGCAAGGGCTAGATCAGCAGAGTACAGAATGAGCCTGCAACGAGGCTTGAGAGATAAAGGGGGCCAGGAGGGTGGAAAGAAACTGAAACAAGATGTGACAACAGCTGGAGCAGAAATAGAGAAGGAGTGTCAGTGATAGGACTGAGATTTGGCAAAGAAGCCAGGAGAGAAGAAGAGCCTGCGTTAATGCTTGGGGCTGCTGAATGCTGACATAACAAAGAGCCTTCAAGAGGCTGAAAATTGTGGGTGAGAAGAGCCTGTGCTAGGCTTACGGGTGTTGATGGCCAACAGAGAGCAGAGGCCTGTGAAAAAGCAGAATGTTGCAAGGGACATGAAAGAGAAGACCCTGACTTGAAGCTCTAGCTGTTGTAGGCTAGGAGGAAGCGCAGAGACAGAATGAGGCTGAGAGTTGGCAGAGCGGGAATAAGAAGGAAGACTTTTAAACCACCACCAAATATAATTAAAACTATTCTGTTTCAGTTCTGGTCATGTCAAATGACTGTCAGGTTTATATTGTTGGATTGTCATTTATGCTTAGAAATATTTACCCATATATGCATAGAGTTTGATTGCATAATGATAGAGGTTTGATCCTTAGCAGTCTGTAAAGACTCTGTGTGCCTTCCAGAGTGCTCTGGCATGCACACACAGATCCTAAGGTCGTACCTTATTTTATTGCTTTATGGTAGGATAAACACATCTATGTCTGTTTTAGTATAAGTGCCCCCCCCCACACACACACACACACACACACCTACACGACACACAGACAAGGTACCCTTTGTTTACGTGTACGCCAATGTAAAATGTCATATTTTACATAACTTATGTACATAACTTATGCATATTCATGTAACCTCAATAAAAGAGCAGTGTTACGAGGGAGCAGACAAGAGCAACTGGGGTCAAGCGAAGGAACGGCACTGTTGTAGTTGAATTAATAATACATTTTATTTGAAGGCGCCCTTCAAAACACTCAAGGTCACTGTACACAGAATAAAAAGCAACATAAAAGCAAGCAGTTTACACAATCATAAAAGCACAAGACATAAACAAATTTAAAATAGCAGAATGAAGAGGTTATATGGGATAAGCTATTTTGAACAAGTGAGTTTTGAGTTGGGACTTAAAGAGAGAGGAGGTAGGGAATTCCAGAGTCGTGGAGCAGAGCAGCTGAAAGCCCTGCTCCCCATGGTGGCAAGACGGGGGGAGGGGACGGAGAGTGAAAGGGAAGAAGTAGATCTGAGACAACGAGATGGGGCGGTGATCTTAACCAGATCAGAAAGATATGGAGGGGAGAGATGATGAATAGCCTTAAATGTGTACAAGAGTATTTTGAAATTGATACGATATTTGACCAGGAGCCAATGAAGCTGCTGCAGGACAGGAGTGATGTGATGGATAGAAGGGGTCCTAGTGATGATACAGGCAGCAGAGTTCTGGATGCGTTGGAGCTTGTGGATGGATTTTTGAGTAAGACCAAAAAGAAGTGAATTACAATAATCAATCCGGGAAGTAACAAGGCTGTGGACAAGAATGGCAGTGGCATGTGGGGTGAGAAAAGGACGAAGACAATTAATGTTGCGCAATTTAAAATATGCGGACTGAGTGACATTATTAATGTTTGAATTGAAAGATAGAGTACTGTCGAGGATGACACCCAAACTTTTCACAGAGGAAGAAACGAAGACCGGCTAGTTATTGATAGTAACAGAGAAACTGTTGAATTGTCTCGTTCCAGCGAGGGGTTGTGCTAGACAGACCCATCAGTGACAAGTGGATAAACTCTCAGGTTATTAATAAATGTATTACAGTCATATAAACAAATGATGAAACACATGGCAGAGACATTGATGGTTTAACAGAGTGTATATGACACTGACAACTCTATTCCCACCAAAGAGGTAAATGGACCAGTTCTTATATAGTGCTTTTCTACTCTATCTGAGCACCCAAAGCACTTTATACAACTAATTTATTCATCCAATCACACAGCACTTTTACTAAGCTGTTAGTGCCTATCTAACATTCATACACATTCACACTCTGATGGATGCATCGGAGAGCAACATGGGGTTAGTATCTTGCATAAGGACTGATGTACTGTGGCTTCATATTATGAAGGTTATCATGGAACACCTCAGACCCCTGGTGAGCAAGTCACATGACTTTTAGCAGTTTGCACACCAGTCCCACTTGGGGGTGGATAATGCAGTGATACATCTGCTGCAGGGAGCGTATTACTCCCTCTATAGACCCAGCATTACAGTTTGTTTAATGTTGTTCGAGTTCTCTAATGCCTTTACTTTAATACGATCCAGCCTGGGCTGCTGAGAAAGAAGTTGGAGGACATGTAGATGGAGGCTCAACTGGCTGACTTCAAGTACATCACAGATATACTAATGTTCTAATGCAAAAACAAACATAATCATTTTATGATTGGAAACCAAACAACCTGATCAGTGGTCTTTGATCACTGGTTGTTGATCAATGGTTATGAGAATTTGCATAATTATGATGAAGGAACTGACCTCACAGCCCATTGTTCCTTCAGTGGGCTGGTTTCAGTCATTATGCAAATGTACTGTTTATAAGATTGGGGAAACCTGCAGTCAGCTGAGACTGAAGAAATCACTTGGATGAGTGACGAAACGTTTGTCCCACTGAAAACGCTATGTCCAAATGAACAGAATCAACTTTTGGAGAGTACGTTTATTCTTATTTTCTTCAATCCGTGATGAATAGTAAGATGTTCTAGCTTACGGAGGGCTTTCTTATAAAGCAACAAATGATTTCTCCACGCTAAATGATGATCTTCTAAATTTGTATTTTGGAAATAACAAGTTATCTGCTTTAGGGTACGTGTTTGTGAATTATACTACAGAGTCAAATACTTCTGATTTGAGGACTTATTTTTCACAGGAGCTACAATATCCAGAGTTGTAAGTAGTGATGTTGAAAGATTTTGAATTATATTACTTTATTATCTTTATTTAACTGTGATAATTGTTTATGTTTAAGCCTTATTTGAATTGCGTAGTGACGCCTGTATATAGCGTGTCAGCAAAAACAAAGTGTCTGCTCAAGTTTAGACAAACACCCACATGTATTGTTTTAACCCACTACAAGATCGTTAATCAACTTGTCCATCTTCGTCTTGCAAGCTTGCATCCTGTGCAGCCTCGTATGCAAGGAGCAGATAAGAAGTTGTTTTTTCCTAACTTGTACTCCACCCATGAGTGTTACGTGAGAGGACAGTATATAATAAACTCTGAGTGAATGCCTGGCGCGCTTTGCCTACACTTTCTGTAGTCGACGGAAAGTGTTAGGCAATCGTCCATGTACATGAATTAACTCTGGGCCTGTGATTCTTTGCGTTTCTGAGGTTTTTCTCCTCACATTTCTTGGTCCTTCGAGCCGGATTTGGAAAAAGCAACTCAATTGTTGTGACGCCAAACCAGAGATCTACGCTGTATCCTGTCGTCATTGGGACCCCGCACCGAGGTTTTTTGACATCCTCCTCCATGGAAGGAGTGGCCGGTGTTCTTATCAGTGGTCCACGACGCTGGGATCCAGTGAAAGACCTCAAACATAGACGGAGAGATCTTGGAAAGGTAAAAGAATCCACTCAATCACACTCGCGTAAAACAGAAATAGGTTTCACCCGCCGAAAGGGTTTGACAGTCTAATCCACTGTACGGATTTTAAAAAATACGTGTAATAAGGTTAACCCACTGTAAGGGTTCATAGGACTAATCCGCCGAAAGGATTGTAAAGTAAAACACGTTAAAGGTCTCACCCGCCGTAAGGGTTTAGTAGTGATCCGCCGTAAAGATCTGCGCGACTGTGTATAAATGTTTGTGTGTCGGAAGTAAGTGATTTTTTTTTACAGCACAGTAAGATGCTGAACTACTTCCTTTGTTACTGTCTTTTTATTTACTGTAAGGAGCTCAAGTACTGGTGACAAAGGGGAAAGGTTGGGTTTCATCCCATAAAACTGGCACCGCTTCATGAGTAGTATGAAGTAGAAGGGTGTGTCAGCAACCACCCCCGCGTCTCGTGCCAGAGACGGCTCTGCAGTTGTGTGATAATGGGTAATCAGCCCACTAAACTCACTGCTGACGAGCAGTGGTTAGAGAAAAATGTCCAGGCGCCGGACAAATGAGTGTTTATACGTGGAGATCAAAGTAGTTTAAAGTAGTTTAAAAAGGGTTGGAAACAGACCCGACTGAATAATGAAAAATAAACGAACGGCAAAATTAAATTACAACTTATCTTTAATGTATTCATACTAATAATAGCGAGGATAACAACCTGTAAACTGGTGTTAATGATAAAATAATATTAATATGAAGAGGCACCTCAGTCAGTTATGATGTGAGGTGGATAATTGTTGAAAGTAATCTGCATTAAGCTTAGGGTTGCTCAAATTCAGCACAATGACATATGAAGTAAAATAGGTAAATATTTTAACTAATTAAGTGCATAGAGGCACTTGACCTGTTTGAAAACCTGTCATCCTGGATGAGACTTTACTGAGATATAGAGCAAACCTATAATAACAACTAATATGCTGAACCCTGTATGAAGCAGCTGAAAACTACATGACGGAGAAGCTGAATTGAATATGAAAGTGCAAGTCTTTGCCACTGTGGGCAAAGCACGCAACCACTGTGTGAGGTTGCGTTTTGGTCTTTTCTGAGCCGATGAGCAAGCTACACATTATCAGATCAGGAGCTGGCTAAGAACTCTTCAAAGAGAGGAAAACAGAACTGTGATAACTGTGATAACTGGAGTGTGCAGCGTTTCCGTGAGCAGTTTTCCTGCATCTTGACTCATGTGTGTAGAGTGTTCATAGCATCATGTTTTTGTTTATTTGTTTTGTTGGGTTGAAAAATAGTTAAATAAACTTGTGATTATATTTATGGATCACAATAGCACATGCCATTGGCCAAATGATTTATTTACGCAGATGAAAAAAGTGAGTGTGAATGTGTCTGACGTCACAGTGTTTTTGTGCGCTGTGTAAAAGTAATTGCCTCTGATTGTGAGAGCGGTGATTCTGCAGGTCACCAGCTATTGTAAAAAAAAAAAAAGAGTAAAAAAGAGACAAAATTTACATTGTAGATGAAAAATAATCATAGGAAAAAGGTTTTGTGTTGATCAGCCAAGAGCAACTACAATCTCATTTTCTGCTTTTAAGAAAGGACTGTTCACAAAAACAGAGAGAGAGAGAATTGTGTGTGTTGGTTAAGCAGTGATAATAATAATGAACATGTTTTAGTTTGTCACTTTCAGGTGACAAGCAGACCTGAATCAATTTTCCACATGCAGCGGTCGGAAGAAAGTTATAGTTTAACATCATTAGAAACATTCAGGCCAGGTTTCTGGCTAACTTATTTACAGCACCATGTGTCTCTCAAACTCACAAGCGAGCTCTCACTCCTCCCTGAAGACAAGCAATGCAGCTCCAAAGAGCAATAACATGGCAGATAAAGAGACAGCAGCAAAGTCCTGGGCAAAGAGTCCCAGCAAGCAGCAGCAGCAGTGTGGACAAACAGCATCAGAGAAGAAGAGCAAACCCATCATCCTGCCTGATTGGATGAATAGCACTGTGTTCCCAACAAGCTGCAAATTCACTGTGCATGTGAAAAGACCTTTTGAGGAGAACTGAGGAGATTGTTGGAGTTTGACATTTGCCACCTTTGGAGAAAATGGCAAGAAGAGACAGTGAAACACAGGACAAAGCTGAAGAAGAACTGCCAGCTATTGGACTGTTGAAGTGGGAGAGGACAAAAGAGTGAGAGTAGGTAGAACACAGAGGAGTGCTGGTGTTTAATCTGGGAAATCAAAATTTGGGTTAGCAAACCTGGGAAAAACAAAACTGACTGCTTAAGTGGGAAAATTGTGAAGGAGTCTGAAACACTGCAAAAAGAAACATACAAAATCACACACACAAGCAGAACATGCATTAACCCTACTAACACAAATACAAGAGAGCTCATGAAGAGTAGACAACATCTTAAGCATGTGAGTCTGTTTATCATCTTGTCCAAGTCACTTAGTGTGATGAGAAGTGATGCAAAGATCAGTGGACTCATAGCACATCAGTTACAAAATGATTAAATAATAGCAGAGAAATGTGTAGGAAAGGCAGCTTTAAGAACATGCCCTGCTGGAGATGCAGCTCCACAGACATTGATTAAAAGGTTTCCCCATGTAACGGTCTGCTAGAGGATGTAGAGAGCCTTAGCCCCGTCCCCCAGGGAATGAAGCAGGCATGGAGGAGATCCAGGCTCCAGACATCCAGAGGCCCCAGAGTGCAAGAGCCCAAGGAGGACCACCGGAGGGGCATCCGTGCCACCCTCCTGGGAAGAGCTGAGGAGAGCCCCAGACGAGGGGTCACCCAGTAGCCACGGAGCAGAAGCCAGTGGGGGCTGCACTGGCGTGCCCGCCGGCTCTGCCGGCTGCCAGCTGTGCCAGAGTGAACTGAGACGCAGGCCGGAAGAGGCGCAGGGCCCCCTACGCCCTGGAAGAGGCCTGACTGAGCAACAGGTGCCAGGCTCCGCCAAGTAGCCACCGGGAGTGAGCTGGTACATACCTGAGAGATCTGTTTTGACCTCCCGTCCACACTTGCTTTCCTCAAGGAAAAATGCAGCGTTTTGAAAACGCTCTCAAAAACGCATACATTTAAAAATGCAGCGGTCCCGTCGCAGTGTGGACACACGAAAATGCAGACTTTCTAAAACAATTATGTATTTTAGTCATGTGATGCAGTCATGTGACCAAATAAACAAAGCTAGCTGAGTGCATTATACAGCGGTTGTTTTGATTGCTCTCAATTTTGACTGACCTAAAAAAGATGAATATCAGTTTGTACATGCTCCAGATAGCTTTTCTTCAAATTCTTTAATTCTCACTTGCTTTTGGTTCCAGGACTGGAACGTAAGAGTTTTCACCCGTTTCAATGTGGACGCACGACTCTGTGAAACTCTTTGACCACCATCGTTATCAGAAACAAATCTCCTCTATGACCCGCAATGAATCCTGGGATATAGTAGGACACGAAGGATACATCGGACCCATCCTTACAATTCGGGGCAAAGTAGGACGGATTTGTCGCCACAATTTGAGCAGTCTTTGAATTCGGACAGCCTTCGTCGCATCGCTGTGACGTCATTATCTCCAAATATGGCATTTTAAGCATCCTTCCCCTGAATTCAGACACAGCTAATACCTGCAGCTCAGAATCTAGTGCAAAAAGATGTAAACACAGAGCTCCGACAGCGTGTCCGTGTACGGGCCGTCGGGTGAGAAAGCCGAGAAAGAGAAAGCTAATTCTGATTGGTCGGGTCTGCTCTGTGTTTACGTCTTTGTGTGGAATCCGTGCACCTGCTCTCATTTGCTGTTTGGTGGTTGTTGAAATAGTTTTGTGAGCTTTAATCTGAGAATCTGCCGTTTCTGGCAAAACACAGTTATATTTAAAAGTAAATTCAGGATTTAATGATTTCGATTTCGCTTTATTCAAGCTACTCACCTCCCTCTTCCACCTGCATTTCAAATTGACCACGGCCAATCAGAGAGGTCCCGCCCCTGACTATCTCTAATTTGTTTAGTCCACCATAGGGGCATAATGTGTGTCTGTTGTTGACTACACGGAGAGTTGCATTTGTGCCCAAATTTGTCGCACTCTAGAGCCCTGCCGTGGACCCAAAATTTCAAAGTTTTGGTCCCCGAGCCACTTAGTTATCACTTTTGCCTGATGGCACGGTGCTCCATCGTGCTGGAAAATGCATTGTTCTTCACCAAACTGTTGTTGGATTGTTGGAAAAAGTTGCTGTTGGAGGGTGTTTTGGTACCATTCTTTATTCATGGCTGTGTTTTGGGCACAATTGTGAGTGAGCCCACTCCCTTGGATGAGAAGCAACCCCACACATGAATGGTCTCAGGATGCTTTACTGTTGGCATGACACATAGCGCTCACCTTTTTTTGTCTGGACAAGCCTTTTTCCAGATGCCCCAAGCAATCGGAAAGAGGCTTCATCAGAGAATATGACTTTGCCCCAGCCCTCAGCAGTCCATTCACCATACTTTCTGCAGAAGATCAATCTGTCCCTGATGTTTTTTTTTTTTTTTGGAGAGAAGTGGCTTCTTTGCTGCCCTTCTTGATACCAGGCAGTCTTCCAAAAGTCTTCTCCTCACTGTGTGTGCAGATGCGCTCACACCTGCCCGCTGCCATTTCTGAGCAAGCTCTGCACTTGCACTTGCATTCCAATCCCGCAGCTGAATCCTCTTTAGGAGACGATCCTGGTGCTTGCTGGACTTTCTTAGACGCCCTGAAGCCTTCTTAACAAGAATTGAACCTCTTTCCTTGAAGTTCTTTATGATCCTATAAATTGTTGATTTAGGTGCAATCTTAGCCACAATATCCTTGCCTGTGAAGCCATTTTATGCAACGCAATGATGGCTGCACACGTTTCTTAAGGCATCCTATGGACTGCTGCATCGCATATTTTGTGATAAAGTGGATGCGTTGACATCACAACACAGTGTGAATGTGGTCGTGATGTGGGAGTGTGAATGGGCTGCCTTGAAACAGACAGACCCCGAAGTTTTGGCTTTCGAGCACATATACAGAAAGCCAGAACGTGCGAACTCTCGAGACGGACTCTTTGGAGGGTACACCAATGCCATGAAACTGTACCACAAGACTACATGTGATGAAAAAATATTTTACTATGACTTTACCTCTATCCCACAGTGCAGTCTAAAAAAGCTTATCCTGTAGGACACCCACAAATCATTTACAACAACTATGACAGGCTAGAAAATTATTTTGGCTTTGTTAAATGCTCAGTACTCCTAACTAGAGGTCTGTTTCACCCAGTCCTTCCCCACAGGTGCCACAGCAAACTGATGTTCCCCCTCTGTAGCATGTGTGCTGAAGAGCAAAACCAACACACTGCACACTGACAGTGGGAGGATGTTGTCAGGAACCTGGGTGAAACAGACCTCTAGATGTGCTACGCCAGACCTTCCCAAAGTGTGGGGCCCGCCCCCTGGGGGGGCGCAGAGCCATTGCAGAGGGGGGGCGCGGTATGAAAAGGAAAAAAACAAAACAAAAAAAACAATGCTTGGACACTGCTAGCACAGGACACCTCCACAAACGCAAATCAGGAGATGAAGCATCGCTGAATATGTTTCCAAACCAACTTCATTCTAAACCAAAGACTAGAAAATATGCTGAAGCATATCTTCAATTCGATCAATTAGACTAGACCTTCCCAAAGTGTGTGGCCCGCCCCCTAGGGGGGGCGCAGAGCCATTGCAGAGGGGGCGCGGTATGAAAAAGGGAGGGGGGTGGACAAAACGCTTAGACACTGCTATCACGGGGCGCCCACAGAAACGCAAAGCAGGAGATGAAGCATAGCTGAATGTGTTTCCAAACCAACTTCATTCTAAGCCCAAAACTAGAAATATGGTGAGTCTTCCCTTTGGCTTCACCTGCACAAGTGCCGAGGTAGGTCTCACCTGCAGAATTGGTTTTCCCTTCATCGGGAGCAGCGCTGGGCTGTTCAAATCACGGACAAACAGTATCCCACATTCTTGATTTTTAGTTCACAAACACTTGTTGTAATGACTAACTACTCCTGACATTTTGGAGATGTTAGCTCTTTATACAGTAAAGTTACAGTGGGATACAAATAATATGAGGCTGATCCTGCCATGATTTGTTCCCCCTGTTCAAATCACGGACAAACAGCATCCAACAGTTGTTTATGTTTTTGAACCCATTTTGCAGAGGGATTGAAAAATGTATTGATAGCAATGTTGAATATTATTACACAGGGAAAAAAACAACTACATGTAAAATAATTACACCGTGACGCCTCTGCCTTTCTAAATTGAGGGACAGTAACTGTGTGTGTATATGTAAGCATGTAAAACCTGCAGATAGTCAGATTAACAGTATTTTATCTCTATCTGCAATTCATCCTTTGATGTCGTCCTTTGATTGTTTATTGATGAAACAATAACGTGGCGCACAGCGTGACGTGAAAAAAGGCACATACCTTTGACGTTGCGTGACGAACTCTGTATTCCTCGTCCACACGTAAACGCAAAAAAGGAGTTTTTAAAAATCTCCGTTCTCGGTGATTCGAAACGCCGTTTACGTGTGGACGAAACAGCTGCGTTTTCAAAAATACCCGCGTAGGTGCGGACGTAGCGTAAAAGAGTTAGTAGTTTAATTTCTTACTGCCTGTAATTTATTGCAGATTACTTGTATTTGCTTAATAAATGTTTGAGGTGTGAAATAAACAGCAATGGAGCAAAATATGGGTGTGTGTGGTTGGAGGATGTGTTCGCAAGGGGGGCGCGAACATTTTCTTGTAAAACAAAGGGGGGCCCAGCAAAAAAAGTTTGGGAACCACCGTGCTATGCTATCCTGCAATAGGTGTAGGCTGCATGGGGGATTCCCATGATGCATTGTGTTTCTTCTTCAGTCACTTTTCTCACTCACTATGTGTTAATAGATCTCTCTGCACTGAATCATACCTGTTATTTATCTCTGGCTGTATTCCACAGCAGCACAGCAAAGGGCCACTGGGTCAGACCTGCTTGCTGTGTGGGAAGTTATCTATGACACAAAGTTCACAAACTGCTGTGTTTAATATTTACTACAGCTGAGCACTTTATCATCCAAAATGAAAACTTATTGCTGCTGTTACATATCCTCCTGAGGACCGAGGAAAAAATGTCTTTCACTTTAACACTTGTCTACTACAGAGGACACAATGAATAGGCTGGGTTTCAGGAGGACATAATCATGACTACGATGACCTGGATGACTGAGAACCTACAGACATAATCATGAAACATGACAGTTATTCTGATTTTCCAGCTTTGCTTTGAAAATCATCACAGGCTCCTTATTCCTGGTATCACTCAGGTATTTCCAGGTAAAGGTGGAGCCTGACAATATTGTGGGTTGAGTGCAGGTGGATGTTTTAGTGAAAACAAAGTCTGAGACACAGTGAGTAATAGAATTTTTTCTCTCAGTTTAAAATGTCATTTCAAATGTTTATGTACTCCTCTGTGCATGTAATCACTAAATCAACAATAAGCTCTCATCTTGTTTGAATCCGAGTTGTATTTGCTGTTAAACATTTCTGATCTTTGAAAATTTTTAAAACCCATCTGAGGGATTAAGGAAGTGTAGTCTTAAACAGAAGCCCCAGGTACACCATCAGCCTGTTTATGTGTCTAACTGCTTTTCCTTTCTCAATGACATGCCTGCAGGGGATCAAACCCCAGTAATCGGTGATTCTGTTCTGAGACATGTGAAGCTAGAGACACCAGCAACCATAGTCAATTGTCTTCCAGGGGCCAGAGCAGGCAAAACTGAGGAAATTTAAAACTGCTGGCTAAAGACAAATGGAAATTCCATAAAACTTTAATTCACATTGGCAGTAATGACACCTGGTTACATCAATCGGATCATTAAATCAATATTGAATCGATGTGTAAATTTGTCAAAACAAACTATGTAGTTTTCTCTGGTGTCTTCCCCAATCGGACCAGGAGTGAAATCTTTATGACATGTTTAGCCGCATGTTCTCCTTAAATTGCTAGCTGTCTGAGTGGTGTCTAAAAAATGATGTGAGCTTTATAAACAATTGGGGAACTTTAAAACAGAGTTAAAAGGGAGTTTTTCCTTTGCACTGTTGCCAAAATGCTTGCTCATAGGGGGTCATATGATTGTTGAGGTTTTCTCAGTTGTTTTATTGTAGGGTCTAGCTTACAATATAAATTCCCTTAAGGGAGATGTTGTTGTGATTTGGCGCTGTATAAATTAATTAGAACTGAATTTAAGTGAACTGAAATTTAAATTGAATTGAATTTGTAAGTAATTATGCCTTCTCCTGAATTTAACTCAGTAAGGGTCCACTGCAGTCTTTAAGGCGTTGGTTGGCTGTCTATAACAAATTCTGTATTCCATACATTTTCTGCACAAAACCACTTTGGTCACCTGTGTTAAACTAAAAATAACACGTACATGCAAAGGTGTGGAGAAGCAGTAAGAAGCAAAGTCAACTAACATTTTTTTCACCTCAATGTGACCTCAATCACCCCATCCTGAAAGGTTGATATCAACCTGAGTGTTGATAGTGTTATCTATGACACAAAGTTCACAAATTGCTGTGTTTATTATTTACTACAGCTGAGCACTTTATCATCCAAAGTTAAAACTTATTGCTGCTGTTACATATCCTCCTGAGGACTGTGGAAAAAAAAATCTTTTACTTTAACACTTGTGTTTATTAACCCTTCTAACAAAATCCACAAAATTTTCCTTGCATTATCATGTTGTTTATTACAAATATTATTTATCGCATTTGATAGATTAGGTGTTTTTGGCAACTTTTTGTTAATAACAGTGTTAATTTTTGACAACAAAAGAGTTTTGTCCATAACATTTTGAAATTACATTGTTTTTCTCTCAGAAATGTGTCACATATGATACAAATGGCATTAAAGGGTTAAGGATGTGCCTGCTCACACGCTAGCTCCTGCGGCCATTGGTATAAAGAACATTTAGCAAGTGCAAAAGCACACATCCTTGAGGAGAGCCAGTGAAGTAGGAATGATACTCGGGCAGTGTGTCATTCACTCTCACCCTCTGAAACCTGTCTGTTAAAAAACAATCTAAAATCCTACACAGCAAATCCAGCATGTCCAAATTAACACTGTCAGATTTGATTTCAACACTATTAAAGTGTCTATATGGGTCCACACCAGAGAGTGTTAATTTAACTCTTTTTGGAGAGTTGGTACGTTAACTCTGATTTAGTGTTAAACACCAAATCTGTCTGGAGTTAATAATTTAACACTTACCAATGCTAACTAGGTGTTAAGAGTTTATATATTAACTCTCAAACAGTATTTTAGTTTAACTACGTAAGAGTTATCTTCTAATTAATTCTAGAAAGTGGGAATTTTCCTGTTCTGTACTTTTAGAAATTTCTTTTGGAAATAAACATTTACTAAAAAGACGCAATGGTTTTTGAAAAACATTTATTCTGAACTGTGCACCACAATTTCAAAACATTTTCTGAAAGATGTAACAGTGTACATGTTCTCACTTTCATTAGAATTTTGAAAAAAAAAATTAGTTGACACTAATTAATGGCACAAATAATCTGGTAATCAATTGCAGCACAGTAAAAAAAAGGAATGCCCTTTGAGCCATTACTCGTGTAACGTATTTTCCCAAAAGACAAGGACACAGGCAACAAGTAATACTGAACTAAATGTAAAACCTCAACCTTTTTCATTTTTACCTAAACCGTGTGCACAAAACTCTGGAGGGATCTAAATGCTAACGTAGAACTCAGTCAGGACATTTACTACTGCTGTTTGCTCGTTTTTTTTATTTTTTATGGGAGATCATTTTCAGGATTCAAGTAGCACCAACATTTTACATTCTAGACATTGTTTTAGGTGTATTTGACCAAAACTTTGACTGAAAATTCACATGCAAGCTTTTTTTCAAGGCTGTGGTATTTGCCCGCAAACAATACCTTTCAGCTAGCTAGCCCCCACTTAAAATGATGACAGAGGTCAGTAATTTGCACCAGAGGTACACTTCAACTGTGAGAGACAGAATGTGAAAAAAAAAATCCATGAATTCACATGGTAGGATTTGTAAAGAATTTATTCGTAAATCAGGGTGGAAAATAAGTATTTGGTCACCTCAAACAAGGAAAATCCCTGGCTCTCACAGACCTGTAACGTCTTCTGTAAGAAGCTTTTCTGTCCCCCACTCGTTACCTGTATGAATGGCACCTGTTTGACCTCATCATCTGTATGAAAGACACCTGTCCACAGCCTCAACCAGTCAGACTCCAAACTCCGCCATGGCCAAGACCAAAGAGCTTTCGAAGGACACCAGGAAAAGAATTGTAGACCTGCACCAGACTGGGAAGAGTGAATCTACAATAGGCAAGCAGCTTGGTGTGAAAAAATCAACTGTGGGAGCAATCATCAGAAAATGGAAGACATACAAGACCACTGATAATCTCCCTCGATCTGGGGCTCCACGCAAGATCTCATCCCGTGGGGTCAAAATGATCATGAGAACGGTGAACAAAGATCCCAGAACCACACGGGGGGACCTGGTGAATGACCTGCAGAGAGCTGGGACCAAAGTAACAAAGGTCACCATCAGTAACACACTACAACGGCAGGGAATCAAATCCCGCAGTGCCAGACGTGTTCCGCTGCTGAAGCCAGTGCATGTCCAGGCCCGTCTGAAGTTTGCCAGAGAGCACATGGATGATACAGCAGAGGATTGGGAGAATGTCATGTGGTCAGATGAAACCAAAGTAGAACTTTTTGGTATAAACTCAACTCGTCGTGTTTGGAGGAAGAAGAATACTGAGTTGCATCCCAAGAACACCATACCTACTGTGAAGCATGGCGGTGGAAACATCATGCTATGGGGCTGTTTTTCTGCCAAGGGGACAGGACGACTGATCTGTGTTAAGGACAGAATGAATGGGGCCAAGTATCGTGAGATTTTGAGCCAAAACCTCCTTCCATCAGTGAGAACTTTGAAGATGAAACGAGGCTGGGTCTTCCAACATGACAATGATCCAAAACACACCGCCCGGGCAACAAAGGAGTGGCTCCGTAAGAAGCATTTGAAAGTCCTGGAGTGGCCTAGCCAGTCTCCAGACCTCAACCCCATAGAAAATCTGTGGCGGGAGTTGAAAGTCCGTGTTGCTCGGCGACAGCCCCAAAACATCACTGCTCTTGAGAAGATCTGCATGGAGGAATGGGCCAAAATACCAGCTACTGTGTGTGCAAACCTGGTAAAGACCTATAGTAAACGTTTGACCTCTGTTATTGCCAACAAAGGTTATGTTACAAAGTATTGAGTTGTATTTTTGTTATTGACCAAATACTTATTTTCCACCCTGATTTACGAATAAATTCTTTACAAATCCTACCATGTGAATTCATGGATTTTTTTTTCACATTCTGTCTCTCACAGTTGAAGTGTACCTCTGGTGCAAATTACTGACCTCTGTCATCATTTTAAGTGGGGGAACTTGCACAATCGGTGGCTGACTAAATACTTTTTTGCCCCACTGTACCTATGATCCATGACTTGCTCCTACATAATGTTTAATGTGTAATCAAAATAGATATCTAATTTTCTTAGCTGATGGCACAATTAGACATTATCAGTATATTTAAATCGACTGATTCTTATACAGTGCTTCTCTACTCGCTCTCTCCCTATTCTTAAGTGCTTACTAATAGACATTCATACAGGTAGCCAGCCAGAATGAAGCTTCAACCTTTAGCTAGCACAATGTGTCACATAGTATCATGATGCAGTATACATTACTCTAAAGTTGTAAATGTTGCCGATAAATTATGCTTATTTTCACAAAATAATGCTGGCATGGGGAACTTTTTTAGTGTACATGATTTTTGCAGATACAGCAACAACTTATAATTGTTTAAGTAACAACTTAAATATATGTATAAGTGCTTAAAGTACAAAGTAAACTTGTGATCAAAAAAGCCTGCAGTCTGCACTTGTTTTTGCTTCTTAAAGTACATTTAAAAAAAGAAAACAAAATGAATATATACAAAATACACATATCCAAATATCTGGGCTCCACACGGTGTCCAAACTGAGCATCCCATCCCAAAATAAAGGTGTATTTTTGTTCTTTAAATTCTTTGCCTGGAGTAAGTATTTTGGATCGATATATTCCACTCAAATTATGACCTCATGTGATGCATGAATTCACAATCTACTTTTGTAATTATATTTCAAGTATTTAAAAATAACAGGAAAATTCAATAAAATTTCATAGGAAAAAAAAAATCTGTTTTACAGTGTATCCAGACCCTGATCACACAGGATACCACAATCTCAATATCAATATAATACTATAATACTATAATAATAATATAATAATCAATATATATACTTATATCATTCCCATGATGCATTGAGTTTTTCCTTTCCAGTCACCTTTCTCACTCACTATGTGTTAACAGACTTCTCTGTATTGAATCATATCTGTTATTAACCTCTGTCTCTCTTCCACAGCATGTCTTTTATCCTGTTTTCCTTCTCTCACCCCAACCGGTCGCAGCAGATGGCCGCCCCTCCCTGAGCCTGGTTCTGCCGGAGGTTTCTTCCTGTTAAAAGGGAGTTTTTCCTTCCCACTGTCGCCAAAGTGCTTGCTCATAGGGGGTCATATGATTTTTGGGTTTTTCTCTGTATCTATGAAGCGCCTTGAGGCGACTTTTGTTGTGATTTGGTGCTATATAAATAAAATTGAATTGAATTGATTTGATTTGAAAGATTGGATATTCCACCTGCTGTGAATGTTTTAATGCAGTACAGTTGTTATTATCATCGGTTGTCACCTCCTGCTTATGACAGTTAAAATAAATAACATTCATATAAGAAATAAAATTGTCTCGTGTAAACTGTATGTGGTGTTAAATAGGCCTATACTACTGTACTTTAATGTCGGTCATAAGGGTGGCACTTCAAGAGCCATATATTTTGTGAGGTGGCACTCATTGTGAAAAGTTTGAGAACCACTGCCATAGATGAAGTAAGCTGCACTTACACAAGCAAACATGAAACATTAGATGCTCAGTTTCACTCACATGTAGCGTCACAAATCCCAAACAAAAACAAGACGACTTCAAGAGAATCCATCCATTACAAATGGAGAGTTCGTGGCATGACTGTAGTCTGAACTGAACAGAGAGGTTTCATCAACAGCTTTGTCTGTGGGTGGAGGAAAGAGGAGGAGGAATTCTGCTGTCATAGAGGAAGAAGCTTTGACTGCAGTTGTATGATATTAATCTAAGTGGACATGTGTTATAAAGAGTATGGGTTGAAACTAGCATTACAAAACAGCAAAAGAGGGAGACTCTGTTACTTTAACTCTGTTTTTGAGTTGGTGGTGGTCAGAGGGCCCGGTGGCGCCAGTGTCTGGCAGCCTCGCCTCTGTCAGCGTGCCTCGGGGCAGCTGTGGATACAATGTAGCTTACCATCACCAGTGTGTGAATGTGTGTGTGAATGGGTGGATGACTGAATGTAGTGTAAAGCACTTTGTGGTACAAATACAAGCCATTTATCATTTATCATTTAAAGAAGAGACTGATTATAAAAAATATAGCTGATGAATTTTGTTGATGTCTTGAATTTCAGAGTCATTTAGCCTCAACTCTGGAACATCTCTGAGAAAGGATTGTGGGAAACACTGAAGAGACATGACCGAGGAAGCTGGTTCTGTTTTGTATCCAGAGTGCAGGAAGTGCTGCAATCTGCTGCACAGCTTCCAGATTCATGAAATGGAAATATAAATTCTTTATTATGTAAATACTGGAATATAGCTTTGCTGTTGTGAAGAACAAAAGTCATGAAGTGGCCTAAGTCCAAACTAAACTTTCTTGATGTGACTGGTTATTGTTGTTGTGACCATGAATAATGAAAAAAAATCCCACATTGAAAGTTTATTTATATACAAGCAAGCACCTGCAAGCAGTGAGGAGGACAAACTCCCTTCATAAATCTATGGTGGAACCAGGCCCAGGGAGGAGAAGCAATCTTGCATGAATATTTGAGGTGGAGAAAAGAAACAAACACAAACAGTGGAAGAGAAAACAGAGACTATCTAGCATAGTTGAGATATGTAAACACCTGCAGAATGAAAAAGTGAAAATGGTGAGTGGAAAATAAATGCTCAGTGCATATAGGGGGAAGTCAGCAGCAGCTTGGTGGATGGGCCTGAAAGCTAAAGCTGAAGGTGAATAGAATTAATGATAAATAAAATGATCAGTAGCTAAACCTCTAGTGTGAATCTTAATGTTGAATTTGTCCTGTAGGCCTCGAACAGCCTTCACAGAACACAATAACATTATCTTCATTAGCACACAGACGACTCAGGATCTGATGGTGAAAAATAATTTTTGACATGTTTTACTGGCCAGGTAACATGTTGTTACCTTCCTTCACATACATAGAATTAGTTTTGGGTTAAAAGTGATTTTTTGATCTGCAGGGCTGACACTTCAGCCCTGCAGATCAAAGTATCGGATTATTTCCTGTCACAGAGTGAGAGACATGGTAAATCCTGGACCTTCACAGGGCTGACACAGAGAGACAAACAACTAGACCAGGCAACAACTAGAACAACTCCAGGCCTCGGCAGCCTGAATCCAATTATTAGTTCATTAGCAGGCCTCTGAAGAACTACAAGACATGTTGAGGAGGTCATTTAGCCATTTAAATTAGCTGTGTTGAATCAAGGACACATCTAAAACCTTGGGGCCTGGAGATCCCCTGGGCTTGCTTATCGTCTTTACATTTTACATCTTTAGATTATAAGAGGAAACCCACACACGCATGCATTTTGCTGCTCTACATGCACATTTTTCCACGAACTCCAATTACATCACAGCTTCACAAGTTTCAGGTGACAAAAACAGGCGTCAAACATGTAACAAGCATCTTATACCTAATAAAGTGGCCACAAAGTAGAAACTATAAAATTCTGTTTATGTTTTTGCACTTGTGTCAGTCTGAGTGAGTCCAGTTTATCACCAGCTGCTGTTTTTCCCTACTTTTTTTCCTCAGTAACATTGTTCATCTTTCAAAACAAACGTTACTTTTTTAATCTTCTTTTGAATCTTACAAACTTTGCAGAAGAAGAAACAAAAATGTTTCAGTTTGATCTCTAGGTGGCAGTGTTGTCTTAGTGTTACCACAGCCACCTACAGAGGTCTGCAGTAACAGTGTCAATATGTTGGAGCCATAAAATAAATATGTGTGTGACTGAAAACTGACCTTGATCAGCCGCCAGCGATCCAGTCAAAGTGTGGGACACAAACACTATTAAAATATGTTTAATTTGGATTTCAGACTTAAGTTTTCCCAAATGTTAAAAATAAAAGAAATAAAAGACATATTACGTGAAATATGTACAATTTTTGACATTGTCAGAAACACCTGTCAGTTTGCACATCCGACTGCTCCCCTACCCATCTCTCAAACACCATCATAAAGTTCGCGGATGACACCACAGTGGTTGGACTCATCTCAAGGGGGGATGAATCGGACTACAGAGATGAGGTTACCAGATTGACTGAGTGGTGTTCAGTTAACAACCTCCAACTGAACACCACGAAAACTAAAGAACTTATTTTGGACTTCAGGAAGGGCAGAGCAGACCCGGCCCCGCTCTACATTCACGGGAACTGTGTGGAGAGGGTACACTCCATGAGGTTTCTGGGCGTGCAGATCTCTGATGATCTCTCCTGGACTGCAAATACCACGGCGGTGGTAAAAAAGGCCCAGCAGCGTCTCCATTTTTTGAGAGTGCTCAGGAGGAACAACCTGGAGGAGAGGCTGCTGGTGACATTCTATAGAGCCACCATAGAGAGCATCCTAGCGTACGGCATAACAACATGGTATGCAGGGTGCTCATTTGCAGACAGGAAAGGACTGCAGAGGGTCATCAACACAGCCCAGAAGATCACTGGCTGCTCTCTGCCCAGCCTGGAGGCCATTGCAAACTCCCGATACCTCAGCAGAGCTGACAATATCATTAAGGACTACTCTCACCCCAGTAATCAACTGTTTGAACTATTACCGTCAGGCCGACGGTACAGGTCACATAAAACCAGGACAAACAGATTCAGGGATAGCTTCTTTCCCAGAGCTATCACCGTAGTAAATAAGCACAAAACAATTAAACCTGCTTAACTATACCATACTTTCCATTGTCACTATATTATGCTGCTATTCATACTATCATTACATTATGCTGCTATTCATACTATCATTATATTATGCTGCTATCCTGTATATATTGTACTTATTTATTGTCTGAGTACTACGGTTGTTTTATTGTACTTTTTATATTTTACATTTATATTTATTTTGCATTTTGCACCAAGGGAGTGGCACTCCAATTTCGTTGTACTTTGTACAATGACAATAAAGGCTATTCTATTCTATTCTACATAAGATTTTAGTCATACTGACAATAATTTAACCCTGTTATATGGTCACTTTGTGTTTTCTTTGCTAAATACTTCAATCCTCTACACATGCAGGCATAAACATCCATTAAAGATCCAGACCTACATGAAATATAGGCTAAGATATATCTGTAAGACAAATGGGAGAAAATCATCATCACGTGGTTGTCAGTGACCCATCATGACTCATGCTTTCGGGTGGATTAAGATATTTGAGATGTACCACCCACTTCTGTCTTCATTCAGTTCGGAGTTCATTAGCATTTCATTCACTTTAGCAGAATCCCTTTCAACCCGAATACTTTTCTCTTTTAAAATTACTCAGACTGCAGCAGTTCATTTGATCGTGTCAACAAAGAGACTCTAAATGTAAGAAGAAAAAAACGACACAATGAAGTGACCATTTTCACATTTACTTTTTATTCTTTTAGTTCAGCTTTCCAAAAACAGTATTAATGCCTGAACATTCATGCAACGTAATCAAAGTAAGCATCCCTTTAAATTGAAGAATTCAATAACATGTTTATTTGCTTTTTATACACACAAGAAACTGTAAAACCCAAAGTGCAAACACAGATAAGAGGGGTCAAAGTTCAACGCCCACTCACACCCCTGCCATCTGACCTCAGGAAATCAAATGATATGGTGGGGTTAGGTTTCACAATGAGCTCATGGGGTGGCTGTAGCTTAGGTAGCAGCCACTAATCAGAAGGTCGGTGGTTCGATCCCAGGCTGCCTCCTGGCTGCATGCCAAATGTCCTTGGGCAAGATACTAACCCAGGGGTCAGCAACCTTTCACATCCAAAGAGCCATTTGGACCCGGTTTCCACGAAAACACTGGGAGCTGCAAATACTTCTTGACATCTAAAATGAAGATAACACTGTATATATATATATATATATGTGAGCCTTGACCTGACTTTTAAAAAGTAATTGCTAAAAAATAGATATTTGCAAAATTCTGCCTAAATATGTATTTTACCTGGTTAATGTGTGTGGCGGGGCGTGGTCTGCAACGCCGCTTCATGGGAGTCGGACGCACCTGAGCGGCACCCGCAATCACGCCTCGCCACCTTAAAGTCTGTGCTCTCTCTGCTGTTGTGTTGTCGGGGGGTGAGCTGAAAAGCTACAGCCAGCTGTATGCGTGCAGCGACCGTGTGTGAAAAGTGGTCAATAAAGAGATGCTGAAAAGCGTGTTCATGCAAACATTGTCGGGTCTGCCGTGACATGTTTACAATGGGACTTCTGCTCCTGAACCTCTGCGCACAGCGTCTGCAAATCGGGGCTGTATGAAGTCACTTTCATCTTTACTCAGGACTGTAAGCTTTGATCTGTGAGTTGTGAGCGGTGTTTGTTTTTAACATAGTTCACTGTGGAGAACAGCTGCTGACATAATGTGGATCCGAAGATCCATAATTGGCCTACCTGGGGTTGAAAGTCTCGATAAATGCACGGCGTTTTGGCGGGTACACCGGCTTCCACCAGTGTGACGCTTATTTTAAGTGATGAAAAAATAATAGAATATAATTGTATTTTTATATTTCAATATCACAATAATCTTCCAATTTAGAACTACAAGTTAAAAAAAAACTAACATAAAAAAAATACACTTCAGTTAAATACTTCTAATTTATTTTCCCAAACCACGCGGAGCCGCACTATAAGGACTAAAGAGCCGCAGTTTGCCGACCCCTGTGCTAACCCCATGTTTGCCTACTGGTGGTGGTCAGAGGGCCCGGTGGCGCCAGCATCCGGCAGCCTCGCCTCTGTCAGTGCGCCCCAGGGTAGCTGTGGCTACAATGTAGCTGCCATCACCAGTGTGTGAATGGGTGAATGACTGAAAGTAGTGTAAAGCGCTTTGGGGTCCTTAGGGACTGAGTAATAAGCTATAGAGATTGAAAATGTGACGTCATTCAGGGGTAAAACCGCAAAGGATTCTGGGAACTCGTGGCAAGAGGTACTAGCGCATGCAGGCTTTCAACTGAAATCAGTTACACAGCAATAAAAAGAAACACAAAAAATGGCAAGAAGCTGTTGTATTATTAACTGCAATAGCCGGTCGCATGACAGCCATGGATAAAGACGGGTAAAGAGATCGGTTGTTATCGGATTACGTCGTTGAAGAGAAAATGTTCAAGTCATGTTTTCGAATGGCCTGGATTGCAGACCAAATATAACGTTTCAGAACACTCCAGCTCACATGTTAGTCTGCTCCAAGCATTTCCATAAAAGGCAGTGTTTTGTAGTAGTTAATACGTCATTTTTCATAACATAATTGGTGATATAGGTTACAAGCAAGTCTGGCGCTGAACAGAAATTGTCACGCTATGCTTCTTTGTTTATAGCGCATAAATAGTGAATTGTCCTGACACAATATTGCGATTCGCTTCTGTTATTACCATGGTACATTGACTACAAACCACTATGTACATGTGAGTGTATTACATTACATTTGAGCAAAAACACCTGTAATAAAACCACACAATCTGAAAATAAGCAAAATGCAGTCTGTTTACTCTGAGCTGAAAGTGGTCTTTCAGAAGATCACAGCAGTTTCCACTCTTGTCAGCTAACAACAGGAAACTGAGCCAACAATTCACACAAGCTTCTAGAAAAAATATTCCACAGTAGATTTAATTTATGTTGCTTGGTCTGAATAATTCCTGCTGCAATAAACGGACACAAAACGAGGTGAAAGACTTTGCACCTTAAATGTTTTAGATGTTTAAAAAACATGTTGAAGATCTTCCATTAAGTACAGTTTGCTTGATGAGAGCTGTCTGGTTCCAGTTTGGCCTCATGGTGGCAGTGTTGCTCTGAACCCCGACTCTGTGCTTGCTCTGAACCCCGACTAAGTGCTTGCTCTGAACCCCGACTCTGTGCTTGCTCTGAACCCCGACTAAGTGCTTGCTCTGAACCCCGACTCTGTGCTTGCTCTGAACCCCGACTCTGTTGCTGCTCTGAACCCCGACTCTGTTGCTGTCAACATTTTTTGTACATAAAAACAGCAACAGCAGCAACAAGAAGTAGACAGAAAATTGACAGAGCAACTTTCCATCCAATAGATCCATCTTCTTCATTTCTTCTTGATCGACCTGCAGGTGAGAAAAGGTTACTTTCTTCAAAATCTCATCAGAGACTTTCAAACAGCTTCACCTCTGATCACACACACACTGAACTCTACTCACTCACCTGGAGGATCAACACTCAGGTCCATGATACAGATAGGCTTGTTCTTAATGACAGTCTTCTTGTGGCTGTGTCCTCTCTGGATGACACGACACTCATATGTTCCACTGTCAGCAATCATCACATCCTTCAGAATCAAAGACACGTCTCCATCCTTCATCTGTCTGTCCTGCAGATCCACCCGCTTCTTAAAAGATGGATGCTGGTCTTCAAGTACAGACCCCTCATCTTCGTACAAGAGGACATACTCATCCAGGTCAGCTCTTCTCCACTCCACAAATATGTTGTTGTTTGCAGCTCGACATGTCAGAGTGACGTTCTGTCCTGACTCAGCTGTGATGTTTTTCTGTTCTGAAAGAGGAAACAACACAGAGCAGAGAGGTTAAAGGTCAAAGTACAACTGTTCACCTGTACAACTTACGAACCTCACTGTTCATCATTGCTCTATTTAAAAAGTTAAGAATTTCTGTCTTATAAAATGTTTCAGCATTTTCAATCAGGATGACTACAGTAACTTTGAGTCATGTTTACAATGCAGACTATAGTGATTTTAATAAAGAACTAAAAGGATTAAACTCTGGTCTCTGTTGATCTGATCGGTGGTATCAGAAGGAAAATGTTGGCTTGTGATTTATTTCACAGAAACACATTATTTTAACTTATTAAAAATATTTTTTAATCAATATAATTTGCTTTGTTATCTGAAGGTAATGTTGACACTTATGCATTTCAGAGAACTGGAAATATCAGATAAAGACTGAGCTAAACAAATGTACAGAGGTCAACCATCTGATGTAAAAACCAGTTAATCTGGAACACCAACATTGACAGCTCAGGTAAAAAGTGACCTTGCAGCCTAGACAAGCTGCAGGGTCACTTTGGTGTTTGGTGCACGCACTGCAGGTGTTTTTGAGGTGAATCGGTGGTAAAAATTTCAAATAGGCCCACTGTGAAATGTCTAATCCTCTGTTAATAAACCTATATGTTTTTTTTTTTATTTATTGCCATGTGTTGAGATTATCCATGTTATTTATCCATATTGTGCACACAATTTCCATTATTATTATTATTATTTTTTTTTATTTATTTATTTACTTTTTAAAAACACAGACAACTGTTGAAAATCCCCCTGGGGTGTAGCTTAAATTGGATGCTTTAATGTTGGGGGGGGGGTCCTTCATGTCTGACTAAAACATGTTTGTCCTATTGCAGCCAACTCAGTTGACACCAATCTGAAATCAGCTGATGAGAAGTGGTGACAAATTTTATACACTTTAACTGAAATAGTCAAACCTTCACTAGATTAAAAACAAAACACTTAAACATGAAACAGAATGTAATAAATTCAGATTTCACCTCCAGAAGCAGCTGAACAGGAGACCAGGAGAGACGGGAAAATCCAGTAAAGTAGCAAAAATGTTGTAGCATTCATCTATGCTGTGAGTTCCACTGATCAGACTGAATGCTGAAATAGTTCCCAAGTAGAAAAAAAGTTTCCACTCTGCACCAAACTCCCGAGGACATTAGTTCAGGCTACGTTTCAAATGCCTTTGAAAACTCCCACCATCTGCTCTTGCTGTATTTGCACTGTGTGACGTGTTTCATGGACAACACAAACACACTTTACACTCCTGAAAAGGGGGGAGGTCTGCTCATGGCCTACACAAACAAGCCTGAGGGTGGATGGTTGCAGGTGGAGCAGTGTAGACAATATTATTTTTTATTCTCATATTTACCAAAGAAAAAATAAACAGCAAACCCTGTACTGATCAATCAGAAACACACACACAGCGAGCTTTATATTATTAAAAGGTTTTAAATAATTAAAATCACAGAAAATATCTGGAATTTATGGGATTTCCCTGAATTCAGTTAAACTCGTTTAGTTTGTTTGTTCTCAGTTCTCGGCACAGATTTAATCCTCAGCCACCGAGTCTCATTACTTTTCAGTCTTAGTTGTTCGTTTATACTACATATACTATTCTGGCAGCAACATACTTTGTTGTTGTGCGTTGCACTGATCTGCAGATGAATCTAAAAAGCTCACCTAAGTTACTTTACCACAAATGCAAAATTAGTTGCATTCCAACTTTATCTTTGTTTATATTCACAAAGCTAATGATCTTTTTCAAACTCACTGTCATGGTTGGCTGTGTGGCAGGCAGGCAGGAGTGGTGGACCCAAAATGCAGGACTCTTAGGAAACGAGAAAGGTAAAACTGAACACACTGACATGAGTCATGAACTTTCAGAATAAAACAGGAAACTAACAGACACAGAGAAGCATGGACAGACAGAGGGAACACAGGCAGGCATGCAACAAACACACTGACACATAGCAAACCTAAACAAAAGACAAGGCAGAATAAACAAAAATATAGAAGAATATAAAGAAACACAAAACACTGAGTCCTCAGACTCAGGACCATGACAGTACCCCCCCCCCCCTCAAGGGCTGGCTCCAGACAGCCCAACAGAAACACAAAAACGTCCAAAAAACAGAAAACAACCCGACCAGGGCGGGCGGCGGGGGCCAAGGAAGGAGGGACCGAGTCCAGAAACAAAACGTGCGTAATTGAGATGGAACATTTTTACAAAAAGTATAGATAAACCCTCCCAACCAGAGGTGGGTCGAGTATCCAAAAATTGTACTCAAGTAAGAGTAGCATTGCTTTAATATATTATTACTCAAGTAACAGTGAAAAGTAGTCTTCAAAAAAGTTACTCGAGTAAGAGTAAAAAAGTACTTGGTGAAAAGACTGTTTGAAATGTCCGATTTATTTTATAAATAAATGCTATCAGACAAACAAAAATAAATAAATATACAAATTTTAGTATTTCCAAAAGGAATATATGTAAAAAGATCAACAAAATAAGGCACAACAATTCTAATTTCAAGATTTCAGATTTTCACAACATTTTTCAAACAAGCTTTTTTCACCAATACCTACAGTAAATAATATAAATATATAAACAGTTCAAACAATTTCCAGTGACAAGATATGCTGTAAACTTTACATTCATTTTGGCTCCAAATGGCTCAGCAGCCTCAGAGAAAACAGAACGAGGCATCTTCAATATATGTTCATACAAGGCAACTTAGTTTACCATAAATTGTATGGGTGTGCATCTGTTTCTGCATATTTAGCAAAAATGTGCCATTTCTTCACTCAGTGAGGTGATGGTTAAGCTTCAGCAGCAGTTTGCTCTCAAGGTTCTTTCTGTGAAGCTGTAACTGTTCAGCAGTGAACAGGAGTTAAGTTTAACAAACTTAAGTTTTCCCAAATGTTAAAAATAAAAGAAATAAAAGACATATTACATGAAATATATACAACTTTTGACATTGTCAGAAACACCTGTCAGTTTGCACATAAGATTTTAGTCATACTGACAATAATTTAACCCTCTTATATGGTCACTTTGTGTTTTCTTTGCTAAATACTTCAATCCTCTACACATGCAGGCATAAACATCCATTAAAGATCCAGACCTACATGAAATATAGGCTAAGATATATCTGTAAGACAAATTTTTTTTATTATTAATCCTTTATTTATCCAGGTAAAAAATCTCATTGAGATTAAAAATCTCATTTCCAAAGTCACATACCACATATATACACGTATATAACATTTAAAATAAATACAAGTTGGAGATAATCATCATCAAGTGGTATTTGATATGTTCCTGTGAGTTGGTAATCTATCTATCCATCCATCATAATCTTGGGCTTTCACTCCCTCACGTTGGACCTGTTACTGTAATCAGAGACAACATGAAGCTCTGATCGAAGAGTGTAGCTGCTACAGCTCTGCCACCACAGTCTGAATCAGGAATAAGGTTTGACAGAGAGCTTCCTCTGTGACAGGATAATATGTTTCTTCTTGTTTCTGCTTTATGTTCACAGAAAATATACTTTACCCCACTAAATATACTTTACCCCATTCACATCCCATTCTCTTGCTCTCCCTCTAATATCAAGTCAACCAATTAGGTTTTGACATAAGATTCACTGATCTTCAGCCCCATCTTATTATCCTCTCCATCTCTGACCTTTCACCCACTTTTAACTAAGACAAAGGTCATTTCATTTCATGCCTTTATTCAGTTCATTAGCATTTCATTCACTTTAGCAGAATCCCTTTAAAACCAATTTTTCCCTTTTAAAACTAGTCAGACTTCAGCAGTTTATTTGTACATGTCAACAAAGACTCTAAATGTAAGAAGAAACAGTAAGATAAGTGACATTTTTCACATTTACTTTTTATTCTTTCAATTCAGCTTTCCAAAAAGTATTAATGCCTGAACATTCACACAATGTAATCAAATAAAGTTTCACTTTACATTTCAGACTGCAATAACCTGTTCACAAACACATTCTTTATTTGCTTTTTACACACACAAGAAACTGTAAAACCCAGAGCGCAAAAACAGAGAGGTTCAGAAAAATCTGTGTCCACAATCAGCGAAGAAGTGTAAAAACTGTTTGAAGGGGAGAAAAGAGGAAAAACTTTGTTAAAAAAACGGAAACATTTTGTAAAACACTTGTCCAATAAGACAAAAAAAAAGTTCGAAAGAGTCGAAAGAGTGTAGAAGTGTAAAACTGTTCAAAAAGGGGAAAAACAGGGGAAATTGTTAAAAAAAATAGCAAAAAGTTGTAAAATGCTGCTCCAAAAAGAGAAACGAGGTTAGAAAAAGTGTAAAAACTGTGTAAAAAACCAAAAACAAGAAAAAACACAACAACACTAAAAACAAAAAAGTGTAAAGTGATTGACCTAAAACAGATAAAATATTAGAAAATGTCCTAAATGAAATCAAAGGTTGAGAAAAGTATAAAAACTGTGTCCACAAAAGTTGAAAAAGTGAAAAAACTACACAGCAAATCCAGCATGTCCAAATTAACACTGTCAGATTTGATTTCAACACCTTTAAAGTGTCTATATGGGTCCACACCAGAGAGTGTTAATTTAACTCTTTTTGGAGAGTTGGTATGTTAACTCTGATTTAGTGTTAAACACCAAATCTGTCTGGAGTTGATAATTTAACACTTGGTGTTAAGAGTTTATATATTAACTCTCAAAGAGTATTTTAGTTTAACTACGTAAGAGTTATCTTCTAATTAATTCTAAAAAGCGGGAATTTTACTGTTCTGAACTTCTAGAAATTTCTTTTGGAAATAAACATTTACTAAAAAGACACAATGGTTTTTGAAAAACATTTATTCTGAACTGTGCACCACAATTTCAAAACATTTTCTGAAAGATGTAACAGTGTACATGTTCTCACTTTCATTAGAATTTCGTTTATCAAAAGGTCTGACATAGGTGAGCTGGTAAATGCAAATAACAGCATTCTCATCACTTATTTCAATAAATACAAAATACAATATGCATGTCCTTCAGTCATCACTTTGTGGAACTTCAACGCACTTCTGCTCTCCCCCATATTCCATCTTCACAAGCATATCCTATGTGGAGATTGAATAAAAATTAGTTGACACTAATTAATGGCACAAATCAATTGCAGCACAGTAAAAAAAAAAAAAAGGAATCCTTTTTGAGCGATTACTTGTGTAAAGTATTTTCCCAAAAGACAAGGACACAGACAACAGGTAATACTGAACTAAATGTAAAACCTCAGCCTTTTTCATTTTTACCTAAACCGTGTGCACAAAGCTCTGGAGGAATCTAAGTGCTAACGTAGAACTCAGTCGGGACTCGGGACGTCTGCTACTGCTGTTTGCTCGTTTTTTATGGGAGATCGTTTTCAGGCTTCAAGTAGCACCATTATACCAACATTTCACATTCTAGACATTGTTTTAAGTGTATTTGACCAAGAAATTTGACTGAAAATTCACATGCAAGCTTTTTTTCAAGGCTGTGGTATTTGCCCGCAAACAATACCTTTCAGCTAGCTAAAACAGAATATTATGCTATCACCGAGCAACATGGCTAATGCCTTTCACACAGCTTTGTCTCAACTCCAAAGAGCCACAGAAGTAAAAGCTAATAACAATAATTGAAACAATCTTTGAAAACATGACTTACCAAGCATGGCAAACAACTCAAATATGTAGAGCAAAATGTTCTGAAACGGCTTCACTTCAGCTTCGATTGGAGCCGTGCTGGGGGCGGAGTCTGTGAATTTACTCTATTGGTGTCATAGCCCCTGTAGGAGTTCAGAGTTAAGAGGTCAAGAGTTAATGTTTCCATTGTAACACCTCCAGATTTGAAATAGAAACACTCATTTTTAACACTCGATTTTAACTACTATCATTTTACACCTCAGAGTTACATTAAAAGAATGTGACTCTACTTAGAGTAAAATTAACTCTAAGACTACTAACACCAAAACATTTAACACTTTTGAATTTGCTGTGTACGTTGAAAAATTGTGAAAAACATCTAAAATCATTGTTAAAAAAAAGGAGGAAAGGTTTAAAAGTCCTGTTAATGTCTCTAGTGTGAGTCCACAAATGCGCCGACATTATTTTGTGACTCTAAACTGACACTGAATACCAAAATTGATATTAACTACAGTGAAACGAGCAAAATTCAATGTAGAAGTAGAACAAGTCTGACTAGACACAGGAAAGTCGATGCATCCACACCAAAGCTGTAGCGCAGTCCAAAATGTTCAAATTCATATCAAAAGTTGAGAAAACTGTAAGAACCATGTCCACAAAAGTTGGAAAAGTGAAAAAACTAGGTTGAAAAACTAAAATCTGTGTGGCAAAACGGGAAGAAAGCTGCCAAAGTCGTGTCTCTGTCTCAGGTGTGGATAAGATTTTTAATTAGGGCCTCTCAGCTAAGACTGAAAACCAAAAATCATATAAACTACAGTGAAATGAGCAAAAGTCAAAGTGGAACCCATCTGAACAGAATTGTGTTTAAGGGATCAGCAGGACTAGAGAACAATACCAGAACAAGTCTGCTGAAGCCCTTAAACACAGCCTCTCAGCGGGTAAAGAGGTTTCAACTTACCGTCAGAGGCTGAAGAAAAACTTGGGCACATAAGAGCCGATGTGTCCACACCGAAGCTGAGAGAGGCTGCTGAAGTGTTTTCAGCTTCATGTGCGGCAAAACAGACAAGCCGCAATTCCCAAAGCTGAGCGGTCCCGAGAAATTTCAGTTTATTAATGTTGCATGTGTGAGCAGCATGTGTGAGACACCTCTTTGCTCTCCGCTCGAATGGCTACACTCAGAATTACGTCACTGTTCGGGGGCGTGCTCTGCGCATGTGTCCTGGCTTGCATTGCTGAAGGCGAGTTCAGCGTTTCTTCACACACACGTGACAAAAAAGTCCCAGCTGAGTCTGGAAACAACGTCACTCTGACATGTCGAGCTCCAAACAACAAGTTCATAGTTGTGAACTGGAGCAGAGCTGATCTGGGAGAAGAATATGTGCTCTTGTACCGGGACGAGCACTTTGATACCACCAAGCAGCATCCATCTTTTAAGAAGCGGGTGGCTCTGCAGGACAGACACATGAAGGATGGAGACGTGTCTTTGATTCTGGAGAATGTGACGACTGCGGATGCTGGAACGTACGAGTGTCGCGTCTTCATGGAAGAAACACGCTCGTGGGAATCTATCTGCACCTCACACCTGTTTCTGCAAGAAGATCAACCAGGAGGACTGAGAGGGGACGGAGTCAGAAGAGGACGTGCTGGACTGATAGCGAGCGCGTCACTTTGTGTTGTGCTTGTTGTTGTTGCTTTTCTGATCTACAGAAAACATGGACAGAGTCAGGATTCAGAGCGTCCTCCTGCTGAACTGCAGACTGTCTGAAATGTCTCAGAGAGTTTTGCAGATGAACTTTGAGTCTCCTGCTGCTGAGCAGAGACAGACAGCATTCAGCAACACTCCACACAGACCACTGATTTCACTCTGACACTACAGGAAGGACTTCATCATCCTGCGGGCTGACGAGTACATTTACTGTAAATATTGTTTCCCCTATTGTCTATGAGACTGACCAATAGGAGCAGAAAGTACTCAGCTGAGCCAAACTTTAAGCAGCTGTTACTGAACCCAGCCTCAGTGAGAATGAACTGTTCTGTCCAACACAAGCTTCATGTTGGAAACATCAGCAGGTCTCTTCTCTGACTCAGTCCAGCTGATTATTTGTCTTTGCAGGCTGATAATCCAGATGTTTCTACACTGATGTGTAAAACATCAGTTTCTTGGTTTCACATTATTATTTATTTGTACCACTTTGTTATTTTCCATTTTAAAGGATTCAATAACTGTCAGATAACCCAGGAAATTACACGAATGTGTCAGTGTGCAGCAGTTATTAGTTTCATTGTGTTCTCTGTTGTGAGTTGTAAAGATTTAAAGCAGAATATATTGTTGTAAATGATTATTTGTGGATTATCAAATTTTCCTTCAAGATAAAGTCAAATGTAACTAAAGTATTAAACAAACTGCAGCAACTCCTTTAGGAATACTAATTTATTAATGCCTGAACATTCACACAATGTAATCAAATAAAATTTCACTTTACATTTCAGACTGCAATAACCTGTTCACAAACACATTCTTTATTTGCTTTTTACACACACAAGAAACTGTAAAACCCAGAGCGCGAAAACAGAGAGGTTCAGGAAAATCTGTGTCCACAATCAGCGAAGAAGTGTAAAAACTGTTTGAAGGGGAGAAAAGAGGAAAAACTTTGTTAAAAAAATGGAAATGTTTTGTAAAACATTTGTCCAATAAGACAAAAAAAAAAAGTTCGAAAGAGTCGAAAGTTCCTGTTCACAAACGTTGAAGAAGTGTAAAACTGTTCAAAAATAGCAAAAAGCTGTAAAATGCTGCTCCAAAAAGAGAAATGAGGTTAGAAAAAGTGTAAAAACTGTAAAAAACCAAAAACAAAACAAAACACAACAACAGTAAAAACAAAAAAGAGTAAAGTGATTGACCTAAAACAGATAAAATATTGGAAAATGTCCTAAATGAAATCAAAGGTTGAGAAAAGTACAAAAACTGTGTCCACAAAAGTTGAAAAAGTGAAAAAACTAGCTTGAAAAATTGTGAAAAACATCTAAAATCATTGTTAAAAAAAAAGGAGGAAAGGTTTAAAAGTCCTGTTAATGTCTCTAGTGTGAGTCCACAAATGCGCCGACATTATTTTGAGACTCTAAAACTGACACTGAATACCAAAATTGATATTAACTACAGTGAAAGGAGCAAAATTCAACGTAGAAGTAGAACAAGTCTGACTAGACACAGGAAAGTCGATGCATCCACACCAAAGCTGTAGCGCAGTCCAAAATGTTCAAATTCATATCAAAAGTTGAGAAAAGTGAAAAAAATAGGTTGAAAAACTAAAATCTGTGTGGCAAAACAAGAAGAAAGCTGCCAAAGTCGTGTCTCTGTCTCTGGTGTGGATACGATTTTTAATTAGGGCCTCTCAGCTAAGACTGAAAACCAAAAATCATATAAACTACAGTGAAACGAGCAAAAGTCAAAGTGGAACCCATCTGAACAGAATTGTGTTTAAGGGATCAGCAGGACTAGAGAACAATACAGAACAAGTCTGCTGAAGCCCTTAAACACAGCCTCTCAGTGGGTAAAGAGTTTTCAACTTACCGTCAGAGGCTGAAGAAAAACTTGGGCACATGAGAGCCGATGTGTCCACACCGAAGCTGAGAGAGGCTGCTGAAGTGTTTTCAGCTTCGTGTGAGGCAAAACAGACAAGCCGCTATTCCCGAAGCTGAGCGTTCCCGAGAAATTTTAGTTTATTAATGTTGCATGTGTGAGCAGCATGTATGAGACACCTCTTTGCTCTCCGCTCGAATGGCTACACTCAGAATTACGTCACTGTTCGGGGGCGTGCTCTGTGCATGTGTCCTGGCTTGCATTGCTGAAGGCGAGTTCAGCGTTTCTTCACACACACGTGACAAAAAAGTCCCAGCTGAGTCTGGAAACAACGTCACTCTGACATGTCGAGCTCCAAACAACAAGTTCATAGTTGTGAACTGGAGCAGAGCTGATCTGGGAGAAGAATATGTGCTCTTGTACCGGGACGAGCACTTTGATACCACCAAGCAGCATCCATCTTTTAAGAAGCGGGTGGCTCTGCAGGACAGACACATGAAGGATGGAGACGTGTCTCTGATTCTGGAGAATGTGACGACTGCGGATGCTGGAACGTACGAGTGTCGCGTCTTCATGGAAGAAACACACTCGTGGGAATCTATCTGCACCTCACACCTGTTTCTGCAAGAAGATCAACCAGGAGGACTGAGAGGGGACGGAGTCAGAAGAGGACGTGCTGGACTGATAGCGAGCGTGTCACTTTGTGTTGTGCTTGTTGTTGTTGTTGTTGCTTTTCTGATCTACAGAAAACATGGACAGAGTCAGGATTCAGAGCGTCCTCCTGCTGAACTGCAGACTGTCTGAAATGTCTCAGAGAGTTTTGCAGATGAACTTTGAGTCTCCTGCTGCTGAGCAGAGACAGACAGCATTCAGCAACACTCCACACAGACCACTGATTTCACTCTGACACTACAGGAAGGACTTCATCATCCTGCGGGCTGACGAGTACATTTACTGTAAATATTGTTTCCCCTATTGTCCATGAGACTGACCAATAGGAGCAGAAAGTACTCAGCTGAGCCAAACTTTAAGCAGCTGTTACTGAACCCAGCCTCAGTGAGAATGAACTGTTCTGTCCAACACAAGCTTCATGTTGGAAACATCAGCAGGTCTCTTCTCTGACTCAGTCCAGCTGATTATTTGTCTTTGCAGGCTGATAATCCAGATGTTTCTACACTAATGTGTAAAACATCAGTTTCTTGGTTTCACATTATTATTTATTTGTACCACTTTGTTATTTTCCATTTTAAAGGATTCAATAACTGTCAGATAACCCAGGAAATTACATGAACGTGTCAGTGTGCAGCAGTTATTAGTTTCATTGTGTTCTCTGTTGTGAGTTGTAAAGATTTAAAGCAGAATATATTGTTGTAAATGATTATTTGTGGATTATCAAATTTTCCTTCAAGATAAAGTCAAATGTAACTGAAGTATTAGACAAACTGCAGCAAGTATCCTTTAGGAATACTAATTTATTAATGCCTGAACATTCACACAATGTAATCAAATAAAGTTTCACTTTACATTTCAGACTGCAATAACCTGTTCACAAACACATTCTTTATTTGCTTTTTACACACACAAGAAACTGTAAAACCCAGAGCGCAAAAACAGAGAGGTTCAGGAAAATCTGTGTCCACAATCAGCGAAGAAGTGTAAAAACTGTTTGAAGGGGAGAAAAGAGGAAAAACTTTGTTAAAAAAACGGAAACATTTTGTAAAACATTTGTCCAATAAGACAAAAAAAAAAAGTTCGAAAGAGTCTAAAGTTTCTGTTCACAAACGGTGAAGAAGTGTAAAACTGTTCAAAAAGGGAAAAACAGGAAAAACTGTTTAAAAATAGCAAAAAGCTGCCAGGAGGAGAGGAGGATGGCAGCACAAAGGAAGAACCTGGATATAAGAAAGTATTTTTCAAAGAAACCTGTAAGTCACTTAAAGTCAAGCTCACTCATAAAATGTGTCAGTCACAATAACGTTACAGGGTATGCTAGGCTTTGGCCCACATCAGTCTAAAATTGTATCTTACCAACGTTTTTTGGAAACTAACTGCACAACATGCAGCACTATTAGTTCTCTCAGTCTCAGAGTAACTTTTCTAATTTTGATTGAAAGTGTCAGAAAAAACGTCAGCCTCGAGCAGCCAGGATATTAGTTTAAAGAGGCTGTTAATATTATATGTCTAACGTTAAAATGTTGGTGACACAATAATTTCATCCTAATGGTACTGACATATTCATAGGGTTCATTTTTTGACATAAAATATCATGAGGTAGTCATGATTTTGCAAATATTCCACCTTGTAGTGCAGTTTGCACTACAATTGTTAGGCTGCTGATGTAAATTGATTGATTAGTTTAGATTTGACAAATAATCTGAATTGACATGTCTCACTTTTTATATGGCACGAATCAATGTGTTATTTTATTTTATCAAGAGGCAATATGTCCTAGTGCAGTCAGAGGGGGAAATCCAGGGCCAAAGGTGAGGCACATCAAGCACATAATAATAATTTTGTGGTAATCTTAGATGAGTAGTTTTATGGACAAAAACCACCAGGTCATTCAGTGTTCCCTTAGTGCTAATGTATAAGAGAAGTTGGTGTACTATAACTAATCTTGTTAAGATAAGATAAGCTTTATTATTGACTGTATTTGAAGCTATTTTTATTTTTGTATGATACCTGATTTATATGGAATATGGCTGAAGTAAACTAAAGTCTAAAATACTTAGTCATTTGTTTAATAGTAATTTAACATTATATAATTCACATATAAAACTATGAATTGTAATTTTAAATGGTTTAATAGCATGTAGAATAGCATATGTAGGCAAGTATATTTCTTCTTTTTTATCAAGTAGCAAAGACAAAAAGGAAAAAAAAAACAATGCGAAAACCAAATCTACGAGTGAAGGTTCTGTCGTTTGGGAGTATTTGAGTTGATTTTGGTCTTTTTAGGTTGGGTTTGCCAGCTTTGTGTTCTTGTTGTTTGTTTTTGTTTACTGCATGTTTATTTTATCTAAAAGCATGAAAAACTTAACATGTCAAAAATCTGCTTTTCATAATATAAATATCGTTATATAACGTTAGAAACACATCCATTTTAGTCTTTACATTGATAAAAATTTTTTATTACATTTAATAAAAACTATATTTTGTTTTTTAAATAATCTTAAAATGGTATTCTACAAATTGTGGAGCAATTTAATTTGTTTATTCTTTCTGGCTGATAGTTTGTGGGACCCAGGAAGACCGTATAACTGCATCTCTACAGTTTCTGTGCACTCCAGCCTCTTCTGTTCCATGTGAGAGGCAGGAGAAATGATCTCCACGAAAAGAAACAGAAAAAATAAAAAAAAGGTTACCTAAATATAATGTTTTTAATTTGCAAGTACATAAGCATTGTCCCTGTTTATTGAAACACGTGCCTATGTACCACAGGCCTTCAAGCTGGCACCTTTTCTTAAAAAGCCATGTCTTGAGTTAGTTGTCTTAGCTAATTATTTTGATTTTTCTATTTTCATTTTTTGGCCTGTTATGTCAGGCAGTGTAGCAATCAGAATTATTGTCTCAAAGCCAAGGAAAAAACCCAACACTGACCATACTGAGCAGGAAAAGGCCATCGGGAAGGATGAAAACTGAAATCAAAAAGAGAACATTGCAATTAATGCCTTCACGCTATGGACACTGTGTTTTACCTGTTATAATGTTATGTTGAATTAACAAATTGCTATTAATAAGTTAAACAGATGTTAATGCAAGAGTTCATCCATGTGTAGAGCTCGTCCACAGCAATGGCAGCACGGTGGCATTTCATCTCTGCTGCCACAATGACATCTAGAGGTGATTTTTCATTCAGATTGTGTTATAGAATTTTTTCACAATCTATACAAAGATTACTCAGAGTTAAAAAAGCTGCAGTCACTTAAGATCATCTATTTCTATTTCTCCACCCCGGAGGGAAGGGTAACATCTCTTGGGTCTGGGTGCCGTTTCCCCCTCTGGGGGTGAGGGTACCTGGACCCGGGGTATAGAGTATGTTTGGGGAGTGTGATTGTGTGTACATGTCCATTTACGTTTATTCCTACGTTGGTGAGTGCTGAGTGTTTGTATATGTGTGCATGAGGGTGGGAATGCATGTCTGTGTCTGTGTGTGCCTGTTTGTCTGTGTCTATATGTCAGGTCGCGTCTTAGACTCCACCTCTCTGGGAACTCCAAGGCCCTCCAAAGTGTGGAGGCCTATCTCCCCTCACCACACTCCCTGCCGGTGACTGATGCCCTCAGGGGTCGGTGCATTGTTGGTTCTTGGTGTCCGGGGCTGGGCGCTCAGGTATGTACCAGCTCACTCCCGGTGGCTACTTGGCGGGGCCTGGCGCCTGCTGCTCGGTCAGGCCTCTTCCGGGGCGCGGAGGGCCCTCGGGCCTCCGGCCTCTGTGCCTGTGGCTTGGTTCACTCTGGCACAGCTGGCTGCCGGCGTGCAGCCCCCTCTAGCTTCTGCCCGGTGGCTACTGGGTGACCCCTCGTCTGGGGATCCTCAGCCCTTCCCATGAAGGTGGCACGGATGCCCCTCCGGTGGTCCTCCTTGGGCTCTTGCACTCTGGGGCCTCTGGATGTCTGGGGCCTGGATCTCCTCCATGCCTGCTTCATGCCCTGGGGGACAGGGCTATGGCTCTCAACATCCTCTTGCACACCATTACATGGGGAAACCATTTGAATACAAGCGCGCCGATCCACACAGGTGTGCACACGGGTGTTCACTGTTCATAGACTTAAATCACACCTTTCTTGGCTGCTGCTTCAAAGCACATTGTGCGCTGTCTGTCCTGCGTGCTGCACAACAACATTCAATATTTAGTATTTACTGCTGTTTACACTTAGCTAGATTAATGCGATGGTGTTGTTTAGTATGTTGCTTTGTTTTGTTTTTTTTGCTTGTTTTCTATTCTTTTTCTCTCAACAGGTGATACCGGAGATATTTTTTTCCCCCCTTTCTCACTGTCCCTCTCCCCTTCTGTTTTTCTTTTCCTTCCTCTTTCTTTCTCCCTTTCCTATCCCTCACTCATGTCTGTCCCGTCTGTAACAACTGAAAATAAAATAAAATAAATAATAAAAACAAAGGTCGATCAAATGGACCAATACGGCAATGCCATGATGATCCATTTGGCAAAATAAATCCATTGGGTATCCTTGTTGGTCTTCAGACAACAATTCTGACGGCTAAAGAACCAAATGGGACAGGCAAAAAAAATAAAAATAAAAAAAATCATCTATTTCAGTTTTTTCTTACTTCATGGGACATCACACTGAGTGATGTCTGAATGACATCTTTTATAAGTCATTTTTGGACATCCAATTTTGGTCCATTGGAAGGGTTGTTTTGTAACACCAGGCAATGTCTTTTTTTCGACATCTGCTGAACATCTAGTGTTGTTGTTGCTACGATCTTGGTTTATGAGTTATTATTGTTCAAATGTAGTGGTTGTGGACGTCTTTTCAATGTCCAACTTAGACTCATTTTAGACATCAGTCTTTTTTTTTATGCTTCTGCATGTATAGGCTCTGTAGACCCATGTTTCCAGAGGGCAGAGGGCATATTTTCTGTACAGTTTTGTGTGATGGAATGCAAGGTGACCAACGGTCATCTACATGATGGGGTGGGCTCTTGAGCAGAATTGTCACCGGCTTCTCACAGACAGTTTTCAGAATCTGCGCATTGACAAAGACTGTCGAGTAGATAGCCCAGTTCACACTTGCACAAACTTGTCTTACTTTCCCTCAGAACTTCTCTCAGAGCAGGATACAGATCACAACGCCAATAACTTCTTTCTTGCAAAGCTTTTCACAATAAAAACAAGATACTTGTAAAAATCATTCATTTTGCTCTTTTAAACTTATGAAATACATTGTTTCATAAGTTTAAAAGAGCAAAAGGAATTTCATTTTTTTCTAAATATTTTAACCATTATTATTATACATTTTAACATGATTTTTTAAATATTTCAACACATTTTAATAAATGACAATTTCAACCTGGTTACAAACAAATAACTTGATTAACTAACATAAACAAACCAGCCAAACAAAAACAGGAAAATGTAAAATAACCAAAACAATTACCCACATGTACTTATTGAATCAATAGGCACATAATTAATCATGTTTGTTTATACATAACCCACATTCATATGCATCATGTTGATAACACCACATTAATGTTAATATTTGTAATTTTTTTTTTTTTTTACAAATTACATTTTTCGATCATGTAAATTCCCTGCACCTTTCATAGACACCCATAACAAAAATACTCAGTTACTCCGTAACAAAATATTACTCAGTTAAAATCCACATGTTGAACATCATATTGACCTTCAAGTTGGGTCACGGTTGGACGTCCAAATTTTGGAACTAGTTTGGTTGTGTATAGATGTACAGAATTATTCTTGGACCGACGGACCCAATAAAGACATGATCTGCAAGTCTAGAGCTGGAATTACTTTTTTCGTGCCATATTTGTAGATAATAGTGTATAGGTCTGTATTTTATGTATTATCTTCAAACAAATTAACAATGGAAAATGCAAAACGTGACTGATATTTGTGTAGCAGAGGAGCAACAGTGGGTTCACAAAAGGATTCTTTTTTGCTTCGCAGCTACAGCTCTCCTCACTGACCTGTAAAACATCCACATAAAGACATAGAAAGTTTTATGATGTCATGATGAGCCAAAACCTGAAATCCTTTAATCAAAAAGCCTTTACATCTCTAATTAAATATAAATAATATACTGTACCATTTCCAGTGTCTTCCATTTTTGTTTGCTGATTCATAGACAGCAGCACTACCTAAAAAAATAAATAAATCCAGCAACAATTATTTTAATGTCATTAGACTGAATAAATAACAACAACTTTTATTGTATAAATAAATCCAGAACTATGCAATATTTTCATACTGTGAGTCTTTTTAAATTAAAATCTTCTTCATTTGGCTGCTCCCTTTAAGAGTCACCACAACACATTATCTGACTCCATCTCAGCCTCCCTGTCATTCTCCACAGTCACACCAACCCTCTACATACTCGACTAGTTATGGATAGATGACACCTTATGCACCTTATCCGCCTTAATGTGTCGATACTGTGTTGGCGATATGTGCTGAATTGTAAAAAACAAAACAAAACCCCCCCAAAACATTTCAGGCTACTGGGATACTGGGATCCCAGATGATCCCAGACTGGAGAAAATCATGTTTTCTCTCTACTTGCATTGTTTAATGGGGGATAACAAGCTAGCACCTCTCCTCTTGGTGATTCGGAAATTGCAGTCAATTTGGCTCGGTCATATGATTTTTTTTAAAGCTATACACACTCAGGAATCTTCTTCTATGGTCTTCTGCTTTACCTCCTCTAGGGCAGCTCTATCTTCAACTTCCTTTGTCCACTATGCCCACTGTCCTCTGCACATATCCAAACCATCTCAGTCTCACCTTCAATCTTCTCTTCCTGAGCTGTCCCTCTGATGTACTCATTTCTACTCTTGTCTATCCTGGTCACTCCCAATGAAAATCTTAATATCCCAAATCACCCCTGACACATTGTCAAACATGTCCTGCTCCACCCTCACACACGTCTCTGTCACTTCTGACTTCCTCCAGCAGAACCACAGTTCCTCTCTTGGCACCATATCATGTCACTTAAAATTTTGACTTGTAATGCAGCCTCAGTCAAAATTAAAAATTTAATAATAACAGATTTAAGTACTGACCAGGATGAAGGGGGCTGTTTTCACTACTTTCACTCTGGCTGAAGATTTCAGGTGGTACAGTAGCTATTGTGATAACAAACATTTAAACAGTATTAAGTGACACTATATGAGACATTCTCCCAAAAAATAGAACAAGATTATTTCGATGCTCATATATATGCTAATATAACAAATGACAACTGAGTTCCTTCTCAAAGATTATGATTATTTAAAAAAAAATCACATTTTTAAATGCTACTCACACTTAACGGTCATGTAACGTGATGGTGACTCTTTTCCTGAGTACTGACACTTGTAGAAACCTTCATCAGACTTTGACACTGCCAAGAAGTTCAGCTCCTCTCGGGAATCATTTTGGATAAGTTTGTCATTGTGATAAAAAGCCACATTGGGAAAGATTTTTTTTCTTCTCAAGTTGCAACTAAGACTAACAAAAGTTCCTTCATTCACAGGATCAACAGGGATCACCATGAGAGGGCCAGAATAAAAGTCTGCAAAACATACAGATGATATTGTTTCAAATGGATCAGCTGGTGCTGGATTTTAGAAAATAAAAAAGAGGGAAAAAACATGTGCAATAATAATTACTGAATGATCAAATGTCTTATAGCTTATAGCTAAATATCTGATATGTGACTTATAAAAATAAAAAATAAAAAAATCATCCTTTCTTTTAGCTCATAGAGCCCTTTCAACTGTCAAGTGTGTACTCTGTCCCAGTGAGATCTGAGATACTATTCAGCCTCAGCTCCAACTTCTCAAACTCCATCTGCTTGTATGGGGAGTACAATTACATCATAATCTTATGGATGGATGGATGGATGGATAGATAGATAGATATTTTGCTCCTTAATTGTTCATTTCAAAAAAGGAAATATGAAATGTGTATTTACTGCTGGTACTTCAAAAATTTTGGTAAATTAATTTATAAAACATGTAATGAAATAAAAAAACAAGAGTATTATGCTGCTGAGTTGAGATTCCACAAATAAAATAATCTTTACATTTCTGCCTCTTTTTCCATGAAAGAATCGCTTAACATACATAGTGATAGAAATATTCATGAAACTAATAACACAAAAGGGAAAAAAAAAACATTCTACAAACCTTGTAAAGTGATGTTGACTGCATTGCTGAACTCTTTTAACATAGACTCACACCAGTACACTCCGTCATCTGAATATCTTGTGTCGATTGTGCATACAGATTCTCCTGACTGCCAAAAGTTGCTACAATATGGCCGGCCATTCTCTGGGAACTTCCTCACTCTCCATGAAGGAGAGTTTCCCTTACAAGTCAGTTTGACAAAGTCATTGCCTAATCTTTGCACTACAGGGCCGACTGTGAGAGACGCTGCTGATGAAGCATCTGAAAAACAATATGGATCAATAAGTGAAAGCTCAGGAAGAACACATAAAAACTAAGCATCATTACAAGTATTGAGAGACAGAAAGAAACTGACCAGCAGACCAGACAAACTTTGGATCGCTGTAGTAGGTGTAGTAGTAGTTGCTTCCTCTTTCTGCTCTGCACACATATGCTGCTGTGCTTGTCTGCCCAGTAATGATGTACGAACTCTGAGCAGTCTTGCTGCCATCAGGTAGCAGCTCATATGTGTAGGGCTCCTCTGTTATTTTATAATAAGGAACAGCTTTATACCAGGAGAAGCTCCATCCTTCAGAAGGATATTCAACCTCACAGTTCAGAGTTACTGAGGCTCCAGGACTGAGCCATGAGGGAGACACAGTGAGGACAGGATGCAGTTTAACTGTTGAAACAAGATTTTTTATTATTACAATTTTTTTTTTAGATTAGGCTTTTTTATTTATGTATTTTTTAAAATATTATTGCTAGACGATGGTTCTGCAAATCAGGCCAGGTTCACTCTGCCCTTTTGAACACTAATCTTATCACTCTAGTTTAGTGTCTGTTTACTTTTGAATAAAAACATTTAAATAACTGGATGAAAACATGTAAATAAATATCACCAAATCTTGACAGTGGAATTACAAACTGTACCACTGTCATACATAATACTAATTTTATTGTTGTCATTTGAACCACACCATGTCACAATAAGCTGTGTGTGGCACACATAAAGTTACACACTGGAGAACACAATAACAGACACTGAGATACAACTGGAAAAACACGACATTTAGATGTGACAGACTGGGAGGGAGTAAAAAAAAAGGGAAATTTGCACAAAGATGCTGAAGACAGAACATGGAGATCAGACAAGGACAGACTAGACATGAAAGAGGGAACCAACATAAAACAAGAAATCCAGTGCTATAGCTACCACATTCAGAAAAAAAAAAAACACATTCTAGAACATACATAATTTATTAACTCTAAGGATAAAGAATCATACGGTCAGAACAAACTCAAAATACTGGGTCATTATTTAATGAATCAATCAAGTGACTGGACTTCTTTAAGTCTCTTGAAGAAACTTAAAGAAGTCGAGTTGCTTTTCTTTCCACGCTCCTTAGATTACCATGTCCTGGATGAATGAGAATCTGCACAGACAAGTTATCGTATGTCTTTTTTTAATGCTAATTTGGATGAAACAGTTTATATGGATGAAAGATGGCTAACTTACATGATACAGTTACTGGAATGACATTACTCCACTGTGTGAAGGAAAGATCTGTTTTGCCTCTGCATTGATAGTCTCCATTGTCATCCCAACCAACATTGTAGAATGTTCTTTCATTGGTTGTATAATATGTGGTAAACCTTTTTGGTCTCCAATCATAGCTCCAGTAAGTTCCTTCACCTCCCTGGATGTCACATCTGACAGTGAATGTTTCACCCATGTATATCTTAGTCCAGTTGGGCTTCAGGGTCAAAATGGCCGTAATAGGAACTGTTCACATAAAATATTAAATTTAAAGAAAAACAGAAGCATTGTCTAATTCAGTCCAATTAAATTTATTTACATAGCGCCAAATGATGCCAACAATTGCATTATATACAAAACTAAGGACAGATCACATAACTTTAACTTCCATGGCTAAGAGATAAATAGCAGAACTTACGAGTGTCTTCAATGATGGCAGCATTACTTTGGTGTGTGATGCTACCTGAATCGCTTCTTCCTCTGCAGTGGTAGATACCTCCTTGTGACACATTAATAGCTTTCTTCCCGTCATATTCTGTCATCGGCTCGTCTTTAGAGCCATATGTGGCAGCTCGGTACCACAAAATGGTCCAGTTGTCAGAGCCCTCCACAAAGCAGCTCAGTGTCACGTTGCCCCCTAGTGGTATCTCATACGTCATTGGTCTCAGTATGGCAGTGGGTGTGTCAAAAGGGTACTTAACTTTTCCAGTAGTATTTAGAGAAAAGCAAAGAGAGAGATATTTATATTAAAAGCTGTTGTTTCAGTTATTTTATCTTCGCAACAAAAACAAAACAGTGTAAAAAAGCAGCATAAAACACAATGTTCAACTTATTCTGCCAAAATAATAACTTGCACTGAAATTGTCCAAATTCGGATGTTAGGGGTATGTATAACTCTGAGTTTGTTAGCTTTCCCTAACACCACATATAACAGTGGCTGTTTTATCATGAGTCCAGCTGGGTCTAGGACCTCAATAAACTGAATATGAACTGTTTACATAAAAATATCCATTTAGGAGATGAAAAAAACAAAACAAAAAAACAACAACGTTGGTTTTTATAACATAACAATAAATACAAATGAGCTAGCTGGGTCACTATTTATGCATGTGTTGTTGTTTGTAAGACAACAACACATGCATAAATAATTATGTAAGCAACTTAAATTTATAGTCTTTATTTTGTACTAGGTTTTTTTCTTCTTTTTATTTCTTCTCATATTTATTCTGCTCAATATTAGAGGCTTTTGGTGTCTTTGTGATAATAGCACACTTTAGCCAGTGTTAAAACTACTCTTCATGCAGCCACAATTTGAGACAAGCTACTCATCGTACAGTACAGGTACATAGAATTAACTGTTACATATGTACAAGATAAATACAGAGAAAATGTAATGCTAATTGTAACTTAGAGTGTGGATAGGTTATATATTATAAAAGAGAAAGAAAACAACTTCTTACCTTGAGCATCATCAGAGAAAAGTGCTGCAAGCTCTGTAGCAAAGATTAAATCAGGACATTATCAAATTAGCAGACAATCAAAATCATTAGACGATGGAAAAAGGGAAGATTTACAAACACACACACACACACACACATACTGGTATGGGTGGTATGCTTTCCCCTTTTCTCAAACACTGCTAGACGAAGTAGTCTTTCCACAGGTCCTGGACTCCTGAATGTATGGCTGCGCTGTTCTAAAAAGTATGGGGAAAAAATGGGTCACTTCAAAGCTCTTACACTCTGTGTGGAAGTTAATAAAATCTAAAACACACCAACTGGACATTTTGAATTTAGGCAAATATGTTGTTCATAAGGTCAAAACAAACAGTTTATAAGGACTTTAAAGGGACAATGATGTCATTTATTAAATCCCACCTCATTGACATAAATGCACCTTTGACATAACTGTGTTACTGGAACAGCAGTATTTTATTGACAAAAAAGTGGTTTTGCTAAACATTGCCAAATCTCGTTTGGCTCTTGGCGAAGGCGGTCACACTTTTTTCCTCTCCTCCTCTCCCTTAGCTTCCCTGCTTAGCCTCTATGTCCTTGTCTAGTCTTGTGTTTTTTGTATTACTTTTCCCTGGAACACTCTCTCACAGTATGTTTCTAAAACCTAAAAGAGAATTATGGATTTGATAAACTGGTCCCTGAATGCTATTGACACCCTTTTCTCAACGAGAAGTCTGGGCTCAGGAGAACCCGAGTGCCCTGGAGGGACTTTCCCTGCCGGATACACGATGGACTGGTGGCAGAAATGGAGAATCGTGTGCCTGGCGGGACTGTCGATCGAAGACACTGAAGATATCTACCTATTTGGAACCATGATAACAGGGTTCTTGCTGATTGGAGCTGGCTTGGCCCTGACTTATCGAAGAATTAAGAAAGCGGAACCGGCTGTTCAAACCCCCACAAGGCTGCCCGTTATACTCAGAATAAGACCTCTGAGCGCAAACTGGATCACATCTTGGAGCAGCTCACTGCGGTCGTGAGTTCTCAGAATCGGCTCTTTGAGCACAAGAATGACAACATCACGGAGGGCAACCTGCATGTGGCGAATAAAGCCTTGATTGATTGATTAAAATATATAAATCAAAATATATTAAAAAATATTGTGAAAATAAAGAAAAAAAAAGTTACTCTGGTTTTACAAAAGCTTTTTTCTTGTTTGAAGAACAGCTGGAGGGCTGTAGTCATAGTTGGTTCTTGTTCCCATCTCCACACAGGATCCTTGGATTTCAGAGTGGTCATTGGGTTCTTGGTCAGTGTTCTCACTAAAGCCAGTCTATGTCAACTGCTCAGTTTGGGCAGCTGAATAGTTCTTACAACTGTCCTATTTGTGCCAAACCTCTTCCATTTGAAAATTATGGAACCATCAGTAGGGCAGAACATTTTCTGCAGCCTTGCACAGAGCTTTGCATTGTAAAAGCTCTATAAAGAGGTGTATGCCTTTCCATATCATGTCTAATCAGTTTTGGTCCACAGGTGTACTCCAGTCAAGCTTTGGAAGCATCTTAGCAATGATCAATTCATTTATTTTATTTCGATTACAATTTATCTTCATGAGATACTGAGAGTAGATTATTAAGAAAAAAATGAAATTGAATAACTCTTGCATCAAGATTCAACATAAAAAGGTAAACAAGGATATATACAAAGAATTAATTATTTGAATTGAATGCAAAACCAACATTTATCTAATAAGAGTCGTCATGTAACTCAATGGAAAGTTAAATCATAAGCCAACCCTCCTGACTCGTTGTTCCTCTTTCCTCTGTAAGAATGCATTCAAAACGACTGGTGCATGTGTTTACCTGAAAGTGCAATGAGAGCAGATAGGAAGAGCAGGGGGTGGAGCATCTTGTAGGGAGACAGCTGAAAGGGAACTATAAGACAACAATGATCGAAACCACTAAATAGAAAGTCAAAGCCACATTCTGAACAGTGCACATTATTTAAAAAATGATAACATGACAACAGACTCAGTGTTTGAACAAAGAAAGTGTAATGATTGTAATTCATCTCTAAAATCTGATTCCTCACACTGATATTTCACACATTTCTCTAGACTGGAAGAGAACTTAATTTGCTATTTTTGTTTTTATTTAATAATCAAATCCAAAGGTTTAAAGCATTCCTCGCCCAGCATATTTACTATAATTTGTCTGTCACACAGTCACTAGATTTTTTTCAGTAAATACCAGACATGTTTCATTTCTGGGATGTAGAGTTTGGAGTTCAACTCAAACATAACCAGCTGTGTGACTGTGATAAACACACTTGTGTTGTGGGTGAAAAGTCACTTCTTGATTCTGCCTCAAACAACAGAATAAAAAAAAAAAAATCAGTTACATTTTTTAAATGAGTCACTTAGTGCAAATCTTTGCAGAGCAAACAATTATTTTTAATACCATCCTAGATTCCTTACAAACAAAACTGGGATTAAGCAACAAAATATGAAAACTAACATAACATAAGATCTACATATACCTTGACTGACTCTGTTAAAAGTCACAGATTAATTTCAGGCAATCGTTAAAATATAATTTTACACAGAGGGATGGAGTTCAGTAAAGTATTTTGTTTTTGCACTCATTTTTGCACTCATTATTTAAAAGTGTTTTTTAAAAAGTTACTTCCTGTTATTTCTCCAGATGACCCCACAGAGCTGCCCTTGGATCTCTGTGTTTTTATTGTTTCGCTTGTGCAGCTTGTTTACAGTCCTAAAACTGATGTGTTTCCAGTAGAACTTTGCAATGTGGATGTAAGTAAGTAGGTAAAGTTTATTTAAATAACACTTTTCACATATATAAAAGTGTCAAAATAAAAGACAATATTGAAAAGAGATTCATGTTAAAACTGAATAAGAATAAATAAAGTACAGGTACTGGTGTGCTGAGGAGTAGATTGCGGCTCATCTTACCTTGGCTCTGATGAAGGCTGCTGTTCAGAAGGCGATCCTGGTGCAGCTGGACAGATTTGTTTGTGAGGACAGCTCTGTTTATGTGCGTCCTCTCCTTTGTTCACGCCCAGGATAGGATGGGTGGAGGTGTAGTTCACAGTTGAGCTGCCTGATGGGAACCTCCCACTGATGATTCATTACGTAAAAACGAGGGCTTGACTGCTCCAATCAGAGAGCATACTTAATTGCACCTCTGCTTAAAAGGGTAGCAACAGAGTTAGCTGGATAACTTCTATAACTCACAGTACTTTGAGTATTGCTAGTGTTTTCTGCAAATATTGCAGCTTCATTTTTCCATTTTAGTTCCTCAGTTCTCATTTTTACCGATCAGTGTTCCTGGTAACTGACTGGAGCATATACAACTGTAGATAAACTCCTCTGAATTGATGGCTGTGACTGGTTAATGTGTGATATTAATTACACATCGCACATTGCCAGATTTCATAGCAATCAACAGATCCTGAAATCCTGCCCAACTAATAAAATGGGTGGGCTTTGGAACATGAGAGGCCTTTTAGGCTACTTTTAGGTTATTGTAAGACTGTGACTTAAGTGTCATTAAAACCATTAAGATTTTGTAATATGTGAAGTCAAAATAAAATAAAATGAAAAAACATCTGCTTTATATGTTACGTCTGATGTTGGTATCATCACAGTTAAAGTGGGATTTGGCAGATTTCCAACCCTTACCCGTATTTTAAGTTTAACCTGCCAAGCACTGTGACGACGTCTGTCAGCATTCTGTCACTCTGAAGATTCTTCAGTGATAAGTCAGCGACGATTCCTGGAGCAGGGGTGCATTCCTTTTACTCACGCTAAAGTGAGCAGTAGCACTGTGTGCATAAATCCTGCTTTTCACCTGCTGTATGTGCAATATATATGTGTGGTATTTATTGAACTTAAAGCAAAGAATATGAAATAAACCATCTGTCAGCCTGGCTGTAGCACAACAGACACTCTGCTACAAATGCCAGTTTGTGCCTCTTTATGAGGTTCATGAGTCCTACAGCTTTGGTGTCACTATTGCAAATAAAGTTAAAAGTAGTTAAGTGACCAACACTAGTGTAATTTACTAAGAACTGCAGTATGTAAAGCCAAAAACCCCCAAACTCTATTGTTGCACTTGATGTGGGTGTGATCATGGGTTAAAGTGTAACTGGTTGCACAGCCAATCGTGGCTGCTTAGGAACTCTTAGCCAGCATAAAGCCAATGTAAAGGGAGAATCTGCCAAATAATAAAATTATTAAAAACTTGTAGATGTTAACAGTTGCACTGCAAACAAATCAGTCAAATCAGAGCCTGATGTTCCACTCCTTGTAACTCGTGTAGTTTTGATGCCAAGCAACTACACATACAGTCATACAGTGCTTTGCAGAACTCTTGAGCCTCCTCTCACTTCTTAATTTCATCTTCAAAACAATTTTTTTTAATTTTTAAAGTGCTCTTGAGTGATATTTATAGGTTTTCTAAAGGTTTTTCAGTTTTTTCTTTGGACATTAGCAGGTTTTTCACTTTGTTCCAGTCCCATCCATGTATCCAGCTATTTTCATAAGACTCTTTCATACAGTTTGGCAGGAAGGTGCATAAGTTGACTCCCAAAGAGCTGAAGACTATCACAGCATAGTGTGCAGGATTTCCTGAAGAACTGAGAAAAACGGACCAGTGGAGGAGAAAAGAATTATCAGGCTTGAAAAACAAATTTAATAAATTCATGTGTAGGCTGGTTCTCAGGAGGATATATAATATAATCTACAACAGAAAATGAAGAAAAAGAAATTAAGAATGTGATCAAGTAAAAGGATGGGACAGAAAATTAATAAAATAAATCTGCCGATATACAAAGAAGCACTTTGAAAGATCTCCAGAAAACCTGTGGAACTACTTATCAACACTACTTGACATAGAGAGGAATGTCTGGCTTCTTGGTAGGAAAAGATGAAGAAGTGACAAGTGAAGGGTGGATCAAGAACACTAAACACTACTGTGCATTTCTTTGCTGTACATTCTTCCTGGGTGAAACATTTGACTTCAGTGCTATGTACTAAAACAAAGTGCAACACGAACTATGTCATGCCAAGCTTGTACACTTTGTCAAGACCTGAGTGGCAGCATTCAGTCACTCAGAGATAAGTCTCAGAGATAAGTCAGTAGTGGCACAGCTCATTCCTGGAATTCAGTTTTCCATCATTTGCTCTATTTTCCTGAAGAGAACAACAGGATGCAAAAGTCTTTCTAATGTTTTCCAAGCAGCCAGATGTTCTAGTAGATTTGTTTAAGTGGTCTTCAGTAATAGTTCTTACCTTGACTTACAGTCCTGACAGTGGTGCTATTTAAAAAAAACAATGTTTGTTGCCACATGAAGAATGCATTGGGGATTCATCAATACTGAAGTTGCATTAAACTAAGGCATGGGGTGCAGCACTGTATCCTGGGAATAGATGAACTACATGTGGTCATTGTGAACTTATAGAGTTTGTCATGATTAGGCTGTGTGCAGGCAGGATGAGGACCCAAACGCAAGCTCACGGAGGCAGGAATGAACTCAAAACACAGTTTTATTGCTGACAGAAGTTAAGGCGATACAAAATAATATGAAACTAAACTGGGAAGTCATAAAGGAACTGACTCACGAGGACCCACACGGAGGGGCACAGAGTCATGACGGAGAACGCAACACTGAACTGAGGGAGACATAAATACACAGAGGGTTAACGAGGGAAGTGGGAGCACACAGGGAACACAGCTGACACAGATAATCGTAACGAGACAAGGCAGGAGTGAACACAACATGACGCATACTGACGAGAGACTGTCAAAGTAAAACAGGAAGTACACGGAGGTTCAGACAGGAGGTGAGAGAGCACGGGGAGAGCCATAAGAGAGACATAAGGGCAGGGGAAAACATGGAATAAAACACAAGGAGGGGAAACGAGGGCTCACAGATACACACAGGGCGTAATCAAATAAGGAACATCTTAACAGAACAACCTAGGAACCAAGGCATGAATAAAGAACAAAATACAAAACACACGACAACTAAGAATACTGGGCCAACATGGCCCAGGACCATGACATTGTTACTCATTATTACGTGTACATTTTTCACCTCAGTACACAGACTCAGATTTCACTCGTTGTCTAAGTAGGCGATCTCACCAGTGAGTTAAACTGTCCAAATGCACAGCAGACATAAACATATTTGTAGGTTGGTTAAAAAATAATAATTTGGACCTCTGTGTAATTTTTGCCTTTCACAATTAATTGGATTTTTTTTTTTCAATAACTCTTTCAATAACAGAGAATAGGCTCCTGTGAGAAACTATGTGCTCAGTATTGCTTCTTGCTTCTTTTCCAGTGGGAGTAATGTTAGTAGATATGTTTCTACAGCAAGAAGACATTAAATTAAACACTTGTAGACTAAACACCTCTTTTGCAATGCACCATGTTTTTGACTTTGTCTGTTGAAGGTCCATCCCATTTTGTTAAGCAGGTAAAGTTTTCAAACTTTAGGATTTATTACAGCTAATTTATGCTGCCTGTAAGATTGCTCAACGTGACAGATTTGGTGGTGAGTCAGTGGAAGGACACACAGATCTCTAAAAGGTAGATAACCTGACTGCCATTAGGTATTAGGAAGAAATTATTGCCAGACAAAAAAAAAACACATTGTGGGTGAGTGGCTGAAGTCAGTTGGGAAACCGCACACGAAATTAAATACATGAAAACATGTCAGTACCTGTAAGATACCTTCATTGGTAGTTCTTTATGTTCACTATTTGATAGCAAACCTTCTGTTTTAATATAAGAGAATTTCAACTTATTAGTTACTTTGATTAAGTTTTGTCTTAGTATTTTCTTGTGTTGCACATTTTTGACACTTTTTTTTTCTACCTAACTGTGGTTCAGCACAGAGGAAGTGAGCTGGAGGTGGTTTGATTACTGATGAGTGACTGCATCAGTAATCAGTCTGCTTTAACCACAGACTTGCTGTTAGAAAAACTGAGACACAGAGACAAAGACCAAAACTGTGACAGGATCTTGCCATCAGTGTGGGAGAAACACATTTCTATAGTCTTTGTTTTAGCCAGAAAACAGGAAACGGTTCATGAAGGTTGACCTGCAGCAGCCTTCCTGCCAACACTACACAGAAAAAAAAGAAACTATGGGCTCAAATTGAGTCATAAATATTTTGTACTTGTAAATCAAATGCATATTTGTGTTTTGTAACCTCGTAAAACAAAATATGTGGCAATTTAATGTTTGTGCGTCTACAGATGAGAATTACAGAGTTACACATTTTTTGCTTAAGGTCTGGTTACAGATACAAAGCAAAAACCTGCATGTAAAACATCTGCGCTCAAGTTTCCTGGCTGCATGTGGCTTTCAACTTAGACGTACAAATTTTGACCTGATTTTTCTTCCTTTCAGCTGATTGGTCAATGTCATCTCAATCAGAAATTTAACAATCCAGAGGGTGCGTTAGGCAGAGTTTTACACGCAGTTTTTTACGAAATATTTATGACCACACTTTGAGCTCATGCAAAACAGACTGTGAGCCACCACAAAGTCACAAAACTATGCAAATTTGTGCAAAATATGATGGACGCCATCTCAAAGAAAATTTTACTCATCTTATACTTAGACTGCAAAACTCTGGGGTTGACATTTTTGCCAGTGTTATGGTACAAAGAGTGCCAAGAAAATATCGCCCACATCTCTACACCATGACCATCATCAACCTGAACTGCTGATAAAAGGAAGGATGGCTCCATGCTTTCATAACATTGTTGTAGCCCATCTGATTCATAGTGTAAACATTGTCATAGATGCTATCCTGCATACTTTGATTGTAACAAGTGCTTATCTGAGTTATTATGAACCTACTGTGCCATCAAAGCAATCTGATCATTCACGTCAGACCTATGACATCAATTAGGAAGTTTCTCCCACAGAACACTGTTTTCTACTTCTGCTTTGTATTTTGATTTACTAAAATATAAATGTTTTAGGGTCCCAGGGGAGTCTAGGTCACAGCTTTGGAAGGTGCTTCAGGTCGAGAGGAGGTTAGGTGTAAGTGGTGGTGCTACAGAAAAAGCTGAGAGCAAACACACCACAAATGGCTAAAACAGAGACACAGTCAAAGTTTCAGTTACACAGAGAAGTGTCAAATGAGAGTCTGCAGGCTGTGATGTACATGAGTCTGTGGAAAACAACACAGGTTGTGTGCATTTACTACCACAGTATATAGATACGGACGTCATGTTAACTGCTGACATGTACTTGTGTTGTTGTTGATCAAGCCTGCCTGGTGCTAACATAAAACCTATAATATAAAAATGTGACACAACAACATCAGGATGTCAACAAGCTCTTTCTGTCATACTGACATGTAAAAAAAAAGCTGACAGAACAATCAAAATGTATTCATAAAGTTCACACAAACAAAGACTCGCATTGTGATGTCACATAAAATTCAGTCACAGTGACCTAAAAACCACATAAGCTCAGAACTGATGCTCAGAGGTCACCGCCGCAATATCATCATAGTCCTCAAACATTCTCTGCTCAGCATTGGCTGCTGTTGCCAAGATGACGGTGGGGTCATTTCCTGTAACATGAGGTCATCAGATATTTTTAAATGAGGCGAAAGCAATTGAGTTCGATAAATAATCAAGGATACTCAGAGTCTTACCTTTGGCTCTGTGTTGATATAAAGACACCAAGAGGAGAGTGGAGATGAAGTATGGACAGAACACCACCAGGTGACAGACCAGCCTGATCACTAGAGGGAGGGTGGTGGAGGAAGGGGACAAAGCAGAGGTAGGGTACATATTTGTAGAGGTGGTGGGCAAGGTTGTGGTTGTAGGTCTCCCTGCAGAGAGTTCTGGTCAGTGAATATATGGAGAAAATAAGAGGTGAAATCAGAGTGAAAATCCTCACCTGTGACAGTGATCCAGCTGGATGGAGACTCTCCATGACCGCCGATGTCACACTTGTAGAGGCCTTCATCAGACCTGGAAACATGCTGGATGGTCATGTGACCTGTAGGCTGCTTCCTGATGAGGGAGCCATCTTTATAGAAAGCAGCTGGGAGGTTGGAGGGAGTGGTCTTTGTTTCACAGAGCAGAGTGACGTCATCTCCCTCCATCACAGGGAGGACAGGACTCTGCAAGATCACTGATCCACCTCAACACAGAGACAAACTACAGCATTTCATCCATTTACACACAGCTTCATCAACACTAACTCCACACACTCAGCTTACCAGTGACTGTCAGGTTAACCATGTTACTGATGGGAGCCTCTCTGGACTCACACCAGTAAACTCCACTGTCAGATGTGTAAATGTAGCTGATGTTACAGGAAGAATCAGCTGCTTCTCCCCAGTCATCTCCACACTGAGTCCTCTGTCTTTTTCTTGTGTTTCTCCTCAGAGTCCATCCAGCAGAGCTGTCGTCCTCCTCACAGCTCAGAGACACGAAGTCTCTAATAAAAAACTGAGAACTGCTGGGACTCACAGTCAGACGAGCTGTGAAGAGAATATTTAGTAATTTCTATTACGTAAAATAAATGATGTGACTCTACTTCCCTTATACCTATGAGGGTTAAATATTTAGCAGGCTGAAGTGATCAGTTTCTGCATGATTGTCATGTCATGCTACAAGAAATCTCAAAAAAGGACGAGGCACTTAGTGAGGTTCAGTTCATGTCAGGTTTAAACTGTGACAGAAGAAGGTTACTGACCTTGGTTTGTTGTGCAGCTCAGCAGTGAGATCAGAACTAAAGAGAAATGACACTCAGGTTGATTTGAGTTTGACATTTAACTAAACAGGAGTAAAAACAAATCCACCAGACTGTGGACAACACAGACGTCATGTTTTTTTTTCCTGAGTTGTGCACTGATGAGAAGAGAAAGGATGAAACAGTTTTCTCTTTCGTGTCCTACACAGAGTGTGCTGGACTATAGTGCTGATAATCTGTTAATATGAGCAGGGACACGGTGTAAAGTAGTACATTTACTCGAGTAGTTAATGGAAATTCTACATACTTTATACTATGTTTAAGCATTTCTTTGTTTTGCACATTTCAACTTCAGCTCAGCAGTTGGTTGGACACATACGCTGGACTCACAACAAGGGAAACAAACTCAAAACAGCTTTAATGCTGAAATTGTTCAAAATACAAAAAACAAAGCAAGGCAGTGCTGGAGCCAGGAGTACAAAACTAGGAATCTAGGGAAAGACACAAAAAACAGGAGCACACTGCATTGCAGGCACGATGACAGACAAGGGGAGAGTATAAAGTTGGGAATAAATCAGGAATAACAAGAACAGGGTGAATTAACTAGATACTTAAGAGACAAAAATCAACCAAAATAAAATAAAACAGGAAGTAACAGATAATAAGCTCACATATGTGAATTTAACATAGAGAGAGAAGACAAACATGGAGGCAAGACTGAAGGAACAGAATAAGAACACAAAAGGCTCGTCATAAAATGTCAAGGAACTAAAAGCATAACAAGAAATTCAGAAGCACCAGAAAAGCAAAACTAACATCTAAACAAAGACTATGGAGCACAAACATAACATCTATCTTAAGACCAAAAAGAAAGCCACAAACCCACAACACACAGAATAAACGAGCATCAGGACAGAAGAACTGAAATAACAGCAAAAAGAACTAGTATCAGGTAAACTGATGTAAAGACCAATGAACCATAAGAAATAATAACAAGCTAAATGTCAACAGTGCAAAATACAGAACCAAGATACAAATACACAAAAAGCTGAGAAATATAAACAGAGGAATTTTACTTTTTGGATAGTGAAATCTTTGTATTAATACCTTCTGATATCTATGAAAGTAGCTTCTTTTAGAATTTTTTAAAATTGCTGTTGAGCACAAACCACATTAAACTACACTAAATGTCATGCATCTGTATGACGGATGTACATAAAACTGTAAATCAGTGTATCCATGTCAATTTTCTGCACTGAATTAATTTATTATGAAATATTCCGATTTCCTGTTGACCCTCTTCCTTCTTTTTGGTGTCCTTGATGAAAACTCATCTACTGCTCTCCTATTCTAATCCAACCTGAATGCATGTTCCTGAAGAAACAACAGATATTCATAGATAATCATTTCAGTGTACTTACTGAGCAGCCACAGCAGAGATGTGTTCTTCATTCTACTCTCTGTGATATCAGGTCAACACTTTAACCAGTTCACAGTCAGTTAAAGTCAAACCGTAATCCTCTGCCCTGTGACAGGATGTAAGTGTTGTGGTTTTTCGTGGAAGCAAAGTTTCTTTTTCTGACTGCAACAAATACGAGAGAAAAAAAGCTTTAAAACGGTAAAACTGACTGTTAAGTGACTGTAGACATGGGCCCCAACAAATTTAGTTAACATAAAGGGGAACAGATCCCTTCACTGACTTAAAAAAAACCAAACAAACATTGTGAGTGGCTGAAGTCAGTCAGGAAACCACACACACACAAATCCCCACCAAAAACATGTAAATAACAAAAGAAAAATGATATTTGCAGATCGTCCGCATGGTGCCTTCACTGACACGATGATATCTTTGTCATTACAGGGCAAACTATTCTTATCTCAATAATGATCATCAATGATTTATTTAATTTTTATCTTAAACGTTGGTTGTGTTGATCGTGTTGTTGATTCGTGGAAACAACTTGCATCTTCCTGTAGCTGACCACAGTTCAGCTGAGAGGAAGTGAGTTGGAGGTGGTACGAATGCAGTTGGACTGATTGCATCTCTCGGCTTTAACCACTGATGTGCTGTCATGGCTGAAAGGCTTCAGGCAGGTTGACCACCACTGACTTCCTGAAAACACTAACCCCAAAAAACTGTGAGCCACCATAAAGTCACAGACTCACTCTTACCATCACAGATGTCCATAATGCACTGAGCAGAATCAACACTCGCAAAGCTGTTGGCCCTGACGACATTCCAATGTGTGCTTCAAGGATGTGCTGAGCAGCTTGCAGAGGTCTTTACCGATATCGTTAACCTGTTAACCATTATCTGTCCTCCAGTTTCCTCGTTAACGTTCGTTCACCTTTTTGCTGTGTGTCTCCCATTGTCTTCCTATATTATTAGAATTCTCCCAGTTTAGTTTTGATATTATTTTGTATTACTTCTGAGCCTGCAACAAAAACAATGTTTTTGAGTTCACGTTTTGCCTCTTTGGGTCCTCTTACCCTGCCTGCACACAGTCAATCCATGACAAAACAGCACGACCACAAGCACTGGAGGACACACTATGGCTGTGTCCCAATTTAGCGACCGCACGCTTGGAGTACGCATTTTGAGACCTATTACATCACAGATGTCCCAATCCGAAGTGTATTCCAAATGCATACTCCAAATGCGCCGTCGATTTCCCCAAATATCAAGCGTGGTCCGGTGCACGCTTCGTACTGTCTCCAGGTTAAAAACAGTGATACACCACCTGCTGTCAGGCCTTCGGGTATCAGGCTTGTGATGTTCTCCTTTATCTTAGTGGACAGAAATTATTTTTTGGAATGGCAAAAATAACTTGTATGGCATCTTATTTGATGCAGAACACCTGGTTGTTTTGAAAATAGTTTGAAATGTTTATTTAAAAAAACACCTTGGCTGCATTTTTAGATAAATAGCTGCAAAAAACTTTGTTTGCAAAACTCAGTAACTTTTTTGAACAAGTAACTAGTAACTTTTTCATTACTTTTTTAAAATTACTTTTTCAAAATGACTTGCCCAACATTGTCATTATATACTGTATTTTGCAGACAAAGAGTTACAGGACTCTCTCCCAGTGCACAGCAGGAACTTCATGCAGACTCATAATAAAGTCAGAGCTTTATATAAAAAACTGTTAAGTGTGTTTTCAAAATTGTAGTTCAAGTTATTTTACATTCCAATAGTGTTAACATACTACACAGGTCATGACATTTTTTTAATTTTCAAGTTCCAGTATCAATTCGCAGCCTAGTATAGAGCCACAGTAGCACAGTTGTTTAATATCAACCACAAAGATTTTGAGCTGCAGCTCATACTCTGTGTGACTTTCGCCTCAGGCTCTGATAGTAGATTTACAGTAATTTAATGTAAGTTAAATATTGTTCTGACAGAACTTATTGCAGCTGACTGTTAGCAGCTGTTAAGCCTGTTAAAAACAGTTATTATACTTTGATATTTGCTCCTTTTTCTTTTTTTAAATTTATTTATTTATGTTACATTTTAGGGATTAGTCTGGATCAAAGCCATCATTATTTAGGTTGTTCTTGATCTATCTTTTGTCTGCATGATTAAATATGGCAAACATTGTCAGTTACTCTTATCTGTCAGCTGTCAAAGTAAGTAAAAAACCAAACAAACAAAAACAAATAGGACTGAAAGAAGACAGTCTATATTGAACTCAGCAAAAAGAGCAATTACCCAACTTTTTGGATATTATATGTCATTACTATTTAACAACATTAAGTTATTTAATTTTAAATATCCACATGGTTAGTAGCGGCAGCTTTATTGCTGGAATTTGTCCACTGTTATACATCAATCTAAAAACTTACACCTGGCAGATGTCGATGGCCCCAGTGCGAGACTACGATGGGACCCCGGGCCCCAGAGAACTGCTACACATCAATCTGAGCTCCCACTACACAACAAAGAGAACCATGCAATGAAATGTAAGTGTCCTGAGGTTAGTACATACCAGCTGCTAGAAAGATAGCTTTGTTTTTATTTAATTCTTATTTTTTTATGCTTGTACTGCACCCAGGCCCCACCCTCCAGCATAAGCAGCTCCAGTTAACAATATCACAGTTGTAAAGTGGGGCTGAGACCATGGACAACAATATTTCCTGACAACCAACATTCATCTATTAGGGTTGTCAGGACATAGTGAATGGTAGATGGACTGATTCTTTTTTTTTTTTTTTTTTTTTTTTTTTTGCCTGTCCCGTTTGGTTCTTTTGCCATCAGAATTATTGTCTAAAGGCGAAGAAAGATGCCCAACGGATTTTCTTTACCAAATTGACCATCCCAGCTTTGCCGTAATGGTCCATTTGATTCACCTTTTATTCTTTATTTTATTTTCACTTGCTGAATACGGGACAGACTTGACTGGGGGAAAGAAAAGGGAGAAAGAAAGAGGGGAAGAAAAACAGTTGAGAAGAGGGACGGGGGAGAAGGGCAAAAAACAAAAACCAACAGAATAAGCAGAAGAAAAAAAAAAAAAAAAAAAAATACATATATCGATCACCTGGATCACCTGTTGAGAAAGAAAAAAGAAAACAAGCAGAAGAAAACGAGAGTAATACAATAAACCACATCACAATGATATATGGGAATATGACAGTAAATACTAAATATTAAACATTATTGTGCAGCACGTAAGATCGACAGCACAGTGTGCATTGAGGTAGGAGCCAAAAAGGGTGTAGTTTGTGTGTGTGATCACCCGTGTGTACACCTGTGAGCATGGACGCGCTTGTTTTCTTAAAAGGTTCCCTCATGTAATGATCTGCTAGAGGGTGTGGGGGGCCACTGCCCCGTCCTCCAGGGCATGAAGCAGGTATGGAGGAGATCAAAACCCCAGACATCCAGAGGCCCCCAGAACACAAGAGACCAAGGAAGACCAACAGAGGGGCAGCCGCGCCACTGTCCCAGAAAGAGCTGAGGAGAGTCCCAGATGAGGGGTCACCCAGCAGCCACGGAGCAGAAGCCAGGGGGGGCTGCAGTGACGTGCCCGTGAGCTCCGCCGGCAGCCAGCTGTGCCTGAGTGACCGAGCCCCAGGCCGAGAGGCCGGGGGCACCCCACCTCCGAAGTGGCCCAAGCGAGCCCCAGGCTCCAGGCCCCGATAAGCAGCCGCCAAGGAGTGAGCCGGTGTGTACCCGGACGCCCACCCCCGGACACAAAGAACCACCAACGCACCGACGTCTGAGGGAGTCCGCCCCCGGCAGGGGAAGTGGTGGGGGGGGGGGGGGGGGGGGGCTATATAAGAATCAGATGGACTGATTCTTATATAGCACTTTTCTACTCTCCCAGAGTACTCAAAACGCTGTATACAACATGCCTCATTCACCCCACTCACACTCCGATGAACTCATCAACTTGGGGTTCGTATCTTACCCAAGGAAATGTGGCATGCAGACCAGTGAAGCCAAGGATCAAACCACCAACCTTCCAATCAGTAGCTGATGTGCTCCACCACCTGAGCCAAAACCACCCCAGACTCAAGCACACATATGTGTGTGTTTGAGTCAGTGTGTGTTTGAGTCAAACACATATGCTGACTGTAATTTGCAACGAATATTTAGGGAAATCAGAGAAAAATACAATTTGCATAATAATTTGGAACACGGTGTAGATCTAGGGACAAACTGTCATGGCTAGATGACTGAGTCATGTGGTGTCTTGTGGGGTGTTCCCATCTGCAGTAGTCGGCATCAACAGTGGTCCAAGGAAGGAACAGTGGTGAAACAGCGACTAATGCACACAGTGAGTTAAAGGTGGTCTGTGTGGTTCTATCGAACAGAAAAGCGACTGTGGCTCAAACTGCCAAAAATATGCTGGTGATGCTGGTTTTGAAAGAAAGGTGTCAGAATGCACGGTGCATCGCAGTTTGTGTTAGGAGGAGGCTAACAAATTTGAGGTATTGACTTGGCCTTTAAATTCCTCAGATCTCAGCTCACCTTCAGAAGTCCAGTGGAGTCTATACCTCAGTGGGTCAGGGCTGTTTGTCAGTAATAACACCAGTGCACCAATTAGATCTGCAGAGGACTGAAGTAATTATAAGCCAAGGATTTGAGATGTTGGAACACTGCACATAGTGTATTATGTGTATGTGGGCTCCACCCTGTGAAACACTAGAGTGCACACAAAACCTGAACACAATAAACAACCATTTTGGATCTGACCTTTATATACAGTACAACCAGAAAAATCACAGGGGAATTTGTTTTGTTTTTTTTAATTACAAATTAACAGATATTGGACAAAAACTTAAACAAATAAACAGTAAAGACTGTAAGTACAAACAGTACTGCTTTTAGTTGTATGGGTACATGTCTGCTTATTGTATGTTTGCTGATTATGCTGTTTTATAACCACGTTCCTTTAAATGTTAAAAAACCACAAGTAACTGCTACAGTAGCAAAAATTAAACACAACTCCTTAATGCTAATGTCAAATAACAACTTAACAACGCAAAATACATATAGGGCATACACTGTCTTTTGACTGGGTTTTTCCTGTGCAGCCAGTTGTATTTAGTTTCAGGCAGTAACACGTTAGTGCTCCAGTTCCACCCTCGTGCAGGTTGTAACAGAGTAACAGACTACTGTTGGAAATGTTTCAACAACCTGACTTACAGTGAGCTCAAACTGCACCCGTCTCATAGTCAGCGAGTTGAAGTTAAACATGGTTACACACAATTTCTGACAATTTCCAGATTAGGAAATTCTGCAGAAGTAAATCAACACTGCTTAAAATAGATTATTATGAAGGTGTAATTTTACATTACATATTTTGAAACATTAGTTAATTGTTATTTTGTTTCATTATGTATTTGTTTTAATTAAAATTTACCCTCCAAAAATAAAGATATCATTCTTTTAGAGAATTGATTGCTGAAGTACGAAGCTCCAAAATATGGCATCTACATAGTTTTTACTGCAAACCACTTTTACTTAACACCCCCCCCCAAAAAAAACAAAAAAAAAAAAAAAAAAAAAACACAACAACATCAACAACAACAAAATAAAGCAACAAGGAGCAATAGCAGATACACACCTGCACCACTTGATTGTTCTTTTTTTACATTGTTACCCCAGTAACAAGCCCAGCATTCAGACCGTGACCTCTGAGTCAGCTACAGAGCCACGTCCCCTGAATGCTGCCCATCTTCTTCTGTTCCCATTTGGAAGACACAGGTAGTTTGTTATTATCACCTGTTAATACTCCCAAGCCTGGATAATAGGAGGAAGCATACAACACTTTCAAAGCTGCTGAGGACATGACTGATGGTCATATATTACACATCGAGCAAACAGATCACCAACAAGTTAGAGAAATAGTATCTTTTTACAAACGTGTTACTCATTAAATTTACATTTATTTAACTGCAGAAAAAGAAACTTCTGCTATCCTATTTTTGAATTTTTATGCAAACTTCTGCAACAAGACATTTTTGTTGGATGTATCAAAAACAAATAAATAATATGTTTGTAATAATAAAACAAAATTCCATGATGTAGATAGTGGCCATTTGATTCTCAGTTATAAAGAAAGACCTGGGACAAGAAGTAAATATGGTTTTCTTGTGAAAAACTGGAAACGGAGACATTGGTTGCACATTACTATCCTTACCATGCTGTCCTCTGGAGCCTCTGTGTTATATTTGAGTGGGATTCCTGCAGTGTCTCCGAAGTCATCAAGCTGCAATTTCTCTCTCTTTTTTAGACAGAAAAATACAAGGAGCAGGACTGCAACAAAAAAAGCAGACATATTCAAAATCAGAACTCACATAGTGCTTTCATGTGTGGTATACCCTACACTATTGTATGCAGCATTGTTGACATCCTAATATGCAATGAGCAAACTACAAGAGAACCCCCATCTAACCCTTACAACTTAATCACAGTGGGAGACTCACAGAACAGTAGGAGCAGGACCACAGGACACAGTATAATCATAATTCCCAGTAGTCCGAAGGACACAGATCTGCAGGAAAAGGTGAATCAGTCATTTTTCCAAGTGTCCAGGCAAACATTTGACACACCCCATCTTACCCATCCCCTCTTTTGACATTGACATTCACAGGGATGGACTGCCACGTGGCACTGCTGCCATTCAGTGATGCTACATTTTGTGCAGTGATCGTCTTCTCATAGTCTAATGGCTGGAAAATAGAAAAGACATTTAAAAGTTTATGAATATAAATCAGTTTTATATAGGCTGACTTTGCATTAAATGTGGTCCATGTAAAAAGCTTCCACCAACATAACTAAATGATAATAATGAATTTAATAATAAGCCAGTCTCACCTTTGAGATGTACAAAAGCCCTTCGTTTGTTTGGGGGTCAGTAACTATCCTGAAATTTCCATTTTCATTTCCTTTAGTAGTGGCAAACTTTGACATCCAGTTCGATGTGTTTATCGAATCTTTATCTTGAACAGGAATTCGAAGTAGTTATTCACTTTCAGTGACATTATACTACAAGAAAAAAAGCATGGGGGTGTTCTTAAGTTGTTGTTTAACTATGTTGGTAAAAAAAAAACAATGTTTTGGTGAAATAAGTAGAAATTCTTTTTTCAAACACTTACAGATGATTTCATGAAGGTTGGTGGATTGTCATTAATATCACTCAGAGCAATTGTTGCTGTCGATGTGGCAAACAGACCATTTGGTGCACCATTCATATCCTGGATTTTTACAGTCACCACATGGTTGTCTTTTAACTTTAAAAGAAATGTTACAAAGTATTATAATAAAAGTATGTTGTAAAGCACTTGCATCATCGATTTCAATGCTATTTTCAATTAAAGTTCACAGGTAAGTTTTCAATTACATAAAGTTCACAGGTATCAGTGATGCAGAGGCAGTGCTCACCTCTCTGTCTAGGGTGTTGGTTGTTGTTGTGATGACACCTGTTTCTGGATGAATTGTAAACATATTTGATCCAGATACGAGTGTATATTTAATCTTCACATGGTCGGTGCCAATTTCGTCTCTGTCAGTTGCACTCACCACTCCCACCACAGTCCCTGTATTGTAACCCATAATCATTTAGAGCAACTGCACTGAAAGTCAAATACCACAGAATCATCTATTACTGTATGTTGTCTTTCTCACCTGCACTACAGTGCTCAGGAACTGTAAACTGTAAAGGACCTACAAACTCCGGGGCATTGTCATTGACATCATCTACAATCACTCTCAGGGGCAATTCCTCGCCTAGCTGCACATTAGTATGCTTGTCAAAAGCACGCACTACAAACTATAGAGGGAAGAAAGAAACATTTGACTAGTTTGATGCGCACAAATATAGAAAGGAGAGGCAGGAACATAACAAGACTCCATATGTGAACTGTGCCAGTTCCAGGTTTGAATGAAAAAATAAATAAACAAACATGCTCAGTAGAGGATCGATTACTATTGTAACTATTTGAATGATTGATAAATCACTCTTTAGGAATCACTGCTGAACATTATTGGAACTCTTTACAAATCTTCTAAATCAGCGTCATCTTCACACTCACATCATATTCTGGGAACTCCTCACGATCCACTGCTTTGAGCAAGAGCAGAGCCCCCGTGTCTCTGTCCAGACTGAACACTCCAGTTGGATACGTATCGACTCCTTCTCCTTCGATAGTATAGTACACATCATGGTATTCTGCAGCGTCTATCACTAACTACATCGCAAACCAAATAAAATCATACATATTAAGGAAGAGAAAAACAAAACAAAAAAAAAAAGATTGTGTTATTCATAATGTGTTTATCATGAAGCAGTCTGCTGTGTGTTCTTTCAGCTCGCAGTGTCATGAAATCAAAAGTGTAAACGGTTTCTGACATGCTGTAGCTAAGATTATCAGATCTGTTGGGGGGACAATATGTATTGACAATAAACATTTTTATAGCATAGTGATAATTAATGATATGAATTATACATTCAATTCACCGTTAAAAGCTCTTCTGGATAGTTCCCTTCATAATTCTCCACTATATTGAATGTCGGACGTCTCCAATCTCTCTGTCTTTTAGAGCGGTTCAGGGAGCCTTGGCCTCGTTGCTGTGACATTCCAAAAAGTTCAGATATGTTAGAAAAAAAAATGCACTGTTCCTGCAGATCTCTACAAAAGCCTCACAATATTCAGTTGTCTTACATGTCTTTTCAGCATTGTACTGCGGACAAGGTGAACTTCCATCTTACTTTCCAGTCCACTATTGTCCTGAGCACACACAGAAAATGTCCGTCCTCTTTCTCCCACTGAGACATACGTTAAAGCTACAACTTCCCCGTTACTTTTTATTGTGAAACTCGGGTCCTTCACAGTTAACCGCGTTGATTTCGCATCACAGCCGACGGTTTCAACTAAAAAGCGAGAAAGAAAAGTTAAAGAGCCATAAAACACAGGACGGTCAGGCTACCATACTTTCTCAAGGAAAAGAAATGTAAAAAAACAAGTAAGCAGAGCGGCACCTTTTGCTACACGGTGTCCAGGTCGAAGTCTTCCAGGTGAATTTACGTAGAGAGATCTCTGGAGAAAGCACGACTCCACACAGGACAGGATCTGGAGGTGAAAGTGAGTCAAACTAACTTTTCATGTTTAAATGTTTTAATGCTTCTGGGTATTAAAATGTTGGTTATGGCAATGAGGAATGACTGAAGTAACAGAAATGAAACACATATTGGTGATGCAGGAGTGCTATAAAACCAAACTAGAAGCAGTTACCTGGGTTAGGCAGATGGTGAATATTAAAAATTTCCACATCTTTAGACGAAAAAAATAAGAGGGATTTTGTCATGCATCCAAGTGTGGAGAGTCCAGTTAGTGTTTAACAGAGTAATAGATGACAAATGTGTCTAGTCTACTCCAGAGCTTTGTCTCCGGTCTGTTCCTTCACTCCTCTATTAATGCAAAAAGGCAGGTTTTTCTCAGATGTCTCTAACTGTCACTATTGGGTGAGTCAGCAGACACACCTTTGATGACACACCCAAGTGTGAAGTGAAGTCCCTTTAGGCCAGGGTAGGGAATGTTAATCCTCGAGAGCCGGTGTCCTGCAGGTTTTAGATCTCACCCTGGGTCACCACACCTGAATCAAATGATTAGTTTATTACCAGGCCTCTGGAGAACTTCAAGACATGTTTAGGAGCTAATTTAGGCATTTAAATCAGCTGTGTTTGATCAAGGACATCTAAAACCTGCAGGACACCGGCTCTTGAGGCCTGGAGTTCCCTACCCCTGCTTTAGGCTGTGCTCTCTGTTGTCTGCTGAGAAAGCCAACGCCCTCAAAGTTGTGTATATTTACATTTTTTTTCCCACCAGCAGGGGGAAACTGTTTTTTACTGCAAGACATTAAACCGCTACCAAATGCTTTACTATTTCCCCTTAAACAGTTTTAGCAGGACTATAAGAGCTACAAATACACATCATTACAGCATGTAGCTTTTTTGTACAAATCCATGCATATAAAGAGAAAACAATATTCTTATGACACTATGGCATTCTGCAGGTAAATGCATTACATGAAATACCGGTGTGTCTGTTTCTTTTTGTCAAGACTTGTCCCAGGTCTACACAGAAAATTGGACATTTCTGTAGGAGGAGCAAACTTGAGCTCCTCTGTGAACGTCACTAGAACTGGAGCTGAACACTCTAGTGGGAGAGGCTGTGCTTGCCACAGCTAAATGCTCACGATCCCTATAAACTGGTCATAAATGTGAATGTGATATTATTCCCTCGATAAAAAAGTGAAAGTTAACTGTTGTCATACTCAGAGTGTTTGCATAATTCAAAGTCTAAACAAGCCTGTGAGTAACAAACCGGTTATTTCAGGTTATTTAGCTGGTCTCACTATTTCTGATTACTTTTCCCTCCACAGTATCCCAGTAAGATTAATCATAACAGATGTTTTTAGATTCTATTGTTGCATTTGCTGAGTTGTGCACTGCTAAAAAATCCTAGAGGTTATCTTTCTCTGGAAGACCCATAAACCATTTTTTAAGCTCTAAGTTAAATTCATAAAATGTACAACATGACTACAAACTTCAATTCTCTGTTAGTTTGAACCAGGAGCGATTCTAGGATCAGAGCTTTGGGGGTGCTGTTGTTAAAGAGGGTCAAAAATGTTTCAACCCAGTTTGTTTTGCAGATTCTGTATAGCAGCTTTAATATAGGGAGAACACAACTTGTTTTTCTCTTTGTTAGTTTAACAGTTTCTGTTGTGCCTGTCACTATTCCCTGTCTGTTTTCTTACCTGGCTCTTCCTGATCTTGTACTTTCTCCTCACGTTCACCTCTTTCCTCTCTACCTCTTTGGACTGACAATCATACACAAATAGATTGTATTCAATTAGATTAAACTGCATTAATATGAAAAAATACCATTAAGATCAGTAATAAAAAGTCCTCTCTCGGTGTATTTTCAACCAAAAGGCAAATAACCGAACTATAAGCACATCTAATAAAAGATATAAATATTGAAACACTGATCCAACATTATTTCGATTTACAGATCATTTGTTCTTACACTTTTACCTGAATGTGGCTTCTTTTTTTGAAAAATAAAAAAAAAAACCTGGCTGTCTCTCTGTACACACATACACAACAGGATTTATAAGGTTAATGGGCATCCAGTCAGTTAGCTAGTTAGTACCTTGGCTTTATGCTTTAAAATAAGCAGCTTCTCTCATCCCATTTCAAACAGGACAGTGGTAACAACAGTAGGCTACGGACAATTTTAAGTTTTTTTTTATTTTAAATAGGCTCTAAAAATTTCAATGGAAGCAAAAGGACGGTTGAATGATTTTACTGCAGAGTAGGTTATCCAACATCGCTCTAGCAGAAAGGGCACCAGGGCCGGAGTAGGGGCGAGGCGAGCTGGAAAAAAATCGTTTTTTGGAGGGGGGAGGGGCATATCTATACTTTAGTTGTTAAAATATTACATCTCAACCAAGTACTGTATGGTTTTTATATTTTTTAGTAGTATGTCACATAAACAGCAAATATTGTATAAAAAAAGTAAGAAATCTTTGGGGATGCTTTGATTCATTTTCAAATGGGCTAAAAACGACCCTGGTTTGAACACATCTGTTACGATTCCACGTAAATGCTGGAGAGCTAAGAGAGGCTGTTGTGAGAATCAGTGTTTTAAAGGAAGTTCAAAATAAGCTTCAAATGCCCTTATACAGGGAGTATAAAAGCTATCTAAGCAGCCATTTCAGTGGTTATGGAAAATACATGTTCAGGTCCCTCACCTGCAAGGTTTCCTACCACTGCTGTGAAAGCACAGACTAGTTTGCATTAGGCAGGTTTTGTGCTTTAAGTGCTTTTTAATGTTGCACTAATACAAATTCTAAGGATTATTCTATGAAATCTCATGTTTTTATTTCATTTCATAACATTTCATCCCAAAGAATACTCTTGCTATCTTCACTTTTAATAAATTATATTTAAATCTGATAACCTACGTTTTCTTTTTCTCCAAAATGAAATAAATATGAATATAATGTAAAAAAAAAAAAAAAAACCTTAAAAATTCATGCAGCCTGCTTTCTGAAACTTTAATTAGGGATTAATCTTATGTTTATTAATATCACATAAGCTAGCTACACATTTTAAATAGTTTATAGTTCCAAATTTGGTATGAACCCTTATTATGATTGAATAAATAGCCAAAGCTACCGTGAAGACATGAAATATGAACAATATGCAAGGGTCAATTCAGCATCTCAGTTTATGCTTCACACATGCTTCACATTAGAAAGTTTCTGGATCCACCCAAACCAGCTTTCTCCACCTTTTGCATGCGTGACAAATAAATCCGCATGTCACGTGTAGGAGAGCAGTATTCTGGTGAAACCATTTGAGGATTAATTCTCTAATGCCCAAATCATTGTTACTAATACCTGGTTTGTTTCTTAAACGGACATTCATGTGGGTGACAGGAAATGACTCGAGACATTCAGCACACCTTTTGTCAGCAATGATAAAATGAGATCAAGTAAAGTGAATTTACATTCGTAGTTTATACGATTATTATTTAAATAAGATTATGTTTTCCAGCTGGCTCGGAGAAAGTGGACGAAAGGTCAATGTCCACAGTCCTGTGTTGTGTGTGCTGACAGATGGAGAGGGAAAATGTTTGCAAGCAACTCAAAGAGGGCAACATTATCATCAGTGCTAAGCTAACAAGTTTAAAAAAAGAAAAAAATCTTCCATTTTCCAAAACTCCACGCAGCACTTTTGACAACAGAAAAATGGATCCAGCCTGAATGTGTATTCTCCACAGTCTAACTGGGAAAATGGCAGGTAAGTCATCCATGAAACAAACAACATAAACAGCTCTTCTGACCATGAAACCTGCTCTAAGCTCTGTCTCCAGTGAGACGTTTTCTGTAGGAGACATGGTCATCATCTCTTTTGTAGTGAGTTTCCCCGTACAAGATAACCCTCAAAAGGGTCTGGCTGTTACTGCGAGAGCT